>NC_142127.1:28928928-29607142 GCF_024610735.1 Ursus americanus | reverse complement strand
ACAGATAAACACCACCAATAATTTCTTGCATGTCTCCTTTTACAAATTTTATATACCTCTTAGAAACTCTGGGACAAATTATTTAGAAGTTTTCCAGATTTAGAAAGCTAATCTGATGCATTTACTGCATTTTACCTAACACCAGCCAATGGTATCTAGGATGCATCTCACAAAAAAATACGTCAATATTTCTGTAGTGAGTATTCACCCTTTGATATAAATATAGAACATAAATAATTTCGAACAGGCTTTATTTATTTTTTCCTCAGAGGATATGTCCTTTTTTTCTCCAACTTCATTGAGGTATAATTGACATATAAGACTAGTAACTTCAAGGTATATAACATGGCGATTTGATACACGCTTATATTGCAAAATGATTATACAGTAAGATTAGTTAACAATTTCATCAATTCACTTAATTACGTGTGTGTGTGTGTGTGGTGAGAACATTTAAGATCTACTCTCTTAGCAACTTTCAACTATATAATAGTTATTGTTAACTATAGGCACCATGCTGAATATTAGATCCCAAGAACTTAATTCATTTTATAACTGGAAGTTTGTGCCCTTTGAACAAAATCATTTCCTCATTTCTCCCACTTGCGAACCCCTGGAAACAAGCACCATTCTATTCTCTGTTTCTATGACTTGGGGCTTTTTTCCCCCAAGTTTTTATTTAAATTACAGTTTGTTAACATACAATGTAATATTCGTGTCAGGTATAGAATTGAATGATTCAACACTTATATACAACACCTTGTGCTCGTCACAATTTTTCTTCAAAATTCCACATCTAAGTGTGATCATATATGTCTGGCTGACTTATTTCACTTAGCCATAATACTTTCAAGGTCCATCCATGTTGTCACAAAGGGTAGGATTTCCTTCTTTTTTCTATGGCTGAATTCTATTTATTTTCTTCATTCATTCATTCATTCACTGATGGACACTTAGGTTGTTTCTGTCTTGGCTATTGTGAATAATATTACAACGAGAATAGGGGTGCAAATATTTCTTTGAGACAGTGATCTATTTCCTTCAGATATATACCTAGAAATGAAACCATATGGCAGGTCTATTTTTAATTTTTGAGGGACCTCCATACTCTTCTCTATAATGGCTGTACCAATTTACATTCCCACTAATAGTGCATGAGTTTCCTTTTTTCCACACCCTTACCAGTACTTGTATCTCCTCTCTCTTTGATAACAGCCATTCTGACAGATGTGAGGTGATATCACATTGTGGTTTCGATTTGTATTTCCCTGATGATGAGTGATGCTGAGCATCTTTTCATGTACCTGTTGGCCACCTGTAAGTCTTCTTTGGAAAAATGTCTATCTGCGCCCTTCTGCCCATTTTTAATCAGATTATTTGTTTTTAGGCTATTGAGTTGTAAGAGTTCCTTGTGTTTTGAATATTAACTCCTTGTCTGTTATACGGTTATGAACAGCTTTTAAATTCATAATGAATTTAAATAGGCCTGTAATGTCCCCAGGTCAGTTAGGTTTTGCCCAAATGTGCTGAGGGAAAATGAAACTTTTGGATTGCAGAGCTTTTTGCCTTTTAGAATTGTAATTATAAACCTGTACTGATACTATCCATAAAACACAATACACTACATGTATAATGATAAATTGTATACTTTTGTTCTTTCATTTGCTTCACTATGAATGAAACACAATCTTATCCTGTCACAATGTTCAATGACTGAAATCTATAGAGAATGTCACATATTTGACTCTCACTAAATACAGCTAGTAATTTAGTACCCACTAGAAAAAAGTCTTATTCCTCAGTTGTTTCTGGATTTGTATATATTTCCTAGGAGATCGGCAGAGAATTCAGATAGTGGGTCAATTGAAGATGCTCTATTAGATGGCATATGGTGTATTCATTGAATGTCTTTAACTACTGTCTCCAGTATCATCCCTTACATTGCTTCTGGATGTATCCCACATTCCCTCTTTTGCCATTGATTATAGCTTATTAAGTACAGACATCTTTTATACATGTTTCATTCATCCTTTGATATTTTCCTCTTTTCATCTTCAACTGTTATGTTTTTTCTTTTTCTGATCTCCTACCAGCTATGTTCAGTAGATTCTCATTCTGGCTGATAATCCATCTAACTCTTTCTGATATGCAGGTATGGATTCAATTTTTCTATTCAGACAGCTAACCTGTTATCCAAACAACACGTATTAAATAGTCCATCTTTCTCCACTGACATGTGATGCCATCGTATCATTTTCAATATTTCTTCCCTTATCAAGTCTATTGGAGTTTATAATCTTGTTTGTTCTGTCAATTCATATACCAATACAGCCTTTTCCAACTAGGGTTCTGTGAGAGAATTAAGCTCTAAAAAAGTGATATGTGACTATTTTCTTAATTATCCCACAGGCAGTACTTTTCTGATTCTCCCAAGGACGGTACACAGCTAGTACCATTTTACATTCCATAGAAAGGAAGTTAATTCATTATATTCATTGGCTGAATAACGGCCACCCAAAGACACCATGTCTTAATGCCTGGAACCAGTAAACATTACTTTACAAGGAAAAAGGGTATTTTCAGATGTGATTAAAGGATTTTGAAATGAGCAGATTATCTTGAATTATGCATATGGGCCCTAAATGCAATCATAAAGGACCTTATAAGAGAAAAGCAGATATATACAGAAGACTGGGAAGCAATGCAGCCACAGAGCCTGAGATTGAAGTGATGTGGCCATAACTCAAAGCATGCTGGCAACCACTAGAAGCTAGGATAGGCAAGAAAAGGATTGTTCACCTAGAATCTTTAGAGAAAGAAGGCTCTGCCAACATTTTGATTTTGGCCCAGTGACACATATATCAGATTTCTGTCAACTAGAAAAGTGAGAAAATCATTATCTGTTGTATTAAGCCACAAAGCTTATGGTAATGTGTCATAGCAGCCATAAGAAATTAACACACAAACAATGTACCTAAGCTTATTGTAAATACCCAAACAATATGCCTAGGTACAGTATGGGCACTAAGGCTTAAAGTTATTTGGTATACATGAAAGTTACTCATATGGATACATTATTAATATTGTACCACAATATATCTTATTATTTATAGTAGTTACTCAGCTGATTTTAATTCTGGTGTTAGTTCCAGGTATATAATCATATCATCTGTATGCAAGGGTTTAACTTCACCTTATTGATTTTTAAAAAACTTCTAGTATCTTTCTCCTGGCTGATTCCCTTCACTATAATGTTAAATGACAGTCGTGACAGTGGGCATCTTTACAACATTCTTGACTTGTACAAATGCATTTGCAGTGTTTCCTCTTTCCTCCTTTTCCCCCAACACTTGCTTAATCTGTCATGAACTGTGAGGAGAACGAATACACTTCCTACATCTAGAGTGTTTTTGACTATTTTCTTGTAGCTGCACTGTTTTTGCTTTATAACTGTTGGTGTCATGTTATTTGGTTTGTAGATACTCATAACAGCTACATCATCACTGAATTACACTCTTTACATTAAAAAATAACTTCGTTCATCTCATGGGATGTTAATGTGGACTGGTTCCTCTGGTCTGAAGTATTTTGTTCGCTTTTATTTGGCTTAATTTTTATCTTTAGTTTTCAATATTCCTAAAATTCTTTAATTTACATGTGTTTCTTGCATATATCAGAGAGTAGAATTTTGCTTTGTGCTTTAGCTGGAAATCCACTTTTTAAAAAACTAACATGAATTAAGCCCATTTACATTAATTTTGCTCTTGGCTGATTCCCTTCAGTACAATGTTAAATGATTGTTGTGACAGTGGGCATCTGGTAGGTAGAAATGATCTTCATTCTATTATTATCTCAACTTATTTTCTGGATTTCAAAAAAGAAAATATTTTATCATTGTTGTTTATCTCATTTTTCTCCATGTTTAGTTGCTCTCTATCTTTGTTCCAGTAGTTACAACTTTATGCAACTTTTTATAACTTTGTTTTTATTTCCTTATATAAGATCTATTTGTTTACTCCCATAATCAATTATGATATTAACATATTTTCCACTGCTGTGTCCTGCTCTTTCTTTCATTTGTCACATTTCAGCTAATATTTTCAGTGTTTTTTCTTTGCACTGTTAAACTCTGCTCATATTTTTATTATTTGCAGCTTTAATGGACAGTTTTTGACTTGAAAGTGTTGAAGAGGAGGAAATCAACAAACTTACAACTATAAAAACCTGGGAGGAAAGGAGAAAATAGTCAAGGTAGTTTATCATTTCAGTTTTTAGGGAATATAGTGTTTATATTTTGTTCTTAAATTCCCACACTTGTTTTAGTCTTTATTTTACAGTTAAATCGTTTTAATACTCACTACTTATCCTTCTGTGGTAATTTTTCTAGTTATTTCCATCTGATTGGCAGTTCATTTTCTAGAAACTTTTCCAAAAAGGGCATACGTGAAACAATATTCTCCAAGTTCAAAACTGTCTGTACTTTATGTCTAGAGACAGTTTGAATAAATTTAAAATACAAAACCCTTTCTTTTCTACAGGATCCAGTAGATGTTATTCCATGTCAACTGTCACTAAATGTTGATGTGGATAAATCAGAGACAAGCCTGAATATTCTTCTCTTGTATCAGTGACTTCATCATTCTTTCTTCATGTTTAAAGTCCAGGATGTCCATGAGGATATGTCTTATTGATAGCTCTAGGTTAATTTTCCCTGGCCCATGGTGTGCCCTTTCAGTATGTAGATTCAAACTGTTCCCTATTCTATAGAAGAATTGTTACATTTTAACTTCAAATATTCTTTTCTATTATTTTGGTTTTTCTCTTTAGTTTCTCAGCCTCAATTTACCTAGCTATACACATATACACACATTTTTTCCCCTAATTATTTTGTTCTTTCTTTGGTTTATTTTATTCATTCTCATTTTGATCTTTTATGTTCCTTAAAGCACTTTATTTTTCTTTTTTTAAGTTTTTATTTGAATTCTAGTTAGTTACCATAGAGTATAATATTAGTTTCAGGTATACAATTTAGTGATTCAACAATTCCATTTAACACCCAGTGCTCATCACCAGTGCCCTCCTTCATCTCCATTACCTATTTAACCCATTCCCCGCCCCCCATCCACCTCCCCTCTAGTAACGATCAGTTTATTCTCTATAGTTAAGAGCCTGTTTCTTGGTTTGTCTATTCCCCCTTTTAATCATTTGTTTTTGTTTCCTAAATTCCACATATGAGTGAAATCATATGGTACTTGTCTTCTCTCACTTATTTTGCTTAGCATTATACTCTCAAGCTCCTTCTGTGTCATTGCAAAAGGTAAGATTTCATTCTTTTTTATGGCTGAGTAACATTCCATTGTGCATGTGTGTGTGTGTGTGTATCACATCTTCTTTATCCATTCATCGGTTGATGAACATTTGGGCTGTTTCCATAATTTGGCTTTTGTAGATAATGCTGTCATAAACATTGAGGTGCATGTATCCCTTCAAATTAGTATTTTGTATCCTTTGGGTAAATACCTAGTAGTGCAACTGATGGATCATAAGGTAGTTCTACTTTTAACTTTTTGAGGAATCCCCATACTGTTTTCCACGTGGTTGCACCAGTTTGCATTTCCACCAACAGTGAAGAGGGTTCCCCATTCTCTGCATCCTCACCAACATGTTACTTAATGTACTTTCTATAATGTTTAGTCTCCCTTGTGGTCTTTCCAATTTTATCTTTGAAATAAATACTTCTTTCATAAATCTGGCCAACTCATAATTCATCTCCTACTATCTTTACAACATTTTCCCAGACATCTTGCTTTCTAGACCATGAGTTTCATCTGAGGTAATTGCTTTATTCATTTTCTTCTCTCTCTGCCTCTGTGTCCACCTATCCACCTATCCATCTATCCCTCCCACCCTTCCTCCCCACCTTCCTCTTTCCTTTTTCTTTTTTCATGGAGAAGCCCATATGAAAGATTTTCCTCAATATTAAGATTCAGATATAATCCCCAAACCCTAAAATAGGCAAAAGTAGCAGAGACTAGCAGAAACCACATAAGAATGGATGAGGAAAAAGTTTTGGAGAAATGTAGTGATAAAGGACCCTTGTAGTACAGATCCCAAAAAATGAGAGCAAAAAGTATGCCCTGAAGGTATATAACATACCTAAGTTGTCTTGTTTACAACCACGGGTATGGGAAGAGATAAGCTGAGTTGTCAGCAGAATCCACTAGACTCAGGTTTAAAGAAGCAGAGTGGGTAGGAGCTACACAAAGAATACACAGATAAGGCTACTCCTTTGTGAAGACTAGCAAACATGAAACAGTACTCTGGACCCTCCTACCAACACACACACCCCTCTTAAAAATGCCTAGCCTGCTAAAACCATTATAATCAGCCATATGTAATAAAAAAGGAACTACTATGCACTGTTAAAATAATACTATAATAAAAGAAGATGAAAAGAATAGCAAAACATATTAATAGGCAGCAATCAATCACTAGAAAATGGTACTACAGTGCAAGGGAGAGGTTGGACAATTGAATATTTTCATTAACCATTTGCAATTCTTCTTTGATAAACTGCATGTTCATGTCTTTTATACAAATGAGTTTTCTTTTCTATATTGAATTGTTAGCACTCTTTCCATATTAAGAAAATCAGCATCTTCCTTATTATAGCTACCAAGTATTAATTCTTAGGTTTTCAAGTAACTTTTAATTTAATTTTTGGATTTTTTCTAATTACTTAGACATTTTTATAGTAAAAAAACATCTGTCTATTATTTCATGGCTTTTTAGGAGTTGCTTTTTAAACAAACACCTGAAGTTATCACTCAATGTTTTGTAAAGATGTCTTAAATTCCACAAATCCCATACTTAAAACTCACAAATGGCTTCTTGTCATGGCTAAAATAAAACCTAAATTTAGTATTCCTTAACATGACCTCTAAGGTCTTTACATGTGTGACCCCTTCAATCTCTTCAGTCTCATTTCAAACTACTCTTTCTCTCACTTTCTCCATACCAGCACATGAAATTTCTTGCTATGCCTCAGACACATTAGTTCTTGCTGACCAACCAGCCTGTCCATTTGCTGTTCCATTCTGCTACTCTGGCCACTCTTACTCCATTCATGGCTTTTACTTCCCTCATTTGGATGGTTTCTGCTTCAATATCATTTCCTCAGAGTCTTTCCTGACCACCATATGTAAATTAAAATAGCATTCCTGGCTCTTCATCACCCACTATCTGCTTACCATATTTTATTTTTCTTTCTAAAACATGTCACTTTCTGAAATTACATTATTTAACTATTTACTGGCTTATTGTCTATCTTCCGAAATAGGTAGTGAGCTCCGTGAGGGCAGGGACTTTGTCTCCTTCACTGTATATATCAGCTTCTATGATAATCCCGAGTAAATAGTTGGTGCACAAATATATTTTTTAAATGAATGAATGAATAAATAAATGATGTTTCCAGTGTTTAATCTTAAAAAAATGTTTTAAAGCAGCTTTAAAAAATTGCCCCATTAGTTAAAAAAAGGCATAAGAAAACAAACTATTTAGATCAAAAGCACTTCTTTAGAAGTTCTTGTTTTTAAATTTTGGCTTTATGATGTTCTAAGTGTTTTTAAAACCCATCAGTATATGTATAACATATAATTTCCTCTGTGGGGAGACCAGATCATATGTGTATTTGAAAACAATTTAATTTAACTTTGATTTACATTTGCTTTACATGTTATATTTTTATAAAAACTGAGATTTTATATCTATAACCTTCTTGAGAAAGTAAGTGTAATAAATTGCAAAATCCTTGCCTCAGTGTCATTTAGCTTCTAGCGTGGGCACACAATAAATATTACATTACATAATGCATTAGAAAATTTAAGCTTATAAAAAAAAGAAAAACAAGGTACGATGAAAAAGGGTTGCAGTTTAAAGTAGAATGGTCTTACAAGAAGAAAACCAGAAAATTCACAAATATGTGGAGTTTAAACAACATGCTACTAAACAACCAATGAATCAAAGAAGAAATCAAAGGAGAAATTAAAAGATACTTGAGACAAATGAAACTGGAAATACAACATATCAAACCTTACCAGATGTAACAAAAACAGTTCTAAGAGGGAAGTTCATAGCAATAAAGGCCTGCATTAAGAAACAAGAAAAATTTCAAAGAAAGAGCTTAGCTTTACACCTCAAGGAAACAGAAAAAGAGTAACAAAGCCCAGAGTTAGTGGAAAAAAGGAAATAACAAAAATCAGAGCAGATATAAATAAAATAGAGACTAAAAATACAATAGAGAAGAAAAATTAAACTAAGAATGGTTCTTTGAAAAGATAAAATTGACAAGATAGATGGTCTTTAGATAGAGTCACCAAAAAAAGAGAAGATTCAAAGAAATAAAATCAGAAATGAAAGAGGAGACATTACAATTGATACCATAGAAGTGCTAAGAATCATAATTATGAAGAATTATATACCAATAAATTTGACAATGTAGAAGAAATGCATAAATTCCTAGAAACATGCAACCTACCAAGAGTAAATCATGAAGAAATAGAAAACCTGAACAGATGATTCCTAGTAGAGAGATTGAATCGGTAATCAAAACATCCCAAAAAACAAACAAAATTCCAGGATCTCTGGCTTTACTGATGAGTTCTACCAAACATTTAAAGACGAATTAATACCATAGTCCTTCTTAAACTCTTCCAAAAATTAGAGGAAGGAATGTTTCCCAACTCATTGTACCAGGTCAGCATTACCCTAATACAAAAACCAGACAAGGATGCCGTAAGAAAATTATAGGCCAATATCCCTGATGAATATAGATGCAAAATCCTCAACAAAATAGCAAACCAAATTCAACAATACATTAAGAGGATCACACATAATGATCGAATGGGATTTACTCCAAGGACACAAGAATGTTTTTACATCTATAAATCAATCAATGTGATATACCACATTAACAAGTTAGAAGATAAAATCATATAATCGTCTCCACAGATGCAGAAAAAACACCTGACAAAATTCAGCATCTTTTCATGAGAAAAACTCTCAACAAACTGGGTGTAGAGGGAATGCACCTCAACATAATAAAGGTCATATATGACAAGCCTAAAGCTAATGGCACACTCAATTGTAAAAAGCAGAACACTTTTCCTTTAAGATGAGGAACAAGATAAGGGTGCCAACTCTCATTACTTTTATTCAACATAGTATGTAAATGGGGTCCTGGTGTGAGCAATTAGGCAAGAAAAAGAAATAAAGGCATCCAAATCGAAAAGGGAAAGGTAAAATTGTTATTATTTGTAGATGACACATCATATGTAAAAACCCCTGTAGGATCTACCAAAAAACTGTAAAAATTAATAAATTAAGTAAAGTTGCAGGATAGAAAAGCAATATGCAAAAGTCTACTGCATTTCTATACACAAATAAACTATCAGAATGAGAAATTAAGAAAACAATCCCATTTGCAATTGCATCAAAAAGAATAAAAATACCTAGGAATATTAACCAAGGAGGTAAAAGACCTGTACACTGAAAACTATAAGACATTAGTAAAAGAAATTGGAGAAGACACAAATAAATGGAAAGATATTCTGTGCTCATAGATTGGAAGAATTAATATTGTTAAAATGGCTATACTACTAAAAGCCATTTATAGGTTCAATGCAAGCCCATAAAAATTGAAAAAACAATCCTAAAATTTATATGAAACCACAGAAGACTCTGAATAGCCAAAGCAATCTTGAGAAAGAACAAAGTTGGTGGCACCCTGCTCCCAAATTCCAAACTACATTACAAAGCTGTAGTAACCACAACAGCATGGTATTGGCATAAAAACATACACATAGATCAATGGACCAGAATAGGGATCCCAGAAATAAACCCATTCATATAGGGTCAATTAATTGTGACAATGGACCCAATAATATATGATGAAGAAAGGACAGTATCTTCAATAAATGATGTTGGGAAAACTGGACAGCCACATGCAAAAGAATAAACTGGACCATTATTTTATACCATCCACAAAGATTAACTTAAAATGGATTAGACTTGAGTATAAGATCTGAAACCATAGGACTCTTAAAAAAAATCAGATAGTAAGCTCCTTGATGTTGGTCTCAGTGATGATTTTTTGGATTCGACATGAAAAGCAAAGGCAACAAAAGAAAAACTAAAAAAGTGGGACTACATCAAACTAAAAAGCTCTGCCCTGCCAAACTACCAAAATGAAAAGCAAACTACTGAATGAGAGAAAATATTTGCAAATGATACATTTGATAAGGGGTTAATATCCAAAATGTATAAAGAACTTATAAACTCAACACCAAACAAAAAATCTGATTAAAAGGGGGCAGAGGATCTGATTAGATATTTTTCCAAAGACATACAGATGGCCAACAGGTACATGAAAAGATGCTCAACATCACTCATCATCAGGGAAATGCAAATCAAAACCACAATGAGATATCACCTCATACCTGTCAGAATGGCTATTCTCAAAAAGACAAGAAGTAACACATGTTGGTGATTATGTGGAGAAAATATGTGCACTGTTGGTAGGAATGTAAATTGGTGCAGCCACTATGGAAAACAATACGGAGGTTCCTCAAAAAACTTAAAAATAGAACTATTATATTTTCCAGCAATTCCACTTCTGGGTAATTTTGCAAAGAAAATAAAAAACCTATTAATTTGAAAATATGTCTGCAGCCCCATGTTCATTGCAGCATTATTTATAAGAGCTAAGACATGGGAACAACTAAGCATCCATCAATGGATGAATGAATAAAGAAAATGTGGTGTACATATGATTTCACTTGTGTGTGGAATCTAAGAAGTGAAAAAAAAAAAAGAAAGAGAGAAAGAGAGAGAAAGAAAAAGAAAGAAAAAGAAAGAAAGAGAGAAAAAAAGAAATAGATAAAGGGGATTAAGAAGTACAAACTTCCAGTTATAAAATAAATACATCATGGAGATAAAAATTACACCATAGGGACTATAGGCAGTAATATGGTAATAATGTTGCTTGGTGACAGATGGTGACTGTACTTGTGATGAGCATTGAATAATGTATAGAATTGATGACTCAATATGTTGTATAACTGAAACTAATATAACATTGTATGTTAATTATACTTCAATAAAAAAGAACATGTTGAAAAGAAGAAAATGCATATATAATGGAATATTACTGAACCATAAAAAAGGAAATGTGAAATGTGGTGTATATATAATGGAGTACTATTATTCAGCCATAAATAATAAAATCTTGCCATTCGAGACAACATGGATGGATATTGAGGGCATTATGCTAAATGAAATAAGTTGGATACGGAAAGACAAATACCAAATACCATATGATCTCACATATATGTGGAATCGAACAACAAAAAAAACCCAAAATCATGAGCTCACAGATACAGACAATAGATTGATGGTTGCCAGAGGTGGGGGTGGGAGTGGGCAAAATAGGTGAAAAGGGTCAAAAGGAACATATTTCTTTTTTTTTTTTTAAAGATTTTATTTATTTATTTGACAGAGAGAGAGACAGCCAGCAAGAGAGGGAACATAGGTGGGGGGGGGTGGGAGAGGAAGAAGCAGGCTCCCAGCGGAGGAGCCTGATGTGGGGCTTGATCCCAGGACTCCGGGATCACGCCCTGAGCTGAAGGCAGATGCTTAACGACTGAGCCACCCAGGCGCCCCAAAAGGAACATATTTCTAATTATAAGATAAATAAGTCATGGCACTGTAATATACAGCATAGTGACTATAGTTAATAATACCATACTCCATTTTCAAAAGTTGCTAAAAGAGCAGATCTGAAAAAAAAAAAAAGAAATAGAATGGTCAGATAAGTCTTGTTGAAGAGGTGAAATTTAAGCAAATGTTTGAAGAAGATGAGGGGACTTATCAATGTAGTCAAAAGAAAGCATTTCAGACTCAGAAAACAATTCTAGAAGGGCGGTTTCAAATTTTTAAGGAATGTTAGCATGAGATAACATGCAATTTCTCAAGATGATTATTTTAGAGGACTTAACATTCATTTGCATGGCATATATTTGTTTAAAAAGTCAAATCACTTTAGTCATATTTTAAATGATAGTATACATGATATCTTTGTAGAGTAAACACTCATAGGCAATATAGAGAATTGTGTCAATAAAGAAATTCACACTCTATATTGATAACAAATGTTTTCCCCTTTAACACATTAGTGCACTTATTATTTGTTGTTTTTCTTTTAAATGTCACAGTTGAAGGTATGAATTAATACTGAAATGCTAAAATGTACTAATATTAAAATCACCATCAAAAGCCTGCCACATTATTTGCCTTTCTGATGGTTAGTTTTTTGCATCAGTTTGGATAGGCTAGAGTACAGTTATTCAGTTAAACACTCTTGTAGGTACTGCTGCAGACATATTTTACATATTTTTTATAGATGTTAACATCTTCAATCCACATAGTCTATAAAATATGTAATAATTAAAAATTCTCTGTATGAGAAAATCTAAGCTTACTGAGCATTCTTTGAGTGTTTAAATTAATATAATATTAAAAAACTAAAGTGCTTTACATGCAGTATTTTATGTACTCCTTACAAAAACATAAGTATTACTCATATTCCCATTTTATGGATGAGGAAGCCAAAGCACAGATACTGAGAAACAAAACTAGGTATTCAGAGGTAGACTGTCATGAGACCATGAGAACCCAGGCAACTGTAGTGCTAAACATGGAGGATACAAAACAAAACAAAAAGGCATCTAAAAAGAGTTCAGTCTTGTTCGATCTCGGTAAAAGTTAAAGAAATTCAAACAACAACAACTCTGCAGTACAACTTTACACTTTTAAAAAGAATAATGTTAAAAGCTATCAAGGCTTGGGAGAAAATGATGTAATTTGTATTGATTATGGTAATGTAAAATATTTTCATTTTTTAGAAGTTAGTGTAGCCAGTCATTAAAAATTTCAGATGCTATGGCATAATAATTCTACTGCAAAGAATAAAGTCTCTGTAAACAACAAAAAGGAAAAACAATCTTTCCCTAAATCACATGCAACATGTTGTAAATTACCTGTGTTCAAGCAAAGATAAATGAAGAAGCATGATGGTTTATCAATAGAATACACAGCCATTAAAATGATGACTATGGAGAAGCATTCTCCAATGATAACATATGAGAAGCTTTATACAAAGTACTCTATGATCTTCCTGGAGAGCATCTCACATATTAGCACACTGACGGCTTTCCTATAGAAAAGAAACTTCCTTTGATGTTCAATTAAGTATTTTCCAAACTTATCTGGAAACAGAACCCTTTGTGTACCAGTTACTTACTGCTGCAGAATAAACGATGCATACTGTTTACAAGTTTAGGCAGAATTCAGCAATAATAGCTTCTTTCTGCTCAACTCAGTGCCAGTTGGGGCAGCTTGAAGGCCTGGGAGGGGGATCATCTGAAATTTGCTTAATCACACGCCCGATAAGACCTCTCCTGTGACCTGGGCTTCTTCACACTATGGGGGCTAGGGTTTGAAGGGTGAGCACCCCAAGAGAAACAGAGTCAGGCATAGCTGTACTATCTATAATGACGAAGCTTCTGCAGCTACCTAGTGTAACTTCCACTCCATCTACTCATCAAGGCAGCCAAATTTCAGGGGAAAGGGAACCATTTCACCTCTTAATGAGAGAGTGGAAAGGTTCTGGAAGAACCAAACAAGGAAGAGATATCCCAGAATGATACCTGTGCCATCAGGGATACCAGCCAGACCAGACTGCAATGTGACTCAAGTTGAGGACTTTCATCAAGATTCCCCACAGGCTATTTTAATGGCTTTTCCTCATTCTCTCTTTTATTTCTAGAACAGTCTAGCAAGAAATTTATCAGTTTTATTGATATTTCCAAAGAACCACCTTTTGCTTTCACCAGTCTTTCTATTGTTTGGTATTTCCTAATTTATTGATTTCTGATTTTATATTATTTCCTTGTTTCTAGCTACTTTGGATTTAATTTGCTTTGCTTTTTCTTAAAATTATAAATTTCTCTTTAAGCACTTAACTATATTCCACAAATTTTCTATGTGTTTTTATTATCATTCAGTTCAAAGTATTTCCTAACTTCCCTTATGATTTCTTATTGATTCATAGGTTATTTAGAAGTATGGTGCTTAATTTCCAAATACTTGGGAATTTTTCCTACTTTTTTGTTATTAGTTTGTTACTTAATCCTGTTTTTTCTTCCCCCGCAGAGAACATATTCTGAATGATTTTAATCTAAAGTTTACTGAGACTTGTTCTATGGTCGAGCATATAATCTATCATAATGAATGTTCCATGCAGAGTGCTAAAGAATTCATAGTCTGCTGTTACTAAGTATATGTTCCATAAATGTCAATTAGGTCAGATTGGTTTTTACTGTTGTTCAAGGTCTCTACTTGCTAATTTGTCTACTTGTTCTAGGAATTGCTGAAAGAGGACAGTTGAAACACCCAACTATAGCTGTGGATTTGTTTATTTCTCCTTTCAACACTTGCCAGTTTTTGCTTCATGTATTTTTAAGATCTATTGTTAGGTATATACACATGATAGTATGTCCTCTTGATGTCTTGATGTCTTTTATCAGTATGAAATTTCCCCTTCATTTATGGTAAAGTTGTCTTTCTTCCTGTTTAGATGTCTATTTTGTCTTATACTAATTTGGCCACTTCAACTTCCTGATGATCTTTGTTAGCATGGTTCATTTTACTTTTAATCTACCTGTGTCTTTATATTTAAAATGTACTTCCTCTATCCAGTATACTAAGGGTTGGCAAATTATGGCCCATGGGAGAGCTACTTTTTTTGGTAAATGAAGTTTCATTGAAACACAGATACAACCACTTTACATTTTGTCTATGTTTTGGGGGGGCTACAACAGCAGAATTGGGTAGTTGTAACAGAAATTGTATGGTCCTCAAACCTAAAATATTTACTATCTACCCTTTGATGAAATGTTTGCCAACCCTTGTGGTATAGAATTGTTCGCTAGATTTTTATTCATCTAACAAAATATACCAATTCACTGGAGTGTTTAGACAGTTTACATTTAATATAATTATTATATAGTTGGATATAAACCTACCATCTTGTTATTTTCTATTTGGCCCATCTCTTCTTTCATCCTCTGTTCCTGCCTTCTTTTGAACAAATTCAATTTTTTAGTATCCCACTATACTCCTCTATTGACTTATTAGCCATCCCTCTGTATATCTTTAGTGGTTGTTCTAGGGTTTAGATATGCAACTTTAACTTATCACAGCATAGACTTAAATAATACCATATCACTTCCCAAATAACATTAAAAATCTTGTGACATTTTACCTCAATTCTCCCTCCCATTTTTTGCCCCATCATCGTACATTTTAACCACTATATACATCAAAAACCTCACAATATTTCATATTTTTTACTTTTTTTATTTAAGCAATTATTTTTTAGATTAAAAAATATATTTTATTTCCATATAATTAACAGTGTTATATTCATTTCAGGTGTATAATATAATGATTCAATAATTCTATATATCTATTCACCCATCATCTATTTCACCCATCCCTCCACCCACCTCCCCTCTGTCAACCACTGGTTTGTTCTCTGTATTTAAGAGTCTTGTTTTTTGTTTATCTCTTTTTTTTCTTTGTTCATTTGTTTCTTAAATTCCACATGAGTGAAATCATATAGTATTTGGCTTTCTCTGTCTGACTCATTTCACTCAGCATTATACTCTCTAGGTCCATCCATGTTGTTGCTAATAGCAAGATCTCATTCTTTTTTATGACTAAAGCTGCAACATATATGTGCCACATCTTTATCCATTCATTTATGGATGCACACTTAGGTTGCTTCCATATCTTGGCTATTATAAATAATGCTACAATAAATACAGGGGTGCACTTTTTTTTTTCAAATTAATGTTTCCATTCACTTTGGGTAAATACCCACAGTAGAATTATTAGATCATATGGTATTTCTATTTTTAACTTTGAATTATCTTTTAAAAAATTGTAATGAGAAAAAACCAGTCTTTTATATTTACCTATGTATTTACTATTTCTGGAGCTTTTCATTCCTTTGTTGAATTGTGCTCCATCTAATACCATTTTTCTTCTGCCTTAAGACTTTATTTAATATTTCTTAAAACAAACGTCCGCTGGCAATAAATTCCCCCAATTACTTTGTTGTTTTATCTGAAAATGCCATTATTTTGAGTTTTTTGCTGGATATGTAATTTTAAGTTCACAGTTTTCTTTTGCTGCTGATCTCATTCCAGGGTTTTCCGATTTTCATTGTTTCTGTATAGAAGTCAGTAAATTTTTTTATCTCTTGTGTTTTGTATGTAATGTGTCTTTTTTCTGGGCCTTTATGATTTTTCTTTTTATTACTGGCTTTCAGAAATGATGTCTTGGTGTGGTTTTCTTTCCTGTTTGAAATTAAACTCACAAAACCAAGAAGTTCAACTATATTTTTCATGAAATGTGGAAAAAGTTTGGTCATTATTTCTCAAATATTTCTTCCTCCTGGAACTCCAATTACACATTTTCTTAGACTACATGGTATCAGGACACTGAGGTGTCATTCATTTTATTTATTTATTTATTTATTTATTTATTTATTTATTTATTTATTTATTTATTTTCATTTGTCTTACTCTCTGTTGCTGTTTGGAAAATTTCTTTAAAGTCTGTTTATATTTTTACCTGTAGCATCTAATGCATTACTTAACCCATTCAGTGGATATTTCATTTCATATGCGGGAATTTCTAGAGCTAAAGAACATATTTTCCATGACTGTCCTCATTATTTTAATATTTTTCTTTAAATCTTGAAAATGTAAACAATTAGCTGTTTTATGCTAATTACTTCATCCCTGTCAATTCTTGGTCTATTTTCCCCTGGATTGGCTACTGTATCTGGCATTACATATAGGGAGAGGCCAGCACTCAGTCCATGCCATTCCAGTGAGCTCAGAGGACATATGTACCATATGTATGAGGATCCATGATCAAGTAGATACAATACCTTCTTCTTAGAATGTTAGAGTTGGAGACAGGAAGCAAAATAGTTTGAAAAGCATTTTAATAGAGATATATAATTAATGCTAAATATCCACATATAAGGGCTATCTATGCAAGCCCACAAAGGTCAAATAAGCCTTCTAAATAAATAGTACAAGTTATTGTGATGTCCTCTGTTCTTCATAGCTCTAAAGAAAAATGTCTGATTATTCAGATGAATTAGTTTCCTTATTTTGATAAGGCAATGAAAATTATATAAATCAATCTTTTTTTTTACTTCTTCCCCTCAATTTCAAACTTTCAGAAAAAATATCAAGTAAACAAATAGAGAAGAAAAATGCAAACTAAATTCACGTTCCAGTTGATTGCTTCTGCTTTATTAAAATATATATATATATATATATATATATATATATTCAGTAATTTGGAGTACAAAAGGAACATATGCTTATTATAGCAATTTAGGAAAGCATAAAAAAGGACAGCAAAAATAAATTCGCCCATTATTTTATATAAAAGATAATCTCTATTACATTTTGGAGCATGAGTGTAGACATTCACTTTTTTTAAAAACAAAAATAAGTAGTGAAAAGTTAGTATCTCAGAATAGTTTATTCTATCAATATATGTTGGACATTTTAGTTGGACATTTGTTGGCTGTTTTAGTTGTTTTCAGCATCATGACAAAATAATTCTTTTTTAAAAACATGTATTTACTTATTTGAGAGAGAGAGAGAAAGAGAGAGAGCCAGCAGGGGGAGGGGCAGAGGGAAAGGGAGAAAATTTCAAATAGACAACCCGCTGAGTGCAGCGCTCGATCCCAGGACCCCGAGACCATGACTTGAGCTGAAACCAAGAGTCAGATACTTAACTAATGAGTGACCCAGGCACACCAATTAATTCTTGATAATACACTTAGGAAAAATTTTGAGAAATGGGATCCCTGGATAAATCAGTACACACATGTAAACCTTTTGTTAGAGTTTCCTCCAGAGTTATTTCTTTTGTTAGAGTTTCTTCCAGGAAGAGAACACCAAGATTTTGGACTAGAACAACAGCTGGATCTCTCTCTAAGCATCTACTCCAGTAGGAATTATAGACAGAAAAAGCCAAGAATAAGAAAACTTGAAAACTCCTAGGGAAGGCAGGGTGGCATAGAGGACTGTTGTGAACCAGTAAATGTGCTTGGGCCTTAGAACACAGGGCTTTAGGGCAGGAGGCAGTCTATAGGCTGTGGGAGGATAAAACTGGAACTCAACTATTAGAGTTCTGCTTTTGATTCTTTTCTATCATTGCCTTAAAACAAAAATTGACTGCCTCCATATCTGCAGGGGCTCAGACTACTATACAAATGCCCTCAGGAGTAAACAGAGTACTTATAAAGAGCTGAGAAACAGCCATCAGAAAGGATGAATACTTACCATTTACACTGACGTGGATGGAGGGTATTATGCTGAGCAAAATAAGTCAATCAGAGAAAGACAATTATCATATGGTTTCACTCATATGTGGAATATAAGAAATAGCACAGAGGATCATAGGGGAAGGGAGGGAAATCTGTAAACTCCCTGAGGGGGAGGAAAACCGTAAGAGACTCTGAACTATAGGAAACAAACTGAGGGTTGCTGAAGGGGAGGTGGTTGGGGGGATGGACTAACTGGGTGATGGCTATTAAGGAGGGCATATGATATAATGAGCACTGGGTGTTATACATAACTGATAAATTACTGAACTCTATATCTGAAACTAATGATGTATATGTTGGCTAATTCAATTTAAATTAAAAAAAAATTAAGAGCTGAGAAAAACATGGTGGGACTAACTAACCTTGGGCAGTCATATCCCTGCCCTTCCTATCAAATCATAGAGCTGGTGAATTAGAATCATCATCTTTAGGTGCTGCTTCTCCTGGTGGGATGGGGGAGTGAGGGGAGATGGTGAAGCTCAGATTTGAGGTATCACTTTGCTGACTTGATAAATTATTGTGATTTCTTCGTAGCCTGAGGCTTTTCTACCTATCTGCCATCCTCTGAGCTCACTGAGAATGATAAGGACTGACTGCTGGCCTGTCGCCATATGTAGTGCCAGAAACAGTGGCCAGTGCAGGGGGAAATGATCTTACAGGCCCAAATATCAAGACATTTGAAGAAGCACATCTATTTCCAAAGAAAAATAACATTGCCATACAGATTCTAAGAAAAGCAAAAATGTTAGTTCTGATGGCCCAAGAATTTAAAAATAGAGTAATAAACATCCTAAACTACATAAGGGAACATATTAGCAACATATAATAAGAACAAGAAACTGTGAATCAAGCAGAACTATGAGGTATGAAAACTATAAAACTTGAAACATATAGATTTGATAAAAAGTAGAATTAAAATGAGGAATAAATTAATGAAGTTGAAGACCAGTTTCAGGAAACCTTTAAGGCTAAGGAAAGAACAGGGAAATAGAAAATACAAAAGAAAGATTAGGGGATTGCCACTACCAATACCTGAATAACAGAGATGCAGGGAAAATGAATAAATAAATAAACAAATAAATAAAATATATGTAATATAAATAACAAAATAAAATTAATAACAAATAAAAATATTAAAAAGCATGTATTTATAGAAATGATAGAGAAAACAGGACAAAATACCATGGATTTTCAAAGTATGGAAGGAAACTCAAAATCTAGAGTTTTGTACACAGCTATGTAGTCATTCAAATATGAGGATATTATATTTTCAAGCATGCAGGACCTCACCAAACAGCTGTTGATGAAACACTCAAATAGAAAGAAGCAAATGGGGGCACTTGGGTGGTGCAGTTTGGTAAGCGTCTGACTCTTGGTTTTGGCTCAGGTGTGATCTCGGGGTCCTGGGATGGAGCCTGGCACTCAGCAGGGAGTCTGCTGGAGAATCTCTTTCCCTCTCCCTCTATCCTCTGCTGTCACTCTCTCTCTCTCTCCCTTTCTCTCTCAAATAAATAATCTTTTTTTTTAAAGAAGCAAATGAAGAATGTACTTATTTATTTATTTATTTATTTATTTATATTATTATTATGCAAAATGTATTTAAAAGATGTATAAACAATGAGAAAGGATTAAAAACCATTTGATCATTTCAAGAGATGCAGAAAAGGAATTTGACAAAATACATCTTTTCATGATAAAAACCCTCAACAAAGTCGGTTTTGAAGGAACATAAACAACATAATAAAAGCTATATATGAAAAACCCACAGCTAACAACATACTCGATGGTGAAAAACAGAGTTTTCCCCTAAGATCAGGATGTCTATTTTCACCACTTTTATTCAACATAGTGTTGAAGTCTGAGACGCAGCATTCAGAAAACAAAAAGAGATAAAAAGCATCCAAACTGATAGGGAAGAAGTAAAACTTTCACTATTTGCAGATGACATGACACTGTATATAGAAAAACCACCAGAACTGATAAATGAATTCAATAAGGTCACAGAATGCAAAATCAGCATACAGAAATCTACTGAATTTCTATACACTAATAAGGAAGTACAAGAAAGAGAAATTAAGAAAACAGTACCATTTACAATTGCACCAAAAATAATAAAATACCTAGTAATAAACCTAACCAAGAAGGTGAAAGACCTTCTGGTACTCTGGGAACTCTAAAACATTGATGAAAGAAAATGAAGACAACACAAACAAAGGGAAAGATATTCTATGCTCATGGAATGGAAGAACAAATATTGTTAAAATGTCCATACTACAGAATATAAACCACAAATTTAATGCAATCTCTATCAAAATATCAAAGGTATTTTTTGCAGAATAGAACAAACAATCCTAAAATTTCTATGGAACCACAAAAGACTCCAGATAGTGAAAGCAATCTTGAAAAAGAACAAAATTGGAAGAATCACAATCCCAGATTTCAAGATATACTACAAAGCTGTAGTAATCAAAACATCATGGTTCTGGCACAAAAACAGACACATAGATCAACGGAAAAGAATAGAGAGCCCAGAAATAAAAGCACAATTATACGGTCAATTAATCTTCAACAAAGGAGGCAGGAATATGCAATGGGAAAAAAGTCTCTTCAACAAATGGTGCTAGGAAAACGGGAGAGCAACATGCAAAAGACTGAAATTGGATCACTTTCTTACACCACACAAAAAATTAGACTTGAAATCAATTAAAAACCTAAATGTGAGACCTGAAACCATAAAAATCCTAGAGGAGAGCAAGGCAACAACCTCTCTGGCCTTGGTCATAGCAACTTCTTACTAGACAAGTCACTGGAGGCAAGGGAAACAAAAGCAAAAATAAACTATTGGGATTCCATCAAAATAAAAAGCTTCTGCTCAGTGAAGGAAACAATCAATAAAACTAAAAGGTAACCTATTGAATGGGAGAAGATATCTGCAAATGACATATCTAATGAAGGGTTAAAACCCAAAACATATAAAGAACTGATACAACCTAATGCCAATAAATAAATAAATAAATAAAATAAAAATCAAAAACAAAAACCAAAGAATCTAATTAAAAATGGGCAGAAGACATGAACAGATATTTCCCAAAGAAGACATATAGATGGCTAAGAGACACAAGAAAAGATGTTCAACATATTTAATCATCAGGGAAGTGCAAGTAAAAACTACAATGAAATATCACTTCATACCTCTCAGAATAGCTAAAATAAAAAACACAAGAAACAACAAGTGTTGGCAAGGATGTGGAGAAAAAGGAACCCTCTTGCACTCTTGATGGGAATGCAAACTAGTACAGCCACTGTGGAAAACAGTATGCAGGTTCCTCAAAAAATTAAAGATAGAATTACCATGATCCGGTAATTCCACTACTGGGTGTTTATCCAAAGAATACAAAAACACTATTTTGAAAAGATATGTGCACCCCTCTGTTTATTACAGCATTATTTACAATAGCCAAGATACGGAAGCAGCCCAAGTGTCCACCTACAGATGAAGGGATAAAGAAGATATGGTTTATATACACATGGCATATTACTCAGCCATAAAAAGAATGAGATCAGTCAGAGAAAGACAAATACCATAGAATTTCACTCATATGTGTAATTTAAAAAACAAAGAAAAAAAAAAGATACAAACTGAAAAATAGACTCTTAACTATAGAGAAGAAACTTATGGTTACCAGAGGAGAGGAGGGTGGGGCGATGGGTAACATAGATGAAGGGGATTAAGAGTATACTTATCATGATGAGTGCTGAAAATATACAGAATTGTTGAATTACTATATTGTACACCCAAAACTAATATAACACTGTATGTTAGCTGTACTGGAATTCAAATAATTTTTTTAAAAGAAAAAAGAGAAAAAAAATACTACATTTATTTAAACAATGGTGTATAAAGTAATGCTGATAGAATATCTTGGTAAAGTTTGTTGTCTTTAAAAATAGCTAGCAGCAAAGAAAAAGAGAAAAATTGACTGCAATAGTTTATTATTTAAAGTAGATAGTTGCAACATGATGGAGTTGGGGGAGGTGAGAGAGACAACAGGATGTCAGAATGTATAAGATCTTTTTAGGGAAGATATATAAATACTAAGTTGTTATTTTTTTTTTTTTAATTTTTATTTTGTTATATTAGTCACCATACAGTACATCCCCAGTTTTTGATGCAATGTTCCATGATTCATTATTTGCATATAACACCCAGTGCACCATGCAATATGTGCCCTCCTTAATACCCGTCACTGGCCTGTCCCAATCCCCCACCCCCCTCCCCTCTGAAGCCCTCAGTTTGTTTCGCAGAGTCCACAGTCTCTCATGGTTCATTCCCCCTTCTGTTTACCCCCCCTTCATTCTTCCCTTCCCTCTCCTACTGATCTTCCTGCAATTTCTTATGTTCCATAAATGAGTGAAACCATATGATAATTGCCTTTCTCTGCTTGATTTATTTCATTTAGCATAATCTCCTCCAGTCCCCCATGTTGCTGTAAATGTTGTGAAATCATTCTTTCTGACGGCTGAGTAATATTCCATTGTATATCTGGACCACATCTTCTTAATCCAGTCATCCGTTGAAGGGCATCTCAGCTCCTTCCACAATTTAGCTATTGTGGACAATGCTGCTATGAACATTGGGGTGCATATGGCCCTTCTCTTCACTACATCTGTATCTTTGGGGTAAATACCCAGTAGTGCAATTGCTGGATCATAGGGTAGCTCAATTTTTAACTTTTTAAGTAAGAAAAGATTAAAAAGAAGATACACAAAGTGTGTGAAAAAAACTGAAATAAGATGGTAGAAACACCCAACTATATAAAAAATTATAACTATTATATGTTTACTGACAGTTTCTTGTTAATGTGTCTATGAAATTCTTGCTTATAATCTCTACTTTATCTTTTTTTAAGTGGAAATACCTTTAATTTTTCTTTTAATAATACACGGTTACTATAAAGTTTCAAATTCTGAAGATAAAGTGAAAATCTTCTAGAGTTAACTACAATTTGGTATCTACTGTAAAGGACATTAGACCATATGACTTTTACCAACACACACCTTCCCTGAACTTATACATCTTAGTTATTCTTTTGTCAAAATATTTACCTTTTACATAACCTTGACACATGTAACCAGAAGTATGGCAAAACTTTTAGGAGATGTAATGAGTCAATACAGGGCATTATTAACCAAAGTTTTTGTTTGTGGGATAGTAGAGAACTAATGGAGTACAGAATTAATTTAGGTATGTGGCAGTGGGAATTTAAGTGAAGCAAGACTGGTAACATCAGAGTTCATTGGTCAGGATTAAAACACTGAATCCCTGGTCAGTTCAAAAGGCGGGGGGTGACCATTCTATGGCTCAGTTAGATGTATACACTGAGACTGTCTAGGTATTTCCTGAGTCAAAGGAAACTGGGTCTGGGCTATACATGCAGGTGGGGAGACCATCAGATGTCATCAGTACTTATGGGAGGAGACTGGAAGAAATGGAGGAAAAAATCAAAAAGCACTTAAAGACATCAATAGCATTCAAAGAAATCTCAAAAAAAAAATTGCTCAGAACCAGAAAGTTTTAAATGCGTTCTAACACACACACATTAAAGAAATAGTAAATTCATATCTTGTAAAGTTTTTCCAGAAAATAGAAGAGTAAAAGCTGCCCATCTTATTTTATTAGGCTAATGTAATCTTAATTGCAAAATAAGACAAGGAAAATGAAGGGAAAACAACTACAACACATTTCACTTAAAAATGTAGATTCTAAATTCCTAAATAAATATTTGCTAACCAAAAAACAACGGGTTAAAAATAATACACCATGATCAAGTAGGATGTAAACTAGAAATGCAGAGATGGTTTCATATTAGAAATTCTATTCATATAATTCACAATATTAATATACCACAGGAGAAATGTCATATGATTATTTCAAAGATGCATAAAAGGCATTTTATAGGGTTCAATAGCTATTTCTGCATACCAAGCTTGAGACAGAAGAACTTTCTTAACTTAGTAAAGTTGTATATTAAAAACTTTCAGCAAGCATTATACTTCAGTGAGAAGTGAGATACTAGATGCATCCTCTTTAAGACTGGGCATAAGATAAGGATGCCCACTGCCACAACTTCTTGTTTAACATACTTCCAAGGTATTAGATCAAAGGTATTTAAAAGGTATTAGATCAAAGGTATTAGAAAGAAGAAAAAAGTAAAAGTATGAGGATGGGAGAGGTAGAAAGAAAACTTTCATTATTTGGAATTGATATTTGATCATCTATCTAGAGAAAAGAGCAACCTATTAAGAATTAGAGAGTTCAGCAATGTTGTTAAAACCAAGTTTCAAAAAATCGGTACTATTTCTCTACACAAACAATAGACATCAAGAAAATATTTTAATTAAATATTTAAAATATTGATGTCTACTCAAAGAGCATCATGCATAAAATTAAAAAGTTGAAATAATGGAAGCAGATATTTTTTTAATACCTAAAACTAACAGGAAATGAATATCTAGAATATATAACAAACTCTTAAAGAGCATTTAACAAAAGACAAGAACCCATATGAAAAATAAAGAGTATGAACAATCAATTTCAGAAAAGGGAAGCCAAAAGGCCAATAAAAATATGAAAAGATATTCAAACTCATTACTGATAAGAGGAATTTAAATTAAAACAATAAGCTATAAAATTATGCACATGAGATGGAAAATATTACCAAGCTCAATAATATCAAGGGTTGATGGGAATGAGAGGGTTACTGCTTGTGTGGACAAAGTATATTATATGGCAGAGCAACTGGCAGGACTTGGTCAAATTAAGTATAAACACGTATCTTATTACCAGCAATTGTGCTCCTGGATATACATCTCGAAGAAATCCTTGCAAAGTTCCATGATAAAACAAGTATGAGAATATTCATCATAGCACTGTTTGTTGTGACAGAAAATCTGGGTGCCAATTACTGGGAAATATGGGTAGTTAAAACATGGTAGCTACAAACTATGGAATACTATGCAGCAGTTAGAAGCAGTGTAAACATGACAAATAAGTGAATGATAAACACATAAGGTTAAGTAAAAATAAAATAGTAAGGAACAAAACGAGATACACAGCACAATGTCATATACTCATAATAAAATTTTATATACATAAAATGGGAGAGGAGGCAGGGTGGAGATATAATTAACACAAGCCCAACCAAGAGACTCATGAAGGTTCATAATATACTCTTTTCTTTTGAAATTTCCTGTTTAAAATATTTAAAAACACATGTATATAAAACAATGCTCACATTAGGAAAATACATATAAACCAAGGAGAGTGTTTCGGTTGTTATTATAATGACTATCATATTAGAATGGTTCCCTATGGGTCAAGGTTAGGAGCATGGGACTAGAAACAAAAATAAAATGTATAAATAAATAATATCAGTACTTTGCATGGACCAATGATGACAGTGTGCAATGAACTAAGGAGCATGTTTAGCTCTATTCACTATGCAAAAGGTCCTTTAAAAAAAAAAAAAAAGATTCCTTATAACTATTTTTTTTTAAATTGGAAGGATCTGGTTTTAGCTTGTAGAGATGAAGGAACTACAAAAATAATTGTCTAATTATTGTAATTCAGAAAACAACTGAATAGCTGTTCCAAGTAACCAACTTACTGTATTTAATTATAGAAATGAATTAGAAATAAGTAACGTCATTTATACTTTCAAGGTAAGTCATTTCTGACAATATTCATCACAAAAAACTAGCAAAATCAATAAGTTGCTACCCACAAATTAAGGAGAAAAAATAGACTCTAAAGTACTTGCACTCTAAAAGAATAAAGAAAAATAGAACAAAGGGAAAAAATTTCCACACCAGAGGCTATAAACTGTTTTATTTGGTTCACACAGTTGGCAAAAGTAGGTTTTTTTCACAGGCAAAATTTTGTGCTGATATTAAAAAATAAAGACTTTTCAAAATCCGTATTTGTTTCTTCTAAAAAATCATAAAATCAGATTTTACAGGTCTCTTATTTCCACCTAGAGAGGATTCTAGAGCTGAACAAAAGTTCCCCACTTACTGGTCACATACTCTCCAAGGTTACATTGTACCCTCCTGACATACAACATTATTTAAGTTACCTTTTTTGCATTTTGTACTCCTCATATCTCGCTCAAAATTTAACCAAAATATATTCAAAAATTTACTTAGTAATTTTGTAACGAGTAAAATTGTTATGAGCAGAACATGCTAAATGAAAGGATATGATGGGTCAAGACAAATCTTTGGGGACTTGAGAAATAGTGAAAAGAGGTTTGGTATTCAGATGTTATACTGTGAGTATTTGAAAGTATGTCAGGTGTTTTGGAGTGGTTAAAGAACAAATTTCTAATGTAGTTCAGGAACTGATTAATGAGTATGGTACATTAAGAAGAAAGTGCAGTGGATACTTTTCGTTTCATTACTCTTTCAAATTAAACACTACTGAGTTCTGCTCACAGTTTTAATGGAAGCTACTTCATTTCTTCTCCATTCTTCTTAATTGGTTTGCACACTTCCATAATAATATAGCAATGTTATCGACTGCCTATTATAAATGAAATATGATACTTCCTGTCAAGATAGTGCTAGGGCATACAAATTTGTGTCTGAATATCAATGAATGTGGTTTTGAGATTCCTTAGGTAGGGCCAGAGATAAAGCCAGTTTAGCAAGTCAAAGTACAGACTGGAAATCCTAGTCATTTAAATGAGATTATTTATGAGGTTCTTTTTATTACTTACCTTGAGTATCTGTATTTTAAAGATCTTGTCTGTAAACCATGTAACCTTCAATATCTACTTCCCACAGGTAGAAACTGATTTCTTCAAAAAGCATCTAAAAAAGAAACAAGAAAATATCATTAATTTGAGGATATAAATATTGTTTCATTTATTTTAAATATAAAAGCAGATGTCAAAATTATTCTTTATGATTTTATTTAGTAAGTTTGGACAAGGGGACGTGTATCTCATAGGACATATTTTATATAAACTAGTAGTAATGAGATTTTTCCATTTAGAAGAATCAGAAATTTCTATGAAACACGTATTTTGATTCATGTCATAAAATTTTGTACTTTCTACAGTGCTAATTTTATTTGGCTACCTAGTTTCTACGAGCATTTTTAAGAAATATAATTTCAGGTACACCTGGATGGCTCAGTTGGTTGGGCTTCCTATTCTTGATTTCAGCTCTGGTTGTAACTCAGAGTTGTGGGATTGAGTCTCAAGTTGGGCTCCACGCTGTGTGTGGAGCAAGCTTGGTATTCTCTCTCTCCCTCTCCCCCACACCTCCACTCGCCTCTCAATAAATAAATAAATAAAACATTGTAAAAAAAATAAAAGAAATATAATTTTAAATACATTGATTCTGATGACCTACATGAACATAGCCCTACCCTAGAAAATATTTTTCTTATTCAAAATTGATTACAAAAATATATTCTTGATTACATCTCAGTTGCTTATAAATGCCAGTATCATAGAGATCAACTAGTTATTGCCCTCATAAAAAAGGTAAATATCACTTAAACCACCCAAACAGTACTGTACACTAACCTAGAGAAGCTTTGCAGAGGTCTTTTAAGAGAAATTGCCACTAACAGAGAATTAGGATTATCCAGTGAAAATGTTCTTCGCCGAAAGATTTTGATTCTGACTCTCCTTGATTTTTTAAAGAAACCTAAGACAAGCAGTTAGGGAAATAGGATTTGGAGGCTATAGTGCCATACCTTTAGTACGTAGTTTTGAATACTATGGATTCCCAAGCCAAACATCAATAATTTCTAGATTAAACAACATGATTGTTCCTTTTGGTCATTAGTATAGATCTCTCATTAGTGTAGTTTCTCAGTTGCAGCTACATATTAAAAACATTTGGGATACTTTTAACTATATTGAGACTTGGTATATTTCTTAGATATTCTGATTTAATTGGTATGATGTGGGGCCAGGGTGTACATATTTTTTTTAAAAACCACTAAGGAAGGATATCTGTTCTTCAGGTAAAGAAACAATCTCACTGCAATTATTTCATTTAATTTCTACAGATCAATAAGAATAACTTCAAAAAATACTGTCTACAGATATTTATGAAAACTACTGAACACTTGCTAATCTGACTACTAACAAGTATGACATAAATGGTGGTTGCAGTGAATTTCAAAGTACAATGCACTTAAGGACCAAAGGTACTACTTTAAAATGTAGATTCCTGCCAGGTATCATGCTGGAGATTCTGACTCAGAGAAACTAGGCTAAGGCCATGGATTGTCTATTTTTACAAACATCTCTGGTGATTATAATGCAAAAGGTCTATAGTCCCTATAAAACAGTGCTATAAGAATTTATGAACACTACTACTAGACCTTCATTATTAGAATTTATAAAAATACTTCTTGAGTTTTATTCCCAGGTTATATTTCTAATCTTAAAAGATAATCCTGAGATGCTCAGGAAAAGAAATAACTTTAAGTGTAAATAAGACTTTAGCAATAAATCAATGTAGATAAGCTAAAATAATGTTTACGGATAATATATTTTGTAAATTGTGCTATTCTAAGTAAACTGCATAGGTCATCAACAAAATACTGTGGCAAAAAAGAGAAAATTAGATTATACTTTGTAATGAGAATTTAACCTAAAACTACATCTATAACCACAAACATGCCCTCAATGTCTCAGAATTAAAAATTTTTTGGCCCTAACATAGCAGGGGGGGGAAAAGCTCTTCTAGAATCATTTGCTCTAAGAGCAAAGCTAAAATTTTTTTAAAGAAAAAGTCTTGAGTCGTTTCCTTCAACACACACACACACACACACACACACACACACACACACACACACTAACTTACTAAAAATAACATGAAATAGGCTGTTAACATTTTAGCTTTGAAACTTCTTATAAACTGGTCCAGAAATAATTTGTAATAAAATAATATAGTCATACGCACATATTCTTTAGATTCTTTCTGAGAAAGAAAAGTCTAATAAGCAGGGGTAAATATCCAAGTCTCTGCTCTACATAATAAGGATGGTGATCTTAATAACTACTAAACCTTTAAAGAAAACTATACTCATTTTCACTTACCCACCTAGTATGGAGGTGCTTCTAATAAAGTGTTCTTTCTACATGCATGTGCTGATAAAGACCAGGTTTTTCTAAGTTAACATCAATCTTTAGTTTATGACTAAAGTTGATTCTTTTCCCAGACCTAGTGCTGCTTAATAGCTAGTAAACAATCATGGACTTCACAAATGTCTTCATGAACACGGATCTATTCCACCTCTCGAATCTGCAGATCAGATGCAAGTTGGCCTCTGGTTTACAGCTAGCTATGCAATCAAGTCACAACGTCTTCTGGCAAGATTCATGATCTTTTACTATTTAACCTCAGCTGCCTTTTGCTGTTTATCTCTCATCTCTTCATCAACCAGAACTTGGCTCAAATATTGCTTCCTCCTTGAAGGAAATTTCCATCAATCTGACACTAAAAGCTTTCTTTCTTTTCTGATTTCCAGCACTAATTATTGCAAATTACTTAGGTAATTAATCAGGTACTCACTTATGGTCCCTTATTTCTATCTTTTATTATTAAGATTTGGCATGTTTGTTTTATTCCCTCAACTAAATTATAATTTCCCAGCAAGCCCTAGCCTGAAAGCATTTAATAAATATGTGATGATTTTATTTGTTGGTCTTCCCAGTAACTGAGTATAGCATTTTATAGTGATTGAGTGAGGCATCCAGCTTTTCTCTTTAGTATGCTTTACAAATATTAATGATTTAAAAATTGTAATTTCCCTATGCTACAAGAACTTGTCTATCTCTTTTGAGGCTACCATACCCAACTCTCTTAACGTCTCATAACCCAGGCAATTTTAGTCAACTGAGGGTAATGGCACAAGTATTGCCGTTAATAATAACAACTGAAATAACAAGAATGAACATATTTAAAAATAAATTAGACTCTATTTAAAAATACTTAACATAGAAGTCGTAGGGGACAGGTTTAATCTTTCCTTAGAAAAACTACATAATTTAATAAGAACCAATAACTCTGTAAATAACACAACATATCACAAAAGAATTCAAAGTATACATATTACTCTTTAATAACTAAAAATACAAACGTATAGATAATACTGTGTCTGCAACATTTTTTTAAATGCTAACACTTCTTCCTTGCTTTGAAATACAGTAATGACAGCTAACATTTATTGATTTCTAAATCTAACCATCATTAATTAATTTCATTTTTACAACAATCCTAACAAGTACTATTATCATCTCCATTGTACAGATAAGGAAATTGAGGAACAGAGAGATTAACTCGTCCAAGGTTTCACAGTTAATAACTGTCAGAGCTGGATTTCAAACTCATGCGGTCTACAATTATCTACAGCATTTTTTAAAAAAGATTTTATTTATTTACTCATGAAAGACAGAGAGAGAGAAAGAGAGAGAGAGAGAGAGAGAGAAAGTCAGAAGAAGCGAGCTTCCCGAGGAGCAGGGAGCCCAATGTGCTACTCGATCCAGGACCCTGGGATCATAACCTGAGCTGATGGCAGACACTTAACTGACTGAGCCAATCAGGTGCCCTACAGTATTTTTTGGAAGTCACTGTCCATTAAACTAAAATCTCCAGCAGCTCTGGAACCCTTACTTAATGTATCTTCATATAAATTTCTGCCGGACACCTTCCACCCTTTCGCAAGGTTTATCAGGTTTCCCACTCAAAGGAGAATGCCATGAGGGTCCACTTCCAACTCTTCTAACAAAGAGATGATTTCTAAGCCCTCATTTAGTGCTACCATACATTCTCTTATTTCCATACAATTTAAAGGATAAAGTCCCTGTACGATTTACATAATAAACCATAATAAATACTAAAGGTTTACCCTAAGATGCTGTCTTGCTTCGAATGTGATGTTCTATAAGCCTAACGACATTAAGATTAAGTACGGCTCAATGCTGGGATATTATATCTATGGTTTTAACTCATTAAAAATTTTTATGAAAAACTATACCTTCTTAAAATATTACTGCACTACTAATTTTGAAATATGGCAGTTTTTATAGGAAGAAAACATGCATTCTACTTCCCTAAGCTATGGGACTATATAAAAACCTAAACTTTCTTTCTTTTTCTTTTCTTTCTTTTATTTTTTTTTAAGAGAGGGAGAAAGTGTGAGTGTCAGGGGAGGGGCAAAGAGAGGAGGAGATAGAGAATTTCAAGCAGGCTCCACACCCAGCATGGCGTTCCATGCAGGGCTCAATCCCACAACTCTGAGATCATGACCTGAGCCAAAATCAAGAGTTGGACGCTCAACTGACTAAGTACCGCAGGAACTCCTCAAAACCTAAACTTTTATAGGTAATTGCTATCACAGCATTAGCAGAATGCAATTTTGTAGACCTCAAGATCCTATTTATTCTAATAGGCAACTTAAAAAAAAATCTAATGCACAAATTTCATATGTGGCTGAATGGAAACAGATTACAGCAAAATATTAAGGAATAAAATAAAAGCTTTCAGTCTTTTATTTCAATAAAAAACAAATAGTCAAAGAATTAAAAATATACGTAACCCTTGTCTGCTTATTTGCCATGTCTGCTTTTTTAAAGTTTCCAAATTTCTTCAGTATGATAAGAGTTCTAATCATGCAATGAATGGAAGGTTTGTTTTCTCAACTGTTTTCAGCATACAGAACAATCTTAGCCTGAGTGTATTCAAGCCATTGCTCAGTACCAGTTAAGTCCGTTACTAGGTTTTTTCCCGATCAATTATTTAGTGCACCTTGCATAACTTTTATTTATGGTTTTAATGCAACTGTTCTATTTATGTTGAACAGCATAAAATTTCCTTAATGGATATGCCCCAGTCATTGTCAAAAACAAAGAACCATAGGTAATTCTAAATCCTGTCCACCAAATTAGGCCTTGTCTTTAGCCCTCTTGTAACTTGTCCAGACGATCTGGCTTCAGTTGAGAAACTATAAAGTCCAAAGAAACTAAAGTTCTTTCTGTAAAAGTTGATAATAACTAGGCTATTCAAGATATAATAGTAAATGACATTTATTTTTCATTAGAGCAAGGAAAGCAGCAATCTTTGTTTCTCTTTATTTTCTTTCCCCACCAGCATTCTCTAAAACTGTCTATCTGATCTGGACAGGGAATCTCTTCACTGGAATAAATAATCAATTTGTTCTGACAGACCACCTTAATTACATCTGTTATTTGGGAAATACCAGTGAGTGATTTTTGGGTTCATTAATATGCAAACACCTTGAGAGCTAACCTTTTGGGCAGAAACAATTACGTACAACATTTTGCCAAATACAGTACCAAGAACATGCATATTAATATTCTGGCAATAACAAATTCATTATGGTGGTTATCCTATTGGGCTGACTCATAGACAATTAATGAACTGATAGGGCTGGGACCTAGTAAGTGGGTTGGGAGCTCATTTATGACTCTAATTCTATGCAGTTTCTCCCAACTTCAAAAATAAGGTTCTTGAAGACCACTATGGATTGAGAACTCAAGGTTGAGAAAATAAGTGTTTTGTAGAGAAAAAAATAGAAACGGAATTTGGAGATTGAAATCATGTGAATATGAAGGTCTAGGTTAATAGGTTTACATTCAATAAAACAAAGACGTTTTAAAGAAATCATTTGCATTTATTCTTTCATGTACCAGAACTTTTCAAGGATTTCCTCTGTGGCAGTGTTACAGAAATAAACTATAAAACTATTCTACATAGCTTTATTATATTTTGTAAATCTATTTTACTTTTGGAAATGATAAATATACTAGTGACCTTGCTCTCTGCCTTGCTCTAAATGTTGGCACTGTTAAAATTTATGACTAGAATTATATTGATGCTATCATCGCATCTTCTCAGGTTCTGCCTCTTGCCTCTCTGATTCCTGACTCAGTAGTCTCTATTAGACATTTCTAGCAATATATACCTGTTATTTTCATGGTATCTTTAGAAATTGCTACCACTGACATCACTTTCATTTTCTTTTTAAAAACATCATGCTCCTCTTTTTCTCATTATCATTATTAACAGGAGTTGCCTATATTTCCAGAATGCTGGAAATAAAATATTTTTTCAATAGTAAAAAGGTCTACAGAGGAAAAAAATAGAGAGAGAAAGGGAAAGAGAGAGAGGGAGAAGAAAAGCAACGGTGATAACTACTGCTGATTTCATTGTTCAGGATTATGCTAAAAGCATACAGGCATACTTTGGAAATACTGCAGGTTTGGTTCCAGATCACCACAATAAAGCAAATATTACAAAAAAGGGAGTCAAACAAACTTTGGTTCTCCAGGGCGTAGAAATTTTATATATAGTCTATTCAGTGTGCAATAGCATTATGTCTAAACAATGTACATACCTTAATTAAAAGACACTTTATTGCTAAAAAATGCTATCATCTGAGCTTTCAACAAGTCATAATCACTGATCACCATAACAAATGTAATAATAATGAAGTTTGAAATATTGCAAAAATCACCAAAATGTGACACAGAGACAGAAAGTGAGCAAATGCTGTTGGAAAAATGGCACCGAGAGACTCGTCCAATACAGGGTTGCCACAAACCTTCAATGTGTGAGAAAAAAGAAAAAAGTAATACCTGCGAAGTGCAATAAAAAGAGGTAAGGTGGTTGATAGAATTACTGGACAAGAGATGGGGATATCAAAGGAGGAATTTCAACATCAGAAGGTATGCTTAAATTTCTTCTGAAACATGGTAACCTTGAAGGTCCCTTCCAAATCCATGATTCTATGAATCTATGACTACGAATCACGAGAAATTTTATGGGCAAACAAGAGAATGATTAAAAAAAAAAAAAGCATTCACAAACCAAATACCAAAGTTGTAGTGCCCCCTTTTGGAGGCAGACTACAGAAATTCATAAACATTTAACAGGATATCACTAATATGTTTAAGTTCTAAAGCAGTATGGTAAAATATAGGCATTAGTTGTAGCAGTCAGCAATTTATTCCTTAACATACTTAACTAACCCCAGTGTTTAAAAGAATAAAATAATATAAATTGATGGGGGGCCAACATGAAGAATAAAACAGAAACCTTGGAATTGATACTGAAATTCTTGCCACCAAATAAAAAATTCCAAAAGAACTGGAATTTAGCCCAAGAAAAAATGTTTCTGTCGATGATGAAACAGAAAATGGGTCCATAACCCTGTGTGTGTGTGTGTGTGTGTGTGTGTGTGTGTGTGTGTGAGAGAGAGAGAGAGAGAGAGAGAGAGAGACTATTGCTTTTGTGCACAAAAACTAGGAGTCTTTAAGAAGTTTCACATATTTTCAAGTATTTCAATGGTGTTATGATATAACATTTTGGGGCATTTGATACATAAGACACTATAATTCTAAACAAAAAAAACTATTATAAAGGCAGATTTCATGAAACAATCATAAATCTACTTCAATACCTAAAAAGAAATTCAGATCTGACTATAAACCATAATGCTTTATTTATGTGGTGGTAATGAAGATAATAACAAGCCTAAAAGTGACTCCACTGTACTGAGTAATCAAGCTACTAGAGTGTTGTAGGAGCTTAAGTAGAAAATACTGCATCAGAACTCAGAGAAATTCTTTTTAGAAGATGTTCTCCGTATAAAAACAAAAGAAAATCATGTTAGCTAAAAAAATTGATATAATATGGTAGACTTATTAATTAGTACTTGTTAATTAAGATTAATTTAAAAGAAACTAATTAAAGGAAGATATATTTAAATTAACTTATAAAAATTTTAAATATAATTTTAAAGTGTGTGCATAGAGACTAAAACTATTCTCATAAGATTTTTAATATAAGCAGTTTCAAAATGCAGCTATAGATTATTAAAATCAGCATATAAACTGCTTATAGAGAACGTCAAATTTATGCTATAAGACCTTTTAAATGTTCTTTAATATGGAAATACCCTTCTTTTAGTATTTATGGCATTGATAATATAAAGCATAATCTTTTTATATAATGCATACTTCAGCCAAAGTGACTTTTCAAATTATCAACAAAACAAAACAAAGAGGTTTTATGAAAATGAAGGGTCCTCGTTAATGGAAATAAATCCTACGATATTGTCCTAAGAGAAGGATGTTAGCCAGAATAATTGACAAAAAAGCAGTAAGTAGTTGCACCTTGGGAACATCAAATTTTATCATTATTTCCAATAAAAACAGAAAGATATCAGGGAGAGATGTCAGAAACTTGTGCAAGGAGGTGAAATCCTCACATGTCAACACATTGAGATAATAAAATGACAAGGAGGGATAACACAAATAAATACACAGAAGAATAGGAGTATCATCCTCAGTGATTTCTGAAAAGGAGGTTAATACGACTAGAATATCAAGTCACCAGTGAGTGTTTGGGGGAAACATCAGGCTCTGAATTTTTCCTTTTTTTTTTTTTTTTTTTTTTGTGCAGGCACTCATAACAGCAAAAGAAACCATATTACATGAAAAATTTTATGAGCCAGTAGTAATAATGCATGATTTTATGATGTCTGGAAACAGCTTTTACCAAAAGAGAACAATATTTCAAATCCTACCAAGATCATTTCAGTATTATGCCAACCTGCCAAATAATAAAGAGTTTTATTAGAGAAAATAACACATTGACACAAGAATAAAATCCTTATAAGTGGAAAAGGATGTCTGGATTACACAAATTACCTCCAGGAGTAAACAATGACGGGGTCCTTACTGACTAAGTGAGAGATAATTGAGAAATCAAAAAATGAAATCTAAACAGGAGCAAGTGCAACCTTAGAAATTTTTCATGTTTAGAGGATTGCCTTGTCAAATTTCTTTTCTGAGATATACAAAAGATAAGTGGAATATCATTTTAGATCTTTCGAAGATAACAAATGAAAAACTATACATATAAAATGCTAAGAATTTCCAAAGATTTGCTCCACTTCTCAGTTGATAATGAACTGAAATGACTACGCAGAAAAAGAAGTACTTAAACATTTAAACCACAACATTATAGGTCATTGTGCTCTAGAAGACTGATTTGAGTCTTAATACCATCTCTCTCATAAAACCTCAAATGCTATTTAAAATTAATCAAATATTAAATGTTCCCTATATTGCTGGCATTTATAATGCTGTGATTTTTCTGATGATTCCTTCCTTAGCACTGAGAATATAGTTGTAGATACCACTGTAGATACAGATACAAAAAAATGCACCCTATATAAATATATATAATATAGAATTTTAACTTGGTATAGTGAACTGCAAATTAGTGCATGGAAGTAAACCTTAGTATGTTCAGTAAAAATTAAATATAAAGCATTTTAAAATACCTGCTGATGGATTGGTTGCAACAGAGAGCAACTGAAGCAAAAAATAAAATGAAATATTCAGTTGACTCATACAGAAAATAATAAAAACAAATTATCTCAATATGTTGGGATGCCTCTCTTTTGGATTGAACCAGGTGAAATTGTTTTATTGTTCAAAAAAACTGAATATTGGAAATTTCATATGGTTTAGACTAAAAGCATTAGAGTTAACATATTTAATTCATTTAATTCTATGAAATATTGCAATACAAATGAAGAAACAATGTCAATTCATTGACTAATTTCTGTGTTTCAAATAATTTTATTACCAAACAAAAAAGGTGAAAAAGGAATAAACACTGTGATTTCTGTTCCTCTCAGATTATTAAATTAAGAGATTAGGTCTTTAGCAAAATTGATCATATACTATGTAGATTATTAGGTACAAAAAAATCATCATCACTGTTTTATTCTTCTTAGATGTGGAAAGAAGATGTAATAAGAGGAAGGTTATAAATGAGAGCAAATTCACATTTATAAGAGAAGGAAACCAACAAAGTCCTTTATATTTACAATAGCTTAATAAATTTTTTGGCCAAGTACTCTAAGGTGAGAACTTCTTCCACCATGTTATTGTAAGTTCATAATTTTAAAAAATGGTTTACTATAAATAAAGACAATCTATGTTAACTGGTGATTAATTAATTAATGTAATTGAAAAAGGATCATATATTTATGTAATATTAGTTTAGCAGAAATTTCAAGGAATGAATTCTCAACTTTGCCTGATCCTAAAAAGGTCTTAAAAAAAACCCAAAAAACCAAAAATTAATGCCGTATTTAAAGTTTTATATACCTAATTGTAACATTGGGTGTATCAAAATTACATATTTTGATATATCCAATGATTGGTTAGAATGAAGAGTGTGGCTGTACCAGTTGTTAAAATACTAAAAAGTAAAAGGCTTCCATACTTGTTAGAAAATGGCCACGGCTCTCCATTCCTCTCCACATGTGCCCTTCTCTAGTGACCTCACCCCCACCAAGAAGACTTTTCCATGTTCTAACCCCTAAGGAGGTAACACCTGGCAGTACAGGGAGCCTATAAGATCCTGTGATCCACTCAAATTAGTTGGTACCTATGCCATTACCAGTTGTTATATGTTTCAAATCTCTCCTCTGTTAATAAAACAGGGATAGTTGCAGAAGCTTTGTATTCGAAGTCAGACAATGTTATAGTAGCTCTTCAACCTGGTAAGTCACTGGACCTTTCCAAAATGCCAACTTCCTTTTTTGAAATAGGTATTACTAACTACTTGGTAGAGCTGATTGTGGATTATGTGAAATGACACGAAGTGCCTATGAGCAATGGTAGGCAGACTACTTACTCTCCCCTCACCTTACGAGAAATATAGAACAGTTGACACTTGAACAACAGGGGATTAGGAGTGCCGACCCTGCATATAGTCAGAAATCCACATATAATGCTTGACTCCCCAAAAACTTAACTATAAATAGCCTACTGTTGACCAGAAGCCTTACTGATACCATAAACAGTTGATTCACATATATCTAGTATGTTATATGTATTATATACTATATTCTTACAATAAAGCAAGCTAGAGAAAAGAAAATGTTATTAAGAAAGTCTTAAAGACACATGAAAAAATGTTCAAAATCATTAGCCATCAGGGAAATTCAAATCAAAACCACACTGAGATACCACCTTACGCCAGTTAGAATGGCAAAAATAGACAAGGCAAGAAACAACAATTGTTGGAGAGAATGTGGAGAAAGGGGATCCCTCCTACATTGTTGGTGGGAATGCAAGTTGGTACAGCCAGTCTGGAAAACAGTGTGGAGGGCCCTTAAAAAGTTAAAAATTGAGCTACCCTATGACCCAGCCATTGAACTACTGGGTGTTTAACCCCAAAGATACAGACGTAGTGAAGAGAAGGGCCATATGCACCCCAATGTTCATAGCAGCATTGTCCACAATAGCTAAATCGTGGAAGGAGCCGAGATTCCCTTCAACAGATGACTGGATTAAGAAGTTGTGGTCCATATATACAATGGAATATTACTCAGCTATCAGAAAGAGCGAATTCTCAACATTTGCTGCAACATGGACGGCACTGGAGGAGATAATGCTAAGTGAAATAAGTCAAGCAGAGAAAGACAACTATCATATGATTTCTCTCATCTATGGAACATAAGAAATAGGATGATCGGTAGGGGAAGAAAGGGATAAAGAAAGGGGGGGTAATCAGAAGGGGGAATGAAACATGAGAGACTATGGACTATGAGAAACAAACTGAGGGCCTCAGAGGGGAGGGGGGTGGGGGAATGGGATAGACTGGTGATGGGTAGTAAGGAGGGCATGTATTGCATGGTGCACTGGGTGTTATACGCAACTAATGAATCATCAAACTTTATATGGGAAACCAGGGATGTACTATATGGTGACTAACATAATATAATAAAAATCATTTAAAAATTAAAAAAAAAAAGAAAGTCTTAAAGAAGAGAAAATGCATTTATAGTACTGTATTTATCAGGAAAAAAAACTCTGCATGTATGTAAGTAGACCCACACAGTTCAAACCTGGGTTGTTCTGAGACGAACTGTAAATACTACATAGGAAAATAGGCAAAAACTGCAGTCCTTTACTCACAAATGGGTTACGTTTCAAACACTCATTTTTGAAGTCGGTAGCCTAGTAATTAGAATGTATTTTCCTCATAGCGATCATTATATAAAAGCGTATGTATCTCAACAATTTTATAAATTCCAATTTCATCTATAATATACTGTTTTCATACATGGAAAAAACCTTATTGAGTATTCATATATGCCAGGCACTACTCTAAGAATTTTACATTTAAGTTATTTAATCCTCAAAACAACCTTACGGAATAGAATGCTCTTATCACACCCACTTAACAAATGAGAAAATCAAGACAGGGAGGTGAAACAACAAGCTCTAGGTTGTATTAGCTAGTAAGTGGCAGAGCCAGGATTTATCCTAAACAACCAGGCTCAAGAGCCTATGTTCCTGGGGCGCCTGGGTGGCACAGCGGTTAAGCGTCTGCCTTCGGCTCAGGGCGTGATCCCGGTGTTAGGGGATCGAGCCCCACATCAGGCTCCTCTGCTATGAGCCTGCTTCTTCCTCTCCCACTCCCCCTGCTTGTGTTCCCTCTCTCGCTGACTGTCTCTATCTCTGTCAAATAAATAAATAAAATCTTTAAAATAAAAAAAAAAAAAAGAAAAAAAAAGAAAAAAAAAGAGCCTATGTTCCTAATCACTATACCCTATTGTCTTTGGACTTTGAACCATAAAACATATAAACATTTATAAAAATCAAAACATTGAGAAAAATTACATGGTAGTTTTCAACTTGTGATAGAAATCAAACTGAGTAAAAGAAGAAAAAAGTATACTGAATTTATCTTGCATACTGGTGGCTTGAAGAAAAGCAGCCTGAGATAGATTAGATTTGTGGAGATAAAGGCTGTCTACTGTCAAAGGTTTAAATGCTGTCATTGCTTCTTCATCATAGCTAAAGCTCCTGAGTTTCCTTTCCTTCCCGTATTTGCATACCTATCTTTCAGAGTAAGTGTCTTTTTTAAAGACTGTTTGCAAATAGCCCCAAGGCCAATGGGTATTGACCTGGGCTCCCAAGTCTGGATTATCAACAGTGACCAGGCTCTTTCTGGCACCTTTCCCAAAGATCAAGAGAATGGGAATATTTGTTCCAAGGAGTTTAAGCTCAGCTACTGCCCAACTCCTATCTTCTTCACCTTTTATCCTTGAGACTCTGAATTCTTCCTGTGACCACTTCTGGCTTTGAAAGCTTGTTCTTTAAATTCAGTTTTTGGTGTGCTAAAATGGTTTCCATCTAATGCTCTTAGTACTTTTAGATTGTTCACAATATTTTCATTTGAGCTTTCTGCTATATTTTATTTTTAGTATCAAAGTGATTAAGTATTTTATTTGTTTATTCGTTCTGACTACTACTTTCCAGTATCTTAGAATCATATTACTTTACTATTTCATTTTTAATTCTTTAGCATTTTAGGTATCCCTAAATATTTATATTTGAGCATTTTATATTTATTAAGATTTTAGTTTAGACTGTAGATCTCACTAAATTTTTTGCTGGAATTACATTCAATTTTTTTGGTTAAAATGAATTATTTTCCTACCTCCATTATTAAGACTTTACTGTATACATGACTTTAGTATTTTACAGTTATGTTTCTAATTTCAGTAAAAGGGTGACTACGCAAGATCATTTTACTTATGTAACTTTATTAAGTTTTACTCATATTTGATGGCTAATAAATCATTTTAACAGTGTGGGGTCACAAAAAGATGAAAAGAGATCTATCATACTATTTATTTTCAGTCCCAAACATATACAAATGGATCATCTTTATAACTGTCCATTTACTCTAAACAACATATCATAACAGTATAAAATAAATAATACCAGACTAAATGGGAAAAATTCTTTAGGTTTGTTAGGTAGTTGTCTTAGAGGGGTTTCTAAAGAAGCAGACTCTGAGACTAAGACTGAGTATACTAATTTATTTGCAAGGTTCAGAGGAACAGGCAGGGAAATGGGGAAGGTGATAAGAGAAGGGCAGGCAGCTAATACAGGGTACATTATTAAGCTAGCTAAAACAGAAGCCAACTGAAACTTAGTCTCATGGGGGAAACTGGCAAATAGGGTAAGATATAGGTCTCAGAACAGTTTAAGCCAGGGCCAAGGAAGCCGAAACCTGTCAGTCATTGCTTATGGTCTAATTCCAGTAGCTTCTAGTAGCTCAAATGCAGTCCTGTGGCTTACATGGAGGTGCTGGCCTTTGGAAGGCTGATGTGCACAAAATGGTAAGGGGCTACAAGGGTGTATGAATAGAGTACCACATTAACTATTACATTAGCAAAACTATTAGGTACCCCCCAATCACCATAGTAATCTTTTTTTTTTTTTTTTAAATATGGGTTCCATGCTCATGGAGCCCAGTATGGGGCTTGAACTCATGACCCAGAGACTGAGACCTGAGCTGAGATCAAGAGTCTGATGCTTAACCAACTGAGCCACCCAGGCGCCCTAGTAATTCTGACAAAGTAAATTTAGCCCTGAATGTTGCCAAAATTTTGGCAAACCAGTTTTACCTGGAAGCAGAAAGTATGCTAACAATACTTAAGTATTACAAATGATAAGATAGTGTGTAACTTCTCAACTCAAAATGTTAACAAAACAGGAGCCTGGTACTAAGTCACTAGGAAACAAGGAAAAAACTCTTTCAAGAGTTTTTAAAGACCAAGGATTTAACTCTTTCAAGAAATAATCTTCGTTTCCTCCCCGGCTCTTGAAGATTAGCTACTATCATGAATGACACAGTAACTATCTGGACCAGGAAGTTGAGGACCAATAGACCACTTCAGCAGAAACAAATGGTCATTGATGTTCTTCACCCTGGAAAGGCAATAGTACCAGAGAAAAAATTCGGGAAAAACCAGCCAAAATGTACAAGACCACACCAGATGTCATCTTTGTATTTGGATTCAGAACTCATTTTGGTGGTGGCAAGACAAGTGGCTTTGGCATGATTTAGGATTCTTTAGATTATGCAAAGAAAAATGAACCCAAACATTGAGTTGCAAGCCTGTATGAGAAGAAAAAGATCTCAAGAAAACAGTGAAAGGAACGCAAGAACAGAATGAAGAAAGTCAGGGGGACTGCAAAGCCAATGTTGGTGCTGGCAAAAACTGAACTGGAGACTGAACAACAGAAGAAGTAAAGATTCTGCAGTGACTTTATCTGTGGTGATTGTGCAGGTTTTTCATGAGAGGATTAATAAACCAGGAATTAAAGAAAAAAATGAAAGAAAGAATCCTTATAGATCCCTATAATGTACCAAACCATAGCAAGGACTAACACCCACCAGAACAAGAGATGTGAAGCATCATCTCAAATAATCGAGAGATATAAAGCATCATCTCAAATAATCAATCTGTTTACCTAGTAGCTGGGTACATACCTATTGCAACTTGAAGGCACATGCTCTAAAAGAAACGAACTATGGATTAAAGTCACTTGTAGAGTTCACAAATACTTTCTCAAAGAAATGCTCCCCAACCTAAGTATAATTTTTCTGATTTAATTCCTTCTCATCTTTAAAGTTTTTCTGGTTCCTCTCAGTATTTTTCTGACTTGAATCTTGGGGTCTTTTCTTTGGGGTGTGCCATAGCATTTATGTTTCTCAAGGTCAGGTAATAGGTGCCAACTAGGAGAGCTCAGGTCCAGGTCCCAGCTTCACCATAATTCCAAAGCTCCTTTGGTCAATGAAATGCCAAGTCTGATGGATTATTATTTCTGGATCTCGACTCTGTAAGCTGGATTAGTGCTTGCAGCCACTGGACAGCTAAAACAGACTAGATGGCTAAGCCTTGGGCCGTGTGGGCCACACAAGGGCACCTTTCGTCACACACTGTGCACTAAGGTGAGTTTATTCAAGAGTAATGATCTCCTGAAAGCTAAACATAGTGAAAAAGCTAAGTGTATGTAAACTATGTATCTGTACCCAAGATTAATATTTGTAGATGGGAAACTGTTTTGTTCATTATTTTTTACAGAGAAAAGAGAAAAAAGGTGGAAAACATGTGTGTGTGTGTGTGTGTGTAAGTGAAGAAATGCCATTTCCCTCCTAAACTGTGCAAGGCTATAAATCATACTATTTGGGACAATTATGCCTGCATTTACTTCCTCTGAATTATATTTTCACAACACAGTTGCCAAGCATTGGTCTATTTCTATTGCAGAGAGTAGTGCCTGGAATTTGTCAGGGTACCTCTGCTATTACTTTGTGAGTTGTGTGGTTGTCAGACTTACTTTCAGTATGTATGCATAGAGAAGGTGCTTGGGGTGGGTGGGAGGTGGGCAGGGGGAGGGGTAACAGGAAATATGAAGAGTAGGAGATTTACCTAAGAAGAATATTTTCTTTCTCAAAAAGCAGAAGTCTGAAATTTGAATAAAATCAAATGTTTATATATTTTTAAAGACCAATTTATAATATAAAATTATATACTATTATTAACTCTTGAGTAAAACAATTTAATATACAGCATGACTAATTTCTTATATCAAAATTTAGTAACAATAATAGAAATTTACAGCTAGAAGGAATCTTAGCAATCTCCCAGACCTTGCCTTCATTTTCAAGAAGAGGAAAGAGAGCTAAAAGCTAAAAGTTTGACTTGCCAAAGATATAGTCAGTGATAAAAGGGCTAGGATCCAGGTCTCATCATTTCCTCTCAGATGTCCTTTACACAAATACTTTTGAAATATTAACCTTTTCCTTCAATTTGCAGAGCTTTTCATTTGAGCTGCACAACACATTTTCACAAATATTTGTAGGAAGTATTATTAGCATTGCACCACATCCCAACACGAACTTATTTCAAATCTATACATCTCTACTTTTAGTTCATTTTCTTACTAAGAGAACAGTGGGAAAAGATGTTTGTATATGGGTATATATTAAGAACTATGCCTTAGATATTCTTACCAATTTCATTAACATGAAATACATCTGAATTACTGTAATTTTTAAAATTTACAGCAACCATCAATCTCAAAGATAGAGATATTTTCTAAAAGTCATACCTTCTAAAAATCAAGCAAAGAGGGGAAGTGAACAAGAATCTTTTAAAAAATTACCTAGCACTCTAATTCAGCCTTTTCCCCTTCTACTGTTTTTGTTGTTTTCCACTTTTTCTCAAAACTACATATAAATAATACGAGAAAAGCTCGTCATCAATACATACAAAGTTTTTAAGCAACAATGTAATACTACTTCATTAAGTCCTCTGGGTACAGAATTTTTTGGTGTGGACATGGAGCAGATTGAAGGAAGTTTCAGTCTTCAAACAGCTGGCTCAGAATAAAGGCCAACATGGAGAGAACAATAAACTAGTCTAGATCCACTTGAGAAAAAGACCCATTTTCAAAAAAAATAGAGAGTACACTTGTATTCTTAAAAGTGTAAAACTGTTTATGTTAAGAATAAAATAGTTTTTGGGGGAAACCATAATAATAAATTAATCCAATTCACAGCACAGTTTTTATAAGAAAATATGTTTTAGGTTCCTGCTTTGGAAGCTGGGGAACTGTCCTCCTTTTGCCATGGCTGATGGCCATTGTCGTAAAGGCAATATGGAGGCTCAAGGAATAAGCCTTCCTCTCCAGAGGAACACACAATGAGCACAGTACAAAGACAGCATTAGTTATGTCTTCACAAGTCAGATGCTCAGAATCCATAATACCTAGACTCATATTACTAGTGACTGGGACAATCTATAATAATGTGACCATAGGAATTACAGGTTTCAAAGGGACAAAATAAAATTTCTTTTCCCAACCTGTAAAAATCTGACTTGGATCCCATTAACATCTAACTAAGTTTCTAGTTTAAGTCATATACTTTCCTGAATATAATGTGATTTAATCATCACCAAAATCTTAGCATATAGGTTTTATCATCCTCATTTATCAGATGAGAGAACTGAGAGATTAAGAGAAGACAAAACTCTGGCTCTGGATTGGAAAACTGTGGAACTAGAACCTGAACCCAAGTCTAATGCTTTACTCCACCTTTCCACAGTGCTGTTATACCACTGATAATGGCTTACAGTGGTACTGAAATGAAGACTTACCACATTGTAAAGTGATTATTTGTCTGTTTATTACAAAGTGATCGAGGAAGCTTATAAAATACCAGTGCCATATATTAAAGTGTAAATAAGTAAGAAAATTGAGACAAAGAAAAATTATGATTGGGCAAAGTTTAAGAAAGAGTTGTAGGAAATGAATGTTTTAACCCCTCATTGTGATAATGGTATAACAACATAATAATACATGACTTTTTTTCAAAATATCATTACCAAAATATAAACTGCATGGGAAGCTCAGTTACGTTAAACGGGGTAAATTCCCTCTGAATTCTCTTTTCTACGAGTTGCTCTCCTTTCCAGTGATGTAGTTGTCAACAATTATCCAAAATCAGGCAAGGCCTCCCTTTTCCAGGTGACTAGGATAATGTGATCTCTGGGAACAATGCCTTAGGAACCCAGTTCTATATACTAGTTCCTTTTGAAGTCAGAAATATATTCCCAATTCCAAAACAGTAAATTACCAAAATAAAGTATAACTTGGGATTTGGGATTCAGTTATTGCCTATTTAATGAAGTAACCCCAAAAGTCTCTGGGAGAACCTGTGCAACGACCAAGAACATCTACACAGACAGTTCTACTTTCTAGCATTTATTTCCAAAGAGATTTTAATTCAAATCAGATCAAATGCACTTCAACAGATTATATTAATACAATAACCAATTTTGATCATACTATGTATTTTGGAAATTGGAAGATATATTACATGCTATAGATGGAAGGAAGAAATCATGAAAAAGTCAAACTTCTCCTAAGTGTCAGCACTTTCCAAAATAACACTTGTAAAATGCATTTTGAACACATCTTTTCAATTAAGTATTTATTAATTAGAAATCAAACCATAATTTCCTCCTGGGAAAAAGCAGAGTGTATTAACATAGTATGAAAATAGTGTACAATGTAACAGTGTTTACAAGCTTCACTTTTATCCTATAAATGCTTTTGGATCTTATAACAAATTCTTCATTACTATGAAGAAAGCTAACATACTGGGCTAAAAGGTAGAGTATTAAGTACATCTGTCAATATTTAAATTCACATGCTCTGAAGTGACTGATATAGTGGGAAAAAGTGCAAAGGGAAAGAAGTTTAACCCCACCCCAGCTCAGTTCTACTTGTACAGTATTCTCCCAATAAGCTCAATTTTGGTTTTCTGAGTGGGCATGGAGTTCTATTGTTTACTAAGAATCTCACATTCCAGGTCCTCTGCTTCCAAGCCTGCAACTGTTAAGATCTTGTGAGCAGACAAAATTACACATGATACACATTTTAAATTCTCCTCTCTGCTTACCTACTTGCCTATTTTTCATTCTTTCTTTCCTCTTTCTTGCTTCAAGGATAGAGATTAGAAATGGTATTGCTTCCTTCTCCAAACAGACTATGGAAATAAATGGATACTACTAGTTTAACACTGAAATTTAAATAGTATGACTGAAATATAGCTCTGAAGAACTAACAAATGCCCACTTACAAAAAGCATTTCCTGTTTTGTTAATAAAACCTGGCTCTTGAAGCTATAAATGATTTATTATTTCTAATAAACTCCATAGATAATTGGATTTGTTTGTAATTTAGACCTCCATATTGTTAGCATTATATATACATCATAGCTCCTCTATTAAACTAACATTAAAGAAGACAACCGGGTCTTCTCCCCTAATTCAACACAATAATGTTTTGAAGCCCTACTATGCCCAAGACAGGTGTTAGATGCTTCTGAATGTTTTAAGGAAAACAAGCAGTTGGGGATATAAAATATGCACAAATCACTCTAACAGCAGAGGTACAAATAAAAATGCCATGAAAGTCAAGAGGGTGGGGGGCAATAATTCCTTCGTCATTCTTAAAGAACTGATACAAAGCAAAGTAAATTACGGTAGACTGAGATTCAAAATCCAATACTGAGGAGCTTAGACACAAAAGTATTCCTAATTATAACTTCTAACAAAAACTTATAAATTTTTCCTGCTTATCCTTCTCAAAGGTATCTCCTACACTATATCCTATGTTTTGGAATAATTCCACTCAACATCTTCCTGTCATATTTCACATGACCCCTGAAAATGCCATCACCTCTAGGAGGCTCTCTCACTTGATCCCAAGAGCTGTGGTTGTTCTCTATAGCATGTAATGACTACATGACTCACATTATTTACTGTAATATCAGTGTACATTTACATAATTACCTTAAACTTTGGGAACTTACTATGTGTCAGGCACTGTGCTCTATCACCTTACTTGTATTTATTCTCTTGATCCTCCCAACAACACTGCAAGCTACTTAACAAAATGTACCCTATTTCATGCATCAAGAAATTAAGGTAAGATTAGTCACATGCTCAAAGTAACAAAATTAATGAACTGAAGTCAGGAAGTCTAGCTCCAGAACCCACATTACTGATCAAAAAGCAATACTACCTTGCTTAACATTTTTATAAATGTTATATTAAAATCTCTTGGATATGAGAACTTGGAGATACCATGACAATTCCGTTTGCCTCATGCATACAAGGTACAGATTCATTTTGTCCAAAGTTGGATTGGGCCTCTGTTGGTCTAGAAAATCCCAGAGGCATTTCTGATGTGTATCCAGAGCTGAAAGCTATTAAGCATTACATACTTTTAGAACCCAGACAAATTTTAAATAGCAAACAGCTGTCTCCTTGAGCATCAATTTGGGTTACTCAGGGACTGTCTGGTATACCAAGTAAAGAAGGATACTAAGACCAGTGCAAGCTCAGGTTTCTTGGATTCGAATCTTGGCTTTGGTACTAATTACCTGTGTGAACTTGTGTTTCAGCTTCTTTATGTGAAAACAAGGATAATACTGATATTTACTAAGGTTGTTGAGATGATTAAAAGGGTTACTATATAAAGAATTTAGAATGGTGCCTGGCACAAGGAAAATTTTAATAAATATTAGCAATTGTCATGGAAGTGGCATCAGAAGTACCATCTGCCAACTCACATCTGAGAAACACTCCTGTGGGCTAGATCTTAGTAAGTTTAATGCTATATCTATGAGAAAAAACATTACATATGTATGTTTCTGACTTAGAAACTCATTTAGAACACAATTTGTTTGCACACTGAGGACTGTTTATATTTGAGGCTTTGTGGTAGTGATGTTTGTGGTAGTGATGGCACAGAAAAAAAAAAAGCTATGTTGTGTAGCAGAAAAAGCATGGATTTGGAAGCAGAGTACTAGTGTTTGAGTTCTATTTACTACCTCTGTAAACCAGAGCAAGTCACTGGATTTTTCAGTTTCCCCTCTGTAAAGTGGATATACAAACAGTTTTCACTTTTTAATGTTTCCCTGAAGATTACATGAGATGATGGATGTGGCTGTATCTAGTAGATAGTTGTACACACGGTAAATATTAAATAAATTTAAGGTTCTACACTAGCTCCCCCAAATCTTTTTTAACCTATTTACAGCTAAAAGACAGTACAAACTGCCAAGTATACTCTCCCCACTCAGCATGTTAATAACATTTTTTTCTGTCCTGGCTCTTTGTACCACAATGGTTAAAGCTGTGGGTATAATCAACAGGCCTCTGACAAAATCGGAGCCCTCACGGCTGAAGGTTTTAACACAGAGACAACTGCAAGAGACTCCAAAGGAATAACTGCCATTTAAACTCTTTAGGACAGGGGCTTCATGTGCTTAAAGGAGCTTAAGGAAGACTTACAATTTTCTTCCAGTTTTATTCTATGTATGCTTACTTTACAAAACTGTCCAACTGTATAATTTTGTATTTAATGTTCTTTATATGACATATTCTCTTGACCATTTTCCCGCCTCATTAAAAATCTTTCACAAACATTATTTGCAATGGTTGCATAGTGATTTAGCATATAGATATATCACATTTAATCATTCCCTTTCTATTAAATATTGATATTGTTTATAAATTTTTGCTATTATAAATAATGCTGAACTGAACATCTCTATTCATTAATATTTGCACATTATTTCCTTAGGATGAATACTTAAAATAATAATTTGCTGGAGTAAAATCCACATAACAAAATTAGCCATTTTAAAATGAACAGTGGCATTTAGTATATTCAATAATGTTGTATAACCACCAACCAAACTTCTAAAACATTTCTATCAGGATAAACATTTTGAGGTATTAATGAGTATGAACATTTTCAAAGTTTTCAATACATAATGTTAAACTTCAGAAATAATTAGACTAATTTACACTTCTATCAGCAGTATTTGACAGAACCCATTTCATAGCACACTATTTTCAAGTGTATAATCGGTATTAAAAAATAAACTTTGACAGTGAGGAAGGCATAAAAAACATATCTCTTCATTTTCAAGGATTACTAGTAAGGTTTTAGTTTTTAAGAATGTTACTTTCCATCTACGTTTCTTCTTTTCAGAACTGTCCACGGTAATAAGATAATTCTGAGATATCCTATGAAGTATCTGCAGTAGTTTTTATCATGGATGCTTTAAACTCTTCTATCTAAGGCATACCTGGGCTTAGGCTGGATGAAGATGAGCTTGAGACTATTCAAGGTCTCTGGAAGTACCAGGAAGACTAGTTTTGTGATTTGGGGCACTTAATACCTATGCTGGCAAAATCATTCATTGCCTATAATAGACCACTACACTCTTAAAAATATTAACCAGAAAAGGAAAATTTTAAGATTATAGGAAAACAAAATGAACAAATGTTTTGACTCAGATATGTTAATGTATAAAAAGATTTAAATATTTAACGGTGATCATATCGTTTGACTGAGAGTAAAATAATTTTAAAGATCATAAAAACAATAATAATGCACAAAGTATGATAAGGAAGTTTTTGCAGTTTTGAAAATCATAACTAAAGATATGTTAATTGAGAATGCAGTGCCGTCAGGTTCTTTAAAAAGGCAGAATTCATAATCATAGATCAGACTGAATTGGGCAGGATAGTCTCTGATGAAAGCCTGTCTTAAACCATGCACAAAAATAAACTCAAAGTGGATGAAAGACCTAAATGTGAGAAAAACAAACTCAAAATGGATGAAAGTCCTAAATGTGAGACAGGAATCCATCAAAATCCTAGAGGAGAACACAGGCACAGCTGCTACACATCTCCAAAGGCAAGAGAAACAAAAGCAAAAGTGAACCTCATCAAGATAAAAAGCTTTTGCACAGCAAAGGAAACAGTCAAGAAAACTAAAAGGCAACCTATGGGAGAAGGTATTTGCAAATGACATATCAAATAAAAGGCTAGTATCCAACATCTATAAAGAACTTACCAAACTCAACACCCAACAAACAAAAAAATCCAGTCAAGAAATGGGCAGAAAACATGAACAGGCATTTCTCCAAAGAAGACATACAAATGGCTAACAGACACATGAAAGAATGCTCACCATCTCTCATCATCAGGAAAATACAAATCAAGACCAACACAAGATACCACCTCACACCAGTCAGAATGGCTAAAATTAACAACTTAGGAAACAACAGATGTTGGTGAGAATGCAGAGAAAAGGGAACCCTCTTACACTGTTGGTGGGAATGCAAACTGGTCCAGGTAGTTTATACTAGCTGGAAAACAGTATGGAGGTACTTCAAAAGGTTAAAAAGAGAGCTACCTTATGACCCAGCAATTGCATTACTAGGTATTTATCCAAAGGATACAAACATAGTGGTTTGAAGGGGCACCTGCACCCCAGTGTTTACAGGAGCAATGTCTACAATAGCCAAAATATGGAAAGAGCCCAGATGTCCATCGACAGACGAATGGATAAAGAAGATGTGTTATGTGTGTGTGTGTGTGTGTGTGTGTGTGTGTGTGTTATATGTGATATTCCATTATATAATGGAAAATCACAAATAATTTATATATTGTGTATTATACACACACACACACACACACACACACACTTGTGTATGGAATGGAAAATCACTCATCCATCAAAAGAATGAAATCTTGCCCTTTGTAATGACATGGATGGAACTACAGTGTATTATGCTGAATGCAGTAAGTCAGAGAAAGAAAAATACCATATGATTTCACTCATATGTGGAATTTAAGAAACAAAACAGATGAACATAAGGGAAGGGAAGGAAAAATAAGATGAAAATAGGGAGGCAAACCATAAGAGGCGCTGAACTCTAGGAAACAAACTGAAGTTTGCTGGATGAGAGGTGGGTGGGGAGAAGGAGTGGGGGGAAGGGATAACTGGGTGATGGGTATTAAGGACAGAACTTGATGTAATGAGCACTGGGTGTTATATGCAACCGATGAATCACTAAATTCTGCTTCTGAAAATAATAATACAGTATATGTTAACTAAACTGAATTTAAGTAAAGAATTTTTAAAAAGTCTGTGATTCCTTTGCTAAGATGTGCTGAGCCCTATCACAATTGTGTGACTTCACTGAGCTATAAATTAGTGTTAATTCTTTCCTATAAATAATTCTCATTGTTCTTTAGTCTAAATTAACCAAGCCTTATTAAGTGTGGCTAACTGCCAGGCTAAGGATACACAGAAAAAACCAAACCAAACCCATAGCCCCTCAAAAAGCTCAAACTAGTGGAGAAGTTTAATATATAAACAAACTGTTATAGATTGAGGCAACTGCAATGAAAAGATCACACTGAAGTGAAGTGGTAGCATGGAAGAGGAAAGGATTAACTTCATTTGAATTTTCTGGGGAAGATTCCTATAGAAGATGACATCTGAGGGGCATCTGGCTGGCACAGTCAGTTGAATGCCTGACGTCTGGTTTCAGCTCAGCTCATGATCTTGGGGTTGAGAGATGGAGCCCTGTGTCAGGCTCCTCACTGAGCGAAGAGTCTGCTTGAGATTCTCTCTCCCTCTCCTTCTGCCCCTCCTGCTTGTGCTCGCTCACTCTAACTCACATAAATAAATCTTAAAAAAAATAAAAATAAAAATGATGACCTCTGAGATTATTTTTGAAGATAAAAATGAATTCATGAGGTTGGGAAGGGCCAAAGAGCATTCCAAGCATTTTGTAGGGCCTGGAGACTTCTCCCTTCTGGAGTGTAATTATAAACTGTCTTGCACTACTAGTGTATAAAGTAAGAGTGGGGCCTGTGGGAGCTGATGCTGAAGAGGCAAAAGTCAGATTAAAGAACCTCACATGTGCATGTTACAGAGTTTGAATTTAACATAAAACCAATAAGGAATCATTGGTGGGTTTTAGTTCTGGGAGATAAACTATGTATTATATTCAAGTTTGAAACTGATGATTTTGGTAACAGATGGATTAACCAAATACCCTAAGAGGGACTGAAGATACCATACATGATCTGGCTCCTTTGTATTTCTCCAGCTTGATTTTGAGTCACCCTCCTCTGTCCTCTATCTGGCAACACTAAACCACATTCAGTTCTATTTTCCGGGCATTTGCACAAGTGGTCCCTTTGCTTGGAAACTCTTTCTTTTCTTTTTGAGGGTCTAACTCCTCTACTTACCTTTTAGATCTTAACAGGAAGATAGTTTCTGTTGGAAAGCTTGCACTAACCCTCATAAATTGCAGCTACCCATCCACCATGTGCTACTACTGCTTGTACTTTCCTTCTCAAAGCAAGTATTTCGCTGTCATGTGACTAACTGCCTGTATGATTTTCTCTCCAGTTACTATGAATTTTCTAAGGGTAAGCTTGATGACCTGTATATCCACAATACCTACTGCAGGACCTGCAATACAGACGTTGTACAAAAAATAGCTCTTGAATGGGTGCTGAAAAATGAAGTGTGCAGCTAGCCGTAGATCAGTTGGGTGACCAATGATAAAGGCCTGAACTGAGGCAAAGGCAGGAAGAATGAACAGGATAAACAGGAGAGTTGGAATCAATAAAACTTGGTGACTTACCAGAGTTAAAGAGGAAGAGAAAAAGGAAAATGAGAGATTAAGTAGTGAAGGATAGTTACCAATTTTTAAGAAAATAGGTAGACGGAACAACATAGCCATAGTTCCCTATAAACTCTCTGACCTTTCTCCTATTGCTCCTACCTCCATTTTCCCAAAATGACAGACATACTCTCGCCTCACAATGTAGAGCTGCTGTTCCCTCATCCTGGAACAATATTCCCCCAAATGTCCTCATGGCTTGCTCCCTCACCTCACCAGGTCTTTGTTCAAATGGTACCTTTACAGTAATGACTTCCCTAAGCATCCTACTTAGAATTATAACCTTATCCACATCTTGGCTCTCCTTAGTTCTCTTCCCTTCTTTATTCTTATTTTTCCCCACAGAATTTATATCAGACACACAACATATTTATTTGCTTTGTCTCTTCCACTATAAATATGTTCCCTGAGGGGTAAATATTTGTTAATTTGTTTACTTCACTGCTGTACCGTCAGGGCCTAGAACATAGTAGGCATTTGATATATGTTTAATTAATGATTGAACAAATGAATTAACAGTATCACCAACATCAGTACAGATTGGGGAAAAAAGTATGTAGAAGATGATTATGTTCACTTTTAGATATGCTCAATTAGAAGAGGTCTCTGAGAAGAAAGATAAAGTTGGCAGAGTAGTAGGGGGACCCTGGGCTTACCACATCCCTCAAATACAGTAGATTAACATCAAATCATTTTGAACAACTAGGAAATCAATCTGAGGATTAAGAAAATAATCTGCACAACTGAAGAGACAGAACATGGCAGATGTGAGGTTTGGAGCTGTGAATTTGGGGAGAGAAAAGATGAGGTGCTGGGAAGGAGAGGAAGCCATTTTTGCAGAGTGAAGCCAGGGTGAGAGGGAGAGAGCAGGAGAAAGAACAGCGCATAGGGTTCGCACAATATGCTGGGGTGAGGGATCCCCTGAGTCGCACTGGAGGAATCACTCCCCCTCCTGGAGTACATCTGGAAGAGGGTATTTTGCTTTTCCAAGGACAAAAGGCCCCCCCAAGGAGCCACTGAGTGGCTGTTTAGCAGCAGGGGACAGAGGCATGTGCAGAGGGCAGAAATGCTGGTCACAGCTTCCTCTGTGGGTCACAATACACTCCAGCCACTGTGTGCACATACTTTGTGCAATTGCTTTTCTGGGACAGAATGGTGCTGGACGCCCTCAGGCCTCTCCTCCTAGGGAGAGAAGCGGGTCCACACTTTGCTGGGTCCTTTAAGATTTGGAGTTTTGAATACCAGCCATGGGACAAAGATAAAACACAGAACTGTGGCACGGGGTGTGCGGACAGCTGGGCACAGACAGGTTGAGGGGCAGAGATCTGATGAAAGCCTAGGACACAGGAGAAGAGGTTGTTTGCTTTTCTATAAGGGCCTCCTGAAAAGCAGCAGCTGTGAGTTCTCCCTGGGGATGAGAGGGTGGGGTGATGTCATTTTCCACACATCCCCTCCCCCCCACCATGGTTGGACTTCACAGAGAAACACAGCATCTCCACGGGAGGCTGGAGTCCCTTACACCAAACACTGCTCCCCCTGCATCCAGCAGGGGCACCTTTGCTAAGGCAGGTCTGACTGTGAGCCAGCACAGTGGGCCTCTCCCTCAGAAGAACACAGGCCGCCCCATATGTACCAGGTCTGCTAATCACAGAATGCTCTAAAGCCTCAGCTTCAGTTCTGGTGGAAATAGGACCAGGTTTTCTTTTTTTGTTCTTTCATTTTTTTATGCTTTATTTTCTTTTTTCGTTGGCATCAGGCTTATAGTTTTTTGTTTGTTGGTCGATTTGTTTCCTTTTCTCATATTTTGGATCAGCCTTTTTTTTTTCTTTTTTTTTCTTCTTTCTTTCTTTCTTTCTTTCTTTCTTTCTTTCTTATTCTTTGGAATCAGGATTATAGTTTTTTGTTTGTCTGTTTGTTTGCTTTTTTCTTCCTTTTCCTTTTCTCTTTTCTTGGATCAGCCTTCTGTTTTAATTTTTTTTAGTTTTTTTTTTTTAATTAAGCTTATCTTAACAAACAAATGAAAGCACACCTAGTAAAAGGTCCAAACACTCCCCACTGCAAGTAAGGAGGAACTCTGAGAGGAATGACCTGTGGAAAAGAGCAGCCAAAACACTATAGCAGAGTGCACACAGCATACACCAGAAACACTTCCTGAAGCACCAGCCCTGGACAGTGTATGACCCATTCTTAATACAGTATTACTCTCAGGAGTAGGAAACATAACATAATATGCAAAAGACAGAAACCTGGACATAATGACAAGACAGAGGAATTCTCCCTAAAAGAAAGATTAAGAAGAAATCACAGCCAGGGATTTGCTCAAAACAGATATTAGCAATATATCTGAACAAGAATTTAGAATGACAGTCATAAGAATACTAGCTGGGCTTGAAAGAAGCATAGGAGACACCAGAGAAATCCTCACTGCAGAGATAAAAGACCTAAAACTAGTCAGGCTGAAATAAAAATGCTATAACTGAGATGCAAAGCCAGCTGGATGCAATCACAATGAGGATGGAAGAAACAGAGGATCAAACAGGTGATACAGAGTTAAAATTATGGAAAATAATGAAGCTGTAAAGAAGAGGGAAAGAAAACTATTAGATCATGAATATAGATTTAGGGAACTTAGCAATTCAACAAAGTGCAATACTATCCGTATCATAGGAGTCCCAGAAAAAAAAGGAGTGTGAAAATGGGGCAGAAAGTTTATTTGAATAAATTATAACTGACAATTTCCCTAATCTGGGGAAGGAAACAGGCACTCATGTTCAAGAGGCACAGAGACCTCCCCTCAAAAACCAACAAGAGCAGGTCAACACCAAGACATGTTAGAGTGAAACTCGCAAAGTACAAAGATAAAGTGAGAATTCTGAAAGTAGCTAGGGACAAAAGGTCCTTAACCTACAAGAGTAGACATATAAGGTTAGCAGTAGACCTGTCCACAAAAATTTGGCAGGCCAGAAAGAAGCGGCATGATATATTCAACATGCTGAATGAGAAAAATAAGCAGCCAAGAATACTTTATACAGCAAGGCTGTCATTAAGAATGGGAGAGATAAGGAGTTTCCAAGACAAGCAAAAACTAAAGGAGTTCATGAACACTAAACCAGCTCTACAAGTAATACTAAAGGGGACCCTTTGAGCAGGAAATAGAGACAAAAAGCAACAAAGACTAGAAAGGAACAGAGACAATCTACAGGAACAGCAACTTTACAAGTAATACAATGGCACTAAATTCATATCTATCAATAATTACTCTGAATGTAAATGGACTCATGCTCTAATCAAAAGACATAGGACATCAGAATGGATAAAACAAAACAAAACAAAATCAAGACCCATCAAGATGCTGCTTACAAGAGACTCATTTTTGACCCAAAGACAACTCCAGATTGAAAGTGAGGGGGTGGAGAACCAGCTATCATGCTAATGGACATCAAAAGAAAGCTGGAATAGCCATACTTATATCAGACAAACTAGATTTTAAACCAAAGACTGTAATAAGAGATAAAGAAGGGCACTGTATCATAATAAGGGGGTCTATCCAACAAGAAGATCTAACAGTAATAAATATTTATGCCCCCTACTTGGGAGGAGCCAAATTTATAAATGAATTAATAACAAACTTAAAGAAACTCATTGATAATACAATAATAGCAGGGGCCTTTGATATCCCACTCACACCAATGGATAGATCATCTAAGCAGAAGATCAACAGGGAAACAATGGCTTTGAATGACACACTGGACCAGATGGACTTAACAGACATATTCAGACATTTCATCTTAAAGCAGCAGAATACATATTCTTTTTGAGTGTGCACAGAACCTTCTCCAAATAGATCACATACTGGATCACAAATCACACCTCCAGCAGTATAAAAAAATTGAGATCATACCATACATATTTTCAGACCACAATGCTATGAAACTTGAAGTCAACCACAAGAAAAAAATTTAGAAGAACCATAAATACACGGAGGTTAAAGAACATCCTACTAAAGAATGAATGGGTTAACCAGGAAATTAAAGAAATAAAAAAATACATGGAAGCAAATGAAAATGAAAACACAACAGTCCAAAAGATTTGGGATGCAGCAAAGTGGTTATAAGAGGGAAGTTTATAGCACTACAGGCCTTCTTCAAGAAGAAAAGTCTCAAATATACAACCTTACCTTACACTTACAGAAGCTGGAAAAAGAACAGCAAATAAAGCCTAAAATCGGCAGAAGAAGGGAAAGAAGTATGATTAGAGCAGAAATAAATGATATACAAGTAAAAAAAAAGGAGGAAACATTAATGAAACTAGGAGCTGGTTCTTTGAAAGAATTAACAAAATTGATAAATTCCTAGGCCAGACTTATCAAAAAGAAAAGAGAAAGGATACGAATAAATAAAATCACAAATGAAACAGGAGAGATCACAACCAACAATGAAGAAATTCAAACAATTATAAGAGAATCTTACAAGCAATTATATGCCAACAAATCTGGAAGAAATGGATAAATTCCTAGAAATATCTAAACAGGGGGCGCCTGGGTAGCACAGCGGTTGAGCGTCTGCCTTTGGCTAAGGGCGTGATCCTGGCGATCTGGGATCGAGCCCCACATCAGGCTCTTCTGCTATGAGCCTGCTTCTTCCTCTCCCACTCCCCCTGCTTGTGTTCCCTCTCTCTCGCTGGCTGTCTCTATCTCTGTTGAATAAATAAATAAAATCTTTAAAAAAAAAAAAAAAGAAATATCTAAACAGGAAGAGAAAAATCTGAACAGACCCATAAACAGCAAAGAAACTAAATCAATAATAAAAAATATATCCAAAAAACAAGTGCTCAGGGCTGGATGGTTTCCCAGTGGAATTCTACCAAACACTTAAAGAAGAATTAATACCTATTCTTCTGAAGCGGTTTCAAAAAATAGAAATGGAAAGAAAACTTCCAAACTCATTCTATGAGGCCAGCATTACCTTGATTTCAAAACTAGACCAACACCCCGCTAAAAAGGAGAATTACAGACCAATATCGCTGATAGTCAGAGATGCAAAAATTATCAGCAAATTCTAGTTAATTGAATCCAACAGTAAAATAAAAGGATTATTCACCAAGATCAAGTGGAATTTATTCCGGGGCTGCAGGGATGGTTCAATATCTGCAAATCAAGCAACATGATACACCACATTAATAAAAGGATAAGAATCATATGATCCTCTCAATAGATGCAGAAAAAGCATTTGACAAAATACAGCATTCTTCTTGATAAAACCCTCAAGAACATAGGGATAGAAGGAACATACCTAAACATCATAAAGGCCATATTCAAAAGACTGAGAGCTAATACCATCCTCAATGGGGAAAACTGAGAGTTTTTCCTCTAAGGTCAGAAACATGACCGGGACGTCCACTCTTACTGTTGTTGTTCAACATAGTAATGAAAGTCTTAGCCTCAGCAATCAGACAACAAAAAGAAATAAGAAGCATCCAAATCAGCAAGGAAGAAGTCAAACTTTCACTCTTTGCAGACAACATGATACTCTATGAAGAAAACCTGAAAGACTCTACCAAAAAATTGCTAGAACTGATATATGAATTCAGCAAAGTTGCAGAATATAAAATCTACATACAGAAATCTGTTGCATTTCTATACACCAATAATAATAAAGTAGCAGAAAGAGATATCAAGGAATTGATCCCATTTACAATTGTACCAAAAACCATAAGATACCTAAGAATAAACCTAACCAAAGAAGTATAAGTTCTGTACTCTGAAAGCTATACAACACTTATGAAAGAAATTTAAGAAGGCACAAAGAAATGGAAAAACTTCCATGTCATGGATTGGAAGAACAAATATTGTTAAAATGTCTATTCTACCCAAAGCAATCTACACATTCAGTGCAATCCCTATCAAAATAACACCAGCATTTTTCATTGAGCTGGAACAAACAATTCTAAAATTTGTATGGAACCAGAAAAAACCCTAAATAGCCAAAGTAATATAGAAAAAGAAAACTAAAACTGAAGGCATCACAACTCCAGTCTTCAAGCTATATTACTAATTTGTAGTCATTAAGACAGTATGGTATTGGCACAAAAACAGACACATAAATCAATGGAACAGAATAGAGAAACCAGAAATGGACCCACAACTGTCAGTCAAATGATTTTCAATAAAGCAGGAAAGAATATCCAATGGAAAAAAGATAGTCTCTTCAACAAATGGTGTTGGCAAAACTGGACAGCGACATGCAGAAGAATGAAACTGGACCACTTTCCTACACCATACGCAAAAATAAATTCAAAATGGATAAAGACCTAAACGTAAGACAGGAAACCATCAACTTTCTAGAGAAGAATACAGGCAGCATTTCTCTGACCGTGGCCATAGAAATTTCTTACTAGACACATCACCAGAGGCAAAGGAAACAAAAACAAAAATGAACTATTGGGACCTCATCAAGACAAAAAGCTTCTGCACAGTGAAGGAAACAATCAACAAAACTAAAAGGCAACAGCTGGAATGGGAGAAGATATTTGCAAATAACATATCAAATAAAGGGCTGGTATCCAAAACCTATAAATAACTTACCAAACCCAACACACCCAAAAGCAAATAATCCAGTTAATAAATGGACAGAAGACTTGAATAGACACGTCTGTCCAGATGGCTAACAGACACATGAAAAGATGCTCAACATCTCTCATCATTGGGGAAATACAAATCAAAACCACAGTGAGATACCACCTCATACCTGCCAGAATGGCTAAAATTAACAACTCAGAAAGCAATAGGTGTTGGTGAGGGTGCAGAGAAAGGGGAATCCTTTTGCACTGTTGGTGGGAATGCAAACTGGTGCATCCACTCTGGAAAACAAGTGGACGTTCCTCAAAAAGTTAAAAATAGAACTACCCTATGATTCAGCAATTGCACTACTAGGTATTTATCCAAAGGATACAAACATAGTGGTTTGAAGGGGCACCTGCACCCCAATGTTCATAGCAGCAATGTCTACAATAGCTAAATTATGGAAGGAGCCAAGATGTCTACCGACTGATGAACGGATAAAGAGGATATGGTATATATGTACAATGGAATATTACTTGGTGATCAGAAAGAATGAAATCTTGCCATTTGCAATGACGTGGATGGAACTAGAAGATATTACACTAAGTGAAATAAATCAGTCAGAGAAAGACAAATACCATATGATTTCACTCATGTGTGCAATTTAAGAAACAAAACAGATAAACATAGGGGAAGGGAAGGAAAAATAAAATAACATAAAAACAGAAAGGGTGGCAAACCACAAGAGACTCTTAAATATAGAGAACAAGCTGAAGGTTGCTGAAGGGGAGGTGGGTGGGGGGGATGGGCTAGATGGGTGATGGACATTATGGAGGGCACTTGTTTGAATGTGCCCTGAGTGTTGTATGTAGTCGATGAACAGCTGGATTCTGCTCTTGAAACCAGTACTGCACTCTATGTTAACTAACTTGAAATTTAAAAAAAGAAAGAAAGGAGGAAAGACGAAGGGAGGAAGAAAGGAAGGAAGGAAGGGAGGAAGGAAGGAAGGAAAGAAGGGAGGGAGGAAGAAAGAAATAAAGACGCAAAGGAACAAAGAATATAAAGAAGTAGCACAAAGAAAAATAAGTAAATGGTTAAGAAACTTGCAAATGTGTTTGACAAATTTTAAAGACATGCCCATCACAGTTACATGTACCATTTTTCAACCAACAGATTAGTAGAGATTAAAAATTTGGAAATGACCCACCTAATTAATTTTTGCAGGGTTAAAGCCACAATACAAATACCCACATACCATATAAATGCTTAAGGCTATAAATGAAGCAAACTTTTAAATAAAATGCATTCCTTTCTCTTACCTAAAAAAAAAAAAAGAAAAGAATAAAGAAGTCTCTGAGAAATAAAACTGGTGCTCAGGGAAAAGATTTCAGCTGGAATAAGAAGCATATCATACCCATAAACAATGTGCAGGGGAAAAAGAAAATTTTAAAAATCTACAGAAATTGGGAAACACCAATATTAAAGGACTGGGCAAAGGAAGAAGAGTAAGCAAAAAAAACCTGGAAAAAAAATAAAGGGTAAGAAAAGGAGAAAGGAGAGAATTTTAAGAGGTTCATTAGTAACAGGTGTCATAGAAACTAAAATATAGGAAGAGAAAGACCCATAGTATATCATAATTAGGTCACTACTGACTTCAGTCAAAGCAGTTTTAGAGGAGCACAAAATAACAATCAAGAATGACCACCACTTATTGAGCACTCACTTACAGGCTATGCCAGCTGGTTGGTGCTTCAAATATACTGTTGCTAATCCTCCCAACCACATTACCAAGTAGCTCTTCTATTACTTAAATTTTATAGAAGAAACTTAGGTTAAGTAAGGTGAAGTGGCTCACAGCTTATAGATGAACAAAAAGTGGAGGAGCTAAAGTTTGAGTGATAATAAAAATATAGTTTATACATGTTTTGTTCATGTGACACCCTTGATATAAATTCCACATGAATTAATTTTCCAGGTACAAAACGCTTGCCATTTTAAGCATAAACAATCACATATTTTAAAGATCTTTAAAATAATTTTTTAAAAACCTTATACTTGGTAACTTATGAATGCCATTATGAATATCAATTGCTGTATTTATGCCTTTGGGAACAGTTGAGCTGTTCAGATTTTTTGCTTTTATGATGAAAGGCACTACAATTTTTTAATTTTTTGAGAATCTGTGTCTTCATTTTATAATTTTTCTGCCTATGGGCTAGAACCATGTTAAGTACCATACATATATCCTCTCAGGTAATCCTCACCACAACCTTATGATTTAAGTTCTATTATAAGGAAAAAGAGGCAGAGAGAGGTTAAATAACTTATCTAATGTCACATATTCCATTCTAGCAGAGGTTTTAGGTCTCTGAGCTTCCAACTCCAAAGCTCTCAATCTTATTCTGACTCCGCTGTTTTCCAGGGTGACATGTCAATGAGGTCCATAGTCACTTTGCAGATAGACGAGATTTTCAGATTAAGTATTGCACTAAATGAACTCTGAGATATTCAATTTCCAAAAATTTTGCTGTTAATTGGACAAAAAAAGTTAACCTTTTAGATATCTGGACACATTCTAACTAAGAAAAAAAAGAGGAAGCATCAGTATTTGTGAGTGCTCTACCGTAATAGTTTAATAATTGCTTTAATTTCCTATTTGTTACCAAAACAAATTACCACAAACTTATGGTTTAAAACAATGCTTTTTATTACCTTGTTCTGTAGGGTCAGTAACCTTGTATAGGTCTCACTGGGCTAAGGTTGAGCACATCTGCATTCCTTTCTGTGGGCTCTTAGGGGGAACCAGTTGCCTTGTCTTTTCCAGATTCTTGAGATGGCCCATATTCCTTGGCTAATGGTTCCTTTCCTCCATTTTCAAAGCCCACAAGAACAGAATGAGTCTTTCTCACATGAAATCTCTCTTACCTCCTCTCCTGCCCTCCTCTTCCTCTTTTAAGAACCCTTGTAATTACATTGGACCCACCAGGATAATCTAGGATACTCTCCTTCTTTTAAGGTTGGCTGATAAGCAATTTTGACCCCACCTGTAACCTTAATTCCTCTTTGCTGTGTAAGGTAACATACTCACAGGTTCTGAAGATCAGAACATGGGCATCTTTGGGGAACTAGTATTCTGTATACCACAGTAAATAAGAAAATTCTCAACTATAGCGTAGTGTGCTCCTATTATTGAAGAATAGGATGGAGAACATGTGCTCTCCGTTTCTTTTTATTTTTTTACTAATAGAAGGAGAGGGAAAAGATGCTAGGGTGATTGGGAAATACTAATTTGGATTATACTATCTTGCAGAAATATTTAGATCGAATTTTTAAATTTTATCTTGCAGATATTAAAAATAATCTTCAGATATCCTCAGTCTAGGCAATAAAACATAGGGGTATATTCTATGGTCCTGAAAGGTACTTGCTTTCTATAAAAGTAAGAGTATCTTTTTGTTAGTCTTTATCCATTCCTTTATCCTTTGCCCTTACAATTTACAAAGACTTTCACCCTTCCTGTGAATGCCCTTTGGCCACTAAATTTACATACATAACCAAAATTTAAGCTGTATGAATGTAACACATCCTTGATATTAGTAATTTCTCTTACATGTGAGTGAAGCCTACAATTTTCAGAGGTTTTACTATACTTTAGAAAAGCTAATTATTCCGACTAATTTTTCCAGCAGTAGAATCAGATGAAGGAAACATTTTTAAGCCATGAGCAGAAAAAGTTTTAGTAACATCTGCTTATCACAGCTCACCTTCTTCTTTCCCCAGTATTTCTCCCAATTTCTCAGAAGGTAACAATATTATTCCCACTTCCATTGCAAGAAGTTGAACAAGGAAGACTTGCTAACCATAATTATTTAAAATAATTCACAAATTGCCAAATAAGGGGAGGGTATCTCTGTAATTAAGTAATAATTATAAACTAATCTTTATTACAATGCAACAAAAAGATAAACTACATAGGAATAAATTTAAAACATAAGTAGCATCAATATAAAGAAAACACTGAAACTCCACTAGGAAAATAGGACTTAAATGGAATAACATACCTTGCTGTTAGAATGAATACTGGAAGGGTGACAACTCTCTTAAAATTAAAATATTTTTACTTTACAAAAGTAGGGTGTCCCAGACCAGCAGCATCAACATCACCCTTTGAATTTTTTGGATATGCAAATTCCAAGGCTCCAACTCAGACTCAGTGAATCAGAAATTCTAAAGGTGAGGCCCAGCAAAATATGTTTTAACAAGCTTTCCACATGATTCTGACTGATTCATGCAAAAATCTGAGATTACTGTTTTAATGTAATTTTAACAAAAGTAACAACAGAAATTTTTCCTCAAGAAGGAAGTAGAACCAGGCAAGCTGATTCTAAAGGTCATATGGAAAAATACACATTAAAGTTTTGGCACTACAGAAAGGACAAGTTGGCAAAGAAATAAATGGAAAAGAATAAAAAGTCCAGAAATATTCTCTCTACATAAAGGAATTTAGTACCTAACAAGAGAGGCATTTTAAATCAGAGGAGAATGATGCAGAGACAACCGGTTAACACTCACAAACAATAAACCAGCCAAATAAGTAAATAAATGGAAAAGTAAGTTCCTGGAAGAAATAAGAGATGAATTTTTATAAACTGAGAAGAAGCAAATGCCCTTCTAAGCAAGACATAAAGACAGGAAGAAGACTGGAAAATCCGACTACTTAAAAAAAATTAACAAAGAAAAAGTACTGTAAACTATGCCAAATGACAAATAATCAGCTAGAGAAAAGAATATTTGTAATACATAAAACAGACCAAAAGTCCAACTACCCTAACTCACAAAGAGCTATTACAAATCAAAATGCAATAAAAAATGAGAGAAGGATATGAAAAGAGGCACTCTTAAGTGTGGTGTGTGTGGTGAGTGGAAGAAGAAGACTTACAAATACATGGAAAAATATTTTAAGAGAAAAAAATCAAAACAATAAGGAGAAAATTTTCATCTTTGAAATGGGCAAAATATACTTTATAATCTAATGTGGCAAGAGTGAGGAGAAAAAGCATTCTCTTTTACCACAAACAGAAGTATAAACTGATGAAACGTCATTGTAGGGTCAATTTTCCAACATCCATCAAAATCTGAAAACAAACATACCTTACATTTCATAGTTAGGAACTTATTCTATAGTCATACAGGTACACAAAGTCAAAAAGATGTAAATGTAATAGTGTTCATGCCATCATTGTCTGAAATAACAAAATAGTAGACCAATTCAAATATTTGTTACTAGAAAATGTGTAAATAATGGACTATCCATCCATGGAATACCAAACAACTATAACAGCAACAAACTGAGATAGCTCCATGTATCAATATCTAAGGTAAATTACCAAGTTAAAAAAAATGATGAATAATAGAATGTACAGTATATTTCTATATGTATAAAAGGAAATATAGATATTTTATCTATCTATCTATATATACATGCTTCTCTAGGCATGTAATTATGAAGGATACACAGTAACTGTTAATACTTGTTAATATTCTGGTTGGGATCCAGGGTCAAGGTGTTTAGGATAGAAATCTTATTTACAATACTCTTTTGTTCTATTTGTACTATTTGAATTACTTTGTAATTTTTTTAAAATTTCAGTATAGTTGATACACATTACATTAGTTTCAGGTGTACAGCATAGTAATTCAACAACTCTATACATTATGCTTTCCTCACCACAAGTGTAGCTACCATCTGTCCTCATACATTGCTATTACAATACACTGATTATATTCCCTACACTGTACCTTTTATTCCCATGATTTATTCATTCCATAACTGGAAGCCTGTATTTCCCACGCCCCTTCATCCATTTGCTCATCCCCCCACAGCCTCTCCCTTTTAGCAACCATCAGTTTGTCCTCTGTATTTAGGTCTGATTCTGCTTTTGTTTATTTGTTTTGTCTTTTAAATTCTACATATAAGTGAAATCATATTGTATTTGTCTTTTAAAAAGCATAGCTTAATATTTGGAATGGTAGAGTAAAGGCAATGATAACACTGGCAAAACTGTCAAAATCATCTTTTTCAAACCTGCAAATTAACTTCAGTTAATTATCTCATTTTTCTCTTAATCCCACTCCCCTCTCAGGCTCTGGAGTAGTCTTGAAAACTAAGAGCCTCACAACTCTGGTAGCTGGATGAACTAGCAGCCTATCAACACATAAAGGATTAGGGTAGGTTTAGAATTCCCTGAAATGTCCAAACCTAAAGAACTATCACTATTTGCCTTATCTGGCATCTCACCAAATGATTCCATTTTCAAGACATTTTATTTCATGACTCAGAGCTGCCTCTGTGCAAACAATCTTACTTCCGAGCACTTACTGAAGAAAATCAGTGGCAATTGTTTAACACTGAAGCTGCTTGAGGGGGGGGCTTTAACGCTTGGGGCTAACAAGAGGCTGATCAAGCAAACAGAAATTGAAGGGAAAATTGAAGAATTAAGATGTCCACATGGAACTATGAAAAACTCCAACATATTCTTGGGATTCTAGAGTATCATGTACATGCAAAGAGCTTAGCACATGACCATGAAAGACTTGAGAAGGCTTTAAGCTCTCACCTCTGGCTGACTTTGAGACTCTGGGCAAGCAGAAAGTGAAGGCTAAGGGTAAGGGAGAGTTGTAAATTGCCTGGTGGAGCACTAAGGTTATGCCCCAACAAATATACAGAGCCCCTCAGCAAAGGCTGAGAGACTTCTTAGTTCAATCTCCCTTCAATCATTTGCTGACTACTAAGGCAACAGAACAGAGACTTTAGTGGCCACACAACAAAGAACAGACTTTACAGAAAAATCACTTAAAAAACAAATAGTAACAACAACAAAAACCCAAACAGCAATAACAACAAACACAAAGAGCAACAATAACAAACCCCAGGAAGGAGGACATCTGGTTTCTAGAGTTGACAATTAAATTATTTTAAATGTCCAGTTTTGACGAAAAAGAAAAAAAAAAGATACAGACAGAAAAGTACAGCCTATAAACAGGAAAAACAGCAGTTATCAGAAACTGTCCCTAAGGAAGTCCAAAAATTGGACTTCTATTAGACAAAGATTTTAAATTACCTATAATAAATAAGTTCAAAGAACTAAAAGAAATCATGTCTAATAATTAAGGGAAAGTATGCAAATGATGTCTCACCAAATAGAGAATAACAATAAAGATATAAATTATTATTATTTTTATTTTTTTAAAGATTTAATTTTTAAGTAATGTCTAATCCAATGTAGGGCTCAAACTCACAGCCCCGAGATCAAGAGTTACATGCTCTACTGACTAAGCCAGCCAGGCACCCCTATTATTTTTAAATCAAAGAGAAATTTTGATGTTGAAAAGTAAAACTAAAATGAAAAATTTCACTAGGCTGAATAACATATTTAAACTCACAGAAGAAAGAATCAGTTAACTTGAAGACAATGACCTGAATTCAGGTCAATTGAGATTACCCAGTGTGAGAAGGAAACAGCAAAAGGAATAAAGAGAAATTAACAGAGCCTCAGAAACTCGAGGGACACCATCCAAATCCCAACACATGCAAAATGGGAGTCCCAGAAAAAGAGAGGGAGGGAGGGAGTGGGTGGAAAAGGTGGGCGAAAAAGTGAAAAAAAGGAGAGAGAGGAAGGAGCAGAAAGAATATCTTAAGAAATAATGACTAGAGACTCTCCAGAAACAACTGCAGAAAAAAAAAGAGAAAGGAACATTAATCTTAGAATCCAAGAAACTTAATAAACTCAAAAAGATCCACACTCAAACATTTCATTGTCAAAATGTCAAAAGGTAAGGACAAGAGATACTCTTGAAAATTTCAATGGAAAATATCATCCTCAATAAGAGTAAAAACTGACTTCTCACTAGAAACCATGGAGGCCAAATGGCATTGAGATGACATAATCCAAAGTGCTGAAAGAAAAAAAAAACACAAAACTGTTAACAAAGAATCTTACATCAGCAAAACCATTCTTTAAAAATGAAGAGAAAAACAAAAACTAAGAGAACATGTTGCTAGTAGTTGTGCCCAAGAAATGAAGAGACTATTTCAGGCTAACACTAGACGTAACTTGTTTTACATGGTGAAACAAAAAGCACCGGTAAAGTAACTACATAGGTAAAGATAAAAGTACAGATACATTTTTTTCATTGCAATTCTTTTCTTCTCCTATATGATTTAAAAGACAGCTATACAATTTTGAAACTGTGCTGATGGGTTCACAGTTATAACAATGTAATATATATGACAATAATAGCACAAAGTAAAGGGAAGTGAATGAAACTATATTGGAGCAAAGTTTTTGTAATGAAATTAAGTTGGTATTAATCTAGATTGTTTTATGTTAAAATGCTAATAATAATCACCAGGGCAACCATTAAGAAAACAATTCTAGAATATATAGTAAAAGAAACAAAGAAATTGAAACAGTATACTAAAAAAAAAATCTGTCAAATACAGAGGAAGGCAATAATGAAAGAATGGGAAAAATGGGTGAAGACATAAGAAACAGAGACAGCAAACAGGAAAATGGCAGATGTAATTCTTAATTTAACAGTAATTACACTATATGTAAATGGAATAAACATTCTAATCAAAAGTCAGACTCGCAGAATGGATAAAAAAACGATCCAACTATATGCTGTCTGTAAGATACATACTTTAGATTCAAACACAGAAATTGGTTAAAAATGAAACTCTTAAAAGATTATGCCATACAAATAATAATCAAAAGAAAGTTGGAGTGTGCATACTAATATCAGACAGAAGAAACTTTAAGAAAAAAAATTTTCCCTAGAGATAAAGAACATTTTTTAATAAAAAAAGGATCAACCCATCAGAAAGTAATAACTATTATAAACATACATGTATCTAACAAAAAAGCCCAGATATACTTGAGGCAAGAACTTACAGAACCAAAGGGGAAAATACACAATTAAACAATAATAGCTGGAGACTTCAGTATTCCATTTTCAATAATGGATAGAATAACCAGGCAGAAGGTCAACAGGGAAATAGAAGACTGAAATAATAGTAAAAATCAACTAGACCTAGGGGCGCCTGGGTGGCACAGCGGTTGGGTGTCTGCCTTCGGCTCAGGGCGTGATCCCGGCGTTATGGGATCGAGCCCCACATCAGGCTCCTCCACTATGAGCCTGCTTCTTCCTCTCCCACTCCCCCTGCTTGTGTTCCCTCTCTCGCTGGCTGTCTCTATCTCTGTCGAATAAATAAATAAAATCTTTAAAAAAAAAATCAACTAGACCTAACAGAGATCTGTAAAGTACTCCAACCAACAGCAGTAGAATATCATTCTTCTCAAATGCACATGGAAATTCACAGATGTGTGGAAATTAAATGATGTATTTCTAAATAATCAAACAAAATATCCCAAGAGAAATTAAGAAATACTTTAATGAATAAAAATGTAAACAAAATATACCAAACTAATGGGATTCAATTAAAGTAGTGCTTAGAGGGGAACTTAGAGCTATAAATGCCCATATTTTAAAAAAATGAAGAAAATCTCAGGTCAAATCAGGAACAAAAGAGGAATATCACTACCAACCACATAGAAATAAGAAGGATTATAAGGGCATACTAACAACAACTATATTTCAAGAAATTAGAAAACCTAGATAAAATGCACATTTATTAAAGTGTTTTTGTTGTTGTTTTTAAATGTTTGTGTATCATAAGCTCTGCAAAGTGTCAAATCAACACACAATTAGCTCCTGCCTTCATAAAAGGTGAGATATGTATTTTAAAATTGATTTTATTTTTATCAAGGTAATACATGTATGCAATTTATGAAGTAAAATTATATTAAAAGTCTTATAGTGAAAAACTGCATTCTTCTGCCACATCCCTCTCTACTTGGTCTCTGGACCAATTGTCCTCAACTCTTCTGGCTTTTTCCTCTGGGCTTTACATATATATACATATATATGAGGCTATACATACATGCATATATATATGCGTACACATATATATACATATATATACATATGCACATATATACATACATATGTTAATAAATATACAGTGTTATATTGGTTTCAGGTGTACAATATAATGATTCAACAATTCTATACATTACTCAGTGCTCATCACGATAAGTGCACTCTTAAACCCCTTTATCTATTTCACCTGTCTCCCCACCTACCACCCCTCTAGCAACCACTCATTTGTTCTCTGTATTTGAGAGTCTGGGTTTCTTTGTCTTTTTCTTTGTTTTGTTTCTTAAATTTCACATGAGGAGAATCAGACGGTATTTGTCTTTCTCTGACTTGTTCCACTTAGGAATATAACCTCTATGTCCATCCATGTTGGCACAAATGGCAAGAACTCATTCTTTTAATGGTTGAGCAATATTCTATTCTATATATATATATATATACATATATATATATATATATATATACACTTTATTTATACTTTATTTCTTCATTTATCAATTTAAAACACTATTGGTTAACTCCCAATCATATACGAAGATTTCACTCTTCTGTATCCTTATCCCACATTTCTACCCATCTCTAATATCAAAATAAAGTCATAGTGTGCGATTATATAAATAGCCAATATAAATATAAATAGCTATTGTCTACATTATTATGAATTGTAAATATTTGTAATTGTAAATATTTGCCTATATATATATATAAAATCTTCTTTATATCATATATATACATATATATCATAGATATATATACATATATAATATACATATTATACATATATGTATATATAACATGTATATTATATATGTGTGTGTGTATATATATACATACACATATATATAATATATATATCACATCTTCTTTATCCATTCATCTATCAATGGACACTTGGGTGTCCATATTTTGGCTATTGTAAATAATACTGCAATAAACATAGGAGTACATATGTCTTTTCAAATTAGTGATTTCATTTTCTTTGGTTATATACCCAGTAGTGGAATCACTGGGTTATATAGTATTTCTATTTTTAATTTTTTTAAAAACCTCCATGTTCTTTTCTACAGTTGCTACACCCATTTGCATTCCCACCAACAATTTACAAGGGTTCCTTTTTTTAACTTCAATTTTTAATTTTTTGAGAAATATTTATACTATTTTCCACAGTGATTGTACCAATTTGCATTCCCACCAACAGCACACAAGGGTTCCTTCTTCTCCATATCCTCTCCAACCCTTATGTCTTGTCTTTTTGATTCTAGCCATTCTGAGAGGTATGAAATGATATTTCATTGTGGTTTTGATTTGCATTTCCTTGTATAGTAATGTTGACCATCTTTTCATGTGTCTGTTGGCCATGAGTATGTCTTCTTTGGAAAAATGTCTATTCAGGTCCTCTGCTCTTTTAAAAATCAGATTATTTGGTTGTGTTTGTTTGTTTGGTATTGAGTCATATAAATGCTTTAAATATTTTGGAAATTAATCCCTATTGGATATATCATTTGCAAGTACCTTCTCCCACTCACTAGGTTGCCTTTTTTGTTTTGATGATGGCTTCCTCTGCTGTGCAAAAGCTTTTTATTTTGATGTAGTCCCGATAGTTTATTTTTGCTTTTGTTTCCCTTACCTCAGGAGACAGATCTATAAAGATGTTGTGATGGCTGATATCAAAGAAATGACTGCCTATATTTTCTTCTAGGAGTTTCATGCTTTCAGGTCTCCCATTTAGGTCTTTAGTTTTGATTTTGATTTTATTATTGTGTATGTATGGTGTAAGAAAGTGGTCCAATTTCATTCTTTTGCATGTAGTTTTCCAAGCACCATTTGTTGAAGACTGTCTTTTCCCCCATTGTATACTCTTGCTTCCTTTGTCATAGATTAATATAACTGTGGGCCTAGATGACATCCTTATACTTTATTTCTTCATTTATCAATTTAAAACACTATTGGTTAACTCCCAATCATATACGAAGATTTCACTCTTCTGTATCCTTATCCCACATTTCTACCCATCTCTAATATCAAAATAAAGTCATAGTGCGCGATTATATAAATAGCCATAAATATAAATAGCTATTGTCTACATTATTATGAATTGCAAATATTTGTAAATATTGTAAGCAAAGGAGTGAACTAGAATCATGCCTATTATTTCTCCTGGAGTTAATAACTAAGTGATTTTTTTCACCCATCTAGTTTTCTATGTATCTAATACAATTATTACAATTCTTCCAACACCACTGCTTCATGCCTGTTAATATTTTTTCTATATGCTCAAACATGTCACTTTCATTAGTTTCCTGGAGAGCTCCTTCCTAAGGTTCTCTTTTAGAGAGTAGAATATGGAACTGATTGCCCTCTTGGTTTGTTGAATAGCAGCCATGCTGACACTTCTTTATCCCTTTCCTGAGTGGGATCCCTTTTTTTTTTTTTCAGTTGTCTGTATCTTTCTCTTTCTTAATTTATTTAAGCATCTAGACAAATCACATCCTCTAATAATTTCATCGGCATCAGTCCATGGAAAGTATATTTTAGGGAAAGGAGGGACTACTCTTTCTTCTCTACCATCACACTTGATTTGGCTGAGTACAGAATAAACTACTGAAATTGTTTCCCTTAAAATTTTGAAGAAATTGTTTCACAATGTAGTTGTGCAGAATTCCAATGCCGTTCTACTCTTTTGGGTGTGAACTACCCCATTGCTTGCATTTGGGAATCTCTTACAAACTTTTCTTTAACCTTGGTATGTGGCAATTTTATGATTTTTTTTTCTTTGGTATGAGTATTTTTCATTTATTATGCTGGATATTCAGTGGGCTTTTTCAATGTGGAGACTCATTTCCTTCAGTTCTGAGAAAAAAATAAGCATATTTATTCTTTAATAATTTCTTGTTCACCCTACTTTTTCTCTTTTTCCTTTATGGGAGTCTTACTTGCAATATGATGGGCCTCCTGGGTTAAGCCTTGAGTCTCATGTTTTTTATGCCTTCTGTTTATTTTTTTTTTCAAGTTTTTATTTAAATTCTATTTGGTTAACAGGGTAATATTGGCTTCAGGAGTAGAATTTAGTGATTCATCACTTATATATAACACCCAATGCTAATTACAAGTGCCCTCCTTAATATCTATCACCAATTTAGCCCATACCCCGCCCACTTCCCTTCCAGCAACCCCAGTTTGTTCTCTCTAGTTAAAAGTCTTTTATGGTTTGCCTTCCCCCACCTCTCCTTTTTTCTTTCTTCCCCTTCTGTGTTTCTTTCAACCTCTTTGATTCCTGTTTAATTTTCTAGGGGCTCTTCACAACTTTCTCTTCCAATCTAAGTTTATAATTAAATTTTATTTGTTATTATATTTTTAATTTCAAAGTTCCGCTTTTTCTACTTTGAAAAATTTAAATAGCAACTTATTCTTATTTAACGAACTCAATAGTTTCACTGACTCTTTGAAAATATAGTTTGTCTTTAACTTATATACGTTTCTTTTTCTTTTTGCTTTTGTATTTTAATCTTCTAGCTACCTTCATTGTCAGTTTCCTCTGGATCACAGTATACTGTTTGACTTGGATTATCATGTTTTTCATGTTGGAAGCTTTTCCTAAATTATTGGACAATTGTTAGAGTGAACTGTTGGACATTCACTCATATATTAAGAATGAAGCACCAAAAGGAAATGTGTGGGTAGGACCTGTCAACTGATGGCTTTCACCGAGAGTTAATCAAGTTAATAAGATAAAGTGTCCTATTTGTAGGAGAATCTCCAAATGTCAGGATCTGAAAATCTTTTGCTCTGGGGATATTAAAGTGCTATTCAACAGTAAAGTACTATTTCCTTACTCTGTTTTACTATACAGGTTGAAATTCTACTTTGAGCACAGGCTTTCTAAAACCTATAGCAATCTCAAAGATATTTCACAAATATATTCATCTAATCTGACATTATAAAAATAATTTTATAATTAATTCTGAATACAATCTTAAGTAACTTGTCAATTTAAAATGCTTTAGCTAAAATGAAGTTCAAATTATTTAAGACATCTTCACAGATTTTTGCAATATGTTAGACACGTTTTATATATCTTTCTTACCTCTAAATGCAAAAAAGGATGACACAGCATTGTAAAATTTAAGTTTTAGATAACGAGACTTAGATAAATATAGAACTAGAAAGGAATTTGAGCTATCATTCCAAATAAACTATCTTATTTTATAGAAGAGGGAACAGCATTTGGAACATTACTTCAGGAGATTAACTAAAATGGAGAATCGTGACTAGTTAACTATCTTTATATGAGATGCCAAAATGTAAATAAACTTTCAAAAAAGTAGTCATATATTTAAAGTTATGCACAACGAAACAACATACATACTTACAGAACTTGGTCAATACCCAAATTTTTTAGTGGTGTTGAGTTCTTTTGATTTAGTTATATAAAAAATACATTCTTTTTCCAAAGTGTTGTTTTCTTTAAGATTTTACTTATTTGAGACAGAGCAAGAGAGAGAGTGTGCACACAGGAGCGGGGCGGGGGGAGCAGAGGCAGAGGGAGAAACAGACTCCCCACCAAAGCAGAAAGCCTGATGGGCTAGATCTCAGGACCCCAAGATCATGACCCCAGCCAAAGGCAGATGATCAACCAACTGAGCCACCCAGGTGCCCCTCTTTTTCTAAAATTTAAAGCAAAAATTTATTCTTATTATACATGGAGAAATGAAATGTGTTTGGGATATTTAAATCACAAGTCCAATATGATATGGTGAAAGAGCACTGAAATGGGAATAAAGGAATCTGGGTTCTAGTTCGTTACTAGTATTTTCAACATGGGCAAATCACTTAACCTCTCTGGGCCTCGGTTCTTCAAGAATAAAAGAGTTAGACTAGATAATCTCTCTTAGGGCCTCTCTATCACTGAAAGTTTCATTACTTCAACCCAACTATTTTCACAGCAACAATATTATTTACTAATTGAAAACTGGAGTGATGGACTTAGTATTACAATTCTGATGTTTAAGTTCTGTCTAATTATTCATTCTGCCATCACCATGGAATAGGAACTTGATCTTAAAGATTGGTTAAAAACAAAAACAAAAACAAAAAAAAAACAGGGTATATTGGGGCCCAGCAAGCCAGGGAAGAGCAGGAACCAAAGTTCGGAGGTGAATATATCGGCACACGTCCAATGAATGTATCAGAGACAATAGGAGGAGAGGGGTCATAAGAGTCTACTGGAGAAACAAGCCATCTTGGGGGGAAAGGCACAAGAATGACTGGGTCTGCACTTTAGGTTTTCTCGGGAGAGTGGACATAAAAAAGACACCATCTGTGGTCATTTTCTCTGCATGCACCAAGGCCTAGATGTCACACTAACTTTTTCTAACATTATCGCATCTGAGACTTAACAATCATGGTGTCTACATACTGCCTTAAAAAAAAACAAAGTTTGAAGTCAGGGTGGCTCAGCTGGTTAGTTGTCTGACTCCTGGCTTCGGTTCATGTCATGATGTCAGAGTTGTGGGACGGAGTCCCATGTTGGGTTCTGTGTTCAGCACAGAGTCTGCTTGTCCCTCTCCATCTGCTGCCCCCCATCCCTGCTTGCATTGTTCTCTCTCTCTCTAAAATAAATCAATAAAATCTTTTTTAAAAAAGTTCAAAGAAAACATTTTGGTACGAAATGCTCATGAAATCAACCATTTCCCCTGTACCAATGCATCCCCCAACCTCAGGGGATATAATTTTATAAATTATAGATACTCCATGGCAAGTATGGCTAGTCTCAAATTTGCTAAAAACCATAACTCAAAATGAAAAAGTATCTCTAAAACAACATATAAAAGTATTTTCCAAATAATGTATTAATGAAGTTACAAAGTATTAATTAAGCTTTTAAAAAGAAACAAAACAACAGTAGAAACTGCACTTGAACTGTTGCCTCAAACTGAAACCCAATAAAATTGTTTAGTAATTCTTCCAAGGTAAATTTTTTTTTTTGAAATTTCAAAACCCAATGCTATTTAGCAATTTTCCTAAAAGGGTTTATCTTGTGGAGTTCAGCAGACAAAAAATTTGAGGATTTGAATTAGGTACTCTCTCTTCCTTGCCCTTCACATCCATTCAATGTCAGGATGTATATATAATCAATTTCTTTATCTCAAACATTCAAATTCTTTTTTTGCATTCCTACTGCCTCACCTAGCTCAAATACACAGCATTTTTTTTTTCCGAAAGAGAGTGAACATGGGCATGAGTGGGGGGAGAGGAGGGAGAGAGAATCCCAAGCAGGCTCCACTCTGAGGAATGTGGGGCTTGATCCCATGACCCTGAGATCATGACCTGAGCCCAAATCAAGAGTCTGATACTTAGCTAATGGAGCTACCCAGGTGCCCCAGAAATCTGACTTTTAAATTTATTTTTTTATTTTTTTATTTTTTTATTTTTAAAGATTTTATTTATTTATTCGACAGAGATAGAGACAGCCAGCGAGAGAGGGAACACAAGCAGGGGGAGTGGGAGAGGAAGAAGCAGGCTCATAGCGGAAGAGCCTGATGTGGGGCTCGATCCCATAACGCCGGGATCACGCCCTGAGCCGAAGGCAGACGCTTAACCGCTGTGCCACCCAGGCGTCCCTGACTTTTAAATTTAAAACTAAAATAATTGAAAAAAGGTGTGCTCCTGTTGAACCCAGAATTACTGGCTTATAAGACCAAGGGGAAGAAATCGCATCTGGTATTTTCACCATAAGCATCTTTGCCATAGACATTTTTGTTGCATAACTAATCAGCTGTAAGGCAGTTTTTCCATAAGATAGAAAATGATGAAAAACAAAAGAGGGACATTCACTGACACAATGAAACATGAAAATGAATAACAAAAAGGCTCTGTCGTGAAATACAAAATATTTGAATACATTCAAAATGTATAATTTCATGGCAATACTGAGCAAATAATTGATTTTATTTTGTGGATTATATCTAAGCACTTGTCTTCAAATTCTTTTGTTCATACTATTATATGTTGTTGTTATTTTTTCTTAGCTGGCTGATTCACCTGTTTGTTTGGCAAAGTGCTTTCTTTTCTTTTTTTTTTCACTACAATTTCTTCCTTCATTAAGACAAATATCAGTTTCCAAATACAAGAAAGCACATTTGTAACTGACCTTTTTATTGCATTATGAAAACCTTCTGAACTGTTTGTTGTTGGCATCTTGCTATATGTCAGTGGATAGATATTCCAAAATTCCATGGGTAAAGTGGGTTCAAAATTGCACCAGTGTACAGACCAGTATGAGGGCTTAGATTATATAATATAAAAATGGGAGTACTGCATGAATGGAGAAAAAACCCAACCTGTCAACAAGTTAATAAAACTAACCAACTGTCAAACCAAACTCAACCAATTATTTTTCTGCCTTTATGGCAAAATTGCCTTATGGCCAAATAGTTACATAGCAAAAATGTTTGCAATGAAAGTGCTTACAGCAAAAATGCTTGTAGCAAAGATGCTTATGGTGAAACTAGCTAGAACCAAATGAAACATCTCAAAATATGGAGCAAATATAGAAAGAGGGAAATTTTTAGAGAAAAGAGACTTGGAAAATAACTCTCCGAGAGAAATTTCCCATAAGGAAGATAATAATCATAAAAGAAAATGAAAAAAAAAAAAAAACAGAGGAAGGTTAGGAATAAAGAAATGACAGAAGTAAAATTCCCTGGTTTGAAGAAGAATTGAGTTTGTAAATGAAAGGGCTAAGTTCTAGGTAGATTAATCAGAGTAAGGTGTACAGTTAGATATATTTTGGTAAAATTCCTTTATTATGATTAAAAGAAAACATTACAAATTTCCAGAAAGAACAGGTTACTTGGCGAAGAAAAACAATCAGATTGACATCTTTCTACCTGTAATACTTGAAGCTGGAAGATACTGCAATACTGAAGACAGAGAGAAAAGACTGCCAACAAACAATTCTATGCCCACCCAAGTTATCATGCATCTTGCAGGCTAGCGGAAAGAATTCTGGATATGGAAAGATGAGCTATAATACCACTCTTCACCCCACCTGATGAAAATACTCAAGAAAAACACCTGAATCAAATAACATAAGAACCAGAATAGAAATCTCAATATGGAAGATGATGAATAGAAAACAGTGTAACAAACCTTGCAAAATACGTGTTAAAACTAAATGGATAATGATTGTCTGACTGGGAATTGATAACATAACTGCCAAGTAAGGATTCTTAAAATAGAAGGGACATATGGCTAGGGAAAAATCTAATAGATCTGGAACCAAATGTAGTGAACTCTGTCAGCAAAATTGAGGAGTTGGAAGGGGGTAAAAGAAAGTAAAAGCACCCTTAAGGCCAAGGGGAATGGAATGGGGAATTAAAATATTCTAAAGGGTTCATCTAGGAGAAGGGAACAGAGTAGATTGGTAGAGAATTTATTTGGTTTTTGGTTTTCATATAATATCATACAATTGTGGAGAAATATGTGTTAGGTAATGAGTATCAGAAGTATCAGAATAAAAAAGCACATTATTTCCAGATTAACAAGGCACAAATCAAAATAATAATGGACTGAAAATGAAATTAATAATAACTTTAACAAATCAGCAAAAATAAAGGGAAAAGAGCAAACAAAAAGAATAATGAACACAAAGTAATACAAAAAAAACATAATGAGGTATATAAATTGTCACTCTACATAGTGATAAGAGGATCCCTCTTAAATAAGGAGTTTCAGACTGAGTTAAAAGCAAAATCCAGCTATATGGCATTTTACAAAAAAGCACATTTAAAAGAAATTACTAAATATATTTCTTGTTTGTGTGCTAAGAATGTAAAAATATAAATGTAAACATATATATGCATATCTCTATATCTATCTATTCAACTAACTAAAAAAGATAAAATAAGAGGTAGGCATGGTAAGTACTAAGCACAAAGATAGATGATAACTGGACATTTAGCAGAAACATTTTTTTTTTAACATGTCAGAATACTCGAGAGGAATATATTCTTTATGATATTCATGGCAATTTGGATACCTACCATCATTAACATTGCTCTGCCAATAAATTTTCCTTAGTGTAATGTGAATTTGGGGACAATTGTTTTCTTTCAAAATAACTTAAAAATAGTATGTTTAACTTGCTTTTTTTTCCTGAAAACACTACGGTTTTATTTAAACATGCCGTTTTCTATATTTGACAACCAGAATTACAAGAAAAACAAAGAAGAAAACAAAATGAAGGCAGAAATGTCAGACAAGGAAAACTTATCCAAATGGAGATTAAAAACTCGAGGGTAAACAAGGGCAAATTCATACCTCAATATTCTGAGAATAACTTACTTGGAATGATATAATTTGCAAATCTGAGGTTTATAAGGTAATACCAAATCTCTTGAAATATGAAAAAAAGAAAATATACTCTACCCTAAGTGACATTTAATTACCCCAAGAAAAATGTATATAAAGATTGTTCTAAAAAATATGATGGATATGCTCCTTTAAGAGATGAAGAAACAGAAATTAAACTATTATTGGATCTCAGAAATGATAGAAGTAAACTTTTTGGTTTCCTTTATAAATGATTACATAATCCCTTCAAATTATGTATTCTGAGACACTGTCAAAAAAATTATTTATTTATTTATTTATTTGACAGAGAGATAGACAGCCAGAGAGAGAGGGAACACAAGCAGGGGGAGTGGGAGAGGAAGAAGCAGGCTCATAGCAGAGGAGCCTGATATGGGGCTCGATCCCATAATGCCGGGATCACGCCCTGAGCCGAAGGCAGACGCTTAACGACTGAGCCACCCAGGTGCCCCCCCTCAAATTTTTTTTTAAGTGACATTCTGGTATAGTACTATCTCAACTTTCCAATTAAAACTATGTTGTTAATCATGGACCACCCAATTCTTTTTAGGTAGCAAGGACAGCATATGAACACACAAGATATGTTACATTACTAAGTTACCCTTCAGGGGAGGTTTCACTGCTTCATGCATTTTATGTAAATGAACAAATATGTAAATATGTGCATGTCTCTGTAAAAAAAAGTTCATAGTAGCCTTACCCCACAAAACCAAGTTCTGGTTAAAAGGAAATCATATTAGATTTTAATATTTCAGTGAAATAAAAATATCTTGAAAAATGATGTATGACTAATTGAAGATTTAAAAAATTTACCAGTCCACCCTCTCTTAACTAACCTAGATGAAGAGACTGATTACAGCTGAAATCTCACTTTCACTCCTGCATAACTTTCTCAAAGATTTGTTTGGGAACTGTCTCATGCTTAGTCACTCTCCAAATATGATTTTTATGAGCAAAAGCAGTTAGCTATTTTTGTGTTATGCAAGATGGGAAAAGATATATGAGTATTCCTTTTTAAGCAACATAATTTGATTTTTATGCTTATTCAATATTAAAAAAGCAGCTCATTTTTACATTTTAGAATTGCCATATGGATATATTTCACTGAAGATCCATTCCTACTGAAAGCCTGGAGAACTTTTGTTTACAATAAGAGGTAGAGCAACAGAGGATAATTTATACATTGTCTATGTATATTTTATTTCCATTCCAGTTTTTAAACAGTAGACTTTGAACAGCAGACTAAGTAGACTTAGTCTCCAGAAAAATAAAAACACGGAAGAGCAGATCCTAAAAAATCACCACAATGCACATAAAATTCTCTTTCTGTCATCCTCTAATAATAGTTTTGACTACTTATTGAGTACTCTCCATGTGCCAGGCATTGACCTGTGGAATATCTCACTTAATTCCCATAATAGCTCTATGTGGCAAGCATAATTGTTCCCACTTTACTAAGTAAGGTAACGAAGTTGGAGATCACATGGCAGAATCTTAGCTCAAGTCTGACTTCAAAGCTCTTTTATCTAAAATAATGTAAAGGTTATTATCAAAGACATTTAACTCTAAGATAACAATGTGCAAAGTAGTCATTATTGAATAGTACCCAAAGAAGAATGTGTGCACCCATGTGCACACGCATGCACGCACACACACACACACACACACACACATACACACACACTTCTCCTTAGGAGTAGAGGCCAGCATGCTGAAAAGATACAATATTTCATTCATCTAGAACCATCAAGGAATTAGAAACTTTAAGTAAAGGAGATTTTTTCAGATAATTAAAACATAGCACTCTTAATATTTAAGGAAAATTTTCTAAATACAAATAATATATTTTCCTATATTCTTAACAGAATGAACTTTGAAGAACAACATAACTTTTCTTGATAATGCAAGCTTATTCTTATGAAAATTGGGATCTCTTCTGGTTAACAAATTCAGTGAATGTGCTGTAATTATAGTGATGGCCTTAGCTGTCAATGCATGTAGGGCTGCTATTTGCTCTTATTGTAATAGGACCTGGATTGCTTTTTGATTTTTTAAATCTTTTCTAATATTTTCCTATTTTCTCTTATTAGTTGGCTACTGTAAGCATGCTTACCTCTGCCCAGTATGTTCCTCAGTCCATTAAAAAAAAAAAAAATCCCAAAACAATTGCAGGTTGGGAAATAGAAGAAGTTAATCTTTCAAACCTCCCAACTTTCATCTTCTTTTCTGTCTATTCATTCAGAATTCAAAATGTTATGTTGCTATTTTAGGTGCCAGGCACTGTATTAGATGTTGGTTAAAATTAAATTTTAGGTTATAATAACCGTGAAAATGACTCAGAAACAATTCCTCTATAATATTAACTCTTTTGCCTTTGGGACACATAGTTCAACATTATATAGAGTACCTACACAGTGAGGGAGCAGCTACCAGACAGGATAAGTCTATGAAGTCTCCACTTAGGCCTTATACCTCTGCAGTGTAAAATACCTTCTTTCTAGGTAGAAAGAAGGACACTGTGATAACGTAAAATGTGCACGTGAAGCCTTAGAAGCAGAGGAGTCCCAAATAAGAGTACAAGTAAGATAAAGGCATCTATGTAAACAAAAGCAAAGAGAGAGAGAGAGAGGGGAAAAAAGAGAAACCTTTGGAGCCTATGATTATGATTATACGTTATATAATCATATACTCCTAATATAATCTAGAAGTAAGTCAGAAGCCACTTGCACTGGTCTGTCAGATCACTGGACCAAGGGCTCCAACCTCATAGTCTTCATTTGGTCTTAGATTCTGCATTGGAATGCTTTATTAAATCACTCAGCCGATGCTGTGCTGGTGTTCCAGTATCCACATTTTGTTCAATACCATATTATACAACACTGGGGTAAAAATAATATCGATATTACACTTGAAAAATAAACGTAAGGTTTTCAATAAATTGGAAAAAGAAAATGGCCGTGGTAGTCCTGGTATGACCCGGGCACAGGTTTGGGTGCGTTTCTCAGTATAGTTCACTTAATATCTGTAAAATAATCACCTATAGTGCTTATTAATAACACATGGATTCCTCAGCCTTATCCCAGATCTAGTGAATTAGAGAAACTGGGGCCTAAGCCCAAGAATCTTCATTTTTAAGAAACTCAATTCTAAGAATCTAAAATCAACTTTTATAATAAACAGCTATAACTGGAAGCTACATTAGAAATAAAATAATCTTACAAAAAGTTAAAATAGATTTTCTATCTTTTTTACATACAAAGGTCATTCTTTTGTTCATTCATTAATGATTTATGGAACATTCATTACATGTCACACAATGTATCTAGATGTTGGTAATACAAAGATGACCAAGAGATAGTCCCTGAACTCAAAAAGCTCAGTCTAGTGTTTATAAGGATAGATAAATCAACAGGCTTTTCACCAAATAAGTTCTAATTAATTTCTATTCTAGAATATGAACAAGTGATCATTGCAATTAGTTAATATAACTTGATCCATAAATCCTCTTTAAGAAAATAGCAACAAAATAAGTCCTTTTGAATGACCTCTTACTGCATTTTGGGACAAAGAACTTCTCATTCATCTCTTATGAGATGTTGTAGATGAATGTAGTTTTTAGGTAAGTGAAGTTCACTTAAAAAGTAACCAAACTATTTGGACTCTAATCACTTTGGCGAGCTTTCTAAAATTTAATACATATTACCTGGTCTCCCCAACCTTGCCCAGGCCAATCATTAACCAATATTAAGTGAGTAAATTCCTGCTGCTACTCACCCTGCAGCATTCTACATGAGAAAGAGCTGGATAGCAAATAAAAGTCTGCAACTTAGCAGGTCCATCCTTGGAACTTTCGATTGGAGATTCACATTTAACACCACTATTTTCTGTCTTAATACACATGCTTGTCTCTCCTGATCAGGAGTTTCCAGAGTAAATTTTGTTTATATTACATATCTCATGTTTTCAGTTAGACTCTCAAACAAGCATTTTAAATTTGTTGAAAATTTCTACATGTTTTTTTTTTCTAGATGTTTGTATGGTAACAAAAATATCCATGTCATACTAAGCAATATATCAAAAACAATTCTGCATGGTTTCATTGACCTTGTTCTTCACTTACTGTACCATTCTATAAAATAATGGTACTCTAGAGGCATTTGAGGTGTACAGGGTCATTGCTAAACTGTATCAACATCAAGAAGTATAGCGCTTCTGATGTAGTATATAGGAATTGAGAGCTGTCAGAAGAAACCATAGTTAAAGTTTATTTAATCAATTTAGCTAAAACTTATATTAACATTTTACCAAAATTGTGTATGAACATTTTTTTAAATAGTAACAATGGTTACAGTCCTCTCTTTTAAGACAAAAAGCATGGGCTTTGCCCAGAAATAAACCCACACTTATATGGTCAATTAACCTAAAACAAAAGAGGCAAGAATATACAATGGGGAGAAGACAGTTTCTTCAACAAATGGTGCTCAGAAAACCGGACATCTACATGCAAAATAATGAAATTGGTCCACTTTCTTACACCATACATACACAATAATAAACTCAAAATGGACTAAAGACCTACATGGGAGACCTGAAACCATAAAACTAGTAGAAGACAACATAAGCAGTCATTTCTTTGACATCAGTCATCACAGCATTTTTCTAGATATGCCTTCTGAGGCAAGGGAAACAAAAGCAAAAATAAACTATTGGGACTAAACCAAAATAAAAAGCTTTTGAACAGCAAAGGAAACAATCAACAAAATAAAAAGGCAGCCTACTGAATGGGAGCCTACTGAAGGTTTTTGCAATATATCCAATAGGGGTTAATATCCAAAATATATAAAGAACTGAAACAACTCAAAACCAAAAAAACCAATCTGATTTTAAAAGGGCAGAGGACCTGAACAGACATCTTCCAAAAAGACATACTCATGGCCAACAGACACATGAAAAAATGCTCGACATCACTAAACAAAGACATGCAAATCAAAACCACAATAAGATATCACCTCACAACCTGTCAGAATGGCTAGAATCAAAAAGATAAGAATTACAAGTGTTGGCGAAGATATGGAGAAAAAGGAACTCTTGTGCATTGTTGGTGGGAATGCAAATTGGTGCAGCAACTGTAGAAAACAGCATCAGAGGTTTTTCAAAAAATTAAATAGAGAAATACCGTATGACCTAGTGATTCCACTACTGGGTATTTACCCAAAGAAAATGAAAATACGAATTTGAAAAGACATATGCACTCCTGTTTATTGCAGCATTATTTATAATAGCCAAAATAGGGAAGCAACCCAAATGTCCATTGATAGATGAATGGATAAAAAAGATGTGTTTATATATATAAAATGGAATATTACTCAGCCATAAAAAGAATGAATCTTGCCATTTGCGACAATAGGAGTAGAAGTAAAGGGTATAATGCTAAGTGAAATAGACAAAGACAAATACCATATAATTTCACTTATATAGGGAACCTAAAAAACAAAACAAATAAACAAAAAGCAGAAACACACTCATAAGTACAGAGAACTGATGCTGCCAGAGGGATGGTGGGTGGCGTATGGGCAGAATGGGTGAAGGAGAGTAGGAGATACAGGCTTCCAGATATGGAATGAGTAAGTCATGGAGATAAAAGGTACAGCATAAGGAATACAGTTAATGGTTTTACAATAGTGCTGTATGGTGATAGTCGCTACACGTGTGCTTAGTATAGCATAATGTAGAGACTTGTTGAATCACTGTTGTATATCTATAAGTAATATTACATTGTGTTTTAACTATACTTCAGTAAAAAAGAAGTGTGGGGCACCTATGTGGCTCAGTTAGTTGAGAGTCTGCCTTTGGCTCAAGTCATGATCTCAGGGTCCCGGGATCAAGCCTTGTGATGGGCTCCATGCTCAGCAGGGAGTCTGCTTCTCCCTCTCCCCTTGGCCCTCCCCTTAACCCCTGCTTGTTCATTCTCTCTCTCAAATAAATAAATAAATACATAAACAAAAATAAAAATAAATAAATGCATGAGATTTGAAACTATTTTTTCCCTATATGTTTAGAGACTTTGTTTCTAGATTCATGGTTCTATAACAAAGTTATGTCAAAGCCTATAGAAGCCACCAAAATGTCTGCAATGCCACAAAATTACTTAAATTTGAAAACTGTATTTGAATCACAAACATTTCAACAATGAAAAAAATACTAATTTAAAATTTTTGGAAGTGTCAGGGAGGTAGTCCAAATTTCAAAATGGTATCGAATGATACTTATACTATAGACAGAAGTTAGTACAGAAAGTAAAAAGAATTTAAAGTCTCGTATTATTTAACAATAAATAAAACATGGATGCCTTATTCTGCATTTACCTATTCAATTATCCAGTAAAATATATTTATAATGTCTGAGTTATCAATTTTTGTAGTGTAAAGCCACAAAAAAGTGGATGTAGAACTAATGAGTTCTTCCCCCAAATTTCAACATTTTCATCAATTGCCATATGCTTAAAACTTATTAACGATGAAATGTTCCTTTTTGCTAATGCTCAGTGATATTTTAAATACACTGAAAACCTTCTTTTTTAAAAATTTATTTTAGAGAGAGGAGAGAGAGAATCTCAAGCAGACTCCCCACTGAGCACAGAGCCCCGTGACCTGAGCTGAAATTAAGAGTGGAGTGCCCAACAGACTAAGCCACCCAGGTGTCCCCCCACAACCTTCTTTATACATTGTATCAGCTGTATTTCCACTGACCTATCTTTTTAGACATAAGACTACGATTTGAGTCACTATTTTGGTTAAGAAGCTCCTTAAATTTCCTTCAGCCATAGTTTGTATTCCACTTTCTTGTTAAGGCTGTTTAACAATTCTTTGCTGCTTTTTTTTTTTTTGTCTTTTTTTTTAATAATATATATTTTATTATATTATGCTTTTAATTCTTCTGGAGTGGAAGATCTTTAAAGTTGGAGTTGAATGAGTAAAGGCATTTTGGAAATCATTATAAAACTGACAAAAGGCAATATGAAATTGCTAGCTAAAAAAATAGAGCTAAAGACTTCAACTTTTATGAAATCAAAACTTTGTGCTAAATCTTAAAATTGTGCTGATAGGTAATATTCAATCTGATGTCAGAACTTTTTTCTTAAAGAAACAGGAATTGTACTGGTATAATAAGGGTAAGTGTAAACATTTTACACACATGAAATCCATTAATTTTAAATAAGGTTTCATAAGACAGAGGTGGAAGGGTAGCTTTACATATTTGCTGCTGGTAGAAGAGTTTTTAGATATTTAGAGTGACTTGGCAATACATGAATGTGTGTACATAACTGTGTGTATGTATTTGAAAAGTTATGCATTACTTTTTTGTGCTGATTGTCATTTTCAGTCCATTACATAGCAAGATGGTATAAAGGAAAAAGGACAAATCCATGAAGCAAAAAACTTGGAATTTAGTTTCTGCTCTAAGCCTATGTAATGTGTAAACTTAGATGACTGTTTGTCATTGAACTTCAGGATACCAGGACTTTTTCTACAAAAAATACAATGTTATTGTAAGGAATCATAATATGGGTATTGTATATATTATATTTATGTAAAGTAATATATATATATATATATATATATAGAGAGAGAGAGAGAGAGAGAGAGAGAGAGAGAGAGAGAGACATGCTTTTTAAAGTACGGTTTTCAACTATATAATTTTTTACTATTAATTAAGTCCAAAGTTTGCAAAATAATTTTATTTATTCTTAATGTAAGAAGCATTTAGTATACCCTTATACTATAAGTCATACTCTCTCTCTCTCACTCTCTTTCAAGTGCATTCTGACATGTTTTTTTGAGTAAGGAATGTGTTGTACATATGACTGCCATCCATCACACAGTCATGTGGGATAAGAGATTGTCAATTGCTATTTAAGTATAATCAGCTAGGGGGAAAAGATGGTATTATCATTGTTCCTATTATTAAAATAGCCCAGGTCAGAGGTCTCCTCTTAACGCTATAATTTATACAATTCGTGCAGTATCATTCATACATTCAGTGAAATGTAAGTACAAAGGACTGCTTTGTGTTTTTTTTCCTTTTGGCCTGTGTGGAGCATGGGAAGGAAACACCTGGGATAAAGCACTGACTATGTATAGTGAGAGATACCATAAGCACTCTGGTTATCAACACGGAAAGTAATATTTAGCCATCTAATTACTAAAATTATATTTCCCATTCAAAACCTTTAGTAATTTTTCCTTCCTAAGGTACCTACTTCTTGACCTATAATTTTCAATACCCAGGTTGAGTAGATAAAAAATCCCTTGAACAGATTTTTATTTTAGTTACTGCTTCCCCTTAGGATGGCTAAAAACGGAAGAAAGCATGTACATGTAATGCCAACACATTTTTCATTTCCTTTTAAGCTAGTCATAGTGCTTGCTAAATTTCTTTCTACTTTCTTTTTCAGCATAGAAAAAAATTTTCATAGTCAATCTTTAGAAAATATATGGAAACATTTAAAAAAGATTTCACAGCATGATTCATTCTTTTAATATTTACTGACCTATTAAGTGGCAGCTACTACTTTTACTACCTACAGAGTCCCAGACCTTAGGAAGACTAATATAAAGATAGAAAAATTAATAAGGCATCTGTAGTAAAATATGATAGATGTTGAAAGGAGCTAAGCATAGGGGGCTATAGAGCTATGCTGGAGATATTCTGGAGGTTGAAGAAGGTCTTTCAAGATGACACCAGAGTTGAGTCCTGAAGTCTGAGTGAGAAAGTGAAAATTCAGAAAGGGTATTTCAAGCAGAGGGAATATAAGAATTTACATCCTACATTACTTATTTGTCATGATCACATTTACCTTTTAGAAAAAGGACTATAATTGCAATATATAGAATAGATTCGAAAAAAGCAAAACAATATAAACCACTATTCCATTTTGATAATGTATGTAAATTCACAATATAGCTTATAAGAACTTACATAAAGTGAAATAAACAACATTTAAGGTAGAAAAAGAATGTTCATTAAGCCATTTTTGATAACAGTAAAAAGATAAAAATAAAAAAATCTCCCCCAAACCATAAAAAACATTTAAAAAATCCTAGCATATAAATAAGGGAATGATTAAAAAATTATAAAATGCAACTAAGAGAAAGAATTGATTACTATATTTTAATAGTCTAAGATGCTAGAAATGGTAAAATATAACCTGTATTCAGAGATGTCAAAATTTTTTAAAAAGTACCTCTTATATTGATGAAACATACTAATTTTATATATATATATAAATTTTTGTATTTCAAAAGCATCTTAAATTTAAAAAGCATGTTCTAACAGTATATATATATATATATATGTATATATACAAGTATAATCAGCTATATATATATATATATATATCATATTACAAATCTGACCAGTTATAAACTATTCACATGCACGTGTAAGTGTGTGCACACAAACTCACACACACCTTAAACAAAGTATGTAACAAACAAAAAAAGAAATCTTACAGGTTATTTTTTACTGTACTTTAATGGAATTACATGCTAGAAATTTATATCGGATATACAGAGAGTTACAGAGATATATACATATGGAAAGAACATTATAGAACATGAAACTCATATAGGTGATATTCTTTTGCCACTTAATTCCTCCAGTAATGTGATTAAGATGAAAATAATTCCGATGGAAGAAAATAGAGGTACATATGGTGAGAGTAGGTGAATGCAAAATGGAAAGATCTGGGGAAATTATAAAGACAGCTGTGATGTGTGCAGTATTTGAGGAATGCATATAAAAACTGATAATGGAAATTGTAATAAGTATTTCTAAAATATTGTTCACGGAGACGAAGACAAGAAAATGTTGCTTTAAAAAATTTATTTAAGCTTCAGAGATTGCTCTTTGACTTTGATCACATTGCATTACTGACTCATGTGAGTTGTGATTTCTAAGAACTGTATCTATCAATGGGAAGACTGGAATCAAAATAAGTGTTTTGGGAATGATTAAATTTATTCACTTATTTAAAAAAATCCATTAATTTCTTTGTGTCTTCCTCAATTTCTTCATGAGCATTCTATAGTTTTCTGAATACAGATCCTTTGCCTCTTCGGTTAGGTTTATTCCTAGGTATCTTATGGTTTTGGGTGCAACTGTAAATGGGATTGACTCCTTAATTTCTCTTTCTTCTGTCTCATTGTTGGTGTATAGAAATGCAACTGATTTCTGTGCATTGATTTTATGTCCTGCCACTTTTACTGAATTCCTGTATGAGTTCTAGCAGTTTGGGGGTGGAGTCTTTTGGGTTTTCCACATAAAGTATCATATCATTTGCAAAGAGTGAGAATTTAACTCCTTCCTTGCCAATTTGGATGCCTTTTACTTCTTTTTGTTGTCTGATTTCTGAGTCTAGGACTTTTTTTTTATAATAATATATTTTTTTATTATATTACGTTAGTCACCATACAGTACATCCCTGGTTTTTTATGTAAGGTTCCATGATTCATTAGTTGCGTATAACACCCAGTGCACCATGCAATATGTGCCCTCCTTACTACCCATCACCAGTCTATCCCATTCCCCCACCCCCCTCCCCTCTGAAGCCCTCAGGTTGTTTCTCAGAGTCCATAGTCTCTCATGCTTCATTCCCCCTTCTGATTACCCCCCCTTTCTTTATCCCCTTCTTCCCCTACCGATCTTCCTAGTTCTTATGTTCCATAGATGAGAGAAATCATATAATTGTCTTTCTCTGCTTGACTTATTTCACTTAGCATTATCTCCTCCAGTGCCGTCCATGTTGCAGCAAATGTTGAGAACTCGTTCTTTTTGATAGCTGAGTGATATTCCATTGTATATATGGACCACATCTTCTTAATCCAGTCATCTGTTGAAGGGCATCTCAGCTCCTTCCATGATTTAGCTATTGTGGTCAATGCTGCTATGAACATTGGGGTGCATATGGCCCTTCTCTTCACTATGTCTGTATCTTTGGGGTAAATACCAGTAGTGCAATTGCTGGATCATAGGGTAGCTCAATTTTTAACTTTTTAAGGGACCTCCACACTGTTTTCCAGAGTGGCTGTACCAACTTGCATTCTCACCAACAATGTAGGAGGGATGATTTCTGAGTGTAGGACTTCTGTACTATGTTAAACAGCAGTGGTGAGAGTGGACATCCCTGCCATGTTCCTGACCTTAGGGGAAAAGTTCTCAATTTTTCCCCATTGAGAATGATATTCACTGCGGTTTTTCATAGATGGCTTTTATGATATTAAGGTATATACCCTCTATCCCTACACTGTGAAGAGTTTTAAGAAAGGATGCTGTACTTTGTCAAATGCTTTTTCTGCATCTATTGAGAGTATCATACAGTTCTCGTCCTTTCTTTTATTAATGTAGTGTACCACATTGATTCATTTGCGGATGTTGAACCAACCTTGCAGCCCAGGAATAAATCCCCCTTGGTCGTGGTGAATAATCCTTTTAATAGACTGTTGGATCCTATTGGCTAGTATTGAGACTTTTTGCATCCATATTCATCAAGGATATTGGACTCTAATTATCCTTTTTGATGGGGTCTTTGTCTGGTTTTGGGATCAAGGTAATCCTGGACTCATAAAATGAGTTTGGAAGTTTTCCTTCCATTTCTATTTTTTGGAACAGTTTCAGAAGAATAGATATTAATTCTTCTTTAAATGTTTGGTAGAATTCCACTGGGAAGCCATCTGGCCCTGGGCTCTTTGTTGGGAGATTTTTGATTGCTGCTTCAATTTCCTTGCTGGTTATGGTTTTGTTCAGGTTTTTTATTTCTTCCTGGGTCACTTCTGGTAGTTTAGACATCTCTAGGAATGCATCCATTTCTTCCAGATTGTCTAATTTGTTTCATATTAGTTGCTCATAATGTTCTTATAATTGTTTGTATTTCTTTGGTGTTGGTTGTGATCTCTCCTCTTTCATTCATTGGGTCTTTTTTCTTTTTGATAAGTCTGGCCAGGGGTTTATCAATCTTACTAATTCTTTCAAAGAACCAGCTCCTAGTTTCATTGATCTGTTCTTCTGTTCTTTTGGTTTCTATTTCATTGACTTCTGCTCTGATCTTTATTATTTCTCTTCTCCTGCTGGGTTTAGGCTTTATTTGCTGTTCTTTTTCCAGCTCCTTTAGGTGTAGGCTTAGGTTGTGTATTTGAAACCTTTCTTGTTTCTTGAGAAAGGCTTGTATTGCTGTATACTTCCCTCTTAGTTCTTTCCAACTTTCTTCTTGTGATTGAGTTCGAGTTTCAAAGCATTGTGGTCTGAAAATATGCAAGGAATGGTCCCAATCTTTTGGTACCAGTTGAGACCTGATTTATGACCCAGGATGTGATCTGTTCTGGAGAATGTTCCATGTGCACTAGAGAAGAATCTGTATTCTGTAGCTTTGGGATGGAAACGTCCCATGCTCATGGATTGGAAGAACAAATATTGTGAAAATGTCTATGCTATCTAGAGCAATCTACACATTCAATGCAATTCCTATCAAAATACCATCAATTTTTTTCACAGAAATGGAACAAATAATCCTAAAATTTGTGTGAAACCAGAAAAGACCCCAAATAGCCACAGGAATGTTGAAAAAGAAAACTAAAGTTGGTGGCATCACAATTCTGGACTTCAAGCTCTATTATAAAGCTGTAATCATCAAGACAGGCACAAAACCAGACACATAGATCAATGGAACAAAACAGAGAAACCAGAAATGGACTCTCGACTCTATGGTCAACTAATCTTCGACAGAGCAGGAAAGAATATCCAATGGAAAAAAAAGATAGTCGCTTCAGCAAATGGTGTTGGGAAAATTGGACAGCCACATGTAAAAGAATGAAACTGGACCATTTCCTTACACTGTACACAAAAACAGACACAAAATGGATGAAAGACCTAAATGTGAGACAGGAATCTATCAAAATCCTTGAGAAGGACACAGGCAGCAACCTCTTCAACCTCGGCCACAGCAACTTCTTCCTAGACATGTCGCCAAGGCAAGGGAAGCAAGGGCAAAAATGAACTATTGGGACTTCATCAAGATAAAAAGCTTTTGCACAGCAAAGGAAACAGTCAACAAAGTCAAAAGACAACAGACAGAATGGGAGAAGATATTTGCAAATGACATCAGATAAAGGGCTAGTATCCAAAATCTATAAAGAACTTATCAAACTCAACACCCAAGAAACAAATTATCTAATCAAGAAATGGGCAGAAGACATGAACAGACATTTCTGCAAAGAAGACATCCAAATGGCCAACAGACACATAAAATAGTGCTGAACATCACTCGGCATCAGGAAAATACAAATCAAAACCACAATGAGATACCACCTCACACCAGTCAGAATGGCTAAAATTAACAAGTCAGGAAACGACAGATGTTGGTGAGGATGCGGAGAAAGGGGAACCCTCCTACACTGTTGGTGGGACTGCAAGCTGGTGCAGCCACTCTGGAAAACACTATGGAGGTTCCTCAAAAAGTTGAAAATAGAGCTACCCTACGACCCAGCAATTGCACTACAGGGTATTTATCCCAAAGATACAAATGTAGTAATCCAAAGGGGCACCTGCACCCCAATGTTTATGCCAGCAATGTCCACAAGAGTCAAACTATGTAAAAAGCCCAGATGTCCATCAACAGATGAATGGATAAAGAAGACAAGGTGTATATATACACATTGGAATATTATGCAGCCATCAAAAAATGAAATCTTGCCATTTGCAATGGCATGGATCGAACTAGAGGGTATTATGCTAAGCGAAATAAGTCAATCAGAGAAAGACAATTATCATATGATCTCGCTGATATGTGGAATTTGAAAAACATATCAAAGCAGAGGATCATAGGGGAAGAGAGGAAAAAATGAAACAAGAAGAAACCAGAGAGGGAGACAAACCATGACAGATTCTATCTCAGGAAACAAACTGAGGGTTGCTGGAGTGGAGGGGGTGGGAGGGATGGAGTGGCTGGATGATGGACATTGGGAAGGGTAAGTGTTGTGGTGAGCACTGTGTATTGTGTAAGACTGATGAATCACAGATCTGTACCCCTGAAATAAATAATACATTATATAAAAAAGAAGAAAAAAAATCCATTAAATTTAACATCTACATCAATTGTAAGACATCTTAATTTTAGAAACATTCAAATGTGTAACCTTTTGCATTTGAAATGGCAGGAATACAGTAATACTTGCATATGCAAGAAAAATGATTAGAAAGATGCAGAAGAAACTTAACATTTACTACTACAGGAAGAATGCAGTTAGGAGAGGTGCATTTATTTTTCACTTTCTACCTTTTAAAACTCTTTCAGTAATTTTTAAAAATAACATAATGTATTACTCATGAAATTAGAGTTTCCTCCACATTTCAGTTCTTAGCAGTCTTCTTCCTGCAGATACCTCCTTTGGAGACATTACCTATCTTAATGGTGTCAGCTCATATCTAAATGTTCCCTAGGCCTCACCTCTCACACACGAATAGTAGATAAATAAAATTGGAAATAGTCTATTACCAGTTGTCTGATGGATTTATAAGTCGATATCCCATAGTCAACACACAATGAACATATTTAAACACAACCCATTTTATTCATTCTCATACTTTGACAATTTCTTTATGTCTTGGTTAATGAATCACAAATTTTCATGCTAGAAACTTCAGAATCATCTTTGACTCCTGTCCTTTTTACAAGGTCCCAATCTAGGTAATCATTAGTCCAGCAAACAATGTTGAATTTATATCTACATTGTTTCTAACAGTTTCCCCCTTTCAAATCCTATAACTTGCACACATCTCTCATTTAGACTATAAGAGCTTTCTGAGTTCTTTCTAACCTCTCTATGTCAATTCATATTAAATCATTTTCCTAAAACATAGTAAGTCTATTCAGTTGATACTAACTTAAAAGTTTGAAAAAGCTTCCCACATTATAAAGCTCAAACTCCAGTTTTTAACATTTCCACAAATATTTAATAAATACTTATTACGTGCTTGTATAGGTGACAAACAGGAGAAAGACTTCAAAAAAAAAGAACATTGGGATTGGAGGTAAAAGCTAAGGAGAAGAGCAGCACTTGATGAGACCACAAAATTGCATATTCTTAGGTATTACTACATCCCACCTGACCCTCCATTGCCTATCTCCATCTGTCTATCCTTAGTCCTCTCTGCCTTAGGCCAACGCATTTGGCCCATATATGGCTTCTTTTATTCACCTATCCTTCTCTAAGGGATATAGAAGAGTAAAACATAGCTTTAAAGGTGATGAAAATGGCTAAAAATAAACTCTATATAACACTTAACAATTTACAAGGGCTGCTTTCACATTCACTGCATTTAACGTAATTATTGACCATTTACTTGACATTTAGAGTCTAACATAGCATAGTTCACTGATTACAGACAAAAGATAGTCAACCTAATGAATAGGTAAGCATAAATCTTATTTTCATCAAGTCATCCTAAGTAAAAGTTAAAAAATAAAATACCTAATTTATGCAGTTTTCAGGAAAGAAAGTATTTGACATAACTAATTTTCTAAGTAACTGATATTTATCATTTCAAATGTCAAACTTTAAATAAATTTAACCACTTTTTTTCTAAAATACAGGCATACCTCATTTTATCGCACTTTGCTTTATTGTCCTTTACAGATATTGTGTTCCTTACAAATTAAAGGTTTGTAGCAACCTTTCATCAAGCAAATCTATCAGTGTCATTGGAAAACAGCATTTGATCACTTCAAGTCTCTGTTACATTTTGGTAATTCTCACAATATTTCAAGTACTCTCATTATTATTACATTTGTTATGGTGATCTGTGATTGGTGATCTTTGATGTTACTACTGTATTGTTTTGGCCACAAACTGTGCCCATACAAGATGGCAATCTTAATAGATGTGTATGTTCTGATTGCTTCACTCACCAGCTGCTCCCCCATCTTTCTCCCTCTCCTCTGATATCCTTATTCCCTGAGATTCAGTAATATTGACATTGGGCCAATAAATAACCCTACAATGGCCTCTAGGTATTCAAGTGAAAGGAAGAATCACATGAATGTCATTTTCAGTCAAAAGCTAGAAACGATTAAGCTTAGTAAGGAAGCATGTCAAAAGCCAAGATAGGCCAAAAGCTAAGCCTTTTACACCAAACAGCCAAATTGTGAATGCAAAGGAAAAGCCCTGAAGGAAATTAAAAGTGCTACTCCAGTGAACGCACAAATGATAAGTGAAACAGCCTTATTGCTGATATAAAGAAAGTTTTAGGGATCTGAACAGAAGATCAAACCAACTACCTCATTCCCTTAAGCCTAAATCAGAGGAAGGCACTAACACTCCAATCTTATGAAGGCTAAGAGAGGTGAGGAAGCTGTAGAAGAAAAGTCTGAAGCTAGCAGATGTCGGTTCGTGAGGGTTAAGGAGAGCCTTCCCCATAACATAAAAGCGCAAGGTGGAACAGCAAGTGCTGATACAAAAGCTGCAAGCTGTCCAGAAGATCTAGTTAAGTAATGAAGGTAACTACACTAAACCCTAGATTTTCAATGTAGACAAAACAGCCATCCACTGAAAGAAACCATGTAGGATTTTCATAGCTAGAGAGAAGAAGTCAGTGCCTGGCTTCAAAGATACAAAGAATAGACTGACTCTCTGGTTGGGGGCTAATGCCACTGGTGACTTTTAAGTTGAGGTCAATGCTCACTGACCACTCAGAAAATCCTAGGGCCCCTAAGAATTATGCTAAATCCACTTTTGCCTGAGCAAAATGGAACAAAGAAGCCTGAATGATGGCACATCTGTTTACAATATTTTGTAATTGTATCTGTTTACTGAACATTTTAAGCCCGAAGTGGAGACCTATTACTCAGAAAAAAAAGATTCCTTTAATTATTACTGCTCATTGACAATGCACCTGGCCACCAAGAGTTATGATGGAAATGTACAATGAGATTAATGTTTTTGTGCCTGCTAATGCAACATCCATTCTACAGCACATGGATCTAGGAGTAATTTTAATTTTCAAGTCTTTAAAAAAGACTTTCAAGTCTTTGATTTTCAAGCATTTAAGAAATACATTTAGTAAAGCTATAGCTGCCACAGACAGTGATTCCTTTGATGGATCTGGGTAAAGTAAATTGAAAACCTTCTGGAAAGGATTCACTGTCCTGAATACCACTAAGAACATTCATGATTTATGGGAAGAGGTAAAAATATCAACATTAACAGGAGCTTGGAAGATGTTGATTCCAACCCTCCTGGATGACTTTGAGGGGTTCGAGACTTTGGAGGAAGCAATGGCAGATGTGGTGGAAACAGCAAGAGAACTAGAATTAGAAATGGAGGGGCGCTTGGGTGGCAGAGCGGTTAAGCGTCTGCCTTCAGCTCAGGGCGTGATCCCGGCGTTATGGGATTGAGCCCCACATCAGGCTCCTCTGCTATGAGCCTGCTTCTTCCTCTCCCACTCCCCCTGCTTGTGTTCCCTCTCTCGCTGGCTGTCTCTATCTCTGTCAAATAAATAAATAAAATCTTAAAAAAAAAAAAAAGAAATGGAGCCTAAAGATGTGACTGAATTGCTGCAATCTCATGATAAAACTTGAGCAGATGAGGAGTTGCTTCTTATGGATGAGCAAAGAAAATGGCTGAGATAGAAACTGCTCCTGCTGAAGATGCTGTTAAGATTGTTACAATGACAACAAAGGATTTAGAATATGACATAAATTTAGTTGATTGCACGGGAGGGTTTGAGAGGATTGATTCCAATTTTGAAAGATGTTCTATTGTGGGTAAATGCTATCAAACAGTATGTCATGCTACAGAGAAATTGTTCATAAAAGGTAAAGTCAATCGATGTGGTAAACTTCATTATGGTCTTTTTTAAGAAAATGCCACAGCCATCCCAACATGCAGCAACCACCACCCTGATCACTCAGCAGCCATTCAATTTTGAGGCAAGATCTTCCACCAGCATAAAGATTACAACTCATTGAAAGTTCAGACAACAGTTAGCATTTTTTAGCAATAAAGTATTTGTTAATTAAGGTATGTACATTTGTTTTAGATATAATGTTATTGCACACTTCATAGACTACAGTATAAACATAAATTTTATATGCACCAGGAAACAAAAAAACTCATTTGAACCACTTTATTGCAATATTCACTTTACCATGGTGGTCTGGAACTGAACCCATACTATCTCCAAAGTATGCCTGTATACCATATGCATTCCTGCCTTCCTAAGTAGAAAAGCAAAGAAAAATTTTAAATTTACTCAATAATTCAAGCACATCTACAATGATACCCTATAATAATAAAATTTTGTGTCTCTAATTGTTTTAGATTCCTCTTTAAATGGAAGTCATTTCTTTTCTATCCAAATACTTCCTCTATATTCAGGTATTTCTTCTTAGCTTTTTTGTTCTAAAAAACTAGAAAACTATGTTAGGAGTCAGTAAAATTAATGAAGGTCTAAGGAGAAAAGGAGTTGCTTTATTTTTATTTTATTTTTTAAAAAAGATTTTATTTATTTATTTGAGAGACAGAGATAGTGAGAGAGAGCACAATCAGGGAGGAGGGGGAGAAGCAGGCTCCCCATGGAACAGGAAGTCTGAAGAAGTGGGGCTTGATCCCAGGACCCTGGGATCACGACCTGAGCCATAGGCAGATGCTTAACTGACTGAGCCACCCAGGAGCCCTGGGAGCTGCTTTAATACAAGAAATTTGTGATAAGTATTTGCAGTGCTCTGGGTCTTTATATTATTTTATCTCTGTATTAGGAGTTGTATTCAAATGGCTGCTTGTGCTAAAGTTTATTTCTTATAAAAAGTGGGGAGGTCAGTTAAATCTAGAATTTATCTGGTAGCTAAAAGAATGATTACAAAATGGGATTCGAATTTTATAAGATGAGAGTAAATCATATACAATTGTTGTTCACAAGGAAATTAACAAACTGAAACTGATGCTTTCATAGTTGACTCCAAAGAAAGCCAAAGAATTTCATTTTGAAACTTCAAATCTATATGTCTAACTCAACAACAGGAAATAAGAAAACATTATATCTGTCTTCTTTCTTTCAATTAATGTCCAAAGGAATTTTCAGAATACAAAGTGTTTTTTACTCTGATATAAAAAGCCTAGACACTTAGTTCTTTAAATTTTAGGATGTCCTTAATGAATCTAGTCCCTCATGGCAAGATGTGTTGATTTTCACAGCTATTCATTCATGTTCTCTAAAAAAGTAGCTTAACTAAACTAAATATCAAAACTGGGAAGATGCCTCTGAAGTCTTTTTACAGACATGGTGCATGGCTTCTTAAAAGAAACATGATCTGAAGAACTGAAGTCACCTGTAATAATAGGCAAGGGACAAATACAAAACAAACTTACTTAAAAACTTTTCAAAAATTGAACAATGATTTCTGAATCTTATATTATCTAATTTTGTAGGTGCCAAGAAAATAGCCTTAGAAAAGTTTGCTTGAATAATCTTCTACCAAGAGGAATATGTGCATATCATTGTAAAAACGAAAAACAAAACACCAAAAGACTAAAGTAAAGCTTTGAATGAAACATTTTTTTTCTTAAAGAAATGCTTTCTATGTATGTTACACATGTGAAAAAACATACTGTGAACATATTGTGATTTTGTGCATAAATTATGCATATTCTTAATAACATTAGATATATTAGTGCTTACAATGGGGCCAACTATATTCTAAATGTTTTACTTGTAAACAGTTCAGTCTTTAAAAGGCCCTTTAAGTTAGGTACTATAATAGTCAAACCCAATTTTGCAAATGAGGAAACTCAGGTCCACAGAAGTTAAACTTGCCCAAGACCCCACAACTAGAAAGTAGAGGCACTGTTTGATAGAAAATAGAAGACCTATTAATATAACTTAAGGATATCTTAGTACAGTCTATATGGTGTGAATTGTGAAACACAAAATATTGAATCCAGTGTAAAAATGGAGTATTGGGCATTTTTAATTCAATAATTTAAACATCACATGAAACAAACTGAAATAGAAGGGAGGTTCCTCAACCTGATAAAACACATCTATGAAAAACCCACAGCTATCACCATACATAATAGTGAGAGACTTCATGCTTTCCCCCTTAGGATGAGGAATAAAACTTTCAACACTTGTTTTCAGTATTGTACCAGAGTTTCTAGCCAGGACAATTAGGCAAGAAAAAGAAAGAAAAGACAGTCAGATTTGAAAGGAAAAAGTAAATTGATCTTTATTTACAAGGACATGATCTTATATAGAGAGAGAATCCTAAAAAACTATTAGAAGAGTGCAATAAGGTAGCAGGATAAAAGGCCAATACACAAAAGTCAATTGTACGTCAATACACTAGCAATAAACAATCTAAAAATGAAATTAAGAAAACAATCTTATTTACAATAGCATGAAAAAATACTTAGAGATAAACTTTTTTAAAAGTGTAAGATTTAAAATTTGATAACACTGTTGTAAGATATTAAGAAAACCCAAATAAGTTAAAGGATATGCTACATTTTGAATCAAAAGGCTTAACACTGTTAAGATGATAATATTCCTGAAATTGATCTATGGATTCAACACTATCTGTATAAAATTCCAGCTGTTCATTTCATAGAACTGACATAGTGATTAGGATTTCACATGGAAATTTAGGAATAACCAAAACGATCTTGCAAAAGAAGAACAAAGTTAGAGAATGCACACTTCACACAATCAAAATAATGTGGTACCAGCATAAGGATAGACAGACATGCAGATTAATAGAACAGAACTATGAGTCAGGAAATAAACCCTTCCATTTATGGCTGTTTGGTTTTTGACAAAGAAACTAAGACTGTTCATGGGAACAGAATTATCTTTTCAAGAAACTGTGACGGGTTCAATTAGAGATTCACATGAAAAATAATGAAACTGGACTCCTTCCTTGTACCATATACAAACATGAACTGAAAACTGATCATAGACTTTAATGTAAGAGCTGAAACTATAAAACTCTTAACAGAAAACATAGGAATGAAATCTTTGTGACCTTGGCTTAGGTGAAGCCTTCTTTAAATATGACACCAAAAGCACAAGCAAGAAAAGAAAAAAATAATAAATTGGACTTCACCAAACTTAGGAACTTTTGTGCTGTAAAGGATACCATCAAGAAAATGAAGACAACCTATGGAATGGGAGAAATATTTTGTAAATCATGTACCTGATAAGGGACAACCCAAATGTCCATCAATTGGCAAATGGATAAACAAAACATGGTATATCTATATATTGGGATATTACTTGTCAATAAAAAGGAATGAAGTTAGGATATATACTATAACAGGGACAACATGAAAGAAGCCAGTCACAAAAGACCACATCTTGTATGCATTTGTATGAAATGTCCAGGATAGGCAAATCTATAGAAAAAGACAGTAAATCTGTGATTTCTTAAAGTTTGGGAGGTGTGGGAGGGGAGGAATAGGAAGTGATCACTAATGTGTACATGGATTTTTTGGGGGCTAATTAAGACATTCTAAAACTGGTTGTTTCATCACACAACTCTATGAATATATTAAAAATCATTGAATTGTACACTTTAAATAGGTGAAATACATGGTATAGATTATATCTCAATAAAGCTGTTAAAATAACTTAAATATCATCTTTTTACCTGATATAAACTACTTGTGAATAGTATCTACCTTAGATGGTGACCTTGGGAAATACTCCCTTTGTGAAAGAGAATAAAAAGTTTAAATCCTTTTTGACATGTGCTCCCTAGATTGACCAAAACCAAGCAAGAGCAATCCTAGTATTGAACAATCATCAGATAAAATGGTTTAATATTAATCAAGGTAAAACTAAAATTATTAACTTTTAATAGTTTTTCTTGGAAATGTAATTGATTTATAGCAATAATCTAATATGGCAAATTAATTCATTTTTGCAATTTGGGGCCACATTTTAAAACTAACTTATTTGATAGAATGAGACTCTGTCACCCATCTTTTTAAATAAGTCCATGGGAACATTATCACAGAGATTCACACATTCTCTGTGAATATTTACTGAGTACTGATTATGAGCTTGGTACTGTGATAAGTGTTGGGTATTTGATGCTGACCTTTTTTGAGGGGTGTACTATAAGAATGGTAATGCCTACTCTGATAGGAAGCAAAACAAGATGCTTTATGGTGTTTTATGGTGAAAATTTCCCAGGACTCAGTCAACATTTTTTTTTTCCTAGTGGTAGAGCAGATCCAAAACTCTTTTTTAATATTTTTACTTTTTACTAAAGATGCAGCATGCTATAAACATGAATTTTAATTCAGATTGCATGGCTTTATTTTTTTCTCTGTGTCTTAATTTCCATATCCACAAAATGGGGATAATTGAATCTACCTTATTAGGTTCTTATGAGAATTAAATGAGATAATCCATTTGAAGCACACAGATTATTGCCTATGCACTTGAGTAAAGACTCAGTAAACATAATGATGATAATGATGATGATGGTGGTAGCAGTGGCAATGGTAGTAATTTACATATGGGTGTTCCTTTATATACAGGGGAGAATTCTATCTCCCTCCAGGTCTGTGTTCTGGTTCAGCTATTTATTTATAAAAACACATAATTTCATCCTTTGTTCATCTGGCTTTCAAAAATATATGGATATATCCTGAATTAGCAACTATGTATAACTGGTTTCAACCCAGCCTCTATGCTATGTCTAGCAACAAAAACTGATTTGTAGGAAATTACTTGAAGGTCATGTAATTTTTTCCATTCTTCTATGTACTGTAATTCTATGGTTGCATAAAACACAACTCCCAAAGGCTACAAACTTGGACTATATATATATCTTAGCCATTTGCAGAAACCCCATTTTTAATTGAAAAAGAATAAAGTGCCATAAAAAAACTATTTATGCACTTGTTATTGAAATCTGTAGAAGCTATAGCTATATACCTTTTCATCATAATCTCCAAAAGATGCTTTCACATTCTAGAAATTTTTAGCTTCTCTTGGAGTAATTACTTTAAAAAAATTGAGAGAAATGATATTCGTGGAAAATTATTTATAAGCTAGGTCTTTTTCAACTCTTTTAGGTATTATTCTTAAACAAACTTTCACCACCAGAGAGTTGTAAACTCAAACTATATTATCTTACCTGTTATATATAAAAAATATATTAAAAGAAACAATTTTTCTGACCATTATAATGCATGCACAGGACTGAACTTCTATTCTACAAGTTTATCATATTCAGTGGTAAAAATTCACTGTTTCCCAGCCCACTCCTGCCAGGGAACCCCTGCAGCCAATATGTACCTATGTGCTAAAGAAGCTCAACAGAGGCAACAGTTATTAACGGAGACCTATACAAATAAGAATGACTTAATATAAAAGGAGAATCAGCAGTTCAAAAGAGAAGACCAAGGCTACAAATGTGCAAATGGTGCCCAATGAAGAGAAATTATGCAAGAAACAGGAGAAGTGATTGAAATTTTCTAATTTTGTTTTCAGTTATATTTAAAAGGTATTATGTCAATAAAACAAGAATATACTGTCACGGAAACAGAATAATCAACAGTAAAACAGCAAAAGAAGTTATATAATCTACATATTCCCCTAGTACTTCATGAAAGTTAGAATTTCTCCACTCAGGTGTTATTATTTAAACTCAGTTAATCGGAGAGGCAATAGACTAAATCCATTCTCATTTTTATTTAAAATTCTTAAATGTTTAGTTTTCAGTTGTTTGTTGTTGGCAGAAAGCAATGGTAAGATTCAGAGATCTAGCAGGGCATTTCAAAGTCAAATAAGGAATTCTTTATTGAGGGAAGAAGTGCTATACACTGAAGGAGTCTGGCAGACATCACTGGTTCCTCATCAGTAATACCAGCAGTGCTTTCTCAGTCAGTGAAAACCTAAAAAGGACCCTAACATTTCTAATATGTCCCTTGGGAGAGTAGAGGAAGAGCAAACTAGCCATATTTTTTTAAATGCAGCTAATATTTAAGTGTAGAAAATTAAAATGATAAAAATCTCTAAAACAGAATATAGGAAGATAATTCTATAATCTTGCAGTAGTGATTTCCTTTCTTACCATGATATAAAGACCAGAAATCATAAAAGACTAATACACTTGACTAAACAAAAATGTAAAACTTAAATGCAGCAAAATATATAAAACAAAGCAAAAGACACAATGAATTGGGAAAAATATTTATACTTATAAAAGAGACCAGTAAATATTCTTAATATTAAAAAATTCTTCCATAAAATCCATGAAAAGGAAACTATCCAAAAGAAAAATAAACAAAAGAAATGAAGAGGAAATTCACTAAAGAAGGAAATTTAGAACTACATAGATATATTAGCTCTTACTATGTGCCAGTGCAACAAGTACCTAGTAGCTACCTTACATGAATTTCCTCATTAGGAGAGGATAGAGAGTCCTCAACAATTCTCTGAAGTAGTTTCTAGATTCACATCAATTTTATAGTAAGGTCAATTAGCTTGTCAATGTTACACAGCATGTTAGTGGTAGAGGCTGGGATTCAAGCTCTAATACCAGCCCGGAGTCTTATCATTTCTCTCTACAATTAACAGACAATTTCACTGCTGCAGGTGTATTAATTTTATGGAATTAATAATAAAGCACATAGATATCTGTATGAGGCAGTAGGGAACTCTCTACTTGCAAATGAGAAGAAAAGGAAATAATCTAAATAATTTTCAATAGGAAATTTACTTACTAAAAATAATTATTCATAACATGCAATATCATACAGAAATTAAAAAGAGTAAGGTAAATATATATGTGGCAATACAGGGAGATGTTAGCAATTTGTCGGTAGATTTTTTAAAAAGCAACTTGCACAACAGACTTAGAGTATGATCTCACTTGTATAATTTTAAAAATTAAATATATAATTGTAAATATGTGTGTGTATACACTATATATAAACTTAGAGATATCACTAAGGAATATAATTCTAGATAGGAATTCTTACTTTCTACTGTTTTATATTTGTATAGTTATATTTTTTAAAATAGCATACATACATTTTATTATTTATAATGGGGCAATAAAAACACCTCTATATTGGGGAAAAAATAAGGGAAAACTACACTAACTAAATCATTTCCTATAGAAACTTAAAGCTTTTATAAATTAGTAAAATGTCCAATGCTGTCACATAGGTATTACTTTTATTTTATCTTGGAAATTCCTAATACGTTACTCCTAATGATAGCAGTTAGTAACTTATTCTCACCTCCAGATCATTAACCAATCATTTTACAACTTGCTAACAGGTTATCTAAAGTTCTCAGACAGTATTTAAACCAGCCACCTTATTGATTTTTGTCTAAAAAATATTAAGCTACTTCAGTACAGAGTACTGTTAAAAAGTAGTTGAGCAATATGTACCAAAAATTTTAAAATTCAATCTTCTTTGATCTAGCTATTGCATTTTTATTCAAAAGAAATGGTGCCCAAAGATTTATTTCATCAATGACATAAGAGCACTAGTATAATAAAAAATTTAAACCAACAATGGGCTGTTTAAACAAGTCATGGTACAACTACAAAATATCATAGAGTCATATAAACTTATAGTGCCAAGAAAACTAAATAACAAGGATAGGTGTTTACTATATACTATTAATGAAAAAATTCAAATAACAAAATGGCATATACAATATGAACTCATTTTTTTTTAAATGAGAAAAATCCCTAAAGAGAAAGATGTGAGAGAATAAGAACCAAAATGATTATCTCTATAGAGTACAATTACATGTGATCTTTACTTTCCTCTTCCATATCTACTAAAAGAAATAAATATTACTTTGCAATAACAAAATTAGCTTAAAAGTAGAAAAAAATCAAAATCCCGTATTGCGATATGTTTACCATATGGCTGTATACAGTCATCTTTCAGTTATTCGTAGAGAGAAGAAAAATGGAATACAAAAGCAAAGTGATGGGCAATCATTTATTAATCCAGTTTCACCATCCTGTCCTACTTTTCCTGGCAGCCCTCTTTCCATGCTGAAAATTGGCTGTTCACAACAGAAAAAGGTGTATTTAAGCTATTCACACTCTTCTGCAACACAGGAAGGTAGTGAAATGGTTCCATTTTAGGGTTCTCTAAACCTCTAACAAAACTGGTGATGTCAACAACATTTTCATTAGAGATTAGAAGCTGTTAACAGTAAATACCAAAAATATCAACAGTACAAGTTTGAGAATAGATATTATAAATAAGTAAGTTTTAAAAAAAATGTTTTACAAGGTAATATTACCAGCAGATGAAATACAATGTACTTGCCATTATCTAAGAGTTAAACTTTATGTGCAAAAGGGGAGCATGAATTACCAGATCATTGAATGAATTACGAAAAATGTAAGAAGTTGCAAGTCATACCACCTATTGCTCAAGCCCAACCTCACCTCAAGCGTTAGACTTGGAGAAGATTTGTGTAATAAAATGAGCAAGTTTTTTAGGTAAGGTCTGAGAGCACACAGCTGCATGACTGACTCAATCAGAAGTAACATCAGTGATTCTAACCTACGTATCTCGTATCTCATCTAATGAAGTTTTCAGATTACCAAACAGACCCAGACATTTAGATGACCAAAGAGATGCCTGAGTTTGAGAGAGTCAGTGGCAGAACTGGGCCTCCTAAGATTTGAGTCTGAATGAAGGATTTTTTTCTTCAAGTTCAGCACTATTATAATACACCAAATGAGACTGACAAGCCATAAACAGAATATGATGGGAATCAGATTTAAATACAAATGAGTATAATTGTGTGGAAAAGCAAAGAGAAAATAGATAATGACTCAATGATAAGCATTTAAAAATTGTAAATTTGTTAAGAAAAGCATTTTAGATTCTTTTTAAATTAAGTACTGGAAACCAGGAATTGCAAAGAGGTTCATGTGACAATTCCTCATGTTGATTTTGTTTTGCAATGTGTGAAAAATTCACAAAGACATATTCATTTTGCACCAAGTAGAAAGTATCTGGTACAAAGTTTTCTTAGGCCGTTTTGGAAAACATTTCAGGAAAAGCTAATAAAACGTATAGTTTTTTAAAGAAAGAATATTTTAGTTCGGGATATTTATGACAGAGCCAAACCTCCAATAAAAAAGACATGCTGAGGAGATTCCTTGGGGAATAGGATTTGTAGAGACAGTAAAGGTTCTCACAAGTGTTTATGTATACATACACATGCACAACTTCTTATGAAAAAATATGAACTAAAACAAATGGTTAGAGAAATTATTACTAAGGTGATGTAGTTGGAGGTATAAGATAGTTAAATTTAAATTTTTTGACATTATATACAAAAGTTACCAAAATATTTCTACCTTTTGAAAATTTCAAACTTAAGGAAAGTTCCAATCATAGTATCCCCACGGAACACCCAATTACCTTTCACCTAATTTAATGATTTTTAACCTCTTGCCACATTTGCACTTCCTCTGTCTTGAGTATTTGCTTCTGTGTGTGTGCATATCTGTACATATACATGTACTTTTTTTGCTCAAACATTTGAGAGTTAGTTGTATACAATGTGCTACTCGACCCATATGTACCTCAGTATGTATCTCCTAAGAACAATGATACTCTCTACACAATTGTGATAATATAATTATGACATTCAGGACATTAAACAGTGATATTTAATATGATTTAATTTAAAATCCACATTTGCATTTTGCCATTTATCTCCAAAATATCCTAACCTTTTATTATTTTTGCTTTTTTTTTCCAAATTAGGATTCAATCAATATTCATTCTGTTTTCACCTAGAGCAAATTCTCCAGGCTAGTTTAGTTTTTTACATTACGACATTTTGGAAGAGTCTAGGTCAATTGTTTTTCAGACTTCTTTAATTTGAATGTGTCTGGTTAATTCCTAATGATTAGATTTAGATTAAACATTATTGGCAGGACTACAACAAAAGTGGCAGCTTTTCCTTCTTAAGTGTTTATTAGGAGATACCTAATGCCAGACCATCTTTTATTGGTGTTCTGAAGTTTAATTTAATTTAGATGATATCTGCCAAATTTCTCCAATTTAAAGGTACCTATTCCTTTCTAATTAATAATCTATGAGGTGATAACCTGAGACCATGTGAATATCCTATTTGCAAATAGTCTAGTAAACAATAATTTTAGCATCAATTGGTGACTGTTGCTTGAATCAGCTATTACAATGGTTGTAAATAAAGGTGATTTCCTATTTCTATTATTCTTTCTACATTTATTAGCTGGCATTTGTCTGCAAAGAAGCACTTTACATTCACCCTTCTTCTAATTTCTTTTAAGTATCAGTGCGGACTCACTGATTGCTACCTTTAATTCACTGTGTCATAATCCATTTCTACCATTATTTATTTTCATAGTCTGATTGTCCCAAACTTCTCCAGAGGGAGAAAGCTGGCTTCTGAGCCCTTTGGACATGTCTCCTCAGTTTTTGAGCCTGTCCTAAAAAATACTTTAAAAATAATGAGTTACTTCAAAACAGAGGTCAATATTATATCCAATAGTGGACCTCTACTAGATTATTCCCTCCAAACTAGAAAACTAGAAAATTCCTCTGAGGGATGAAATAAGGATATGAATTATTACCAATGTTATTTTAAATGGTTTTAAATATTTTTACAAATGCAAAAAAAGAAAAAGAAACGCAATGAATTAATATAACAGGAAAAGGCAAAATATTATTTTGATAAAATGATTATATGCTATGAAATCTGAAAGAATCAGCAGCACAGAAGTTATAGAACTAATGAGTTTAATATATTTTCCAGATATAAGTTAAATATACTAAAGTAATATCACCAAGTAATAACTAGCTAGAAAATCCAAAGGAAGAAAAGATTTCATTCCAAATAACAAGGAAAAACTGCATTATTTATAATGTAATTTAATGAGAGATACATTTAATCTTTATTAAATATAAGACAACCATTAAATCTAATTAGGAGATTTAAATTATGATTCTTAAATAAATGGAGAAAATGTCATATTCTTGAATGGGTGGCCATGATATTACAAAATGAGTTTTTTAGTTAAACATAATGGATTACACATGTGTTCATCTCCATTCCTTCCTGAAACACCATTTAAATAACAGTAAACATATTTTTAGAAAAATTATAATACTATAAGAAAAAACAGATAAAATCTATCAGTACAATTTTGGAAACTGGAAATTGGATTGATTAAAGATAACCCAAGGGATAGGAAAGCTATGGAAGGGAAGGGAGAGAAAGAGAAAGAGGCGAGGAAGAAGGGAAAAGGAAGGGATAGAAAGAAATTCTATCGTAGAACCTCAGAAAAGCTTAGGAATTGTCCTTCTGGATATAAGTATATAACAGGGTAGGCTTTAAGTGTAAGTATCTGTTCACAATTTTTTTAAAAGAGGATGCCAAATAAACTAATCTCCTTCCCTAATATGGAGCCAAGTGACTACTTGAGTAGGTGACTGGAGTTTTATTCTCTAGAAGGTTGAACCAGAGAGGTCTCATTGTGAGACACCCAGAAGAGCTGAAAGTGGAATAATGTGCCTTGTTTAATAAGTGGGTTTAAGTAAAGGTCTATTTTACCATCACTCCCTTTCCATTGATTGCTTCCCAGAATGCTGTCATCCAGTCTTTTATCCCAGAGGCAAGAGACTAGAAAATTTGTTTTTTTTTTTTTGGGGGGGGGGTTAAAGATTATTTATTTATTTATTTATTTATTTATTTATTTATTTATTTGACAGAGATAGTCAGCGAGAGAGGGAACAGAAGCAGGGGGAGTGGGAGAGGAAGAAGCAGGCTCCCAGCGGAGGAGCCCGATGTGGGACTCTTTCCCGGAATGCCGGGATCACGCCCTGAGCCGAAGGCAGATGCCTAACAACTGCGCCACCCAGGTGTCCCGAGACTAGAAAATTTCTGAGTATAATCTGAAATACCCAAGAATAAATACCTTGAGTTACTGACTTTTGGTGATCACCCAACAAAGAGATCACTTCATTGCTCATTCAACTTTTAGGGAAGCTCTTCAGTGAACAAGCTTTGCTTATAGTCAACAGAGACAGGATTCAAACCACAGAAAGAAAAACAGCGAAGTGGGAGAAATTGATACAATTCAGGAAACAGAAGAAACTTCAAAAAATATATTTAGAAAGCTCTCAGAAATAAGAAACTATATTGCATCCAGGAAACAATAATCAGAAGCCATACGAAAGAAACTCTCAGAGAATAAAGAACAGGAATGAAAAAAAAAAAAAACCCCATAAATGTATAAAAAGAAGTTTCAAAGATAAAACCTAAGACTGCTTGCACAAGGTAGAAGAATATAAGAGAAATGAACATCAGGAAACAAAATATAAAACAAGTAGAATCTAAGAGGTCCAATATTCAAAAAATAGGAGCTCCAGAAGGATGAAAAAACATTACCATGGACCTTGAGAGCTTGTTTGGAGGTTCTAGCAGGGGAGCGCAGCTACTTGTATACCCTTGACCGAAGAATGGTCCATTACATCAAAAACGAAGGATACACTGTATGATGACTAACATAACAAAATAAAAATTATTATAAGAAAAAAAATTTTTAAAAAGATGCAGACTAAAAAAAAAATGAAAAAACATTACCAATAGCAAAATTAAAAGAAAAATTAAAAAATTACCAATAGCAAAATTAAAATAACATACGAGAAATTTCAAATGGAGTACCCAGGTCAAAGGATGAAAATAGAACAACCACAAGGTGAATCATTAAGGAAGTATAAAACACTGAGGAAAAAGAGAAGATTACAAAAGCTTCCGGAGAGTATGAAGGGGAGCTCCTATGTACAGGATGAGAATGTCTTTTCAACAACACTGGAAACTAAAAGATAATGGTCTTAATAATTCTGAAATAGACATGGTATTCAGGAATTAATGCAAACTAAGTTTCATTCCTGTTAATATTTCCTGTTAACAATTACAGAATAGTTTTAGAAATACCTCCAGAAAAAGCTCAAATCAGAAAAACAATCAGACAAACCTGAATTGAATTCTTGCTCAACCTCTCACTAGCTTTGTAATCAGTGAGTTACTTAGCTCTTTAAACCTGTTTCATCCTTAATAAAAAATAATAATGCCTAACTCAAAGAGTTATCCTAAGAATTAAATATAACTTTTACAAAACAACAAAAAGTACTTAAATTATATGTTACTATTATCTTCAGAATAATCATTTTTATTATTTAGTTGATGCCCCAACCATTAGATAAATGCTAAAAAAATATTTAAACAATTGAAGAAAGTATATTACATTTTAGTAATTAATGAAATACAGTATAAGTGGCTAATAAACTGATAATTGCAAAGCCATGCAGAAACATGAAAAAAAATAGAAAATGCCAAAGAAAAAGGGAGATCATAAAATATATGTACAGAATAGTTTTAATACAGAAAAATGCAGTGCCTAAGCATCATAGAATTGAAAAGTCCATATGCAAAAATAGTTATATTAGAGTACTAGCATTTTAAATTATTCTTATTTAAGAATTTATTTAATGGTATGTTATCTATTTTTAGTAATGTTTAGGTCACTGTAGAAAATACAAATAAGTAAAAAGAAAATGTGTTAAAAATCATCCAAAACCTCATTCCCAAGAGCTATTACTTTTAAACTTTTGATATTGATAATGGTTATATATACTCTATTGTTTAACAAAATTAGATTGTTTATCTCAGCTTGCAAACATCTCCGTTTCTTCTCAACAAATTATCATGAACTTCTTTTGATTGCATAAATATATTTCAAAGACATTTTAAAAAACTGCTCTTTAGCATCTTATTATATGGACAACTCACACCTAATTCAACCCATTCTCTTGTGAGGCAATTACCTGTTTCCAATATTTAAATTTTCTATAAAGTGATGTAATGACCACCCTTGTGGCTAAATCTCTGCACATAACTTTATTTTTTATAAATTCTCATAAGTGAAATTTATGTGTCACAAATATAAATATTTTAACAACTTGGATATACACTGTCAGATTGCTCTGCATAGGAGCTGTAGCAATTAACTTCTTGCCAGTAAGAGATATAAAGTTATCTAGATTCTTGAATGCTTAATTTAGGGTTTCAAATTCTGTTTTTCTCCCTTTCTTTCTTTCTTTCTTTCCTTCCTTCCTTCCTTCCTTCCTTCCTTCCTTCCTTCCTTCCTTCCTTCCTTCCTTCCTTCCTTCCTTCCTTCCCTCCTTCCTTCCTTCCTTTCCTCCTTCCTTCGTCCTTTACTTTTCTAACTTGATAAGAAAAGTAGCATTGTATGGTTACTTCCCTCAGTATTTCTTGAATTACTAGTGATCATGAATATGTGAAACATTTGTGTCTCTTTATGTCCTTTGTTCAGTTACTTCTTGAAGCACACGCTCAGAGTCAATTTTGGATTTTAGTCTTGGCTTTGCCATTTACAAGCTATATAATGGGCTTCTATATCCTGTCACCTAAGTACCACTTGAAAACAACTAAAACAACTAAAATAAAATAACATATAAAGTATTTCTCAAATATTCCCATGAGCTAACAAAAAAGTAAGGAATTCTGATGATTAAGTGAAGACTGGTATTCAGAGTAGTAAGGTAAGCACTTAAATTGTCTTTTACCTTGAGAATATTTGCTGAAGTAGCTGAACCTGAGTATTAATTTTTGTGGCCTCAAAAGTAGGACATTCAACAGCAGACCCATTATAGTACTGCTACCATAAAGCACTACTCAGTATAAGAGTAAACTACACAGGATAATGATGATCATGATAAAAGTAGCAAACACATATAGAACTTACTGGGTTCTAAGTGCTTCAAAGATATTAACTCATCTAATCCTCAAAAGAACCCAATATAATTAAATAGGCCCCAATATAACCTTTCTTGAAAGGTCAAGAGAGTGAAGCACAGAAAAGTTAAGGAATTTGTTCATGGTTAGTAGTAAAGCCAAAATGCATCAGACAGTCTGGGTCCAGAGACAATGCTCTTAAGCACTATGCCATACCAATCCCCCCAATTCCACTCAGAGGAAATGCGAGGGAAATAGTCTATACAGAGTTTTGGCACTGGGTAGATGAGAAAAATAAGTCATTTGCAACCACAAGCTAACCCTCACTGAAGTCTGCAGTCTGAAGACTCAATACTCTTTTGCTTCATAAAAACTCAAGCCAAGAATTTAAAGTGGTCCTATATTAATGGTATCATACTAATAGTGTTCTCAGGCATCTGATGGAAACAAAGTTAAACCTTGAAAAATCCACTTTCATCACAGCTAGTCCAAGATTTTAAAAATAATCACTTATATACATAAAAAAAACATAGCACTATATTGTAAAACAAAAATATATGCCAGAATCATACCTAAAAAATTTCTAGGTATTAGAATTACTACACACACACAACATAAATATGCTTAATATGTTTCAAGAAATAAAGAATTTAACAATATAAGAACATGAACTCTAGAAAAAGAAAGAATTTTTAAAAATGCAAAGCACAGGGCAGGACGGTGGCTCAGTCAGTAAAGCATCCAACACTTGGTTTTCACTCAGGTCATGATCTCATGGGTCTTCAGATGGAGTCCTGAGTTGGGCTCCTTGCTCAGCAGGGAGTCTGCTTAAAGATTTTTCTCTCTCTGCCCCTCCACTCACTCTCTCTCTTGCTCTCTCTCTCTTTCACTCTCCCCCCCCCGCAAAATAAAGCTTTAAAAATAAAAATGCAAAGTATGATAATCAAATCAAAGGAAAAATCAATCAGTAAGTTAGACAATAATTTTAATATAGCTGAAATGAGAATTAGAAAACTGGAATAGAGAAATGAGTATCATGTCAAATGTAGTCCTGAGAGGTAAAGAGGCATGGGAAATACAGTGAAAAGATCTAACATGTGTCTGAATTGGAGTTCTAACAAAAAGAGAAGGAAGTGGAGGCTATACTTCTAACAAAAAGAGAAGGAAGTGGAAGAGCAAAGCTACAGAAAATACAAGAAAAAGAAAATATCTCAAAAGCAAAGAAAAAATAAATTACATTCAAAAGACTGACAAACCAATAATTAAATTTTTGAAAAAAATAGTAGAAGCCAGTAGACAGCGAAATAATACCTTCTATAGGCTAAAAGAAATTCTCTAGTACCCTGGAATTCTATCCTCAAAAATATTCTTTTAATAATGAGAATGAAATAAGGTTATTTAAAGATAAAGACTGAGAGGCTTTGTCACTCTCCTATCCTCACTGAATATACTTTCAAGCGAAAGGAAAATAATACCAGATGGAAGATCTGAAATGCCAGAGGAATGATGAGGGGGAAAAAGGTGGTAAATATGAGCAACATAACATTATAAAACAATGATATTTATTTCTTACAGAATTAAAAATAGCATAATACATAAAAAATATATAAATTGGGAAAAGGTGAGCAGAGTTAAAATGTTCTCTCTCTCTCTTTTTAAAAGATTTATTTATTTATTTTAGAGAAAGAGGGAGTGGGTGTATGTGTGTGTGGGGGGAGGCACCCTAAAATGTTCTAAGACTTTTCTTTTTTGTTTGAGCAGAGAGTGAGGATGTGTACATAATTTGAAATGACAGCTGATAACATTTTTGGGGTAACGAAGTAAAAGTAGAGAGTAAGACTTCCAAACTAGCAGAACAACAACAACAACAACAACAAAATAATGAAGAGAACAATATAATGAAGTATACAAAAAGGCAATAAAGGGAAGAAAAGAAACAAAGAAATGGTAGGGAAATAAAAACCCAAAATAAAATGGTAAAAAGAAACCCAAATATATTAATAGTTAAAATAAATGTAAATGAACTATATGTTCCAATTAAAAGATAATATTGTCAGGTTGCATTAAGGTTTTTTTTTTTTTTTTTAGCTATACTGTTGTCTTTTTTTAAAAGATATATGACATAAATAAAACCACAAAGTAGAAAAATACAGTAATAGCAAATATTACCAAAAATTATATTAATATCAATCAAAATGTACTCTCAGGCAAAAATCAATACTGGAAGTAAAAAGGACCATTTTTAAATGATAAAAGGTTTAATTCTCCAGGACAACATAACAATATCCAACTTATATGCAACTAATAACATAACCTCAAAATACATCAAGAAAACTTGACATGGAGAACTAAATATTGCAAAATGGAAGCTTTTTAATATAGCTTAGTAATTGAAAGGTCAAAAAGACAATGTCATAAGAACTTAGAAGATTTGAATCAGAGAAAGACAATTATCATATGATATCACTTATATGTGGAATTTAAGAAACAAAACAGAGGAGCATGGGGGGTGGGGAGAATAACAAGAGGAAATCAGAGAGGGAGAAAAACCAAAAGAGACTCTTAACCATAGGAAACAAACTGAAAGTTACTGGAGGGGAGGAGGGGAGGGGGATGAGGTAATTGGGTGATGGGTATTAAGTAGGGCACATTATGCAATGAGCACTGGATATTAAAAACAACAGATGAATCACTGAACTCTACCTCTGAAACTAATAATATACAAATGTTAATTAAATGTAAATAAAATTAAATTAAATTTAAAAAAATAAAACTGACCAAAAGACAAGAAAAGAACACAGAAGATTTGAACAATTACCCTTATCTAATGGACATATATACAAAATGGCACCAATAATTACAGAATACATTTCATTTCCAAAATAGAACATTTAAAAAACCTGACCACACACTAGGCCATAAAAGCAAGGTTCAGAAACTTTTGAATAATTGACATTATACAAACCACATTCTCTAACAAAATAAGATTAAGATAGAATTTAATAAAAAACATAGTTCTAAATAACTCAAAATGAACATTAGCTCTAAATATTCAGAACTAAATAACAAATAAAATCTAATATGAAAAGTGTACATAGCAAAAGCAATTAACTGAAGAAAAAAAAATTTTTAAAGATTTTATTTATTTACTTGAGAGAGAGTGAAAGCGAGAGAGATCACAGAGGGAGAGGGAGAAGCAGACTCACTGCTGAGCGGAGAGCCTGATGTAGGGCTCGATCCCAGGACCCCAAGATCGCGACCTGAGCCAAAGGAAGACACTTAACTGACTAAGCCACCCAGGCGCCCCGAAGAAAATTTTATAACCTTAACTGCCTACCATGGAAAAGAAGGATGAAAATCAGTGATATGACATTCCAATAAAATGGGCTTGATAAGAGAAACAAAATAAACTTTAAAAAAGCAGAAGAGTCAATTATATCTCAAAAAAAATTTAAAACACAGAGGACAAGAAATAATTAAGTGAAGCTGATTAAATAAAAAACAAAAATAAAATAGACCTGACGGCAAAGCTAAAAGTTGACTCTCTGAAAAGCCTAATAAAATTGCAAACATCTGGAGAGATACAGCAACAGTAAGAAGGGAAGGAAAAAAGCGAAGGAGGAAAAGAAAGGAAGAAAAGGAGGAAGACATATGTAGAAAGAGCTATTAACAGAAACTACATAACTATAGATGCTTATGACATTAAAATCATAAGAGGATATTAAAACAGCTTTGTGCCAATGCATTTGAAAACAGATGAAATGATCAAATTTCTAGGAAAACATACCTTACTGACACTGATTCAAGTTCAAATAGAAAAATCTGAACAATACTACTGAAGAAATTGAATCAATAGTAAAAATCTTCGCACGAATTAAATTCCAGGCCCAGCTGTATAATCGAAGGTGTTAATCTCTATGAGTCTTACTTTCTTTAATTATTAAATGGGATATTATAATGTGCCATTATATTATATAATAATTACTATACTCTCTCACAAACATTTGAGGATTATATAATAAAGTACATGAAGGCAATTTCCAAACTCTAGAGTGTTATAAAAACTATATTATTTATCTAACTTTGGATTTAAATCAGGAAACCTGTAACTTTAAAAATAGATACATTCCAAAGAACCCACCAAAAAGTCAAGTTTTCACCATAAGGCAAATCTTATTTTGCTACTGTATCCACTAAATAACTAAGGGCATATTCTTTGGGAGGAAAACTGGCCACAAAAGAATACAACTGCAAATTAAGAATGCTAAAAAAACTTTTAATTCATGTTTTCAGAAAGTCACTATTGTGTCTTAAGATCTTACTAAGTTATAAAATATGAATAACAGCAATTTTTTTTAGTGCAATAGGCTTAAGATACAAAACACAAAAATAATATTGCAGGATGGGAAGAAGCAGCATAACAAAGACAGTAGTTCAATGTTTCATGGGTAATGAGTTAATGTTTTTTTGCCCCGAAACACAATCTTCTATGAATGTGTGCTTCATAAAATACCTATAAATCTATTCATATCCATTTTTTCATGTATGCATTCATTCATCAAAGATGTTAGTGCTTACCAAGTTACAGGCACAGGATTAGTTGATGAGGATAAAAAGATGAAAACAGTGAGGCTTACAACCATTTTACAGTCCAGTGAGAGCGAGAGAGAGAGAAAGTACCTGAGTATGCACAGAATACTACAGATGTTCACAGAGGAGTACACTTAATGCAAAATGAAAAGATCAGAGAATATCCTGAAGGGATGACTTCTAAGCCATATACTAAAGAAGAACTTAAGAGTGAGCTATGGGAAAGGGAGGAGTTGGATAGCCATTCCAGAAGAAGGAAACTCAGGTCACTGCTGTCATTGCTCCTCAAATTCCTCCCTACAACCTCATCATGCACATATATGTTATACTGCATTGGTCAAGCATGGTGCCTGCAACAAAAATTATTTCATAAAGAACAGGGTTTTAAATTTACTATTGAATAATGTTAACAATGGGTTTTAATGATAGGAGTTATATAATGTATTTAAATTATTCTAACTCTGACAAGATACCTTAAACTTATTTTGAAATCAAACTTCAGAGATCTATGTTTGACCAAAATAGGAAGAAATCTTTAAAAAGGATGCTCATCTTGTTTCATTTTTCCATGTACTGGCATAGCTAGAAATTATAAGAAGTCAGGGAATCTATGGTGGGATGGGAAAATGGGTCATATTTCTGGTCCAGAAACAAAGAAAGGGCACTGCACTGAATTGGGTTGACCTTCCACACACTAACTTGCCACTTTAGCATGCAGCATGTATCACAACTTCAATAGGCTATATAGCTTCCTAAAAAGATTCTCTTAACTAAGGCCACTGTCCTGGCAGTGATTAGCTTTGGGGTGTGATTTTATACCACTATTTCTATCTTAACTTTTCTATGATTCCAGTAATATTTACCCACGAGCCACTACACTAAATACTAAAATATTTCCAAGGCTGAAATGTTTTCAATCACATTAATTTTGATCTCTGTAAGAAGTGCAACCCCACCGTTAGGGATATATGTTACTCTGAAAAGGAAAAAAAGACACTGATGGAAAGCAAAAATAATAGAAAGAAAGCAGTAAGCAGCAACACAGCTGGGGTTGTGTTTGGCTTTGGCACAATAAAGAAAAACATAATGCAAGTGGATAATGTACTTTTTATTTTCTTCATGCTGCCTACATGGATATGTGAGGAATTTATTCTAAGGCAACAGTTTGATTTCTCACAGAATGTTACATTTTCTTACAGGCAACTTTTTATGCTCTGATTAAATTTTTCCACCTTTTTTTCTTGGTGAGCTGGAATGTTGTGGTCTTGTTCAACACATTAAATTATGCTCTTTATAGTTTCTTTTGTATAAATTTTTGGTCATAAAAAATTTACCAATGAACAGACTGAGCTCCTAGTAGGGCCGATGTTCTTGCTCTTGTAAGTCTTCTCCTGCCCTTCAAAAGTCCTATATAAATAATCCAGATTTATAACACATCTAGCTGAATGAAACAAGCAATATAATTCTGATCATTCACATAAATATTAAACCAAAATCAAAGTAATATTCACCTGAGAAATGTAGAAAAACTAAAGATACTGATACAAAATGAAAGAACACAGTATTTAGACTTAGACCTGGCTTAGAATCTTACTGTCACCACTATATCACAGCTGTGTAACAGACAAGCTATTTCGTTTTTTCTAGCCTTTTGCTTTCTTTGTTTTGAGGATTAAATGAGGTAACAAATGTTTGGCACCCGACAAAAACAGTGGACACCACAATTTTTCAACTCAACTTTTTATCAAAATAGACTGATCAGAAGGTATTTTTTAGGTCAGAGACTCTGCAATTTGGCTAAGTAAGTGAAAGTGATATCCTGCTTAACTTCACACCCAGTTCACCCTTATTCATACAATATTTTTGATGCAGAAGAAGGGAGGATGGGATGGATTAGAACAGCAAACTTGACATCAAGAATAGAGACATGATTCTTTAAACCTTTCTTCCAGTTTAATTCGAACCTTCCAGGAGCATTTTATTTTATTTTATTTTATTTTAAATGTAGGGCTTGAACTCACAACCCTGAAATTAAGACCTGAACTGAGGTCAAGAGTCTGACACTTATGGGGCACCTGAATGGCTTAGTCGTTAAGTGTCTGACTTCGGCCCAGGTCATAATCCCGGTGTCCTGGGATCGTGCCCTGCGTCCCTGCTTCTCCCTCTCCAGCTCCCCCCTCTTGTGTTCCCTCTCTTGCTGTCTCTGTCAAATAAATTAATAAAAATTAAAAAAAAAAAAGGTCTGACACTTAACCAACTGAACAACCCAAGTGCCCCTTCCTGGATTATTGTATTGTATTTTTAACATACATACATACATACATACATACATACATTTATTTGAGAGAGAGTGGGGGTAGGAGGCGAGGGAGAGAGAGAATCTCAAGCAGATTCTGTGCTGAGCACGGAGCCCGACGTGGGGCTCCATCTCACAACCCTGAGATCATGACCTTAGCCAAAATCAAGAGTCTGTCACTTAACTGACTTCGCCACACAGGCACCCCTCCTGGATCACTTTAAATCAGGGGATGCAGCAGATGGTTAAGCTAGGCAAGTGAAGGGGCACCTGGGTGGCTCAGTCATTAAGCATCTGCCTTCGACTCAGGGCAGGATCCCAGCGTTCTGGGATCGAGCCCCACATCAGGCTCCTCCGCTATGAGCCTGCTTCTTCCTCTCCCACTCCCCCTGCTTGTGTTCCCTCTCTCGCTGGCTGTCTCTATCTCTGTCAAATAAATAAATAAAATCTTTTAAAATAAAAAAAAAGATAGGCAAGTGAAACAAGAAAGGGATTATTTGGGAGTTTATGGCTATTATGTATGTATATAGAGATTCTTCGACATATTTCTGTATATATACATGCATGTGTGCACACGTGCAGGCACACACACATCTTGCACAAACACATATATAAAACAATTATGCACACGAGAAAATCAGCATCAGCCAGAGAAAAACAAACTAATGTAATGAGTTGTAGTTTTAATTTTAACATCTATTTTTAGTGAAAGAACACAATTTTTTTGAAGTTTAGTATTCTTTTTTTTAATCTTATACTGAGGCTAGTAAACAGTATAATGCAATGAAATGAGGTTAAAAAAACAAACTTAGAACTGTCTTACCTAGCTAGCAGACTTATAAAGATGATAAAATATTACTGAATTTCCTTTATACCTAAAACTGTTTTAGGTTCTGAAAGGATGCTCATTTAATTACATTTATTTATATGTCTACAGTGACAACACACAAGCTGTACAGTTTTATTACTGTTTTAATTAAAAATCTTTGATTTCCAAAGGAATCATATAATTTTTCTTAGTACCACTTTTAGCCTTCTTTCTGCTTTTGTACATAGTGGACTAGATGGGGCTACTAACATTTATAAAATAACTCAAAAATAATGTCAAAGACATCATGGATGAATAACCAACATGTAAGCTATAAAGGGCAATTAGTGACTGTTACTAGAACAGTGGAACATATTTTCATTCTTATTTGTGAACATTCTTAAGTGAGGAGTGTGCAAGACTACTTTCCAAAGATGTTAATCAATCTTTTCTCATATTCTCTTCTTACAATGTGACTGACACTCCTCCCACAGAGAGGTAGGTTCTATGTCCCGTCCCTTGAACATGGGTAAGGGCTTATGACCATGACCGACCACTGCAGTAGATATATTATGATAAAGATGATGCTATGTAATTTCTGAGGCTAGATCATAAAAAGGATAAAGCTTCCACCTAGTTTTCCTTCTTGGGATACCTCTCCTGAATCTTGGTCACCTTGCTGTGAGGAAGACCAAATAGCCCGTGAGGAGACCATATGGAGAGGCCCTTTTGGGGAAGAGTTAAATCCCCCAGGCAACAGCCAGAATCAAACATTAGGTGAATGAACAATAATGCAGATGATTTTAGCTGTCCCAGCCTGCCAGTCCCCAAATTGAGATTCCAAACATTATGGAACTGAGAAAAACCATCCCCACTGTGCCCTGTCTGAAATCCTGATCCAGAATCTGTGAGTGTAATAAATGATTATTCTGAACCATTGAGTAATTTGATATGCAGCATTAGATAACTGGAACAGGTGTTTCTATACACACAAGTTTGAGGCCCTGACATAGGTTTATACTGTTTATACAATGTTAGAGATGGGGGAAACAAGGGGACGTTAACATCTGATCTAATTTTCATAGTATATGGCTGTTTGCTTTCTCTTGTCTTAAGAACATTCTACTATATTCCCTGAACCTGAACTTTATCCTCCCCAGTGACCCAACACTCATTCTGATCTTCACTTGGCAATTTCCTCCTCGTCTGAAAGGTCTTATGTCTCCTATGAAATGTGACATTCTCCCAGAAGATGCATCTAACTGCTAAGGATTGGGTTTGGGTGCCTTCTGTGTGATTACAGTGATTTTATCATATCATATTCCAGTTGTTTATCTGTTCACCCCACTGGCCTAAAAACTCCTTGAGAACATACATGCTCTTGAGAACATATTACTGCATACCAAGCATGAAATAGTGCTACATGATTAATAACATTGGTTTGATGAATGAATTAGTGCTCTTTTCTACCTCAACCCTGCTGTAAAAGCACATGAATTGAAAGCGAAGACCTTGGAAAACTGGAAGAAGTGGATATTGAGAAACTGCAGTAGGTTAGATAGAAATGAACAAAGATACACTGAAGTTAGCAACTTTCCAAATGAATCTTTCTAATTCAGGGCATCCAAAATATGCCAAAGGCATCATGTCTGATGAATATCAGAGGTAAAATAATAACCATTCTGGTTCTAGAAAATTTTGCAAATCAGACACAGTTCTCCCTCTGTTCCTGTCTCTCCTAACACTCTTCTCACTTCCTCATGTTACCCTAGTCTGTAGACTCTTGATAACCTCCAGAAATCCAAAATCTCTTAATTTATCCAGATTTGTCATTATAAGTGCTCTATACTTAGGATCACACACCTGGTAGGATTCAAGGCAATATTGATTTCATTCATTTTTTTTCTCCATTAAGTTAAACCTCAGTCTACAATTTTTATAATGAAATAATATCATTATAAAAACTATCACATAAACGCATTAATGAATCAACAAAACTGTAAGATGAATTCCAATTTTCTAGAAAGAAAATAAGGACATTTAACTAATGATTCTAAAATTACTCTCTCCAATTCTTGTAAGTTTTTACTTCTACTCCTTAATACTGATTTAAACAAAGTATTGATTTCATTATAACAATTAACTCTAGAGTGCAAATCACTTTATCCCTCCCTGGGGTTATCAACAGGAGATGAGGGACTTGTTTACCTCAATGAAACACCTACAAAAGATGTGAATAATTACTTTTGAGTTAGGAAGACTGTCAGTATTCATTGTGTACTCCTGGTATTCTATACAAAAAGTCTCTCAGGGAGTACAAACCCATGCTTTTTTCCAGGTTCCTATATTTACCTCTCTTTCTTACTGTCACCTATAAGGTAACTTCCTCATCAAAAACCCCTTTCATATTTTATTCTCTGGCACATTGTTCAAAGGTTTTCCCTCCTATCCAAATATTGCCATCAACCAGAATCAGTTCAGTGTGCTACATGAATGACCCCATACTTATCTTCCACTTCATTTTTCTTGGTGGTTCAATTAACCATTTCCATAGACATGCCTAGATATCATACTGCTATACCCACAAAATAATATTCGGACATTTTACTCTGACCATGACCTCCCAACCGTCCAGCATTCTCTTCTAATTACAATCCAGTATATAGATTCCCGAGGCAAGTACTCTCTAAAGTAGGATTTGCAAGATGATAGAAGCTTATATAAAGTATATTAGCATAGAGATAAATACACATAATTTATAACTGCATATATACATTGGTGGTGTGTGTTTTTAAAAAAACCTGCTTACTTTCAGAGGCTTTCTCTATATCCACCTTTTGTCCTTTCCCTTCAGTCCCTTTCGTACTCTGCTTTTATCACACTGTTCATCATTTCAACCACTTGCCTGTCAATATTTTCAATTCCCCTGCCCTCTGTCCTTCCATTGTACCTGGGTCCTGAGTGCTTCGAGAGAACAATGACAAAATATAAAACTCTACAGGTAGTGGCCACCATAAATCCTTGGTCAGCATCCCCTGGGCCCCAATGATGCCAGGTAATCCTATTAGCTTTCTCTATTTAGCTCTCTATTCCTCCACGGTGATCATCTCCAATATTAATCACTTCTCAAAAACTCTGTCCTTACCATGTCTTCTCTCACTCTTAGCAGATGATATAAAGTGCTGGTTAACAGAAAAAAATAATTGCCTTTAAATGAGATGAGAATTCAACTCTCAGTTTTCTCCCACCAATGCTAAAAACTGACATGTTTCCAATTCTCCCCTCCTCTTAGAACAGAAAGGTGTTTCTCTTCTTGTGACGTGCTTTTCTAGTTTTACTCCCTTTACCTGTTTATCCTTTCTGATACTAATTTGTTCATCTCTCTACAGCCCTTAGCAGTTAAACTTGCTTAAGTTTCTCCCATTAGAAAAAGCGGCCTCCTCCAACCTCAAATTCTCTCTAGCTACTACGCTTTTTTCCTCTTCCCTTTCATAATCAATCTCCCTGAAAGAAGGGTGATACCAAGTCTCCTTTTCTCTACTACTCACTTCACAAATTACAGCAATTAGGCTTCCATGACCATTATTTCAAGTCATTATTTCATACTCATTGGCAAATCCAATGATACTTTTTTCATCATTATTTTTCATCACATCTCAACAATTCTGACTCAGCTCATTCTTCAAAATTTTTCTTTCTTTGGCTTGGAGACAACAGATAGTTTTCATCCTATCTCACTAATTATTAGTCACCTTTGTGTTCTCTTCATTCTCTGGCTAACCTACATGCATGTTCTCAATCTTGGTTGTACATTAAAATCACCAAGGAAGCTTTGAAATAGGGCACACTGAGACCAACTGCATCACAATTTCTAGAGTGTGGAAACCAGATACCATGTTTTCAGAAAGCTAATCATTTCAGATACACTGAGAAAGTAAGAACCTCTGTCTTAAATCTTTTCTGCAGGGCTCTGCCACAGGCCCTCTTCCCTTCTTACAGTATGCATTTGCTGTATGCAAACTCCCCTACTCTTGTGGTTACAGTTATGATCTATATGCTGATAAATTCCAAATCCATATCTTCAGCTCAGATCTCTCTTCTGATTACCAGACCTATGTATTCAACTCTTTTGTTTGGACATAAAGACTTTGATGACTTGTATATCTCAACCTTGACATGTTCCAAACTGAAGCAATCACTCCCCATCCCCCATATAACCCACTCCTCATTACTGCCCATAAACAAACACCAAACTTCAATAATTATACCTCTTAAATATCCCTGCAATCTATTTCTTTCTCCCCCTTCCATATACAAGTCACCATTATTGCTTAACTATACTGAGACTAGAGTTTCTCAATTGGCCTCCCACCTATAATTTTGCTCTCCTCCAATCCACACTCTTCACTGCACCAGAATGATCTTTCTAAAATGCAAAGCTTATTACATTACCCTACTCACATTATTTAAACTTTGTCATACTTTAAGCCTTGCAGTGGCTTCTCATTGCCTTCAGAATAAAATACCTTAAAACATCTTATAAAGTCCTTAATGACTGTGCTCCTGCTTGCCCTCCCCCCACATTCAATGTTCAAGCACTAAATTTCCAGTACTTAGAAGAGTCATCCTTCTCTCTCCTCTAGGCATTGGCACAAAATTATGTCTACTTGAAATAACCTATATCTTTCCAGGTCTAGCTAACTGCTTCTTAATTTTCAGGTCTCAATTTAGATGCCACAGCTTCTAGGAAAGCCTTTCCTGACTTGTCCAATTTGTGGTAAAGACCAGTGGCAGAGCTGGTGCTCAACAAATAATCAAATGTAGCTCTTCTGCATTTTCTAACATTTCTAGTTAGGTTGGAGGAATGAGGCTGATTTCTGGCCAGTAAGATGTGGAAGAAAAAGTCATTCAGGACTGGTCTTTAAAAATGTCCAATGGGATTCTCTAGCTCTCCCTTTCACTGTCACGACAACCGAAAAAGCCACATTTATTTATTTTTTTAATATTAGTTTCGCATGTATAATTTTGTGATTCAGCGCTTCCATACAACAGCTGGTGCTCATCACAAGTGCCCTCCTTAGTCCCCATTTGCTATTTAACCCATTCTCCTCACCCACCTCCCCTCTGGGAACCATCAGTTTGTTCTCTATACTTAAAAGTCTGTTTCTTGGTTTGCCTCTCTCCCTTTTCCTTATGCTAGTTTGTTTTGCTTCTTAAATCCCACATTAATGAAATACGGTATTTGTCTTTCACTGACTTATTTCACTAAGCGTAATACTCTCTAGCTCTATCCATGTCATTGCAGATGGCCAGATTTTACTCTTTTTTATGCTCAAATAATATTCTATTGTATACATATACCATATCTTTTTTATCCATTCATCAGTCAATGGACATTTGGCTTGTTTCCATACTTCGGCTATTGTAGATACTGCTGCTATAAACATCAGGGTATAGGTATCCCTTCGAATTAGTATTTTTTTTTATTCTTTGGGTAAATACCTAGTAATGCAATTATTGGATCATAGGATAGTTCTATTTTTGACTTTTGAGGAACCTCCAAACTGTTTTCCAGAGTGAAAAGCCACATGTTTCTGCAAGATAATGGAGGGCCGCCTGATACAAATTGGACATTACTTAAGTGGAAAAAAATTCCTTTTATGATAAATTATGGAGATTTCTGGTTTAATTTGCTAGCCAGTTTGGCCTAGCTTACCCTTACTAATAACAATACAGGGCTTCAGCTATATACTCCCACTGTACCCCTTTACTACTTAACACAATTTGTTATTGCTTATCTGTTTCCCCGATAAGACTACGAGCATTTTAAGGAAAAATTTTGTGTTTTTCTTGCTCAGTGCCTTGTCCCTAGAATCTAGCACAGTGTTTGAAATATAGAAGACATTGAGGAATTATTTGCTACATGAATGAATGGATCAGTATAATCTATTGCATTAAATAGAATGCTGTAGTACTACTGCCCTGAATTTATAAGTAATACTATATACCAGATATTTTATCTGCCAGTATTTTTATAGGCCTTTTCGTTAAAAGCAGCTGTATGAAGTTTGCATCGTATATCTTGTTTAGCATCTTTTATTTTTTTCACTTAACATAAGGATGTATCTTTGTGATAACAAATTCATCAGAAACATCATTTATAATAAGTACATAATATTCCTTTATATATAAATACTGTCATATACCCAAACATTTCCAATTCTTGGACATTTAGAAGGTTTCCTGCAAACAATTTTAGATGCAAGACAGTTTCTATCCTTGTTCAACTTACATTTTGAATAATTTCTCCCACATTTTAAAGGTCTCATTTTCTTTTATCCTGTAGTTCCCCTGAAAACTAGAATTTCATCTTTAAATTCTTAGGTCCTTTTGGTATGCCTTGCTAGATGCCTGGAACTGAATAAACATGGATAATACGTATTGATTAACTTTTAATGGAGAAAAAAACTGAAGCTACCAATCAAAGCAAAAGGTACTTTAGATATTTTATAAGCAAGACATCTGAACAAACAAATATAAACCCAGTTACACTACAGTTAAGAGAAACGGAAATGGAGACCCAGCTTTGACTGATAATTCTCTTGCTCCTTTTTGTTCTCCATAATTCTCTGAAATTAACTGAAGTTTTGATTCTAAGAACAATGAGAAACAAGGAAAGCACAACAGCTTGGGGTCAGGAGATCCAAGTTCAAGTTTTGGCTACTTCAGTTAACAGGTGTGTGGCCTTATGCATATCTCCCTGTATTTCTGTTGCTTTTGAAATAAGAGCGGTGTGTCTAAGTCAGGGTTTCTCACCCTAACAGTATTGACATTTTAAACTGGAAAACTGTTGCTGGGAGCTGTCCTGTGCACCGTGTGATGTTTAGTAACTTCCCTAACCTCTACCCACTAACTGCCGGGAGCAACATCCTGATTCTCTCAGGTGAGGACAATCAAAAATATCTCCACACACTGCCAAATGTGCCCTGTGGGGCAAAATCACCGGCAGTGGAGAACTGCTGCCCTAAAATAAGAACAATACTTTATAATCCTATAGCTTTGTTATTTCAGCAACTTATCCCTCAAATTTTTTCAGAACTCCTAACAAATTACTAGGTTAAATGTTTATAGTCTGTCTGCAGTATTTCCTTTTCTTCCTCTGTAATTTCCTTTTCCTTCTCTGGTCTCTTGTAATTTGCTTTTAAATAGTCAAAAGCATAGCAAAGAAAGAAAATGGAAAAGTGTAAATGTTAAACTGATTTGTCCTGGGGTAATTAAATATTCATAATATTGCTCTTTTAACTCTTAGCAGTATTTCAATTACTTTTTTCTCTGTTCTCTTTTAAGAAGAAAAGAGTACCTCGATTTCCCCTCTCCCACACATAAGACCATTTAAGGTGGCGCTAGGGCTCAGGGATTCCAATTAGCATTTAACACTGCAAACACTGAACAACATCTAAAACTGTTTCTTCATTCAGAACATTTTTTTTTCAAGTCTGTTGAAGGTAGCAAGAACATTCCAAAAAGAACCTAACTCATAGTAATGGAATTAATTTAAAAATGAGTATTATGTATACAGACATATATTACTCATAGTAAGTAATTTGTATTTATACTACACCACACACTCTCAAAACACTTTATAAATGTTAAATCTAATAATTAAATGTTCCCACCTTTTATAAGAGGGGAATAAATTTTAAGCATCTGAAAATGAGTCTTCAAATAAAAGTATCTCTTTAAAATACAACCTATATTACTATAGCACTTTGATGGTAAGTAAATCAAGCACACTTTTACTTAAATGCAGATTGTATATATGTTAAAGGGTATTATGCAACCAACAATATATAGTATGACAGGAAGTCAACTCTACATCATTTCTCAGCAATTTCATTTAATTTTATATTCCCTTCAAGATCTAACGTAGAAATAATGTAATGAAGTGCTATAGTTTTAATTTCTAAAGCAATAGAATAAGGGAAAATTTGTTTACTTTCAAATATTTAAAGTGCTATTTTAATATTCACTGTGTCCTTTTAGGAATTTGAAAATGAACATTTCTATGACAAACAACATTTTTCCACCTGTTAAAAAGAGTTGCTGAACCTGGATTTCTTAATCATGATCCAACATTTTCAAGTGATTAGGCATGTGCTGGGAGTAATCTCAACCTTTTAACTCCATTTAATGAGTATAGAGCAATCACTTCCCATAATTTTATTTATTCATTTATTATTTACACCCTGCTAGCTTCTAATAATGATTTAAGATGATTCATCTGGTTTTTTATACACTAGCGTTATAAGGCAGCACTGAGAGGTAGAAAGAGCACTGCTTTGGAATTAGACACACCTAGGTTTGAATCCTGTTTCTGTAGCATAGTACCCATAAACTTGAGTTAAGTCACTTATCTTACTCTCTGAATAGCAGATTCTATAGCTATTAGAACTATTAGCTCTAATATCTGTATATAACTGGTTTGTGGCCAGCATTCCATAAGTTGTAGTTCTTCTTCCTCAAAAATGTTTAGAGTTTCAGAAAATTAAACATGCTAGTTTTCACAGTATTCGCTTCTAGATCAAAAAAAAAGTCTTTGTTACTGTGCCTGACAGGAAAAACATCAATATCTCAAAATATTAATGCAGATGCTATTCTGGACTCATTCTTTTTTTGAACCACTTATTATGTACTCATACCACTAAAGGTAGTTAAATACTACTTAAAGGGTACATATGAAAATGACAGTGTAAATTAATATTTCAAGAGGTAATATATAAGTGGGATTTTGAAAACACTTTTAAAGTCCCTGAGTAAACCTTCATTTTAGAGCAGTAGGTTTCAAATACAGGGCTCTCTAAAGATCTATGGGAGATACCAGACTAAACTAATCCTTAGAATATGTCCTCAAGTCACTGAATCAGCTATATTGACTCTCATTAGGGTTGTACATTTTTGAAACTTCTACATGTGTGAAAATTTAAAAAAATACATTACTAACAAAATTGTGCACAGAAAAAAATACATTTTAAATATGGCAATCTGGCTTAAAAACAAAACAAAACTGATAATTCTGACAACTAACTGATACAAAGAAATGTCTAATTCAGTGGTTCTGCATCAAAATCACTACCTGGAGAGATTAAAACAGACTGTAAGGCCCCACCTCTAGAGTTTCCGATTCAACAGTTCATGGGAAAGTCCTTGGAATTACATTTCTAACATATTCTCTGGTGATGCTGCTGCTGCTGGCTAGTTTAGCAAGCTTTGAGAACCATTATTCCAAATATCCCTAAACCTTTATTATTCCTAGTCTTCTTTAATCTGAATAATCTGTTATACAATTTTTTCGACCCAATTTATTCATTTATTCCTACAACAATTTCTTGGCCAGGTTGTTTCAAGGTTCTGCTGTCATGGAGCTTACAATCTACTGGTAAGAGAAACAATAAACATGTAAACAGGAAAATACTGGATAGTAGCAGGTGCCGTAAACCGAATTAACACAAAGTGATGTGACGTGAGTGATTTCTTTAGCTTTGGTGGTGGTTGGAGAAGACTTCTCTGAGTAGTTAACATTTAAGCTGAGACCTGACTAACAAGAGTCAGCCACGGAAAGACTGAAGGCAAGAACATTCTAGGCAGAAGAAACAACTTGTATAACTGCCTTAAAGGAGGAATAAATTTGGTGTGTTGAGAGAGGTTAATTTGGATTACACTTGAGGGTGGAGAGATAGTCAGAAGTCACATCAATCATGTAGTGTCATTTGGGCCAGGGTAAGAAATTTGGAGAGCTCCAATATACCATACAAACAATGAATACTGCAATTAATCTCTTGGCACTGTATCTGTATCATATAAATAACAGAATACACTTCTAATTGGTCAAAGGATCATGCCCATAGCAGTAGGCATGGTTTAAGGAATTTAGAGCAGTTTCAAAAAAAAAGTTAGAAGCTCAGAAGGCTTAGCTACTTATTAGCCATGTGATCAAGGGCATGGTAGTCTTCAGTTTTCTGGACCTCACTTTCCTCCATCTTTAAAAGAGAACAAGTATCTCTAAAAATTGTTATGAATATTAAATAGTGCAATGAATACCCAATAATTACCTGTTATTTTGTACTTCACAAACAGAACTTATAAAACTTATAAAATGTTATAGAACTTATAAAAATGTTATTCCAGATCAGTCTCTTCTGCTCTTCCAGAAAAATTAATCAGCTCAAAAAACGAAAGAACAATTGAAATATGCTAGTTTTTCAAGAAAACTTTCTTTTGTATCTGAATTTTCATAGCTTCAATTTCCCAATGATCCCATATATGTGTCTATATCTGAATTTTAAATACACTTGTACAATAATAAACCTAAGAATAAAGAGTATTGTATTTTAAATCAACATACATTAATCTACACACCAAATAAATGTTGCTCCATTCAAGTATAGGATTACAGAAATATAATTGTTCCAAACAGCTTTAAACCTCTTGTTCTACAACTAGTGTAAGAATGAACGAATTTAAAAGACCCCCCAAAAATCTGCTTTTTAGCTTTCACTTGTTTTTGACCAAGAATGAAACAAACAAAACACAAAACCTTCCTCATCAGACATTACTCAGAAAGACAGTTGTCTGTAAATTCTCAATTAACTTTCAAAAAGTGACTAATAATACAGATAACATTCAAAATAATGGCACAGACTGTGAAGACAACCTAAGGAGTTCCAAAAGTAGTTAACCAAAGCAGCAGCAATGAAATAAGTGCATAGCCTCCCATGTATTACTTTCTAAGAACAGATATTTGTTTGCATGGATGGTTTCTAGGATATTTGTTTAAAAGCAATCTACCAATGTGTGCATTATTTGTATGTGAGTAACATAAGAGTGAAAGTGAAAGATCATTTACAGGAAAAGTATCCCTTAGGAAACTGAATGTCCTATAAACTAATAGTCTGCAAGAAAACAAAAGGTTATGATAGACAAGAAGTCATGCTTCCAGCTTTTCTAACTTCTTGGAAGTAGTACTTCAATATTCTTCCTACCCAGTCTCAGTCACTTAATAGCTCTAATCATCTATCATGTGTTTTTGAGTAAAAACTATTAGCCTTCCTTATGAAAGTAAAATTGAGAGACTTGGATAATTCAAAATTAAAGATAAAGTGAAAGGGTAGATAAGAAAGGAGGGAACCTAGTCCCATTACTTCCAAATATATAGAAGAACTATAGATGGTATAAATGAAAAAAGGATTTAGGTAGGGCAGTTCCTAGAGTCTACAGAAGAAAAGAATGCAAACCAAGTGAAGCTGTGAGAGGCAAAGCAAAACAAAACAAACAAAAAAACAATTCATCCCTGCCTGCTTCCTGTCAGTTAAAGGAGCCTCTAGCAATGGACTCAGCCTGTTGGAATACTCACTCTCATTGTGAGATGGGATAAGTGAGCCTGAGAAGTCGTGTGAATGGTGCAGTAGGTCTGTTTTCATGTTTGAGGATGGGCCAGGCTAGGGTAAAGGAGACAGGTACATTCCAAAAATATTTTCATAGAAACATTGCCATAAGATCCACAGAACTGTTACTATTATGTCTTACATACCTTACAGATTGGTTAAAGCACATAATACCACCAAACATAACCACCATGTAAAACAGCATTTCTGTGATAAATAGATTCTGAGAAAACTGATATACAGATTAGAGATTACCTGTATTAGTCTCTTTAGGATGATGAGGCCTATCATAGTTAACAGTTACTAAATATGTGACTACAAGATCACATGAGTAAAACTACTAATGGTCACAATATCTGTCACTCAAAATGCTTGGGGCCAGCAAAATTTCAGAATTGATATACATGTATTTTTTTAATTTTAGAAATTTAAAGTATGAAATATGTATACTATATATTTATACTATATATGATATAACATCCCCAGGGGGACTGGAGCAGCACCTGAGAATCAAACATGTGTGAAATACAGGAATACTCACATAGGGGAAATACAAAGCCTATTAATAGCCTCACATAAATTCAGCTCTGAATTTGCCACCAAATAAGTTCAAGTTTGAATTTGCTGCCTGAACCCAAAATACTTTTATTTAATTTTTTCTTATTAAAAAAGGTGTGGGGTTTTCCCTCCAAACTTTTTGAAGCTCTGAATTACAGTTAAGGGACTATGGACACTTATATCAGTATTTGTCAATACTCTCAACATACCTGCATGGATGATCCACTGCCACATTTGAAAAAGAAAATTTGGGGGCTTCCTAACTAAAGACTAATTGACAATAGACAAAAAGCTCTAAAAAACCCTTGTAATTGTTCTAGTGCCCAAGGATTCTTGCAAAGGTTTCAAAAGGCCTCAGGTAATAGGAGGAGAACAAAGTTTCTCTTTAACTGAATGTTAGAAAATGCCATTAACCAAAATATGAGATTTAGATTAGCCTCTCTGGACAATCAACAATTACTGTAATAATAATAATGATGTGGGAAACCTTGCTTTATAGCGCCTACCAACAAAACCTGCCATTCCTTGTTTCCTCACACTCAAGTGGATTGCCCTAAACCTAGGCAGGCAGTGTTGTTCGACCCTGCCCTTTTTCAGTGGTCATGACCTGCTGTGTTGCTTACACAGACAAAATATATTTACATAGCACAGTGGTTGCTATCCCTGGGTCAACCAGACTAGAGTTTCCTTCTCCTTCCTTCCTACTGACCCCTTTTCTGCCAATTTCTATTTCCATAGTTGGAATCTACTCACTACTGCTGTCAGGAGCTTCTCTGACTTCATATTAGACTCCATCTTCCATTGTTTAAGAATTTATATTCTCCTTTTTTCCAGAGTAACTCACATTCTGACTAAAGCTCTGTGTTCACTGAGACCATCACTTTCTGTAACCTCTTATCAGCCTAAATCAACTTTAATCCTTGTTTCTCTTGGCCTGCACCATCCTGTAACATGGGTAGTGATAAAAGCACTGTTAACTCTTCTGAAAGTATTGGTTTATAGTTATAAAATATGTCTTCCTTCTATTTTTCTCTTCTTTATGGATGTCCCATCAATCTCCTTAATCAAATAAAATGGAAGCCAATATTTTGAAAAAAGACAAAATTATTGTATTAGAAAAAAAGTAAAGGACAAATGTAAAGACAATCAAAAATATTTAATACAACTTTTTAAAAACTCATTGTCACTAACAGTATCAACTTCCAACCAAATAAGGAAAAATGATGGCAACAAGGAAATATTAGTTGGGGGTGGGGGTAGGGGAGTGGATTGCTTAAGAATGGGAGAAAAAAGCCACCATTAAAAGAAATGGCAAAAATATTTTATAAATAGTAACAAGATACCCTGTATTTATATAATGGCTGTCTTCCAAATAATTCATAGTGATATATTTTTTAAAGTGAAGACAATTTTTTTTTAAAAAAAGATGAACCAATATAGGATTAACTTGAATTGATCTTAAATATATATTTGCGTACCTGGTCCTAAAAAGAAAAGCAGAATCTATTAAAGATATTGTTTTTCATCTGAGACAAAGATTTCAATAGGCCAAAGTTTCCACTGAAAGATCAATGTAGCAATGATGAAAAAAAATCACTTGGAAGTCAGCAAACATTGTACTGAAATATCTATAAATATGTTTAAACTCTATTTTAACAGGTAGAAAATAAGTGTAGGTATTACCTTAGATCTGTGTCAAAATTGTTTTATTTTTTCAATGGCTATTATAATACATTACCTTTTGTATTATAAATCCTTATCCTTTGAATTAAATTCTGGTTGAATAAATTTTATAATCCCAACATAAAAGGTGAAGCTTCTAGTTAGGCATGTCACAATGAGTTGGTGACTTCCCATATGAGGGAGACCAAAAGCATGCAAAAGATTAAGTACTTTGCCCAGAATTAATGATAAGGCATGGTAGCGATCTTGTTTAATTTCCAGTCCAATGCTTTTAAATACTACATAAATCTATATTCTAAAACATAAAACTAAGTATTAAATTGCAAAGAAGCAAAATAAATGAGTTTATATAATAGTATTTCTATGCCAGGTTTTCCTTTGGCGGCGGGGGGGCGGGGGCAATCTTTATCTCGGAGAAAAAGCCCCCCCCCTTTTTAAAAGATTTTTTAATTTTATTTATTTGACAGAGAGAGAGAGAGCCAGCGAGAGTGTGAACACAAGCAGGGGGAGTGGGAGAGGAAGAAGCAGGCTCCCAGCGGAGGAGCCCAATGCAGGGCTTGATCCCAGAATGCCCGGGGTCACACCCTGAGCCGAAGGCAGATGCTTAATGACTGAGCCACCCAGGCACCCCTACAGAAAAAGTCTCCTGGTAGTGAAAATGTGAAGGATACAAAAATATTTTTTATAAATGATACAAACAATGGATAAAAAGGGAACTTGAAATTTCAGTAGGGGCAGGGTGAAATATATAGCCTTTATTGGGATGCTCTATTTCTTATTTTTGGATGAACTATGTTAAGCAAATGTTTAAAAAATGAAAAATAAACATAATATAGTTCAGAGGAAATCATATATGGTGTTTTTTTAATCTTCTCATCTTCTCATTTTAAAAAATTTCATTTGAAATGAAGAAAGTTTTGTTTGCTGACTCTAATTAAGCAGAGGTTATGGTTTAAAATCATATATAATACTAACATGTAATCAATCTTTTCACAAAAACATTTCCCACTTAACAGTAAATATTTCCCAGTCTCCCAAAAGTCATAATCTCTTTCATAATCAAAACCAACCAACCCAAAAGTGGCTTTGTGAATATAGTTATATCTTGATTTTTGAAACTAAGATTCCCTAACATTTCATAGAGTAGAAGTATTGGATAGTTAATAAGAGAAAGGGAACACAAATTTTACACATTTGACTTTTGATTAATTTCACTAGTGATGGAAACCAACAAAAAGGAGACAACAGAGCTCAGGTTTGGGGAACAAACAGACTTGGATTTGAAATCTCACTTTCTCACTTAGTATCTTAATAACTTTGGTCAAGTGACTTACCTTCTTTGTGCTTGTTTCCTCATATGTTTGCTATGAGGATCATAGGAAATAATGCTAATAATGGGTAATAAGCACAATGCCTTATAAATATTAGATTTAGTTATTAACAAGATTTTTATAGAGGATAACGGACTCCTTTTGTTGGAAACATGCCAAATGGTCTTGAAATTGTGCCAAAGCCACCAGCAAAAAGGCAAGATTATTTTATTCCTTTTTCGGTTGCAAATGTACACACAGTTTTGTAATAAAAACTTCCTTCCCCTGAATTCACATGCAAAGTCAGTAATGGAAATGTAACAGTTGTAGATGTCTGAGATTAATGTTTTATGCTTCAACTGGATAGTAAAATTCCACAAGGGTTTGGACCATGTTTGTTTACAATTTATCCTAACACCTAGAACAACTCTGGCACATAGTAGTGACTCAAAAAATATCTGTTGAATGACTGAATAAATAACTGAATGCATTAATGTCACTCAGAGAAGATATAAAAGGGTCAAAAAAATGAGAAACATAACCATCTGAGATGAAGAATAATCCAGAATGAAATGCTGGTGGTCCTGGGCAAATGGCAGAGACCTGAGGAGCTTAAGAGAACCCATCAGAGCCAAAAGGAATAGACTTGAGAAAAGCATGACAGAGAGATAGATGATCTAGAAGAAGATACCACAGGAGACACGGAATGACAAGAACTGGAAAACTCAGAACTCAAAGTAAGATGCTATTACATAAATATTCAAACAGTTCTGGAAAGAGCAGTTTTAGTTTAAGACTGTAGAGGTCTAGGACTAAAGAAAATTATGGGGTCTCAGAATCTAAAGGATCCATGAAAAATGCCTTTGATTTTGCATATGAAGTGTGAAATATTTTCTCAAAAGGGAAAGGATGGAAGGACACGACAACCAAAAAGAATGAGGCTACAGAATAAATTAAAGCAGAAAGATTCAAAAGAGTCTAAAAATCATTTAATAGAATCATGCTGAAGTGAATGAAAGGAAATAATGAGTATATTGGTCATGAGCAAGATTAAATGATTTACCAATTAAATTAATGCAACCACATTCAAAATGAGGAGCTACTGATATTTTATATAGTTTGTGTTCTAAGATACCAGGAATTCACCCACAAAACTATGAGTTACACTGTAGTAGGCACTATGTAGAAGAAACAAAAGGGTTAAAGTTATGATTCTGGGGTAGACCCGAGAGTAGGTTGCAACAGGTCATCTAATGGTTCTGTACACAGAACCACTTGGGAAGCCTTGTGAATGGGGCCACCTTGGACTGTGCTGAATTACAGGGTCCTTTTATGGAAAACAGACCAGGATTATGGGATATACCTATCACTTCTCTGTCCTACCTACTGTACCTCATTCCTCCTTAGAGCCACATCTTTTCCTATGAGTGGTGGGGATATATCTCCTTATCAAGGTTGATCTTGCTTGGCTCCAAGTTGCCATATACCCTATAATTCAGGATATCAGTAGTTTCATATTCCTCTGGTTTTATAGCTTAAACCAAGTGAGATGGTGAAGGAATGGAACATAACATAACATTGGAACTATCTGTACATAATTAATTAGGAGTTAATTGCATATCTCTCTCATTTGTTATTTATTTACTCATTCAACATACACTTATTAAGCTCCTACTATGTCCCAGAAATTATTCTAAATGCTAGGGATACAACAATTTGAAATGACAGACAAGAGTAGTTTTTATTCAAGGTGTTTGGAGGAATGGGGAGGCTGAAGGAGACAATAAATAAATTAACATTTATTTAACCCTTTTTGCATTAAAATTTATTTGATTTTAATTTTAAAAATTGCCTAGCACCCCGACATTGTAAGCTGCTTCTTAGGCTGAAATATACCCTAAAGAAAGTAGTCTTTTGGGTACATGAATTATCCCTATAGTTAATGTAAGTGCCTTTGAAACATTTGCCATAATTAGAAGCAGCAAATGCTTTTCTATATTTAATCTTAGCTTCCTTTATTGCATTTTACAAAAACATATTTATTCTTCCCATCATAAAAGTAACAACCATATTATAGAAATATTGGATCTAGAAGAAAAAAAGGCCCTAATATTAGCACCTTAATATAGCATTTTAATACATTTTCTTCTAATATTTTTAATGTTTAAATAGTTGTATATTTACATAGTTGCAATCATATTATATAATTGTGATTTTTCAAAAACATTTTTCATTACTTCATAATTTCTTACTTTCAAACTTAGTAGATCCACATATTAGCAAAAGAACTGCATATATATTTATCATCCTCCCAGACCATATAAAAACTTTAAGAATGAAACTAAAAAAGTCTATTTTAAGTATAATTAGTCTTTAAATTGAGGCCCAATACTAAAGGTTTTAAGCCTAAACAATGCTAGGTTCAAATCTGATGCTACACATTTTTTTAAAAAGCATTATTATATATGGCAAAATACCGCATTTACATTACCACAATTTCTACTTTAGGTCTGCTACTGAATAAAGTTAATGAGAAAATTAATGGGATCATTTTTCAATAATAAACATTTATTTAGCAACTAGTGAAATATCACGTTCCAAACATATAACTTGAAAGTTCAGAAAACTAAAGGATTACACTTTTTTAAGAAAAGAATATTTATCTAAGTTAAACTTCTGCTTCTCTCATGACTCAACATTCCTGGATCATTTTTTGAAGTTATCTGTATAAGACGTCTTTAAAACTAAATACAGAATACAGTGAATTTCCATATATACTGATTTTGCTGAAGAATTATGATTTTATTAAAATCATTAAAATCTCTTGCATTACCTGATATAAATGCCTCAGCTGGACCACAACTTACTCATAAATTTAGTACAGACCTACCTCACAGATATTGCAAGTTTGGTTGCAGACCAAGGAAATAAAGCAAATATCTTAATAAGGCAAGTCAAATGAATTTTTTGGTTTCTGAATGCATATAAAAATTGTGTTTACACTACATTGTAGTCTATTAAGTGTGCAATCCATTAGTCTAAAAAGCAATGTACATACCTTAATTAAAAAATACTTTATTGCTAAGAAATGTTAACCATCATCTAAATTTTAGTGAGTTGTAATCATAATTACCATACATATATAGATTACCATAACAAATTACCATAACAAATTACATAACCATAACCATACAATGGTTACCATAACAAATACAATGACAAAGGTTGAAATATTACGAGAATTACCAAAATGTGGTAAAGATGCAGAAATATGAGAAAATGCTATTGGAAAAATAGCACCAATAGAATTGCTCAACTCATGGTTGCCACAAATCTTTATTTTGTCAAAAACTCAGTATCTGCGGGGCGCCTGGGTGGCACAGAGGTTAAGCGTCTGCCTTCGGCTCAGGGCGTGATCCCGGCGTTATGGGATCGAGCCCCACATCAGGCTCCTCCACTATGAGCCTGCTTCTTCCTCTCCCACTCCCCCTGCTTGTGTTCCCTCACTCGCTGGCTGTCTCTATCCTGTCGAATAAATAAATAAAATCTTAAAAAAAAAAAAACTCAGTATCTGCAAAGTGCAAGAAAGCACAGCACGATAAAATGGGTATGCCTGCATATGATATCTGTCTGCTCTGAGGGATAGATTAGATTAATCACCTGCTCCTAATTCCATACCTCCAGACTACAGACTGCATCTTGACTCTAACCTTCCTTTATGCAATGAGATTTTTTTTTCTATTTTGACTTTATTTTAATAATTCTGAAAGATTCACTAGAGATAAAGTAATATTTATTAACATGACAACATGGCTTATTAAATTTACTACCTTCAGGATCTGGACACTAAGGAAAATAGGCAGACAAGTTTTTAATACGGAAGAGTGGTCACAACTGTAACTGAGATGGGGTGCAGTGAATGGGCAGGGACTGCCTCTCTAACTTGAGAATTTCAGGCACATAGAAGATGGTATATTTTCTGTACTCATTCACTCGCCAAGAAAATTCCATGAAGCTTCACTTTCGCTAGTTTATACTAGCGAAACTGAAGCTTCTCTAACTCCAACAATCTCCTGAGAGGCTGTTATTATTTACAACACTACTGTTACCCTCTAAAACACCTGAAAATCTGATTTAAGACAGGCTGAATGAGGCTAGGCCAAACCCAATACCCAAAATGTTTGTGATACAAAGGCAGTCGTTTTGAGATTGGTTGATAGAGCCAAATTATTCTCAATTCTGCTGAGATTCCAAGTCAGCTTCATGAATTAGAAGTGGCATAAGTGGTAATGAATAACTTCAGAAACATGATCATTTCAACTTTGTTTTAAAAACTTTAATGATGTCAACCTGGAAATATATTTCGGTGGATCACTCAAAATGAATCTATACATCAAGAATAGATGAGAGAGATGAGTTAACAATATTAAACATTATTTTTCTATATACATGTCTAAGAAAGTTAGCTATGGAGTCATTTGCTTCAGTCTACGTAGCACTCGTCTCCATGAATAAAATATTTTGATGATAAAATTAACAACTTATCCTTTTCTGGTATTAAATTTTCCAACATAATGGCAGGATTACTGGCCAATTCCAAATTATAGCTATGATACCAAGTTATGTGAAAATTACATTTGTAATTAGCATTAACCAAAGCTCACAATTACCAACAAAAAAGCTAAACTTGTGAAGTAGAAATCAAAGATTGAAAGGGTCAAAGAAGGTGTGTATTTTAAGTATCAATGGATAATATAAACTTAAACTGGATTATTTTAGCTACAGTAGAAAGGGAAGTCAGTCATATGACCCTGTTATATAATGACGCATTTGCAGTGGATAAGCTGTAGGGCCGTTCACTTTATGGAATTAACAACAAAATGACTACATAAGGAAAAGTGATTTTAAATGATAATCTCAGAATTATATATGGCAGCAGTCAACAGCCATGAGAAATGGACCATACAAAATCCATAGTAAACACTAGTGCATTCAGTGTATTTAGAGTAATCTGCCAGTCCTAAAATAAATAGAAAGCTGGTAAAATATTATGCCAACCTGACACAGAAGTAAACAGCACTCAGTGGGTACCACAGGCTATTTAGTATACAAGCTCAGAATCTGATTAGTTACTTGAATCCACAGATCTGAGCCACATCTGCCATCTAGTCATAATCAGTCATAACACTAGAAAGAACCCCAGGAATCATTTGGAAAAATGTGCTTGTCCGTTGTTTGAAAAGTATCTCGAGTGCTTATAAAATAGTTGAGAGTAACATTTAAGAGTTTAAACTCTGAAGCACCAGTTATGAAGGAGGGTTTTCTCCAAATCTATAAAAATTTGGTCCCTATAAATGACTCAACAGGAAAGACGCTGACCTTGACCAAGACTAGAGTTCCATAGACTGTTGTCAGACAGGTGTTTGTGGCACTGACAGTCTACATTCCACATAAAAGAATACCTCAAGTGGATCCTAAAGCTGGTGTGGAATCTGGTAAAATCTACAATCTAACATGGAAGAAAAAAAAAAGGAGGTATATAATGGAATTGAGCTCTAAGGGTCAGTACAAGACTGTATCAAGTATAAGCTTAAGGCATCTTTTCTCTCATGTTTAGAAGTTACATACTGTGGATGCTTTCCCTCCAAAACTGTTTTAGAATAAACCAGATTTATTTTTATACAATGTTATTCCTCTCAAACTGAATCAGAATACCCTTTTCCTTCATTCCAAACTTGAGTATCTGGAGTGATTCTCACTTGTCCTATTATCTCAGGTGCCTCATTCATAGCAGGGAATCTACATATAGTCTTTGAACTCTATATACTTTGAAGCACAGCCTCTTATTTGGTTTCAGAAATATCTAAAATTATATTCTATAATATGGTAGTCCAGTCCATAGTACAGAAAATTTTAAAAATCTACTTTTATGTGTATTTCCATTCATTGATTTTGATTTTTTAAAGTCCATAAAATTTAGGTCTTCTTTCTCTAAAGACACAGAGATTTTCATGGTTGTTTCACTTCCTGTTCCTAACAAATCATTAATTTATATCTGCATATACACATTTTAGGAGTGTGACCATCTTGTGGTCAACCATGCATCATTGAATGTCTCCAACGCCCAGTAACAAGATCACTCAAGATACCAATAAAAATCACCATTCAAACAACACAGGAAAAGATTTATATTTCCATAGAAATGCAGTATCAAGTCAGCAAGAGTGGTTTAATATTCGCAAATCAATCAACATGATACATCCAATCAATCAGAGAAAGAATAAAAATCATATGAACATTTCAGTAGATGCAGAAAAAGCATTTGACAAAGTACAACCTCCATTCATGATAAGAAACCCTCAACAAATTAGGTTTAGAGGGAACATACCTCAGCATAACAAAGGCCATATACGAAAAACCCACAGCTAACATCATCCTCAAATGGGAAAAACTAAGAGATTTTCTCCTAAAGTCAGGAACAAGACAAGGATTCTACTCTCGTCACTTTTATTCAACATAGTACTGGCAGTCCCAGCCACAGCAATCAGAAAACAAAAAAATAAAAGGCATCCAAATTAATAAGGAAGAAGTAAAACTTTCAGTATTTGCAGATGACATGATACTATATATAGAAAGCTATAAAGATTCTGCCAAAAAATCACTAGAACTGATAAATGAAGTCAGTAAAGTTGCAGGATACAAATCAATGTACAGAAATCCGTTCCATTTCTATACACTAATAATGAAGCAGCAGAAATAGAAATTAAGAAAACAATCCCATTTACAATTGCAACAAAAACAATAAAATACCTAAGAATAAATTTAACCAAAGAGGTGAAAGACCTGTACTCTGAAAAGATTAAAATATTAATGAAAGAAATTGAAGATGACACAAAGAGATGGAAAGACATTCATTCCATCCTCACGGATTGGAAGAACAAATATTGTTAAAATGTCTATACTACCCAAAGGAATCTACAGATTTAATGCAATCCCTATCAAAATACCAAGAGGAGGGGCACCTGGGTAGCTCAGATGGTTAAGCATCTGTCTTTGGCTCAGGTCATGATCTCCAGGTCTTGGGATCAAGCCCCATGTCTGGCTCCCAGCTCAGTGGGGAGTCTGCTTCTCCCTCTGCCTTCCCCCCTGCTTGTGCTCTCTGTGGGTGTGGGTGTGTCTCTCTCTCTCAAATGAATAAATAAAATCTTTAAAAAAAAACACCAAGAGGATTTTTCACAGAACTAGAATAATCCTGAAATTTGTATGGAACCACAAAAGACCCCAAATAGTCAAAGTAATCTTGAAAAAGAAAAACAGAACTGGAGGTATCACAATTCCGGACTTCCAAGTTATATTACACAGCTGTAATAATCAAAACATTATAGTACAGGCATAAAAATAGACACATAGATCAATGGAACAGAAGAGAAAGCCCAGAAATAAACCCATAATTATATGGTCAATTAATCTTTGACAAAGGAGGCAAGAATATGCAATGGGAAAAAGACAGTCTCTTCAAGAAATGGTGTTGGGAAAATTGTATAGTTACATGTAAAAGAATAAAACTGGACCACTTTCTTATACCATATACAAAATTAAACTTGAAATCAATTAAAGAGCTCAATGTGAGACGTGAAACCATAAAACCCTAGAAGAAAGCACAAGCAGTAATTTTTGACAATGATCGTCAAAATATCCTTCTAGATATGTCTCCTGAGGCAAGGGAAACAAAAGGAAAAATAAACTATTGGGACTATAACAAGATAAAACCCTTCTGCACAGTGAAGGAAACAACCAACAAAACTAAAAGGTAAACTACTGAGTGGGTGAAGATATTTGCAAATGACATATCTGATAAAGGCTTAGTATCCAAAATATATAAAGAACTTACACAACTCAACACCCCAAAACAAATAACCCTATTTAAAAATGGGCAGAAGACATGAACAGATATTTCTCAAAGAAAACATATATATGGCCAACAGACACATGAAAAGATGCTCAACCTCACTCAATATCAGGGAAATGGAAATCAAAACCACAATAAGGACACACTTCAAATTTGTCAGAATGGCTAAAATTAAAAACACGAGAAACAAAAAGTGTTGGCAAGGATGTGTAGAAGAAGGAACCCTCTTACACTATAGGTGGAAATGTAAATTGGTGCAGCCACTGTGGAAAACAGTATGGAGATGCCTCAAAAAATTAAAAACAGAACTACCCTGTGATTGGGTAATTGCACTATTGGGTAGCTACCCCCAAAATACAAAAACACTAATTCAAAGGTATATATGCACCGCTAATGTTTATTGCAGCATTATTTGCAATAGCCAAATTATGGAAGTAGCCCAAGTGTCTATTGATATATCAATGGATAAAGAAGATGTGGCATATATACACCATGGAATATTACTCAGCCATAAAAAAGAATGAAATCTTGTCATTTGCAACAACATGGATGGAGCTAGAAAGTATAAGCTAAGTGAAATAAACCAGTCAAAGACAAATACCAAATGATTTCACTCATATGTGAAATTTAAGAAATAAAACAAATGAATGAAGTAAAGAAAAAAAAAAGAAGAGACAAACTAAAAAAACAGACTGTTTAAGTATAGAGAACAAACTGATGGTTACTAGAAAGGAGGTGGGTGGGAGATGGGTGAAAACAGATGAAGGGGATTAGAAACACACTTCTCTTAACGAGCACTGAGTAATATATGGAACTCTTGAATCACTATATTGTACACTTGAATATAGCACTGTATGTTAACTACACTGGAATTAAGATAAAAATATATATGGGGAAAAAAAGAAATGCAGTATCAGATCAAACAAAAGGCACACTATTAAGAGATATCCAGAGCTTACAATATAATTTTGTGTTTTATCTGACAATGGGCTAGATAGCAAGTAGTTTGAGGAGCTTCCAATTTAAATGCAGATGCTATGGAACAGATGCCAGACAACTTTTTTACAGTAAAGGGTTTCAGATAGCAAATATTTTAGGCTGTGTGGACCTCTTATAGTATCTGTTGCATATTCTTTTTGTTTGGTTACTTTTTCAAACCTTTAACAATGTAAAATGTTTTTGGTTTAAGGGCCATATAAAAACAGGCTACAGGCTAGATTTGGCCTGTGGGCACTAGTCTATTGATCCCTTATATAGAATTACTTGCCAAGAGGCCCCTACTAGACTGAGATTCTGGAGAGGAGGGATGGAATGTATTTTATTCACTTTAGTATTTCTACTGTCTAGTACAGTGACTTTCACATAGCAGCCATTCAAAAAATATTTGATCACTGAACAAATGACTGAGTGAATAAATGAATGAGTAAATCTGTTAGCAGTTCAATAACAAAATTATTACTTTTAGCATTAAGTATCTGTACTGTTCACCAATAGCTGGTTTCTTCTCTGAGGCAGAGAGATGACTAACTTCCCAGCCTCTTTGTGATTGGATTTGTGACTTCTGGGGCAGAACACTTAATTGTAAGATCTTCCAGGGCTCTTTTTTTTTTTTTTCTTTTTTTCCAGTGTGATGATCAGCAATGATTGAATGGTGGCTGCTCCATAAGGTCCCTAAGTGACTATTATGAGCATAGATACCTCTGACCATGATGGACATGCAAGAAGAATGACAAATACACCTCTATTGTTTGAAACCACTGAGGTTTTGTGGTTGTTTCTCACTACCTCATTATATAGTCTATCCTGACTGATACACTACCAATCATACTCTCATGTTCAGGCTACATGCAACCTATTTTAAAACTCACACCTGTCTGTAGTACACAGCAGAACAAAAGCATTTTTATCACTCTGCTAAAAAAATCAAGTGCTCTAACTTTTCAAACTAGTTTCTAAGGGTGATCTGGGATAAATCACTAATTTTTTCATTTTTGTGACCTGGTTTCCTAACCAGGATAGTATAATCACGATCATATTTATATTCTAAGAACACACTTGTAGGGCAAATTAAGAAAACACTATATAGATATTATTTACAATTAAATAAGTTGGATAATTACTAGTGGCTCCTGATTCTTGCAAACTACTTATTTTCATTGTTAAGACATTTATGTGAGGACTGTATAAAAAACTAAGTACTTCCTTATAAATTTAATTCTTACAATATAGATTGCTACTTTCTAAAATTTCCATGATTAGAGAAATTGTAAATATAAAAGTCTAATCAATTATTAATCTGGAGAAAGAAAACCTATAGACTCATAAACACTTAAGAAATATCTCAAACTGTAATTGTATGGATCTTATTTAGACCTTGATTCAAATGAATAGCTACAAAAAAACAAAACAAAAAATCACAAAAATACCGACTAGATAAGGCAACTGAAAAAACCTGAAAACTGACTGATGTACAATGATAATTAGGACTGTGTCCAATTTATTAAAGTGTGGTAATGGTATTGTGGTTATTTTTAAATTGAGTTGTCTTTTAGATATACACATAAAAATGTCTATAGATGAAAAAAGTCCTATAGCTAGTGTTATAACCCTTTCAGGACAATTATTCCCATTTCTCTTAGCCTAGTCTAGTGCCAAGGGCAATGGGATAGAGATCGGACAAGGAAAAGAGGTGCAGTGGGCAGGCTTCTAGACTCTCGTTCTGATTTCAAACAGAGTACCTCGTTTTTTATTTCTGACTATCATTATCAAACAAATAAACAACAACCATAACAACAACAAAACCCCAAAGAAACAAACCTAAGTATGGTTTATCCCAGTATGTCTCATAGCCTGTCATCTTCGGTCACCCCCTGAAATATAAACCCCTCTTCTAGAGTCCTCAAGAGTTTTCCTTAGTTGCCTCACTCTACTCTGGGCTTCTTCCCCGAACCACCTTTTGAATAATTCCTTCCCACAGTGTTTTTTCTACTGTACCTCTATTCCTACTACTATAATTACTAATTAACAATTTACAATCCCCTTGTGCCTCATCTTCTTGACAAAATTCTCCCTCTAGAGACCTATTTGACTTTGTAGAAACCCAGAGGACAGCTTTCTCTGGTGGGCCTTTCTAAAGGAAGAAATCTTTATTCTCCCAACACCCTCATATAATGCTATAACAGAGTCTGGGGGAAGTAGGAGGTCAGCATTCCTTAAGCAACTCATGATCATTTCCAAATCATTACTGCCATATCCTCATGTAAAAAGTTCTATTCCTTTGAGGTTTATTATTTTCCAGTTATACTCACTACTCTTTTAAAAAGGAAACAGCATACCTATAAATCTGTTTAATCAGAAAGCTCACATTACTGTTTTTTTCCTCATCCTCAATATTTATTAGAAGTCCAATACACACCAAGCTAAATTATACAGAGTTTTACAAAGGAAAGAGGAAGCATCCAATGGAAAGAAATAAGATACACACAAATTACAAATGTAAAAGGTCCTTGTAACAATGACAGACTTGAAGGTAAGCAGACTAAGCAGTGTTATTGCTGCTTTGTAGAAGTTAAAGCACCAAGATTGATGGCAAAGGGAAGAAACACAAATGGAGAAATGGAAGAGAGGATGCTTTGGGCAGTGGTTTATTTATTTCCCAAACACGAGGCTTCATTTACTTTTTCTGATCAGAAAAATCATAAATATGAACTATAAAAAAATTCATAGAAGAAAAAAATTATGATGCCTTATAAGCCAAAAATAACCAGGGTCAACAATTGTAAGCAAATAGAATCATACTATATTTTATATGTTATTTTTACCTGTTGCTTTATAAATAATGCACACTTCCATATCAGCAACAAAGATCTATATATAATATAGTTAACAACACTGGCTCTGGAATCAGATGTCTGGATCCATAACCTAGCTTTTCTTCTCAATAGCCAGGTGATCTTTGGCAAGTTATTTTTGTCTAAGGTAAATCATCTTTAAAATAATGACAAAAATAGTACCTATGTCATGGGGTTCTGAGGATGAGATATAGCCCATGCTAATTGCTTAGAATAGTACCTAGACATTAAGGATATGTGCTCAATAACTAATTTTTAAATGTCATTTTCATATTACTTATTACAATGATTTGATATATGTATACACTGCAAGTAATTACCACAATAAGTTTAGTGAACATCCATCACCTCACATAGCTAATTTTTTTAGGAGAACTTTTAAGATCTACTCTCTTAGCAATGTCCAAACATACAATACAGTATTATTATTATTATTATTATTATATTTTATTTTTAAAAGAAATTTGGGGTTTATTTGGATCCTCAGAAGACTTCACTTTAAAAGGGGCAGGTTTGGGGTGCCTAGGTGGCTCAGTTGGTTAAGCATCTCTCTCTTTTTTTTTTCCCTAAGGATTTTATTTGAGAGAGAGAGAGAGAGGGAGAGGCAGCACAAGCAGGGGGCGTGACAGAGGGAAAGGGAGAAGCAGACTCCCCGCTGAGCAGGGAGCCTGCCGTGGGGCTTGATCCATGACCTGAGCTGAAGGCAGGTTCTTAACCAACTGAGCCACCCAGGTACCCCTACAATACAGTATTATTAACTATAGTTACCATGCTGTACAGTAGTACATCCCCAGAACTCATGTACTTTGTAACTGTAAGTTTGTCCCTTTTGATCACCTTCAACCATTTCACGGCCGCATCCCCACCCCCTACATCTGGAAACCATCAATCTGTTCTCTGTATCTAGGAGTTTGGGGTTTTTTTTTTTTTTTTTTTTTGATTCTACATATAAGAGATCATACAGCATTTGGCTTTCTTTGTCTGAGTTATTTCACTTAGCATAATGCCCTCAGGGTCCATCCATGTTGTCACAAATGCCAGGATTTCCTTTTTCTTAATGGCTGAATAATATTTCATTTTTCTTGGAGCGTGTACATACATATATATTTTTTAGCATATATATATATATATATATATATATATATATATATGATCACATTTTCTTCATCAATTCATCTGTTAATGACACTTAAGTTGTTTCCATGTCTTGGTTATTGTATTATTAGTCTACATCTGCCATTTTAAATGCTACATAGTATGCCATTATAAGAATGAACCACAGGTATTCAACTACCCTCTATTAATGGACATTAAAATTGCTTCCACTGAAGGAATATTTTCAAGTGTAAGAGCAAGGAAGTAAGAGCGATAACAAATTCATTTACACAGTTTTAATTTGATTTATGAAAAACAATTAGGACACTGAATTTTAACATTAACTTGAAATCCACCAATTTTAGCAATGTACCCTCCCCTTAACTCCCAAGAGTTTTATTTGTACATCAAGATAAAAGGCTTGATGGGCGGTCTCACTTACCTATATCTCACCCACCCACCCCAAACCAAGTAAATCTAAAATTAAGACAATGGTGACCTTTCTTTCTTCTAAATTGACTTCATCACCCCAGCAAGAGTCTTAATCTTATCTATCTTCTTGTCACAGTGACAAAAACTCATCACTGTGAGAATATCACACTTCTAAGGAGTGCAGGATATTTAGATTACATCAGATACTAAGAAACTAAAATATTTCTTTGCAAAGAAACGTAGATGGAGTATTTACTCCACCTGTCACTTCATTTCATCTCCTATGCCATTCTAGGATAAACTTTAGAGCTGCATTTGTGTAACCCAGAACATTTACAAAATAAAACAGAAATCTGTATTTCTCAATCAAATCACTGTTGTTTAGAAAGCTTATAGAAAGCATACATAAACATTTACCACTGGTGAAAGGAAATACTACCCCCACTCAGATCCAACTGATCTAACTTTCATGGGATATGAAAATTTGGAATGATAAAACTTTTGACATAATAAATAAATCTGATACATTCATAATACAAGAGCCTGTCATGATAAGTAATGATCTATTGTCAGCAGTAATTGAATGCCATTTTATTCAGTTTTCAAACAACTAATTCACGTACCCCCTACAGAATTAAAGTGATTTCTAAAAGTATTCCACTTACCACTCAATCAAACCCTTGGTTGGTACATATATGAGATCTGTCTCCAAAAAAATATAACGCTAAGCCTAAATAAATCACTTTAATGAAAAGAGCTAGTATTTTTCTTTATCATGTATCACACACACACACACACACACACACACACACACACACACACAACACACACACACACTTCAGAAGTTTTTGGGGGACAAAGGGCAGAGAAGGAGAGAATCCTAAGCAGGCTCCACGTCTAGCACAGAGTCCCAGGTGGGGCTCAACCTCACAACCCTGAGTTCATGACCTGAGCCCAAATCAAGAGTGGGACACTTAACTGACCGAGCCACCCAGGCGCCTGGAAAAGTTTTTCTTTTTGTTTGGTCGTTTGTTTTTAATACAGGGAAAACCATGTTGATAATTTCTAAAATAAAAGTTTTAGGGGTGTCTGGGTAGCTTAGTTGGTTTAGCATCTGACTCTTGGTTTTGGGTGAGGTCATGATCTCGGGGTTGTGAGACTGAGCCCAGAGATGGACTCTGTGCTCAGCCAGGAGTCTGCTTGAGATTCTCTCTCTCTCTTTCTGCCCCTGCCCTGCTTGCACTCTCTTTCAAATCAATCAATCAATCAATCAATCAATCTCTTAAAAAAAATAGAAATTTTACCCATAAAGATTAAAGTCTGCATTTTAGCCTATACATTTTTTAAATGTTTGATTTCTGGTAAAACAGAAATCTGTTTTGCATCAAAAAATATATTATCCCGAGGGATGACATTGTGTAAGACAGTATAATTTAATAAACTTATTTTTAACTAAATGATGACTCATTTTCACTGTGCAGATTTCAGGTAACTATGTTTACCCAGTCCCATTGCTTAGAGGTATTTGTTACTAGAATTTTCAGTACGTCTCAAGACATTACATCTACTACAATAAATGCTACTATACTGGAGAGTATAAGCAAGGTAGAACCTATCTTCCGGTTAGCATAAATTCTCTAGGTGAATGTACATTGGCATACAGTGATTAAAACTTGGAGTACAGACATGTAAGCTTCACTATGAGTTACTCCAGACAATCAGAACACCTGATCATGTGAGATGTTTTGTAAAAATGCACTGTCCAATGAACTTTTAAAATTTTCTTCATATAATCTTTCAAATTTAGTATTAGAACCCACCATGAGGGGCGCCTGGGTGGCACAGCGGTTAAGTGTCTGCCTTCGGCTCAGGGCGTGATCCCGGCATTCTGGGATCGAGCCCCTCATGGGGCTCCTCCGCTATGAGCCTGCTTCTTCCTCTCCCACTCCCCCTGCTTGTGTTCCCTCTCTCGCTGGCTGTTCCTATCTCTGTCAAGTAAATAAATAAAATCTTTAAAAAAAAAAAAAAAAAAAAGAACCCACCATGAACATTATTTTCAAACTTAATGATTCCAAAACTCAGAGTATGCTAATGTTTTATTCCATTTTCAACTAAAAAGATAGCCAACATAACAACCATATAAAACTTGTAGGAGAAAACCAGTAAACTTTGTTCTTTAAAAATGTTTAAAACAAAGGCATTTTAAAGACAGAGGCCAGCCAGACAGGACTCAGAAGAGAAATGGGCAATGCTAAATTATCAAAGAGAAAATATCTCAGATCATCTTTGATGAATAGATCCCCCAACAGGTAGGAACATATTAAGCATATATGTATATGTTAGCTACAATACCAGAAAGCCCTGAGAGACCTGAATTTGAGTCCTAAGGTGTATTATTTGATGACTGTGTAAACTTGGACAAGGTATTTCTCTCTACACGTCAGTTTCCTTATCTCAAAAGAAAGGGGATAAGAATAATGCCTATTTTATTGGATTATTAGCTGCACTAAATGAAACTATAAAGGGACTTAGCACATAGTCTGCCTCCCTAAACTGGTACTCTACTAACTATTCACATAGCTATATGCACAAATACATAAATCCACATCTACATGTATACACACACATAGAGAAAAAATACATTATAAATAAATATCTATGTATGTTTATATATGTAAGATAGTTGGAGTTTGTCAGAGAGAGAAATCATATATACTAGATTAATATTGATTTTGACTTTAAATGAAAATGCTTCTCAATATTTTAGCATGCATGTCTATTAATTTGTTAAATTACTACCTTACTCAGAATTATTATGAACTTACAGTAATATTAGAGTTTAGTTTTACACTTACATTTTAAAAGGCTGTTGTATAAAGAAAATAGTATTAAGATCTTGATTAATGTTATTTCTGTATTTCCAATTTTTATACTAGGGAAGTTGCCAGACTTTCCTAAATTCTAACAATCCAGAATTCATTCGGTAGTATCAGAAGAATGGCATGAAGTTCAATAATGCAATGGGCAAAAAATTTCCAAAATATACTTGTGGACAAAATGGTGAAATGTGAACTAGAGATATGGTCCTCAAACTTTCATACCTTGTATCCTACCAATTTCTCTGCATCAAAGAACCTTGGTACCACCATGATAAAAAAGAATGACCAATTTGCCTGAGGAATTTTTGTTGATTTGTTTTTCCAAGGGATCTGATAATGATGTAAGTTCTAACAATTCTGGTGGTATTTTCAGATAGTGCCGTTGGGATTAAATAGTATATAGCAAATGGACTATCAATATCAAATTACTAGAATGATACTACTTTTATCATCATATAGAAGCACCACTGGCTTAATAATCTTACTCCTAAAGTACAGTGCTATGTTAATGTAGAGAGGGGTCTTTAGGGAAGTGTCACATACTTTTGTCCTTTCATCTTATTCAGTTTTTATTATTTAATTAATGAAGTAACTGAAAGGGGGAAAATCATTAAGCAATACTTTGTATAAATGGGAACTGCCTGCTCTAGTTCCCCATGAGCTCCTTATTATCCAGCACTGCGACATAGCTGCTAAACACAGGGACATACTATACAGTGACATTTATATAAATGTTAAATCCAGCAAAAAGCATTGGTTGGATGATCATTTATTGTGAATTATTAAGAGAGATTCCTGTCACTAAGGAAAAAACATAAATGCCAACAATAGTGGATTGGTCAAATAAATTATGGTTCTTCCATTTAGAACTCTATTCTGTAATTTAAAATTACGTTGATGAAAATGTATTGGCATGGAAATATATTCATGATGTATCAAGTGAAAATAGGCTGTATAACAGTATGCAATTTTGATCCCATTAAAATAGAAATAAATACATCTCTCTTTCTCTCTCTCACTTTCTTCTTCCCTTCTTTCCTCCCTCCCCGTTCTCTATGTATATAAAAGGTTTTGAGGGAGAAACGTGTATGCTAACCACTAGATATCTCTGAACAATGGAATTATACATTTTGAAACTTTTATTTATCCAGACAGAAAATTTTCAAAAGAGAACACAGTTTCCATAACATCAAAAAAAATTAAATGACTGAAACCTGCATTAGCTGAAAATTTGGGTGTTAGTCTTAAAGTGTTTTCTAATTTCTAAAAATTTATGACATTTTCCTTTACCTACTAGTAACAGCACATCACTTAAAATTATAACCAAGGACTGAAAAGCTTCTTAAAAATGACTTCGAAGATTTAAGTAAAATAATTGAATAACCCTACTAGTAAAATTAGATGAAGAATCTATCAATACAGTACAGAGAGCAATGATATAGTGAAAAGTGAAATAAGGTACCCACAAAGTGCTAATTAGTTACAATTATCACCCATTATCTCTTCACCTCTTAAGATTGTCCCTGTAGCATAAAAACAAACAAACAAAAAGAACCTATCAATGCACTATAAGTAGGAATATTTGATAAATAAGCAAATATTGCAAAGTACAACTACATCAGACTTTCTCCAACAGAAATTATTTGTTTTAAGTATTCTACAATCTGCTGCGTAAAGAACTCTTGGATTCAAGAAGATATGGGTACTCTGATCACAGACAGCATCACTGTGAAATAACTAACCTAAGATCTTTGCTTCTATTCTTCAATACAATCTCTCCTTAGTACAATTCTGGAAACAAAGGTAGTCAGATCATCAATACTCACTAAGAAATCTTCTTAGGTTCAACTGAAGATGCAGACTCAGGATAACCATGGGCTACTCTGAACACCAGTCTATCCAGAATGTTATAGGATAAGCACCAATGCTTGCCAGCAGGGCAGAGTCAGCTGTTGCTCTTCTGCAGGAGTCTTTGCAGCAGTCCACATAGTGGTTCACATAGCCATCTGGGAGCTTTCTTTCCTGGCCTCCTAGATCACAGCTTTGGTACAAGATGAGACCCACATCAAACAGATGAGAAAGTTGCACTGACTTAGAGGTCTCCTGCACCACCTGCAGTCAGTATCTCTTGTAACAACTTCAGAGACAAAGTTTCCAGGATTCGTCCAAGGGACACATCCATTTATAAGAGTCATTACATGCAAGGAAACCCAAAGATATGGCTTCCTACCAAGTATTTATAGTGCAATAGTATAAATGAAGTTAGGGGACATTTGTACCAAGTAATGTTGTCTATTGACTCAGCTGATATACTACTCTTATCATGTAACCAAGGAAACAGAGCTAGAGAGTTAACAGAAGGTCAAACTCTCATGCCTCAGGGGAAAATGTTTTTGTTAAACCTTTGCCTATATAGGGCAAGATACTTTCTTGTAGCACTGGTAAGAGATGACAGTAAGAATGACCATTCAGTTACCATGAAATTTTAAGTCAGCTTTGGAGGATGAGGGGAATAGGGATGGGAACACGAAGAAGTAGGGAGTAGTGTGAGATATGGGAAAAGAAATGAATGAAATTATATTGTAATCCTGCACACCATTTATTTCTGTTTGTTTTAATTCTAGTTAGCATTTGAATAAAAACAGAATCTAAATTCAATGTTCTTATTTTGTAGGTAAGCAGATAGAGTGAGATCCTAAGTTATATTCACTTAAGAAACAAGTCATCTAGAATAAATCTATAAAACACAGATTCATCTCTTCAGTTTTAAGAGGTATTGGAACTTAAGGAAAATTTATGTCTTGGCAAATGAAATAAGATGTTTACTGAGTTCTTGAAGATTGTATCTTGATCTATGTCTAATGATAATCTGTAAAGAAAATAAAATATAACAAAAATACCTAACAATTACTGAGTAACTCTAAATGGGAAGTTCAAAATACTTCTTTGATGTCAATACATTTAAAGCTCCTAGACATATCAATGTCCATCATAGCGTCTGGTTCAAAGTAAGTGCTCAATATATGTACTGAATTAATGACTACTCAGAGAGTGTATCTTTTACATTCTATTTTACATAGTTACTATGAATAGTCAAAACTTCTATCAACTAATGTATTCTTAACATTAACCAGAATCGGTACAGATATTCTTAAATCTATATTCAATCCCACAAATATTCATCAAGCATCTCTATGTGCCATGATCTGTGCTAGTTGCTGGAAACACCATCTTTGGTCTCTAGGTATTCCCAGAAAATTCTAATATGACAGAAAAGTACAAAACTGGATGATGCTATTAGGTCATTGAAGGACAAAAGAAAGCTCCACAGGCTAAGCCAAATCTTAAATATTAAGTAAGAAAGAAAGTACATATAAGTGAAATGCATTCTTCATTGAAGGAATAGCTTGAGCAAAGGCCTGAAGGTGAGAAAAAACACAGTATATGTGATAGATCTAAAAACAGCTTAGTATTGCTGAAGGAAATATTAAATACTAAAGTGAGGAGGTAGTGAGAGATGAGGATTCATCATGAGATGAACATAAAATATTTGCCTATTAGCACATGGCATTTAAGACGAATAAATGTCTATAAATATACCCAATGAAAAAAATGCTGCACGTGTCTCTTGCCCCCTCCCCACCCCAAAACTGTAACAACAGCACCTGCTTAATTTTGGAACATATAAATAACAGATATGCTTTAACAATCACTTATCAATTAAATACTAAGTTCACATTTTTAGCTTTGCTTTGTATATATTCCAGACAATGAGCATACATAGACAATCTTCCTACTTTTAAGAAAACTCACACAAGATGAGCACTGGGTATTATATGTAAGTGATGAATCACTAAATTCTAAACCTAGAACCAATTTTACCATGTGTGCTAACTAGAATTTAAATAAAAACTTGAAATTAAAATAAATAAAATAAAATAGAATAAAAATAAATTCTAAAAAAAAAACCACACAAGGCTCAGTTTACAGTGTTTTCTACTGAAAAATCCACAAAAATTCATATTTAGCATTTTATGACATTCTCATTCCTCACTTTTCATGTCATCCCTGGTTTATCTAACAGATAGTCGTTAACTTTAACACATTCAACTTTGAAAAAATTCGTATTTTATTACGTTATACTGTGATATTCCTATATTAATTTCCTTTCCTGAGATTGGTTTTTTCCTACATCTTTTGATGAATGGTGATTTCAAATGATCATGATGCTGCTTCAGAATTGTTACTGTTACAGGAAACAGTCTGGTTTCAACCATGGGACAGAGAATGCTCACAGGCTAGGAAAACACAGAAGCACCTCACAAACTCATAGATAGGTTTGCCCTTTTCAACTGATAGCTAGAACGTCTGGTCCTACACACAGCCTACTGCTTCCAGCTTCCTCCAATCTTAAAGCCATTCTTACTTCACCTTATTCCCCCTCCTACTTTAATAATACTAGGAAATACTAGGCTATCTGGAAATAGGAAAGCCTCTTCATGGAGGCCTATATGGCTGGAAAGAGGCCTTCTACACCCTTCTTGATATATGTTCCAGAGGAGAGCAAAGATGTTTTACCCTTTCCCTATTCCTGCTAAAAGCAGGTGGGGCTTATACATGTAAAAAACTGGGGATGAGGTTGGGAGTTATCTAGCCCCAAATTTTCCTTTTGGAAAGTAGTGATGCCTAAATTTATTGTCTCAGATGATGGCTCTGCAACTCTACCTCTGTTATACTACAAAGCAGTGAAGAATCTCAACTGTCTACTGGGTTTTAGGGCCTGTAGAAAGTAAGACAAGAGGAACCATGATTTTAGGTATCAGGAAGTGACCGACCATAAGGTATAATTTCAGCTCTCAAGTAGGTTATCAGAAATACATTAATATAAAAGTAGTGGGCTACATATAAGTATGAATTGCTGTCAATATTTTAAGTATTCTGTTTTTCATACATCAATTACTAAAGGAACAAAGGAAGGAAAGAGGGGAAGAAAAAAGGAAGAAGGAAGCAAGAAGGGACAGAATATTGGAAAAATTGGCTAATATAAATAGCCTCTACTTATTTGCAGTATTACCTAAAAATTATAGCTCCTTTAATAGATTTGTCATTAGGTAAGAGAAGGAAGGTGAGTTCAGCCATAAGGCTTGATGGGCCCTATGCAAAATTGCTGGGAATAGTTGGGATTGGGGGCATTAGCTATCATGAGAAAAAGGTGAATATCAGCCAAATTAGAGTGTCCGAGGTGTTATGAAAAGAATATAGATTTGATCCAGCATCAGATCTCAAGAACAGGAAGTTTACTAGTACTAAACAAGTTATCAAGTCAACCTGAGCAATCAAGGTGGCAATGGTGGGAGAAGGCTATATAGCCTGTTCACATTAGAGCATTTATGGAGTCAACTTAGCACCTAGATACTGGGCTAAAACCAGAAAGATTAATGCCCATGAAACAATGATCACTAATACCCTGGCTCAGGAACTGGGTTGGGTAGGGATGTAGGTAAAAAGTCTAAAATATTGATAAATAAGAAAGCAGCAATATTATAATTGGTATATTCATGGGTTTTTCAGGGTGTGTAAACTGTACTGGTGGCAAAACCTGCCATTAGAGAGGCCCCTATCAAGAACTGCAATTTTTTAAAATAAGTGAGCCCTTGTTCACACATAGGCAGTATCATCCAAAATATACATTAGCACAGGAGTCAGCAAATTAAACACATCATCTGTTTTTGTAAAACAAACAAAAAACAAACAAGCAAACACAACCCCCGCCCCCCAAACACATTGTATCGGAACATAGGCATACCCTCTTCATTTGTGTTTTGTCAATGGCTGGTTTCACACTACAGAAGCAATGCTGAATCTGGCTCACAAAGCAGAAAGCAGAAATGGCCTTCCTATCTGGCCCTTTACAGAAAAAGTGTGTTGAATTGTGCATTAGGGTAATACTATCTAGAACAAATCCAAAGGATCTCCAACTTCCATCCCTGCCATTTCTTTACTCCTATTTCTCAGGTAAATTAAAACCTGGATGTTTTTTAAAGGCAAGATTTATACTAAAAGAGAGACAAGAAATGAATAAAGGTTCTAAGATTTCAGGAAAAATACAGATTCAAAACACCTGAACAACAAATTCTAAACAAATGAAAGCAACACTGGTATTCAATCCATCCACAATCCCTAAAATAAATTCTTAAAGTAATATGTACCTCAAATTTCTTTAAAAATAGTTGTGGTTTTTCTCCCTATTAGTGACCAAGATAATTATTTTCAAAAATTGTATTAGAATACTGAGACAGAGAGAGGATAAGTGAACTGCTTCTCAAACTGGGTCATAGGTCCCAAGGAACCTGTGAGTATGTTCAGAGAAATTCATGTGGTCTCCAAGACAATGTGTAATTTTGTTTTTAGATTGTACTTTATTTTGTTAATGGAGGGGGTGGTAGTTACAGCTATGTAAGAGTTAAGAAACTGAGTTCATACCTGCTTTATATATATATGTTTAAATATATAAATATATCTATATATTTATACATATAAAAGTTTCTATATATATGTATATATATATATATAACATCCTCTAGAAAAGAGTCTACAAAATTTTTCCCTTGTAGACTTGTAAATACAATATAATATTTGAAAAATCCTTGTCAGAGTATGTCAGTAGAGGAAGTAAAAATAACATTAAAAAATCATAACAGTTAAAACTCGAGTGATTTTATAATTTGAATACCATTAATTATTAAAAACTCCTAAACCAAAGTTCAAACTAGATTTCTCTGCCTGAACAGTAATCACACATCTATAAAACAATACATTGTTTACATGAAATTAAAACAAAACGACTTTAGCAAAAGTTTATATATTACTCTGAGCTTATAGAATATAGACAGTTAAGTGTTAAATGTTTAAATTACTGAATGCAACATATAGAGTTATATACATTTTGAAAACATGTTAAAGGACCCAAACTTTCTATGGTTTAAGCTCTGAAGAGTGTAGTTTAAAAGTATGCACATTTTGAATAAAGACTACAAATGCTTTAAGAGCAGGAACCATGTAGTTTTTACTTTTTACAAATTGAGATTCTAGTAAATAACGTCAAATTTTAACATCTTGCAACCTTCCTCTCTCCAAAAAAAAGCTACGATGATGTGTATATACACACACGTGCGTGCGCGCGCACACGCGCCTCCCCCCACACACATCAGTCCATCTCAAGGTTAAGACTGCCAAAAGAAAGGGAATTTGTAGAACAATTTTATGATAATTCTGATTTCAATCTAATATACAGTTGACCCTTGAACATGGGTTTGAACTGCACAAGTCCACTCATATACAGTTTTAAAAGTACAGTACTATTAATGTATTTTCCTTACGATTTTTTAAGATTTTATTTATTTGAGAAACAGAGAGAGAAAGAATGAGCAGGAGAGAGAAGCAGAGGTAGAGGGAGAAGCAGACTCCCCACTGAGCAGGAAGCCCAATGCAGGGCTCGATTCTAGGACCCTGAGATCATAACCTGAGCCAAACGCGGACACTTAATGGACTGAGATACCCAGACACCCCATCCTTATGATTTTCTTAACATTTTATTTTCTCTAGCTTACTTTATTATAACAATACTATATATAATACATATACAAAATATGTGTTTATCAACTGTTTATGTTATTGGTAAGGCTCTAGTAAACAGTAGGCTATTAGTAGTTAAGCTTTTGGGGAGTCAAAAGTCATAAGCAGATTTTCGACTATGTGTAAGGCTGACACCTCTCATCTCCACATGTTCAAGGGTCAATTGTACAAACTAGGAAAATATTTTCAGCCAACATGACAAAATGTTAATACACATACTATAAAATACAGTCTTCCATATTCATAAATTAAAAAATTAAGGCCTCAAAAGAATAAATGAAAAGAACAAAGTGTATTTCATGAATAAATATGTTATTAAAACAAAATGAAGTACTAATGGTAAAGAACACAGGAGAAATATTTAACATCCTGAGAGCCAATAAATAAAAACTGAAGATCTTAAGTGGAGAAAATCCAAAGCTTTCAATAGTACAGGAAGCCATGCTGATATATTACCAGATGGGATGTATATATCAGTTTCATTTTCTTAAGAAGTAAATTGACAACATGAGTCAATAGCTTTAAAGTTTTTCATAGACTTTGACACAAATTTCATTTTCAAGAATTCTAGTCTTTTGACACTGAGATGTTGACAGATTTATGCAATAAAGCATTCACTCCTATGTAATAATAATGAAATATTAGAAACAATATAAGGTCTAACATTAAGGGAATGGTTAAGTAAATTATTCTGTACACACAAGAAATACTATATTTAAAAAAGTTGAATAACATGACAATATATTTATGTTGAGGTAAATTTCTCCCTTTCTTTGAATAAGAAGTACTAGATGCACAATATGATCTCAATTATGAAAGGGAAAGGGTTCAAAAAAGAAAAGAAACATGGTAAAGTCTTAACAGTGGTTCTTTCTAATTGTATGTACTTCCTAGATTTACCAGAGTGAGTATGAAGTACACTTAAAAACAGAAAAGGGAAACATAAAAAGAAAAATTCGCCACTGTGCCAACGATCATTTAAATACCATTACTAGCTACTTATAATTACAATAATCTTATAATTACAGATCAGGCAGACCTACATCTCCAGTAGGCAACCAGAGTTATTTATGATATACGGAAGAGCATTTTGTAAAAGAGTAATATTCTAAATAAAAATTTTAAGGGATTGTAATTATGTCCAAAAATTGGAAAACTGGAAGAAATTATTTATATTACTTTAAATTTTAAAATCCTTGACAAAATCAAACCTCGGAAACTATTTCAAAAATTGAGTCAACTATTTCAAGATTGAGATTTGGAAACTTTTTTGCAATGGAGAAGAAAATATGTAAAATACAACGAATAAAGGGAGAGTTAAAGAGTATCAGCATCAGAAACTAGTCCTATCTAAGCTTTTTATAATCTTGGTGGAAGTGTGCAGAGCCTCTTTGGTTAAGTAATGAACAAATAGTAAAATATCAAAGTAATAAATAGGATAAGCATTAGCAGAACCATATCTAAGTATATGAAAGGAGGCAAAAATGGTACATATGATTTGACTGAGGTTAGGGAGGTTTTGTCATTAAGGGAGAAATGACAAAAGCATATTTATAGAACAAATAATCATTCACTATCAGTCGTAAGAAAAAGAAACTTGGAAGTAAATTTTTCTATTTCTTCTGTGAAGTCTTCCATTTAACACGTTAACAAAATTTTAGGCATTATTAAGGATACTAACAACAAAATAAACATATTTTTAAAAAAGATTTTATTTATTTGAGAGAAAGGGAGAGAGTGAGCGAGCATGAGCAGGGGGAAGGGCAGAGGGAGAAGCAGATGCCGCCCTGAGGTGGAGCCCATCATGGGGCTCAATTCCAGGACCCTGAGATCATTACCTGAAGGCAGCTGCTTAACTGACTGAGCCACCCAGGTGCCTCCAAAACAAACATTTTTAACTTAAAAATTTTCAATGAATTTTGAAATATTTGGCAGTCCATACCTAACTTAGGCCCTAGAATAATCAGCTTATAAGTATACGCAACATAAAAACAGACTGGTTCGATTAACCCTCACTACTGTGGAAAGAAAACATAACGTGGAAATTTATCAAGTACCACAAGAATGAATGACGAAAACTGGTTTCATACAAACCATATAATTAAAAGATTTATAAAGTGGGCATTTTAAGGCATGACTCCATGCATTTGAGGCCTCCAAATATCTTAAAGCATCTCATCAATCACCAAGAACCAAGATTCCTCCTGGCCCTGTGCTAGAGAAATCCTTTAAGGAATTAGAAGAATTTCCATTAATTATTTTTTAATTGAAAAGTAATTTTAAATGTATTTAAATTCAGACTATTAAACATTTTAATTATATTAGTATATTTGCATAGCTCACTTAATATTAATTACATTTCTACTAGTATCAAGTCAAACTCCTCCATCCAAACCTGATTATGGTGATAGCTCTAATGTATAGCATAATGACTACAGTTGATAACAATGTATCGCAAAACATAAGTTTGCTAAGAGAGTAGAACTTAAATGTTGTTACCAAAAAGACAAATACGTGAGGTGATGGGTATTACTTAACTCAATGGAGGAAATCCAATCACAATGTATATGTATATCAAATCATCACATCACACACTAATCTTTATTTTCAATTATATCTCAATGAAGCCGAAAAAAAAAAAGGCCATGGTGATGCCAATAGGATAAAACAGTTACTAAGTGGGTATTCCATTACTAAATATGTCAATACTATAGCTTATTGTATATATAGAAGGCAAATAATAAATTACACTTTTCTTCACTTGTCAGAACCAGCTTTCATTCATGTACAAACATTTCATAATAAAAACGCCATTGACAACTCTTCAGTTAAATATGTATTTATAAATTATGCTAAGATGCAAATATGCAAACTACAGAAATAGATACATAACTTTTTATCCAAGCAAACAGTACCACCATCAGGGATTTGTAAGTTCTTGCCAGGGTTCTTCATGCAGAAGTCTTCCTTCTGCTGTGTCTTTAACATTAGCAACATCACAAAAGTACACATACAGGAGACTAGATACTATAAAAACTTAAATGCAAATGTTTCATCCATCACTTATCCATCCAGCCATCCACCCATCCATCCATCCATCCATCCATCCATCCATCCATTCATCCATCCAATACATTCTATAAAACACTTTCATTGTGTTCCAATGACTTAAATATTGAAATAGCCAGGAGTTCTGACCAAGCTCACATAAGGCTACTATGTTCTTCTGCAATGCCACGTTCAATGAAAAAAAAGAAAAAGCATTCTGGCAGGAAGTTTTTAAGCTATTAACTCACTCATACTTTTTGCCCAACAGATATTCTTTGAACCACACTTTTAAAGTCAGACAGAAGTAATGAAATCTACCTGAGGAAAACTTTAAGCACTGTGTCTATCCTATACAGATGTTAGAGATAAATGGAAAAGTATGTACAGAGACAGAATCAAATTTTGTGATTACTTTGCTCATTTTTTTTAATGAAGTAATAAAACTAAAGATAAATGACAGTGGAGAATATTTAGTAGTAAACAAGTAAGAACCTCTGAACAGTTTTTTTTTAAAGCATTTGCAATGCAAATAAAAGCAATCTAGAATGTAAAAATAAATATTCATATATTGGAACATGTTAAGCCATCCATAATTTAAAGTTGTTTCTTGTAAGATCACACATATTACAAAAGATCTACAAAATAAAACTTATACAAACATAAGAGTTGACAACATTGGGGGTAGATGGGTTTGAATTCTCGCTTTTCCCACCTACTGGCTAAGGGACATTGACAATTAAATTTAGCATTTCAGACCGGTTTCATTATCTGGAATATACAGACGCTACCTAATTTGTAGGTTATCTATGAGCATCCAAGAAATAGTTTGGGGAAAACAGTTCATGACACTGTTAAATGATACATAAATGATAAATAATTGATATGTATTGTAAGATAGAAGTGGGAGGGAGGAAAAATGCTGACTCAAACTCTGAGGTAAAAGGTAGGGAGATAAGAGTTATACATTCCCTCCCTTAAAACAGCACTCTAAGAACAATATTCACTGTAGAGTTTAAAGTATTTAAATACCGGGTGAAAAATGTCATCATTGATATAATGTCTCTGGGAATGAACTATGAGGAACACTGAAGATTTAAATGTCTGTTCTTTTTAATCAATAAATTTGAACCACATTTACACTAGTGCTTATTTCAGGGTCCAGAAAACAAAACAAACCAATTAAAAAATAAAACAACAGCACAACTCAATATAGTTTTTAGAATCCAATTTTTTTTTAAGCATGGGAATAATTTTGTGGTCATTTCCTTCATGCTGCTGCTAATATCTAGGACCTAAGTAAGATTCTAGGGGAGAAACCTAAGTAATGATAGTACAACAAATGCATTTTGACTAAATTACAAACCCTAAAGCACACTAGATGTACTTTTTTTTTAGCATATTAGATTTAAAACTCCAAAAAATCGATCCCAGTAGTACAGTATGTCATTCTAAGAATCATGATCCTTTTACTAAGTAACAAGGTCCTCATATTGTTCACATCCCATGACCACATGCCTTTAAAATACAGAGATCAGTAACAAAAAAAAAAAGATATTTTCAAAGGCTTGAGGCAAACAAGACAAAACACTTTTAAAGAACACAGAAGTCACTGAAGAAATCACAATAGAAATCAAAATGTATTTACAAGAAAAGAGTAACCAAACCCTACATTTCAAAATTTGTGAGATACAGTTAAAGCACTATTTACTGGATATTTAATGGTCTTAAATACTTATCTTAAAAAAGATGAAAGCCTGAAAATGAATGAGAAAGCATCTAAAGTTAAAAAGTCAGCAGAATATATAATGACTACATTAAAATTAAAAAGTAGAATAAAAATAATAAAAGATAGTTATAGAAATAAATTAAATAGAAAATAAGCACACAATACTATCAGTATTACCAAAAGCTAGTCCTTCAAAAAGATTAACAAAATTGATAATGCCAGTACAGGATTAATCATATACAACAAATAAGCATAAATAAAAAATGTCATATATGAAAAGTGGAATATAACAAATAAGGCATATATTAGATAAGAGATCAGGAACACCTTTATGCCTATAAACAAGAAAACATAGACATAGATGAATTCCTAGAACACTCTAACGTTATTATCTAAAGAATAAAACTAAGACTCTAAATGTTCTTTAACCACTAAAGTACTTATATCTAAAGTTAAACACCTCTCACATACACACACAAAAACAACAGCTCTGACGGGTTACAAGTATTTTTTAGAATGCGTTCAAACAAAATTCTAATCTTATAAAAACACTTCCAGAGAATGAAAAAAAAAAAAAAAGAAAGAAAAAAAAGAAAAAGGGAAAACATCAACTAATTAAAAAAAAAAAAAAAGGACAAATACAGAGCAGTCTTGCTTCCTGAACAGATACAAAACGCCCAAACTAAACATTTAAAAATCTAATCCAGCGATGTAGAAAAAAGTTGTTACAACATGACTAAGTTGGTTTATAACAGGAATGCCAAGTCAGTTTAGTTTAGAAAATCACTTAAATGTAATTTAACATTTGCATTAACAGATTAAGAAGAAAAATCATATAAACAACTCGATGCATTTAATATGACTCAATATTTGTGCGTGGTAAAAACTTTTAATACTAGGAACTGAAAAGGACTTTAAAAATCTAAAACTCATCCACAAAAAAAAGTCATACTTAAAAGGTGACATGTGGAAAGCACTTTTTTAAAAAAGCAAAATTACAAGGATGTCCATTATCATCAGCAGTGGAGATTCTAGTCCCCATATAAAAGCAAAGAGGAGAAATAATGGGTATAAGGCTTTGAAAGGAACAAACGAAGCTTTACTATTTGCTGAGAAAGATTATTTTAAAATATTCTGAGAATGTACAAATAATTAGAATGAAAAAGAGTGCTTAGTAAGCTTCCTAGATAAATAACAAATATACAAAAGAGAACTGCATTTCTGTATGAAAATAAGATACAATGTATTTTAAAGTAACAAAACTATACAGAAAAAATGCACAGGGAAAATCTCAAAACTTTGTGAAACATTAAAAGACTAAAATACAAGAAGCATCCTATAGTCTTATACTTAAAGACTTGTTATAAAGATGATGTCAATTCTAATAAAAATCCACATGAGGTTTCTTATAGACTATGACACATGGATCAAATTTTCATGGAAGCACTATGTGACAACACTTCTGTTATCAGCTATCAAGATTTATTTTAAAGGTGTAACAATTAAGGCAAGAGTTAGACAAACTGACCAATAAACAGCAATAGTGAGTCCAGAAGCTGACCCATACATATAACACAATTTAAAACCAATGGAGCATTGAAAAGTAATGGAAAAGGAGAATCCATTCAATAAACAATGCTGGTATACTTAACCACTGAAGGAAATAATAAAATGAGATCCTTATCTCAAATTCAACACAGAAATCATATTCAGGTGCAGGTAGGTATAAAAAAATGTAGAAGACAATAGTTTAAAACTTAAAAAAATGTTATAGGAAAATTTATTAAACACAAAACAAAAAGAATTAAGAACTTCTTTTCATTGAAGCACTATAAAAACAAAATATAAAATGGGAGAAGATATTTGCTTCATGCATAGAAAATTAGTATCCAGACATATAAAGAATTCCTAAAATATGAAAATGGAATCACAAATGTACCATATACTTAACCTCATTAGTAATTTAAGAAATGCAAATTAAAATTATAAGATGCAATTTCACACCTACTAGATGGCAAAACTTTAAAAAAACGGGGGTCAGGGGAGGAAATACCAAGGGTCAGAGAAACAGCAGAGCAATGGAAATTTTCATACCTTGCTGGTAGAATAAACTGATACAATGATTTTGGAAAACAGAATGAACTGATCTTGTGAAGTTGAACATATGCATAGACTGTGATTCTGCAATTCTATGTAAACCCACCTTAGAGTAGTGTTCCTCAAACTATCCATTGTGAACAACCATTGCATTTGTTAAAATTTCCGATCTGTTACAGATCAATACTCATCTAAAATACAATAAAAATGAATTGCTAGATAACTAGTCATGTGCTTGGATGTTACAGCCATTAAAGTTTTTACTCTTTTTCAACTTTTATACTTATTTTGTCACAAAACAGTGACAGTTTACAGATCAGTACTGGTTCATGAAACACATTTTAAAAAGCATTATGTTAGAGCAGTGCTATTCAAGAAAATCTCCGATAATAGAAATTTTGTATATCTGAGCTTGACAAACTGAAATCAAAGTGTATTTTCTGACCACAATGGAATGAGATTCGAAGTCAATAGGAGAAAGAAATTTGAAAAATTCACAAATATGTGGAAATTAGAAAACACATGTCTAAATAACCAATAGGTCAAAAAAGAAATCACAAGAAAAATTAGAAAATACTTTGAAACAAAAGAAAATGAAACATATAAAATTTACGATATACGGTGAGAGTGAACTAGGGAAGCTGAAGGGTCTCCATTTTAGAAAGGTTCCCTCTCTACTGTTTTTCTGGTAGGCCCCATTTACTCATGTTCCACAGTTTGCCTGTGAATGAGCCAAAGAAGCTATGTTCCAATGAATCATTTTCTGAGTTTTGTCTTAGGCCCCGAACACCTGATAGCACCAGAAGAAGAGCCAGATACCAAACATGTTCCAGGACATTAGCTTCAGACAAACCTCAGTTGTGGCTAGCATCAACCTCCTACCTTCAGTAATTTATGGAATAACACCTATTGTTCACCTGACACTCTTCTTTGATTGGATCCTACTCTGGATTCCTGAAGGAACACATACCCTAGACCCCTTTCCAACATAAACCCCTAGCACCAAATGACAACGAGACTCATTCTGCTTTCTTTTCCAGGCCTCCCAGAGATTTTGTCTGCTATTCTCTACATTCTGCTTACACTATTCAATAAACTCTGTTTCCACTTTGTCTGGCTCATGTTTGATTTGCAGCCTGCTTAAAGCCAAGGATCCTCTTGTCTGGTCCTGTGAGATGCCTCTCTGGGTCCTCAGACCCAGCCTGCTTGCATCAAAAGCATTGTTAAAGGGGAAATTTGTAGCTGTAAATGCTCACATTAAAAAAGAAGATCTCAAATCAATAACATAATCTTCTACCTTAAGAAATGAGAAACAGAGCAAAGTAAATTCAAAGAGAGATGAAAATAATAAAGATTAGAGGAGAGATAAAGAACAGAGACTAGAAAACAAAAGAGAAAAATGACCAAATCCAAAGTTGGTTCTCTGAAAAGATGAGTAAAATTGACAAACCTTTAGCTAGATAGACCACATTAAAAAAAGAGAAGATTATAATTACTAAAATCAAGAATGAAAGCCAGGACATTTAAATAAAAAAGGATTATAAGAGTATACTATAAATAACTGTATGCCAACACATTAGATGACCTAGATGAAATGAACAAATTCTTAGAAACACACAGACTACCAAAACTGATTGAAGAAGAAATAGAAAATCTGAATGTACCTAAGTCAAATTAAAAGATTAATTTCAATAATCAAAAAATTTCTAATATAAAAGTCCAGGACCAGATAGCTTCACCAGTGAATTCTACCAAATGTTTAAAGAAAAATTAACACTACTCTTTCTCAAGTTCTTCCACAAAAAAGAATAGGAAAGAATACTCCCTAACTCATCCTATGAGACCATTATACCATTATACCAAAGCCAAAAAAAGAAAAAAAAAAATCACAAGGAAACTATAGACCAATACCTCTCATGAATATAAATGCAATAGTCACCAACAAAATATAGAAAATCAAATCCAGCAGCACTTATACACATTATACATGATAATCACGTGCAATTTATTCTAGGAATGCATGGTTGGGTCAACATTTGAAACTCAATGCATGTAATACATCATATTAATAGAAGAAAGTGAAAAAGCTTATGATCAACTCAATAAATGCAAAAAAGTCTATGACAAAATCCAACAACCTTTCATGACCAAAAAACAAAACAAAACAAACCACTCAACAAACTAGGAATAGAAGAGAAATTTCCTCAACCTGAAGAAGCATTAAAAAACAAAACAAAAAACAAACCAAGAAAACCCACAGATAAGACCATACTTAATGCTGAGATAGTGAAACCCTTCTCCCTAAGATCGGGAGCAAGAGAAGGATCTCTGCTCGTACCTCTTTTCTATTCAATGATACTGGAAGTTCTAGCGAGGGCAATTAGGTAAGAGGAAAACAAAAAGGCATCTACACTAGAAAGGAAGAAGTTAAAAAAAAAAACCTATCTCTATTTGCAGATAACATAATTCTATCTATATAAAACTCTCATGAGTCTCTAAAAAATTATTAGAGCTAGTGAGTTCAGCAAAGTTATAGAATATAAGCTCAATATATAAAAAGCAGTTGTATTTTTCAACACTAGCAATGAACAAACCAAAGAGGAAATTAAGAAAATAATTCCATTTACAACAACATAAAAAGGAATAAAAAAGATAGGAATAAATTTAACCAAGAAGTTTAGGACTTGTACACTGAAAACTACAAAACATTGTTTAAAGAAATTAAAGAAGACCTACATAAATGGAAAGACAACCCATGTTGATGGATTGGAAGGTAAATATTATTAAGACTGTAAAAATCTCCAAATTGATCTATACATTCAATGCAACTTCTATAAAAATTCCCAGCCTTTTCTTTTTCTTTTCTAATTTCGTTCTTCTTTTTCAGAAACAGACAAGCTGATTTTAAAATTCATATGGAAATATAAAGGATCCTAAACAGCCAAAGCAGTCTTAGAAACAGAAAAAAAAAAGTTCAAGGATTCACATTTCCTGATTTTAAAACTTACTACAAAGCTACAGTACTCAAAACACTATAGTAGTAACATAAGGAGAGACCTATAAATCAATGGAAAAGAATGAAGAGTCTGAAATATACCCATACGATTATGATCAATTGATTTTTGACAAGGGTGCCAAGATCATTCAATGGGGGAAAGAACAGTTTCTTCAACAAATGGTGTTGGGAGAATGGGATACACAAAAGAATGAATTTGGATCTTTACTTCATACCATACACAGAAGTTAACACAAAATAGATCAAAGACTTATTTGTAAGAGCTATATATATAACTTCTAGAAGCAGAGGTATAAATCTTTGTTACCTCAGATTTGGATTAGGCATTGTTTTTTTAAATAAGAAACTAAAAGTTCAAGTAACAACAACAAAATAGTTAAATTGTATAATTAAAAACTTTTGTGCATCAAAGGATATATTCAAGAAAGTGAAAACACACAGAATGGGAGAAATGGTTGCAAATATATATATTTGATGAGTCTAGTGTCCAAAGTATACATATAAAAATCCTTTTATACCTCAACAATAAAAAGACAATAAAAAGATAAATGACTCATTTTAAAAATGGGCAAAAGATTTGAATATACAACTCTGCAAAGAAGATCTGTAAATGGCCATTAAAAACATAAAAAGATGTTGAATATCATTAGCCATCAGGAAAGTCAAATCAAAATCAAATGAGATACCACTTCACACCAACTAGGGTTAGGGTTAGGGTTAGGGTACACAATAAATGTTGGCAAGCATTTGCAGAAACTAGAACCCTTATATAGTACTGGTGGGAATGTAAAATGGAGCAACCACTTCATAAAACAGTCTGGCAGTCCCTCAAATATTAAACATAGAGTTACCATATGACCCAGCAATTCCACTTCAAAGTATATACCTAGAATACTGAAAACATACATTTACACAAAAACTTGTACATAAATGTTTACAGCAGCATTATCCATAATAACCAAAAAGTGAAAGCAACCCAAATGCCTATCAACTGATGAATAAACAAAATGAGCTATATCCATAAATGAAAAATTATTCAACCATAAAAGGGGCTGAAGTATTGATACACACTACCACATGGATGAAACATTATGCTAAATAAAATAAGCCAGACATAATGATATCATTCCATTTAATATGAAATGTCCAGAATAAGCATATCAATAGAAACAGAAAGCAGATTAGAGGCTGCCAGGGGTGGTAGAGGGGGAAATTTTAAGTGACTGTTAACAGGTTTCTTTATAGAGTGATAGAAATATTCTGGAATTAGATAGTGGTGATGGTTCCACATCATTTATATACCCAAAACTACTGAATACACTCTAAAATGGTTACAATGGTGACATTCACATTATGTAAATGTTATCTCAATTAAAAGAAGTAACAATAAATCCTCCTCTACTCCTGTCCCAACCAATCAAGAAAGCAAGATAGGGGCGCCTGGGTGGCACAGCGGTTAAGCGTCTGCCTTCAGCTCAGGGCGTGATCCCAGCGTTCTGGGACCGAGTCCCACATCAGGCTCCTCCGTTATGAGCCTGCTTCTTCCTCTCCCACTCCCCCTGCTTGTGTTCCCTCTCTCACTGGCTGTCTCTATCTCTGTCAAATAAATAAATAAAATCTTTGAAAAAAAAAAAGCAAGATAAATGCTCAACAAATTTGTTTTTTCTTCTTTGCTTTCCGGTTTAAAAGATATTGCCATAGGCCTCATAGTTTGGAAACAGTTGGAGTATAAAACCATAGCATGATTATTCTATGGATAGTCCATACTCAAAGATTTTCAGGGATTTCTGGTGCTATCCAAAGTCCTCCCCTGGTTTAAAAGAAAGGTAAAGAATAGCTGACTCCCTGGGATATCCCACCACATCTACATGTCACATGATTTCTAGCTTCTGGACCGCTAAGGGGCTGTCCAATTTCTGGGTACAAATCACTGGGCTGCTGAAAACCAGTAAATGTACCACCATCCAGTCAAGCCACAGTCTAGTCAGTCAATCTTTCACATCAGAAACTTTCAGCAACCACAAAAAAAGATTTCTTTCTTACCATCTTTCTACAACATACTTTTATATCTGCTGCAGGCACCACCTCTCAGAAAGTAGTATCACTAATGAAATCCTGTTCCTTTGCTCCTCCTGCTTCACCTGTTGACTCAGTGCTCAATGCTCACTGTTCAGAGCACTGCCGGTGTTTTCTCAGACCCAGGCAAGACTTCATGCCTTAGGATGGACCATGTCAGCATTCCAGGCTGTGACAGAGCAATTTTTCAGAGAGGTTCTCTTATACTCACCCAGAGGGATTTTCACTTCTCTTTTTTCAGAGGAGCAAAGGTGGAACTTCAGGCACTCCAGGGGATGTTTCAACCAGTGAGTTCCACCTGAGAAGATTCAGTCCCCCGTATGTTTTCTACTCCCATCCTTTTCTTTTAGCGGTTTTCATATTGCTTGTTTTTATCTGAACAAATTATGTTACCTTAACCTTCCTTTTAAATATGCTCTCTCTTTCCCTGGGAAGCCTAACTCCTCTCCATCCTCCAACTCTAAACCAGCAAGCTGTTCTTCGGTCACAGTCTTCCTTGATGAAGACTTTTCTAATGCCTCCAAGTAGTTTCAGGTACTCTTTCTCAATTCTTACCTTCTTATAAAACCCATTAAAGTATGTGTCAGGTTATAACTGTTGATTCTCAATATAAAGTAGAATATAGTACGTATCCTAAATTACAAATTCTTCAAGGGCAGAGGTCATGCCTTACTCATCTTTGTAATTCCAGTACCTAATAAATAGTAAGCACTCAATAAATCACTTCTTAAATACATGAGTTAAAAAAAAGAAAAAAAGCCTATCAGGAGTCCTACTGAGACCTTCTTATGGACTGGGCACTGTGCCAACAACTTTGTATGCATTCTCTCTCTGAATCTTCCTAAAAACACTGAGAGGTAGGTGGAGTTAATATCCCACTTTGTTTTTAAAAATTTTATTCATTTGAGAGAAAGGGGGAGAGAGAGAAAGAGAGCATGAGCCGGGGGAGGGGCAGAGGGACAGGGAGCAGCAGACTCCCCGCTGAGCAGTTAGCCTCACCTGGGCTGTATTCCAGAACCCGGAGATCATGACCTGAGACTGGAGCTGAAGGCAGATGCCTAACTAACTGAGCCACTCAGCCGATCCCCGCCCCCACCTTAAGATTTTATTTCTAAGTAATCTCTACACCCAGTGTGGGCTTGAACTCACAACCCAGATATCAAGAATCACATGCTCTACTGACCAAGTGCTCCAATATCCCTTTTTTTTGAATAGCTAAAATGATGCTTAGAGAAACTATTTCAGGATTTGAACTCAAAATCTGATCTCCAAAGTTCAAACTCCTATCCACTTTATACTCAAAGGGAAAGGAAAACAGATACTAAAGGATTTTTTTTTCAAGAGAGATATTTAAACATTTAAGTTGGGAATTATCTAAGGTATCTTAATGGAGGTTCCTGTGTGAGGCTTTCTAAAATAAATCACCATATGTATGAATGCTTGCACACAATGGTTTCTCTGGTCTTGCTGCTTTTCTATCTCATACTTTAGTACATGCGTTCTTTGTCTACAAAGTCCTCACCATCTTATCCATCTGTAGAATTCCAATTCATACTTTAAAACTTTGTGAGGGCATCACTTTGGATTTGAAGTTTTTCTGTCAAAGAATTTATTGTCATCATAAGGGGTTTCTGTAACTCAGAATTAGTTTATTAACATACATTTCTAGACATTATATTTATTTACCTACCTATTTTCCCTATTCACTCTGATTTTTTTCAAATCCAGAGTCCATTTCTTACTCGTTTTTGTGCCTGTAGTCCTTGTGTAACACAAAACCACACGTACATTGAGGTGCTTAGTAAAAATCTGTCTAACTGCATTTCTATGTCTCCGTTTGGTCCTTGGGTAGGTTTGAGGTATTACTTGCCCCTAACTCTAGCCAAGCAGGATGTGAAAAACATCCACTTTCTATTGCCCACGTTCCTTCTTAAAACTTCCCCTTTCTCCACACAAAATGTATTCCATTCGTTTTGGTTGCAGAGCTCTTACTTCAGTTCAGGTTTGTCTCTTTGCAAAGGCCATGGCCTTAATGACTAATATATCCAGGACATGTATGCATCTATTGTGGCTTGGGCTAGGTTTCAAAGCACAAATAAAAACAAAGCAAGCACTTCATAATCTTGTGGGTTGGTAGATACTAAAGGTATAGAGAGAACTTTATCTGATGATAAAAAGATAAATCTGTGTGCCCTTAACTAAGAAGCAGCAAATTAATTGTGCCTGAGGAGGGTTAGGATGATTTGATAGGAAGTGACATCTGAATTGGACCTTATAGTAAAACATGTTCATTTGGTGGGGGGGGGGGAGGCAACAAGGAATGGGTAAGGCAAGAGGCATTGTACAGAAGATAGCATATGTGTAAAGGCAAGGAGACCTGAAGAAGCACAACATAATCTTGAAGAGGAAGCAGTTTTGTGAGCTGCAACAAGACAAGGGGAAAAGTAATAGGAGATGAGGCTGGAGGTCTAAGATGGAGTAAAATAAAGATAATGGACTTATATGCTGGACTGAAAATACGATTTTATATAAAGTGAGATGAAGGGACACCCCTGAAGGTCTTTAATCAGGGTAGCAACATAACTAGATTTATGTTTGGGAACAACTAACTTCAGCAAAAGATAGAATATGGAGAGGAGGGAAGGCCAGAGGCAGATACATTAGCTAATGAGGCTACTTACTATTATTGTCTAGCCAAGAAATGAGCTAAAGCAACAGAAATAAGCATAACATGAAGATAGAACTGAATAGACTTAGGGGTTATGAAGGAAACAAGTTCTATATGATTTGATAACTAGTTGGCTATGGAGGTAAAGCAAGGAGTAGCAGAAGGTTGTGACATTTCTAACTTGGGAATGGGGGGGAACAGAATGACACCATCCAAGAGAGTAAATATAAGCAGAGGAGACGTTTATGAGAGATGCTAATGAGTTTAATTACATAAATGATGATTTTGAAGGACTTTTGGGACATAATATTAACCACTTAGTATAGGACTTAATCATATGTTGTAGAATTAATTTGATGTGTTTATGTAGACCTCTCAACCAATGCTAAAATCTTTGAAGACCTTGTATTTTATTTCCTTCGCAACATCACTAGCATATAGAAAGGCTTCATTAAAACAACAATAACAACAAATCCCTGGTGAACTGATTTGATTTGTATGGAGCATGATTCTGTACCTAAATCAAGACAAAATTTTATTATCCATTAAAGGATTAAGAAGCAAAAGTCATCAAAATTCTAGATTGGGACATACAAAGAATCCTAATGTACTTTTGTAGTACAAAGACAAAGAAGAAAGAAAAATGGCATTTCTTTACATTTACTAGTAGCTAGAGGATATTTTCCCTCTAACTCCTGGTTTATCTGCTTTTTATCCTGGAATAATTAGTATTCAGTCTACCTGAGAAGATGACGCAATCCAAGTTCAGTCTTTTTTTCACCAGTCACAAGGACTATAGTGTCAGATATTGGCTCTGCCGGATCATGTATGACCCTAAGCAAGTTAAAAAGTGGACCCTTTGAAACTGCAGAAGAGGATAACAAGGCCTATCTCATAAATAAGGATTAAATGCTACATATAAAAGTGTCTATAACTACTCTGGTATATAATAAGCAGGCAAGTTAATATTTTGCCTAAATGTGTTCTTCATGAGTAGAGAGAAGACTACATTTTTAAAATATTGTTTTTAATGTAAGACTTTGGATATTATATTTTAAAGTCATCTTCAAAGTTAGTAGAGCATACTGGTTAAGAAGTCAAATACTGATATTAAATCTAGTTTAAAGTTTATTTTCATGTGACCTTCATGGAGTTAGTTCACTTAAATAAGCTTTCTCATCTATAAAATGGGAATAAAAATTACACCTACTTAGAAGGTGACTGTGTGGATTAAATAACCATGAAGTACATAAAGTATGTAATATTATATACCAGTTAGTATGCTAATCCAAACGTTAGCCATCACAACTATAACCACTGTAATCCATTTTGTCAAATATAAAAATATATGTAATTCTCATTGCAGAGATAAAATAGCATATATGTGTGTGTGTGTGTGTGTGTGTGTGTGTGTGTAGATGCATGTGTGTATGCCCTCATGCATGTGAGGAGGAAATCAAAGGGAACCAAGAAATTAAATTCAATACACCAAAAAATAATTATAAAAAGTTGTATATTGTAGGAAAACAACAAATGAATTTTTAGTCAGAAATAAGATGCAGTGATAAAATTATCAACTAAATTTTAACCTTTGTAGAATAACAATTTAGCTGCCATTTTTATGTAAATTTGGATGATCACAGGAGACATGAACAAAATTTCATAGGGTATTTTCATGCATTTTTCAGAAATAAGGACCTTAGGAATAACAGATTATACACTGATAATATTTACCCAACTAACTTTAATCTGCTTTTAAGAAAGAAATACGCAGATGAACATTTATAGGTCTTTTTATTTTACCAATAAATAATGTAACAATAGCACAAGTATTTTTCCCACACAGACATGATATTTCTGACTTATCATTGATCACCTTATAATTTTTTCTCTTAGCAATAGATCCTTCACTGAGCAATTTATATTATTTTACCTGGTCTCCCTTGACTCCAAACAACATGTCTGATGAGAAAGTTGACTAAAATACATGTTATAATCCTTAACTAGGGAATTTTTTTCTTCTGTGTTTAAACAAAAAGTCATAAGAAAACTGGACTCATAACCTGTCTCTCAGTGCCAGGGTGCAAAAGTGTTTATGCATTAATACTAAATAGTTCAGCAACATGGGCATACTAGCTCATTAATCCAGATTTAATCATTTGAAATGAGATAACAGCATGTCCCTATTAGTCTAAAGTTCAACCCTGAATTTATCTATGAAGGAAACCAGCAAAAATAAATTAAGACCATAATAAGATTTAGAAGGAAATGTTTGTCCAATTTTACATACTATTTTCAAGCAGTCTTTAAACTCTTTTAGTAGCATTAATTTACATACCGCTACTTAATATGTGCATTACAAGTAAGACTGATTCATTCAGATATAGAGAAGATTCTTCTTGGAAACAGTTATATCACTATATACATCTGAAGTAAAGCTGTACACATTTTTAAACAATTGAGAAAGTCCTGGATCCAACCTCAATTATTCTGATTTAGCAGTACTCTCAAGTAGCTATCATTGGAAATCCTAGTCTGATGTCTATTAAACACTTCAGTAACCACAGATATATTTTAAGAGCAAATATGTGTATTATACTAAGACTAAAATAAGTCTTAAAGTCTTAATAAGAAATTTATATTAATTTGGATATTATGTATACCTACAGGCCCAGAGGCTAAAATGTTTATTACTCATAACTTACTTAATTAAAATAATCAACCCAGCACAAATAACTGCATTTCTTTACAATCCTGGGTCTCATTAATGGCACCAATTTGATATTTTGTAGGTAAGTCAAGAATTTAGTAGGCAATGTATTGTAAGTCAAGCATCACTGAAAACCTTGTTCCTAGGCCAAGGGCAGAACTCCCATAATACATAAAGCTCTGGAGCAGTGATTGTCAAGCTTAACAGTGAACAGAAGAATCATGTGGGAATTCCTCTTAAAATGCAGATTCCAGAAGCCAAGTCGTTGGAAATTCCAATACAGTAGGTTTGGGGTATAGTGTGCAGTTTAAATAGGCAACGCAGGTGCTTCTGAAGCAGGTGGCCTAGGGGGTTAATGATTAGTCTTCAGCAGATTCATAAACTCCCTGATACATAAAGAAGGTCATACGGAGGACAATAGAGGAAGGAAGAGAAAACTGAATGGGAAGAAATCAGAGAGGGAGACAAACCATGAGAGACTCTTGACTCCAGGAAACAAACTGAGGGTCTCAGAAGGGAGGTGGGTGGAGGGGATGGGATAACTGAGTGATGGGTATTAAGGAGGGGACATGATGTGATGAGCACTGGATGTTATATGCAACTAATGAATCATTGAACATTACATCAAAAACTAATGATGTAGTACTATATGTTGGCTAATTGAATTTAAATTAAAAAAAAAAAGTCATACAGAGTTTTTCATTGATACCCTCCTTTGAGGGTCCAATACTTTTATCAGATTTTCAAAGGGAGCCAACACCCACAAGAGGGCAAAAGTCACCTTCCCTGAAGATGCACTGAAGCCCCAGTAAAATAATCCTTGGCCAGCAATGGGATTCCCACATCTTGCTAAGGTTTCTTTTAGCACTACTAGTCTGGCCTCCTTTTCCTTTTTTATCTTTAGAGGCAGTCACCACTGTGCAATTTTTATAAAAATTACCAAATGCTAGAACAGAAACTTTATCAAACATCACTGTTTTCTTTCCAAGAGATTTTGAGATCTGCAACTTCTCTTATTTGCAGGGTTTCAATTTCTTGTGTGTGTGGCTCCTTCCTGATCTTCCCAGATTTGTTAAAATAAATTTCATTTTACTCTTTATTCAACGTAGATTTTAAAAGAAATGTATAGCTTTTTCAAAAAAATAATGTAATGTGCCTTGATAATGTAAACTTTTAAATAGTGTCCTTGTTTTTGAGAGGTTAATAATTTTAGGTATCCAATGACATTATTAAAAAAGGGGGGGAGGCTCTTTGGCTTTTTACTTGGAAGTTGCCTATAGCTTACTCATAGCTTAAGAAATGTTTTATCTCTAAGTCATACACCCCTTTTCTTCCTCATAGAGGCATATGCTTCTCATCAGTCATGTAAAGGAAGACTTAACTTTAAAGTGTTACTTAGGCACTAAAAATAAATGGTAGGAAAAATTGCCAAGAAAGGGTATAGATGTTTAGTTATTCTAATGACTATTATGTAGAAAAAAGGAAGAAAATATTTTTTCTGAGCCATGGTAACATCCACCTAATAACTCTTATTATAATGGTGTTTACTATTTTTAACCCACATAGATTCTTATAAAAGAGAAATTCTGCATTTTTTAAGAAGAATATTATATGCTAATCACTTGTCTGCAACTCAACTGCTCACCTGAGGTTAAGAAGGCTAACAGTATTTTTGTACATATCTTTTATGTATCTGTTCACAGTGAAAGATAAGCAGCAAACCAGGAAGTGAGCCATCTCCTTTAGTGGCCAGAGCTTTTCTATCCTTTCCTTCTCTCTCGGAGTAAAATACAGGAAAGGATAAAGACACATTCAGCTTGTTAAAAGACTACATTATCCTGTGAGAAAAGGGCAATATGTATGCTTCCTTCACCTCTGTTTAAGGAGAAAATCCGTTTCCCATAAGGAATTTCAAGTACAAGCCAACAGGTATTAAAAGTTTTTTGTTTATGCTTTTAGGGCGTGGGAAAGCAGAAGACAAGGAAGAATCTTTTGCCTCAGTAATCAATTTCTGCATCAAAACATGTGAGACCATACTTGATTTAGAATAACCGTGACAGTGTGTATGATATGTGTGAGTGTGCATGTGTGCACTGGGACGAGGGGGAGCACTGTTAAATAGGACAGTCTGTTAATACCCAGTTCTCGTCTTTCTCCCTAAGAAAGACCATTCATTACTGCAAGGGGTAGCTCTTTTAGAGGTCCATTTCAAGGAACTTCCGGACATGAATGTCTATATAATTGGCTATTTTTAACTATTACTTTTCTGAACTTCTCAACTCACTTCAATTTCACCTCCCCAGTCAGAAGGCCCCTCTTCTAATTCTTCCCTAGGCTGAGCCATGAGGAGTGCTCTCAGATATCCTGCCTTAGCGTAAGCAACTAGAGCTGAGGATCCAGAAGCCACCCTCACAGGAGTTCCTCATCACATCCTAGTGTCAGTCCAAAAACAAGTTAAGAGTCTAGATTCTGCAGTGCCATCAGCACTCTAGCAACCTGTGACTCTCGTGCTTAAGGATCTCTCAAGAGCAAGGCATGAGAATGTTAACCTAGCAGACCTTAGCCCTAAAACAATAATTCTTGACACTGGTTGCACTCTACCATCATCTGAGAAACTTTTAAAAGTAACAATACAAGGATCCTCATTCTCAGAAATTCTGATTTAAATGTTAGGGGTTGGTCTTTAATGATTTTAATGTGCATCCATTAGAAACACTATCTTGGATCTAGGAGAAAGAAGTGTGCGCATACAAAAAGTATTGCTTTGATAGGGCAAACTGTTAAGAATGGGATAAGCAATTAATCAATAATGGATATATATATATATGATAAAGATTAAAATATGTTATAAAAACTGATACTGGTGTTTGGACAAACAGAAAAACACGGCTGTATTAAAAAAACACTATTATTGTCATTTAGAGCAATTATTTATTATATTTGCCTAATTATGAATTTCAACGATTATGAATACCATTAAATTTACAAATTAACCATGTTAGTTTTAATTAATTAGATTACAGAAATATAGAAACAGAATCATAGGACTGGATACTTACCTGCACATATACCATCTGCTCACATTTAATGGACATGAACTTACTCATCATTTTAAAGAAGATATTACCCATCAGCAGGGTACTCTGATTAAATATTGAACCAGACAATAGCTGAATATTATAGACCACTGTTTTCCCTTTTATTAAATGAGGAGCAATAGCACATACCCAAACTATTAAATATTTTGAAACATAACTAACAGTCCAGTGCTCTTCTGCTTATTTGATACTCACATGATGTCATTTTTACATATAAAACTCATTTTTCCATATATTATTTTCATATAGACTGTATAAATTTCAAAGACAACAAAATTAGAGAATATACAGTAGTAACTCAATAAAATGAATATATTCAGAAGTTAGATGCAAATGGAGTATGCAGAATATTTTTTCATTAGTTTATTATTAAAATTTCAGAAATGTTTTACCCTCATTTCTGATTACTATTTAAGCAGCAGTGGCTTCTGACATTTCAGCATTGAGTTTTCCTGTATCTCTTTTAGTCCAGGGTAGGAAGTGATATTAAAAACAGTTAAGTACGTCAGAAGAGCTTTCTATTTAAAGGAATTCTTCAGTGAAAGCTTTTCATCATTTACTTTATAGCTTTATAGGTTCAATTTTTCATGTAACAAATTTATTAAAATTTGGCAAAATAAAGTGACTATAGTATGTATTCCTCAGAGGCAAAAGCACAAATATATACCCCCCAAAATATAAAACATACAGGAAACATTACAACCTAACTATACATAATGTATAAATATGAAGTAGATACTTTAGAAAAGTTTTCTTATAAATAAAAATATGTTCATATCATGATACCTGGATGAAAGACAGTATTATTATTTCTGAGATGATGTATCTAAGGTTGTAAAGCAGAATATGTGTTTTTAAGACCCAGGTACTTTGGCTGTTGCACCATCTTTCTCCTTTGCCATATGCATTGTAGGTGGGATGCTTCCCCTTGTTACTATGTCTAGCTTTGCAGACTCAACTTTCAAACACCTTATTTACTTCTCAAATGTGATCCTATAATTGTGCTTTTATTGTCCCCAAGTCAAAGTAAGTTACTAGGATGTGTACTTAGTTTTTCTATTTAATATCCTTAAGAAAAAAATCAAACTTTTTGCTAACTTAAAGGAATTGGAACAGTAACACTGAAAAACAGATACAAAAATTACAATGGAAACAAAGATGAAACCACATAACTTTTTAACAAATCCTTGTAACTTATTTATTAGTTTAATCAAAACTTTATTTGTAATTGGAAAACCTTTGATAATTTATTATGAAGCCTTTCTTATCAGACATATCCAGGATTAGTCTATGGGAACAGGATTTCAAACCAGTGTTAGATCAAAAGTGTCCCAGGACAAATTGTGTCTTTAATCTTACACCATCCTGTTTTTCTTTTTTTCCAGCAACAAGTATACCATAGGTTAGCAAATTCAAGGTAATTAAAGTAAGCAACTTTATTTACTGAGAAAAAAACCCAAATATACCCCTAAAAAGTTACAGCAGACAAGAGCTTCAGGAACCATAGAACCAACATATGTGGTTTCCAGGGGCACAGAGTTCCTTTTTAAAAATTTTATACAAATATGGACATAGCAAAACCCTGAAAAACTATTTAAGGAAATGTTAAAGGAGAACCAAAGGAAATTTAAGGAAATTCAAATAAAGTACAAACAAGCACAAAGAAACAAATAAGTTTAAAAAGTATAATTTCTCATATTACATTAATTATGTTCAAGCCCAAAGTGGATGGTCCAAATTGCTAGGCACCTTGCCTTTCTTCTCTTTCAGCTTCCTGTTTTAACCCAAGTGGCAAACGTAGATAGACCAAGAGGCAGGGGACCTCAGTCCTAGATATACCACTTGCTATATGATCTTGGATAAATCATTTATCTTTTCTGGCATGGGTCTCTATTTCTTCACCAATAAAACTAAGAGGTTGAAAATTACATGACTTTATTATTATCACCTAGAAATGCCTGTCTTAGAACTCAAGTCATATATCCATTCTCTAAGTACCTGAAACTTTGTAATGTTGATCGCTCTTAAATGCCATGGTCCCTGCCTGTCTTATTTATTGCTGAATCACTGACATATAGCAAATATTATTTGTAGAACAAGTAACTGAATGAATGAATATTTATGCTTCTATATACCACTATGAAAATCCCAAGATTGTTTCTTGAGTCCTAGGTCTCTCTTAACCTAACTATGTATATAGTAAGTATAAACACAACAATGTATGCTTTCTCTCAGAAAAATTCCTGCTTTTAAAAATATTATTGCTCCCTTGAGTCAGGATTTGATGTCCCTTAGCAGCTGATGTTAGCCTTAATAACCTAAAATGTCCACAACAATCTCATTTAAAGAGAATAATTCTTTTCACAAGCCAGAACTTAAAGACTTTAAACATAACTTGGTATTTTTTAGCAGAAACTTAAAAGTAGTTTAATCACATCAGGATTTAAAAAGTAATTTGAGTTTCAGACTCGGTTATCAGGTGATTGGATCCCTGAGTCTATGCCCTCAATCAGCAGAATTAACGTATCAAAATATAAGAGAGAGAGAGAATGAGAGAGAGAGAGATAAACATTTTGTAGAACTTGTTTACAAAATTCAAACATTATTTCATGTGGAAGGCAGTAAGGCTATTGTGCCTTTGAGTTAATATCTTGCTATTTTAGAAACATATGGAATTATCTTTAATTTTCTATAATGTAAGTGGCATTTATGTAAATAAATATTTGCAAATTATTAGAATGGAATACTAAATTTTAAGTTTTGCTATTTTTAAAAAGAAAATTCATAATAAATTATTTTACATAATAATCTTACCTCTTAAGCTACTATGAACAATAATTACAAATTTGATATTAGATACTCTTCTATTACTTATTTGTCTAACAAATCATTTATAGATCTCTCAAAAGAAATAATTCTGAGTCTTTTGGTCATCACCAGTTATTATTTTTTAGACCCCAACAAAACTGTTTATTGCTTTCTTAAATTGATGAATTATAGACACTACATAATATCTTAAACAAGAAAAAACAACTTTTTAATGTTCCTCTAATGTATCTTTATAGAAATATGCCATTCTTATAATCCTAGTGCTCTTCAAAAGTTAACTGTAAAATAATAATTTATTCTCTGAAACTTGGAATTGTTTTTCATAGAAACTAAATATTAACACTGATGGTTAAGTTTCTAGGACCGCTTGGAAAAGCACATTGAACCTATAATATATAGTATGAGAACACTGATAATATGAGAAATAGGGAAGGAGTTTTTGAACTAGTTCGTTGGGGGTGGTGGTGAGAAGACACTGATAACTTAAAAAAAAATACTCAATCCTTATATATCCAAAGAGATATAATTAATCTAATCCCATTTAAAACAATTTTTTCTATATAAGTTTTCAGTGAATAAAACTTAAGAGGACACATCCAAAGGAAACACAAGCCAAAAAAATTTTTGAAGAACAGAATAATATAACTTTAACATTTATTTTATTCATTTTGCCAACTAATAGGTTTGTTGTTTGAATACTTAATAAGGAGTAGACATAGCTCGGCTCAAAATACTGGCACATGAAATATTCTGAATTCTAATTTAGTCTTTCTACTGACTTTTCCAGTGCCATGCTTTAAAAGGTCTGCACTTTCTGTATGTCTGTTTCTTTACAGGAAACAATGGGGATGTTTTTCCCACTATCTTTCAACAATAAGATAAAAAATTTAAAAGTAATGTAAAGAATTGGGAAAATATAAAATAAAAGTGTGACATAATTTTCAACTGGTTCGTTAAGTTAAACTGAATTTGATTTATTCTGCCAAATGAGAAACTACCAAGTTAGACACTCACCATGACATTTAAGTCACCAATTTTTCAATATTACGACTAATATACAGACAACACATATAATCACTAGAACAGTTAATACTTTTAGAAACATGTGCCAGGCATTTTTAAAGGTGCATATATACATATATACGTACACACACATATATGTGTATATATATATATCTTTTATCAGATAACCCCTAGGTGGGCACAGTTGTTACACCTATTTTACTAATGAGGAAATTGAGAATGTCATACATATAGGAAATGGGAGAATGAGGATTTGAATCCAGACAGCCAGGCCCTGAAGCCCAGGCTCTTAACTTTTTTAAATTTTTAATTTTATTTATTTTATTTTATTTTTTTAAAGATTTTATTTATTTGACAGAGAGAGACAGCCAGCGAGAGAGGGAACACAAGCAGGGGGAGTGGGAGAGGAAGAAGCAGGCTCCTAGTGAAGAAACCTGATGTGGGGCTCTATCCCAGAACGCGGGGATCACGCCCTGAGCCGAAGGCAGATGCTTAAGGACTGCGCCACCCAGGCACCCCCTCTTAACTTTTTTTTTAATACTGCCTATTTAATGTGGGGAAACTAGATAAAGAAAAGTAACCTATTTACATTTTATTTCACTTAAGAATTACCAAAAACACTGCGTAAGCTAGGAGTAGAATATTTAAATTAACAAAGTGTGACCATTTATTCAAATTTCTCTAATATCTGAGTTCCATAATATTATAGGTGCCCATTTTATTAGCTAAGTGCAGGAAAGCAAAAAGATAAGAGTAGATCAGGTCCATGTGTAAAATTTCAGAGAAAGTTTTAAAATATTTTTAGGAATAATGGATAATTTTATTTTTTAAAAAAGAAAAAAATTTAAATTATTTCATAATTTCACAAAGATTCTGAAACATGGTTATTACTAATAATAGAAGCAGAGAAAGAAAAGGAAAGGAAATTAAATTTTAGTGATTGTCCACAACATGCTAGGACTTCATTTGCATTTTTTAATAGTCACAACTCTGTGAGAAATGAGTCAGTATATAAATTTTACAGATAACCCCAAATTCAGAACCTTACCAGCTCACCAAAGGTTGCATACTATACAATCAGTATATGGAGCCACTGTTCTAACTCAGGACTCTCTGAAGCTCTAAAAGTTGTTCCTTATTATTAAAAAAATTATGGTTATCATTGATCATTTGTGAATACTCTAGTTATACTACAGCTTTGTAGTATGTCTGAAATTCTGGAATTGTGATACCTCCAGCTTTGTTTTTCTTTCTCAAGATTGCTTTGGCTATTTGGGCATTTTTGTTGTTGCTTTTTTTGTTTGTTTTTTGTGAAACCATACAAATTTCAGTAATATATTTGTTCTAGTTCTGTGAAAAATGCTGTTGGTATTTTGATGGGGATTGAACTGAATCTGTAGATTGCTTTGGGTAGTATGGACACTTTAACAATATTAATTCTTCCAATCCATGAGCATGGGTTATCTTTCCATTTGTTTGTGTCATCTTCAATTTCTTTCATCAGTGTTTTATAGTTTTCTGAGTACAGGTGTTTCACCTACTTGGTTAAGTGTATCCCTAGGTGTTTTATTCTTTCTGGTATAATTGTAAATGGACCTTTTTTCTTAATTTCTCTTTCTGCTACTTCATTGTTAGTATATAGAAATCCAACCAATTTCCAGATATGGAATGAATAAATCACAGGAATAATAGGTAAAGCATAGGGAATATAGGCAATGGCATTCTAATAGTGTTGCATGGTCACAGATGGTAGCTACACTTGCAGTGAGCATAACATATAGAGTTGTTGAATCAATGTTACATACCTGAAACTAACATAATGTGTCAACTACACTCAGATAAAAAATTACACAGTTCATTCCAAAGATAAAAAATATATAGAAATACACTATTAAATTCAATATTTAATTTTAAGCATAAATTTCATAATCTTCCTTTTCCAAAGCTAAGGTTATAACAGGTTAAAATGGTATTTGTCTCACTTTTATGTTCTTAACAGAATTTATGCCAATGGTGCTTATAAGCAGTGATATTATATGAAGAATATACTTCCAATTTTTTTTTTTTGGTTGTTAAAGGGATTAAATAAGATAATGTATGTAAAATGCTTAGCAAAGTGAGTGTCAAAAAGGAAGCACTCAATACATGTTAGTGATTACTACTGCAGTAAAAATTCCTATCCAGCATTCTTTAATCATAATTGTTACTGTCTAAACTTTATTTGATAAAGGAACTTTAGTGGGGTATGTCTCATACCAATCAGCTTATCACAGAACTAGGGATCTCTGGAATACACTTAGACAGAAAGAGAAGTAGGAAGGTGTAAAACAAGGAACATGTCAATCCCTAAACAACTCCCAAGTGATTCTTCATTTCTGTTTAAAAGGTATCCCGACTCCCTAGAGTTATTAAATAAATTTTGGAAACCATCTTTTCAACACTAATAAGCTTCCCAAACACTTATGTTCTATGAATGAAATCATAAGTGGTCTGCTAGACACTGTATGAAAAATAAACCAATGCTAGTGATAGCGTCTCAGTAAGAATGTCCTATAAATTAGTAAAAAAGCAAGTAAGTGAATAAAGCAGCACTAAACTCAATTCTGTAGTTTTTAATTTTAGATGTTAACCTGCTTTAGAAGCATGGTCTGCCATTTCTGAGAATGCCATAAAAGTTAAATTCAAAATCAACCTGATGGATGACGCACTGGCGGAATTTATCAACCAACAGTAATGTGATGCACCTTGTCTATTCGATGAATGCTTGTATATATTTTACATCATCCTTACAATTTAACACATCTTTGCGATATTTTGGCCTAAATAAAATTCAAGTGACTTAACCCACTTTTTATAATGCTCTAGCATTGGGGGCATTTCTTGAACCTTTGTTATTAGATTGTTTATTACGTAACACAGAAATTGTTGTTCAAAGAGGCTTAAAACTTAAAGATCAACATGAATATATTTTATCAGCAATATAAGTTAAATGGAAAATAACAATTAAAAATTAAATCTCTTCAACTTTGTCTTTAAAACTACTATTCCAATTGAGATACATATTTTCAAGGATAACATTGAGGCCTGAAATAGTTAATGGAACTTGATAATTTATAATTAATTCTGACTATATAAATTAATTTAAAGATAATCAAAATAAAGTTGGCACTGTATTGTGATTAGTTTGTAAGTTTGCTTTTCTTAAAGGAATTAAAAAATTTTTTGTATTCTAATAATATCAACATAAATATGCCCTAGATTCAGAATACTCAATTTGTGAATATTGTCTTCTACTCTGTCTCTCTTGGTTTGCTCCAGATATCACAATGCAATATATCCAGGTGCCAGTTAAAGGTCTTTTCAAGTTGTCCCACTGAATATATGCCTTAAGATCATTTGCTATGATATCCTACACCAGCCTAGCACACTTGAAGGCTTTTTCTTTTTCTTCATTATTTACAAGTCAGTCAATCACGCCCAGGATATTTTCTTGAATACATATTCATTTTAATGCCCTTTCTTGCTTTTCTTTTCTAACCTCTACCTACTTATGTTTAAGGCAAAATGTTATGGTCACTACTTTCTATTGTTTTCTGTGTTAAAGGGATTTTATACGACCTGACCACTATAACCATGATTCCATGGGAAAAAGCACTGTGAATTTAAGGGGAAATAAAAATGAACTCTTATAACACAACCCTTATATAAGTAGTTTTTGCACTGAGCATAAAGAATATTAGACTAAGTATAAATATTAATCCTAAGGATAAAGAAAACATTGGCCTACAATATCTTGCAGTTTGAATCCTACATAAATCTCTAGCATCACCTTTTAACATGCACTCCTAGTTCTTACAATTTCTGTCATTCTGACCATCATTTAATGTTAGGTACTATGCTCTCTCCCTCCTTGGTACCTTTGTACATACTATTCGAATCTTCCTTCTAGAGAACTTTTCTCCCTCTTGATCAAGTTAACTAATTCATCAAGATTTCAGAAAACTAAACGCTTCCTCCAAAAAACAAAAACAAACTTCCCTTGATCCCACTGATCAGTTAAATTCTTCTTCTAAAAGCGCTCATATTAATACCATGTATCTCTCCACAGCAATTAGAATAGTTCCAACTTTGCACTTATTTATATGATTATCGGATTAATATCCGTATCTCTAGGATAAGTCTAGAAGAGCAAGATCCATGTCTATTTTTGGTCACTGTTCCAGTGAGCACATAATAGATTTCAACATATATTTGTTGAAAAAAAGACATTGGCAAACCACGGATAAAAAAAAAGAGAGAGAGAGAGAGAGAGAGATAGAATACTGAGTCAATGACCCCTACATAAGAGAAAAATCACTGATTTTTCAAGTGAAAACAATACAGAGCCATATTTGATAGAACTCTTTAAGACTGACATTTTTCAGGAAAAAAAAAGTTCAATTTGTGATGGTAGGAAGAGGGGGAATGGTAATTGACATGATGGGGCCAGCTGGAAATAAATTATGCCAGATGCAAGTAAAACTTAAGTAAATGGAGAAAACAAACTATACCTTTGCTATTTTTAGAATTTATATATAAGATTCATAGTTTTAATTGTATACTATTTACTATTGATCCTGGGGACCAACTTGGGTATTAATTTTAATTATAAAAGGAAAAAGAACCTCAGCTAGTATCCTTGGATAAATTTTTCCTGTTTTAACTACATAGTGTTTCATTTCCAACTCATTCAGAATATACTTGCTTTAGACTCTTGACAAATTTTCCAGTTATAATTGCAAAGAACTGTTCACTTCCCTATGTTTCATGCAAGTTATTTTTTCCCTATTTCTTTTCTGATCTGCATTCTTGGAAATAAAGTGTTAAAAACACAAATGCAAGGTGTATTATTTCTAACACCTTTTTTAATTTACCAGGCTATTTTGAATTTTAATCGTAGCTTTCAAGCTACTAAAAATAAGCTTCCCCATCTTCTCATTGCATTGCAAGCTTTGTCTTAACTTGAATTACTCTCTCCTGAACCAACCTACGATTTCTCCTCTACCTAAACTCTGATTAACTCATGTCCTCCCAAGAAGCCACTGTGATTAACTCTACAGAATTCTAATTGCTTCTTTACTCTGCATATTTTCATACTCGGTTTGATGTTATTTTACAAAAGCTCCTGAAGTGTTTTTCAAGTACATGTTTCAGACACTTTAAAAAAAAAGACTTAATCTTAAAAACTTGCTTTATCTTTGTCTTCTATTCAAACCACTACCTGAATACAGAAAAATTATAAAAATGTTAAGTGACTATGCCATCTGTATTTTGAATGAGCATATAATTTGGAGCACTGATTAAAATAATAAAAGTCTATCTTAGGTCCAACATATATCTTATCTCAGACTAAAACTGACTTATTGTCACCACTTTGTGACTGACATTCTTCACCATCAGTTCCCTAGTCAATATTTTCCCAGGTAAGTGAGAAATGTATTTTGCAATAAGAAGCGAAGTATTTCAAAGTCAGGATAGATTATATCCATTGTTCCTCCCTCAACTGACTACACTTTTCACCCTGTTAGATAAGATTAGATCAGTCTAACAGACTTTATTCTGTATCAAGCTATGATGATTGTTAGCCAATACTCAATTCTCTTCAAGATATTCAAGGGATATATTCATGTGACGATTAGGTGATAGGACTGCAATTTTCCTGGATCATTCCTTTAATATGTAAGTATATTTTTCCATTATAAAATTACTACATGAATATAAACTTATTGTTAAAAATAAATCCAAGTAATGCTAAAGTATACAAATTATAAGAGTTCTTAATCTTCCAGCATCCTATTTACACACTCTCTATAAACCAAGGATATAATTTGCTACATATTTTCCAGACTTTTTCTTAATGTATTTACATAAACATAAGACATATCTTATACATTATTTTATTTTATAAATATATGTGCACATGGTATAACATATGTATTATATGTACATAAGTATATAGTCTTATATAGTACATGCATATTATTCTCTGTGTGCATTTTTTTACATAAATGGGATCATAGTGTACATATTTTTTGTGACATGTTTTCAATTTAGCTTATCTTAGAGATCTTTCCATGTTTTTTTAGCTTACAAATCCAAATTTTGCATGGTTGTTGGTAGTTCTTATCCTCAGAGACCACAGGTAGCATTTTCTAACTTTCTTATAAAATTTCAAAATAAATGAATCATTTCTTTCAGTGCCTGGGAAAATGAGTAATGTAGTTTTTTCCATCGTAATATATTTTAATTAAAAGCATTTTAGCAAGTAATCATTGAATTTAATATGATTTTTCATCTTTCCTTAAATGTTTAAACCTCTTATAAACTTGTATTTTAATAAAAAAATATATGTATGTACATAAAGAATGTACACATTTAGGAATCAAGGTCCAAAATTAGTAAAAAGTAAAATTTAGTTTATAAAAAGAGAAAAAATATAGCAAATTTGCCTACTCATTAGAAAAATTAAACACATACACATATAACTCATTTTCTAAATTAATGAGGTAGACTGCACAAAAACATTGAAGCTGCCGAAGAAATGTTTTTAAAGAATTCTTAACAGCAACAAAAAAAACAAAACGAAATAAAACAAGAAAACAACCTTTTAAAACAGTTTACCAACATACTTAGAACACAGAAATCACAAACAGCAGGAGCAGCAGACCAGAAAAGCAACATAAAATTAAATTAAAATCTGTATTATGTAGGTCTAGTCTCCTCCCATACATATAACACTGGAGTAATGGGATTGTTACTTTTGTTTTCTAATAGGCAACATATTGCTATGCTCTTCAAACTGGAAACTGGAGTTGAATCAATTAGCAAACAAACACATCTACTATAGAATTTACTAATTTAAAAAAAAAACTAAACTGGGCCATTTAAATGAGATATGTAATAATATAAGCTGTTAGGTTTTATTATCAAAAGAAACTGCTGAAGGAAATGCTATATTACTTCTGGTAGAAAATAAGCTTCATTTTTAGACTTCTTTGAAAGAATTAATGTTAATACCGCCCAAATGAAAAAAGTATTCAGAAGGAATGGCGTGATTTAGGAAAGCCTATGGCTACACAAAATCATTGCCATCATTATTGGTGATATTTGTAGCTGGTATAAAGCTTTCTGATATATAGTGAACTGAACACTGCAGCTTTAATTGAAGTTTGAATGTTATAAACAGTTAGATGTCTGGCTCTGGCCTGCATTCTAATACCATCAGCAGAACAGAGATGGGAAGTATAAACAAACCTTTTAACTAGATTACAGTCTCTAAAATGGCCAAGAAATCCTTCAGCACAAACTCCTGTGTGACAAATGTGGAAGAAGGAAAATGATTTTGGAACAATGCTAAAAAATAGTCTCTATATTTCTGTCATTACTGGAACATGTATTTGACTTTTCAAATATTGGCTTAATATTCGTTAATGATAAACTTTACATTTAACTTTCCAAATAAGTAAAAATCCTTTTTATCTTACATAGCAGCTGTTTTTTATATCAGTATATTCCAAGTAAAGAAGCTATTTAGAAATCAATACTTTTCTTTTGTTGAATGTGGAATACTTGCCTCCCCCAACATTAGTGACTGTATGTATACAGCCAAGATTATTATTTTTAGAGAGTAATATTAAGAATGTATGGATTGAGTTAATTAATGTCCAACCAATCAGGAGACATTTCTGGACTCAAGGTATATAAAAAATAATAGCTTTGGATATAAGGATGGATCTTAATATAATTTAGCATTCAGTCAACCTTAAGAAACATTTTAGGTTTACTTCCAACTTTCAAGATACAGACTTTAAATTTTAAAAAAGGGAGCACAAGAATGTATATTTTAACACTAGCACCATACAGAAATCTTTCCTCTAATTGCTTAAACCTTGGTTGGTCGGCAAAGAACTCAGCGAAGCATGGATGTGCAAAAATTTTCACCATTACAAGGCAGGTGACTGATTTATATAACTCATTTTAGTCCTTTAAAACAATATGTTCTATTAATTACTCAATAACATAGAATTTAATTACAAGTTCTGAGAAAAGGTTATATAGGCCAACTGAAGTAGGACTCAATTTAGAATTAGTCACATACAACTTTGTATGAAATATATGCTTTTCACCAGGTATGATATCATTAGTGATTTTCTTTTCCATCATGTGCAGCTACATTAGAAGATATACCTTAATATATATATATGTCAAGCCTGGTTCTCACCCTGGCTCTCTGAAAAATTATATGAGTCATTCCAACTTCTGAAATCTTACATGATATTATAGAAATACCTCAAACAGAAACAATGATGAGTTAGAATCTTTACTTCCAACCTTTACCTTTAGGTATTGCCTTTGCCTGTTAGGAATCACCTTTAGGTTATCTAAGGATATGGTCTATTTGAGACCATAGACTTACTCTATCCCACCGATTACTGAGATTATTCGTTAAAGCAATAAAACCAATTTGTTATAAAGTTTCCTCTCTGAAATATAATAGATTACAGAGAATGGTTCTTTATCATTTAAAAACATTCCCAAATTCTACAGGTCATAATGTATCGGCATATTATTTATAGAATAATGTAGTCAATTTATGCATATAGGATGAATGTGTATTTACTTAGGATGCATATGAAAATTACTTGATTAACAACATAGAATTTTTAGAAATTACTCTTTTCTCCCAGAAGCAAAGAATGTAAAAGCAAATCTGGTTAGCTGGGTCAAACATTTTTTAATTTAGTAGCTGCTTTAAAGAACAACTATATAATAATTTAGGCATCTAGAGAATCCAGCAAGTTGTCCATTCTCGTACCAAAAATATTTCTGACTTTACATAGTACTAAAAAGAGTACATTAGGGGCGCCTGGGAGGCTCAGTCGTTAAGCGTCTGCCTTGGGCTCAGGGCGTGATCTCAGAGTCCTGGGATCAAGCCCCACATCAGGCTCCTCTGCTGGGAGCCTGCTTCTTCCTCTCCCACTCCCCCTGCCTGTGTTCCCTCTCTCGCTGGCTGTCTGTCAAATAAATAAATAAAATCTTAAAAAAAAAAAAAAGAGTACATTAAACTTAATTCTATATGTGTAATGTAGTAATTATGAAACTCTTACAAGGTACAGGGTCCAGAAGATATGTATCTATACACACCCAACCACTAGGCAATATATGTTCCCTCTTGTAGAGGTTTTCCATTAAAACATTTACATTAATATTTACAGTAAATATTCATTGGGTCACAAATTGTTAGAACCTTCAAGATTCACCTAACAAAATGCTAAATGTAACCCATGCAAGAGAAAGGAAGTTCAATATATGGAAAGCCTAAATGTAATTTTTGCCATACAGAGAGAAGACTGACTTTTTTTTTTTTTTTAAGATTTTATTTATTTATTTGACAGAGATAGAGACAGCCAGCGAGAGAGGGAACACAAGCAGGGGGGGTGGGAAAGGAAGAAGCAGGCTCATAACAGAGGAGCCCGATGTGGGGCTCGATCCCATAACGCTGGGATCACGCCCTGAGCCGAAGGCAGGCGCTCAACCACTGTGCCACCCAGGCGCCCCGAGAGAAGACTGACTTTATGTATACAGCCGACCCTTGAACAATGAGAGTGCTGACCTCTGTGCAGCTGAAAATCCCGTATAACTTCTGACTCCCCTAAAACTTTACTACTAAAAGCCTACTATTGACCAGAAGCCTTACCGATAACATAATCAATTAACACATATTTTGTATGTTACATGTGTTACATATTGTACTCTTACAATAAGGCTAGAGAAAAAAAGTGTTAAGAAAATCATAAGGTAGAAAAAGTATACTTAGAGTACTGTAAGAATTCTGCATACAAGTGGACCCATAGTTCAAACCTGTGTTGTTCAAGGGTCAAGTGTATTTTTATTTCAAGTTGCACACTGGTCTGCATCTATGTTCCTTATAAAGAACTGGGTTTGTTTATTGTTTTTCTGTCCTTGTAAACTTTTAGAAATTTTCCATCACTCTATCAATAAGCTGCTGGGGCCATGATTTTACTAATGTTTACCGGCGTACTTACTGACTGATAAAAGCTACTGTGACTGTGTTTTAAATTTAAAAAGTGTTATGAATTTACTGTGATTATTTTGCTCCTATCTGTAAAATGCTATTTTGTCAATAATAGGTTTCCCCATTTGTAATATGGGAACAATGTTCAAAGTTCACAGGACCAGTGTATTTATCACAGTGTTAGGCACTTAGAATAAATAGTAGCCATGATTATTACTAGAATAAAAAGTTATGAATGAATTTGAAAAAGATCCAAATTGACCTTCAGACGTCTATGTACCTTCACAAGATACTGTACCAGCAAGAGAGTCCCTCCTTTCAAACTGTGAATCAATATTATTCTAAAAAGTACAGTTTAAGGGGGACAAAGAAAATCCAGGAAATTTCTCTCTAATATATTTTTAAATTACATATGAAAGCCATGATAGGAACCAAGATAGTATCCTTTGGTTTTGAAACATCCATAACTAAGAAACTTCCAAATCATTTTACTGAAGTTGTATCACATAATCAAGATTAAAAATTGCAACTAATCAATTTAGAGCTAGAACTGGAAGCTTCTAATAAGGTTATTGGAGGAATTTATCTAGTACACACTGAAAATTCCAAAACTCCTAAATAGTATATACTGTAATTATTCCATTATAATTAAATTATACTGTTAGCTTAAACTATAGAAATTAACTAAATGATCAAAATGATAATGTACCATGTCTTCCAATGAGCCATGAAAGATAACCTGTTATATGAAATGTAAATGAAAAAAAGTTACTTTTGCGAAAAAAAAAAAAAGTTTAAGTTTGGAGAGTTTGCATTTGGTTTTTTTGGGGGAATAATTTAATGAGATATTTCAATGAACAATGTTGATAATATTCAAATAAAAGTATATATCAATAAAATACTAGCAATGATAGCCACATAAACTAATTTTATGGTCTAAAATTAATGAATTATATACAGAATAGAAATCCCCAGAATACGGTATTAAGTGGAAAATTTTTCTTTATATTTTTCTATTTTAATAAAATACAGCAAAATCCTTCTTAAATATGCATTTTTCCACCTAACAGTATCCATTTAGTTAATATAAAATTTATTTAGGAAAAAACATCAAACTAAAGTTATGACCAATGTACGTGTGGAATACAATTAAAATATCTCTTCACATTAAACTGTAGGGACCATCCTTGATTCTCAGATGCCTAGCACAGTGCCTGACAGACAGTAGATGTTCAGTAGATGTTTAACGAATACCTAAATACAATCTGTTTTGCACATACATTCAAAATCCAGACAAGTTTGCAAAGGTACATAAGTTGGACATAGGCTTTCTGGCTGACTTCATGGGGTCCCAGTGATGACTAGGAGTAAATCTTCATATCCATAGAAAACTGGAAAGTTGATAATTGTCTGGGTAAGGACCAAAAAAACAAAGTCAGGGAAACATGTCACCTAAGTAACAGTTGCTTTATAGAGCTGGTAAAAGTGGCCTAATCATTCCAATAACCTATTGCATTAGTCACTCAATGAAATGAAATTTAAGTGTATCTTGAACATTTGCTAGTATATTTTTAATTGGAATTTTTTTGAAATCTCTTATTAAAAATAAATTACTTTTGTTAAATTGCATCCTGTACAAGGATTAAAGGGAATATGTTTTTCTTTCTATAAGTACTATATTGTTAATGGGATTTAATTTGGCTAACAGAAAAAGTGAGAGCTACAGTAAAAATAAATTTAAAAATTCACGGTAGTGGAGAAATTGTAGCAGGGAGGAGAAGAAAGGAAAAAGGAAGAAAGGAAAGGAATCCCACATATGGGAGTAAAGAAATTCAAACATGCCTAACTCTACTATTAATTATGACAAACAACCAGTAGGGCCTACTATGCATCAGACCCTGCTGTGAGGGATATAAAATGTTAACATGACAAAAATCCTTGGTCTTAAGTGGTTCACAGAGCAAGACTAACAGGTAAACGTTTATAATACAATATTCATCATTCTTATATATATGTCTTTAATCCAAGAATAAGAAGTATATTTACTGATTAATTAGAAGTGCAGAGAAAAAATAAGCATCAGGGAAAGCTGAAATAATTCTCAAAATAGTAACTATCCAGAACGAGAGAAATCAGTACTTCTTAAATCAACAACAAATAATTGAATTATAAATAGACAAAATTTTGGCTTAAAGCTATTTACCTAAATATTCTTAGAATAATATGCCTCCATATAAAATCCCTAAGTGGTATACACAAAATTGTGAATGACAGTTTCATTTCTGACAAAAGAAAATGAGGTAGTATAGCACAGTGAATGTTAAGAGACCTAAGTTCTCGGGTCCATGCTCTGTCCACTCAGAGGTCTTGGAACCTAGGCAAGTTCCTCAAGCTCTCTGAACTTCAGCAATATGGAAAATGAAGAGCTGGATACAGTGACCTCCAAGATATCACTTAGATGAAAATTACAATCCTAAAATGTCTTAATGTCTAAAAAATAAGTCATAATAAAAAAGGTTGTCTAAATATAAATCATTATCCCACTTAGAGGAAGTTCAGAATTCTCAAACCACGCAGAGCTACCCTAGGAGTGGTGGGATAAAGGAACAGTTTCAAAAGAAAAGCAGACATAAATTAAGCAAAGGTATTATACTTAAGACTGTAAATTTTCACTCAGCTGCCGACGGGGCAACTACCACCCAATTATATACACAATTTGCTTTACTTAAAATTGATTTCTTCACTAAGTTCTACTTTCTCCCTCTATGTTAAGGTTGCTGAGGAATTAGGGTGAGGACGAGAAATCCTAGGTGGACCTGAAATAGTTAGTATTGATGTTGGGAGAAAAACTTGAACCTGACACAGATTTCTGCTGAAGTGCACCAATTACACCTCAGAGAAAGGTAAGAAATTGTTCAAATCGATGTCAGAAAGGAGGGAAATAAGACCATATTGTTTACTGCTACACAGCTTTTTTCCGTGTCTAAATGTCTACTTTTGCACACATTAATGAAAATTTTACAGAACAAGTTTCTACATTTGCAGTGCGTTTCTGGCACTAAAATAGAAGCATATTATGTTTCGGCTTTACCATCAAGAAAATAAAAAATTAAAAGTATTACCATGTTTTAAGAATATATCCATCTAGATTTATTTTTCTTCAATCCTTTCTATTTGATCAAATTGCTGTTTTCATATTACCAGTCTGATCATAAAATTGCTGCTTTACAGAAGAATATTTTTTGCTGACATAAATTATGGGATCAGAGATACCAATGCAGTTACAAAAAAGGGTGTGTGTGTGTGTGAGAGAGACAGAGAGAGAGTGTGTGTGTGTGTGTGTGAGAGAGAGAGAGAGTGTATATATGAATGTGTGCATCCATCTTCAAGGAAAGAATAAAGAAATGTATGTATGAAACAAAATGCTACTTTCCAATGTAAGCCCTAGTAAAAGGCCTACATTGGAAATACACTTTCTAGCATTTGTAAAATAAAATACAGCACTGAATTTGAAAGCCATAGTGATTTTTATGAAAACTGTTATTCTATAAACCTAAACCTGGATTTATCTTTCAATTTATGTCTAACTACAATGAATATACTAACTACGACTTCATGATTTGACTCATGAAAATATATTTTAGAAATTTGTCTCCTTTCACGTACAGTGAGCAATTTGGTTCAGTACCTCAAGAGATGAAAAAACTCATCTCAATTTACAACACTAAATAAATAATTCAGTTAAAACTGAAAGTGGTACCAATCCAGCAAACTATTGATGGAGAGGTTTGGCCTTCCATGAAGCCAGAACAACATAAAGTTTTCAATGGGGATTACTTGTTCAGGCAAGTTACAAAGATTAGAAAAATACCCAGATTAATTAGGAAATAGCTTATATTCTCGTCTTATGGAAAACAAATATCAAGAACGTATGTAGGGAGAGATAATACCGGTGGTATTTAAACTTTGAGCATTTTAAGCTTTGAACTTTACATGCTGATATATGAAACAAACATTTAACAAAAAAAAGCAGTAATACAAGTCAAAACCTAACCAAAGGCCTCTATCAACTAAAAATTTGAGATCTTCCATGCAAGTCAGACACAACAACAACAAAAAAAAGGAAAATTAAACCCAGAAAGCAAAAACCAATCAAGTCTGTTCCAACACTGAAGTCAATTTCCAAATCACATACAGAACCAAAAAGGGGAAAACACTCAGGTCTACAAATGGATAAGCAGTTCCAATACAATCTAGATCCCGACATTTTCCCACTCAGAAACAAATGCAGTGGAGCTTTTCCTGGGGAAAAAGGAAAAAAGCTCTCCAAATGAATTTTTTCAAGTGACATCTAGAAAGTGTGCCTCTTTCTGTCTCTTTCCCTGGCGCCTCATTGGAGGAAGGAGGGGGTTGTTTTTGTATTCTCCCCCACTGGAGCAAGACACAATCAGATGTTAGCTGGAGAAGAGAAACCACTTTTGACAACAGCAAATAAAAATAAAAGTGCCCTTCCTCCTCTGACAGGATGGGCACCCACCTCACACACCCCTCCCCACTCCAACCCCTCCTTCACTCCCCCCCCCAGCACCACCCCCTCCTCACCCCGGAGCTCCACTGCGTATGTGGTTTGGTGCTACTGTTGCCCCGGAGTTAAAGTCAGAGCCAGAGGAAGGCAATGAAGCCCCCACAGACACACTTACCTTTCCTGCCCCCCACTTTTGAGTGCCTTCCCTGGAGCTGTGGAGGATGACACAAAGGGTAATAAAGGGGGGGGGGAGTGGAGGAGGAGGAGGCGAAGGAGGAGGAGAGCTGGGGAAGTGGCTGCTCCTGGGTGTAGTGAGATGTCTCCAGCCAGGGCCAAGCAGCAGCAGCAGTAGCAGCAGCAGCAGCAGCAGCAGCAGAGAAGGGTCTGTGTTGCTAAGAGGCTTTTGGTCTCTTTCTCTCCTCCTCTCACGGCCAAAGAGGAGGAGGGTGGAGGGGGCTCGGGAGGGAGGCTAGTGGAGGGGTGAGGGGGTAGGAGTCGTGGATGGGGGTTTTCGAAGAAGAAGAAACTCCTTCTTCTTCTCTCTAAGGCTCAATCCCCCTCTCAGGTCTCAGGGCTTGAGGGTGGGGGAAGGAACTCAGCCGCCTTCCCCCCACCCCCCTCAATTCAAGGTTGAAGTGGGGTAAAATTAGTGTCCTGTCCCTTTAAAAATAGAAATAAAAGGTGCCCCCCCTCTGCCACTGCCTCTCTCTTCATCATCAGCTGCTGCTGCTGCTGGGGTCTCTCTGCTGGGGGGGGGGGAGGGGGGGTTCGGGTAGAAGAGACGGGAGGCACTCACTGCGCATGTCCCTCCCTGACGGGAGGCTGGTTGGTTGAAGGCAGGAGGAGGGGGAGGGGAGGAAATGATACGGTTTCCCAGAAGGCTCCGAGGTACTGGCGACCCGGAAGACATTGTAGCGGGGGGTAGAGGGGCGGGGGCGGGGAGTAGGAGGAAGTCGCTACTCTTTAACACCCCCTGCCCCCTCCTCTCTCCTAAGGGAAAGTGGAGGAACGGAAGTGGGCGTGAACGGAGACGCAAGTAAGTCACGTGTTTGGGCGGGAGTGGGGCGGGGTTGGAGACGCGATGCGTGCGCGGGGAATGCCGGGAGTAGTGGTGTACCGTTGGCAGTAGCAGGTGAAGCTGAGCAGACAACGCGGCGAGTGGCTTCTGCGAAGCGATTCCAGTGGTCGCCAGATTCAGTCTGCCCTCGTAAGGGCAGACTTTTCTGTGAGAGGTAACATGGGGTAGGCTGGCCTCAAAACGAAGGCCAAGGTAGCCGGTGGCGAAAGGCGAATCGGAAAGAATGAGGACGGAGGGTTGCGGAGACTGGGAATGCGGGAAGGGGGCAGGCTTGGTTAGGCCAGGCAGGCCGGAAATCAGGCAGGCTCCTTCGGTCTCGTGGCTTTCCTGTAAGGTTACCGACAGGTCCCTGAAGCATGCAGGGATTCCTCATGAAAGTAGATCTCTGGCGGGGTTTTGACTACAACGGGTGGTGGTGAGAAATTTGATGATCCTGCTGCTAAAGAGAAATGGGATCTTTGGAGCCTCTGCAGTTGACTGTGTTGACTGTTTCTTCAGTTCATAGCAGGGGGAGAGAAAAGCTCCATGTGTGAATTTTGACAACTTCTGGCATTAGATGCATTACTTGCATTGGGTATTCTGACCATCATTCCTTACTTCGCTATGCTCCTTAGAATTCTGGAGTGGTTTTGGGGAGGAGGGAGCAAGCTGAGAAGTCTTGCATGGAATTTCCCTACCATGTCTTGACGTTGTTGCTGCAACCCAGCTCCTATGCTTGTTCTCAAAAAGGGATATGGGATTTTGTCCTCGATGTTGTTACGGTTTATAGAGAAGAAACATAAAATTTCCCTTTTCTGTAGTGTAGATGAGAGATTTTTAAATGGATATTTTAAGTTTCTTTGGTTACTAGTCTTGGATTTAGAGCCTTTGGTTTCTCAATTAAATGCCAACTATTTTTGCTGGAAATGTTTCCCTCATAAGATAATAATTCGAACTATAAAGAATTCATGAATTTACATTAGTAAGGCTTTTTAAGTAAAATATCACCGTTTCTTTTTCATATTCATTTCACACAATCTTAATTAGAACCATTGCGGTCTTTCAGTTACCTTTGGTAAAAGTACTTTGAAAGATTATCACCCTTCATGGTTTCTTTTAAGACCAATAATCTGAAATTCCTCATGTTTGTTGTATTGGTATTATTTAATTCTGTGATGAGTTCTTTAGGATACACTATCAAAGTTGCTACTTTTCTACATTTTGTCAGTGGACCCTGTTTATACATCATTGCCTAGTGCTTCTTTCTCTGTGTGTAGTGGTTTTGTCAAATGGAATAAAAACTAGATTCTTGTGCCTTAAAATTTTGTTCATATTGCAACTAAACATTTACTACTTTATAAAAGAAAAAAAGTTATAGCAAAGCAATTTAAGTGCCTTCAGTAACAAATTTAAATTTTTTATGTTAAGATACTAAATATGCAAAAAATGCACAAATCATAGGTACGCAGTATAATGAATAATTACTAAGTGAACACTCTGGTGATCACTACCAAAGTCAGAACTAGAACATTCTTGGCACTGGAGACCTCCTCCTCCCCCCATCCATTCCTGAATATTCTGCTCACCACTTGGAGAGGTTAACACTAACTGAATTTTTATGGTAATTATTTCCCATTTTTTATCGTAATTATTTTCTGTTTTTACTTCAAGTATTTTTTAACTACCAGTGTCAGCATTCCTACACGATGTAGATGAATTTTGCCTGTATCTTACCTATATGAAAAGAATTAAACATTATGTATTACTTGCCTTTCATGTTACCAGTATTTAACCCTGTTAGTAGATTTAGCTGTAGTACATGTTTTTTTTTTCCTTTTTGTATAGTAATATCTATAGTAAGTGGTGTAGTAAGTCCTTTTATGAATAAACCACAATTTAATTAATCTAAGATTGATGGACTTTTGGATTGTGCCCAGTGTTTAACAAATGCTATGCACATAGCATTCATTTTTATAGAGTGTAGATTATGTCAAACTTTTCCAAAATAGATATATCAATTTATGCTCCTACCAGCAGTATATGATACATAACTTGTTTTCTACAGTCTCACCAACAGTTGATGTTTTTTATTTTTGCCAACCTGATGAATGTGGCTTTATGTTATTGTTTTAATTTACAGTGCTCTGGTTATTAAGGACTTTGAACATTTTGTAAAAAAATTATTGGCTATTTTGATTTCTTATTTGAAATGTCTTTTCCTTATCACAATGTTTCTATTACCTAAAGATTTGACCAGTGTAGTGTGGCAAATACTTTCTCTGTGCTTGGAGCATTTCTTGCTTCCTGGATGATTTTATCATTTCATTTCTTACTGGCTTATATGTTATTAGTATTATTTTAAATTTATTTGTAATTTTAACTCAAAGGAAGAGGTTCTGTACCGTAGCCGGCTTGTAGCTGGCATGGACCACTTGAAATGTGATTAGTGTTGCTGAGGAACTGAATTTTTAGTTTTATGTAGTGTTAATTTAAATTTGAAAATTGATACTTGATTCAGGTGTTGAAAAACCCTTAAGTTTGTTTGTAACAACTTGGATATGTAAATGTACATTTCAGCTGGAAACTGTAAAAATAAAGATCAAGTATTTCTGATGACAATTTAGCATCTGAATTGTCATGTTCTGTAAATGCCAAATACCAGATTTCTGAGACTTAGTATGGAAACAATAAAATAATTCAGCTTTTTATTATGATTGCATGTTGAAATTATAGTAAATTAATTTTACCTTGTTTTTCTTTAATGCGGGTACTAGAAAATTTTAAATTACATGTGTGAGTGGTATTGTATTTCACTTGGACAGTACTATTCTGAACATCAGTGTTCAGTTACATATTCCTATACTTTTACCATTTTCAGTTCATTAATTTTTAAATCTCTGAATTTTCTTTGAAGAACTTTTTCATTTTGCTTTTAATACACTGTTTAGAATATCTTTAATACAGATACACTGATGGCCAATTATCTTAATTTTTTGGTTACCTTCAGTGTCTTGTTTCATCTTCAATCCTGAAGAATGTTTTGGGTCTTTTTAATTGTAGATTGTGGTTGTTTTTCAGAATCTTGAAGATAATGTTCCACTGTGGGTTTTTTGCTTTTTGATTTTTTTGGCTTCCATTAGTGATTTTGAGAAGTCAGCTGTCAATCTAATATTTGCTGCTTTGAAAGAAATATCTAAAAAATGTTTTGTCTTGTTTTCTGCTGTTGCTTTATGATGTTTTATATAGAATTCTTTTTCCTGTTTTGGGATAGTTGAGATGCTTGAATCTCTGGATCAGTGTCTTTTTAAGCAGTAAATCACCCAAATTCTTACTGTTTCTAGCTACTTGCTAAAAATTACAGTTGTGGCTTTTATTGGCACAGTATTTGTAAGTTGTTGTTTTTGACTGATAATTTCAGTTTCTTAATTTTTTAAGGGTCTCTTTCTGCTGGTTCATGATTTTTTTTCTTGTGTGCCTATGTGCTAGTTGTTGGATTTGAAAAATTATAGGATTATTTAAATCTTAGGATAATGGTGTCTTTTTCAAGAAGGCATGTTTTCCTAGGGAAGATGATTAGGCATGCTACCAGTCCCAAGTCACTTAGTTCATGTTCAATACTTAAGATTACTTGTTTTATTTATATATATATATTTTTATATATGTTTTTATATATGTGTATATATATATATGTACATATATATATGTCTTTTTTTGTGTATACACACACACACACACACAGGCCATTAAGCAAGGCTTCAAGTCATGAGTCATGAGTTCTGTTTTGCATTCAATTCTCCCTGATCCTAATGATGTTGCCCTTAGGATCTCAACTTAAATTGGGTGATGGTTTATTTGCATCCCACTTTTGGTGGGTCCTGTGCTTTGATTTTTTTCCCTCTTAGCCCAGGAAAGCTACCAGGAGTTCATCCTTTCTTCTACTTTCTCAGCCTGTGGGGCCCACGCAGGGTTCAATCTAACAACCCTGAGATCATGACCTGAGCTGAAATCAAGAGTCAGACGCTTAAGCAACTGAGCCATCCAGGTGTCCCCCAAGTTACTTAAAATTTAGAAAATAATTCAAGCAGTTTTTGAGTTAATAGTTTAAAATGTAAAATTTTAAATAGTTTAGGTAGTTCAAAAGTTTAAATAGTTTAAAATGTAAAAGAACATGTTCTTGAAATATTAACTACTTCTACATGGCTTATTAAAAACAGCTTAGATTTATTTATCACCAGTTTAATTCTCCAGAATGTGGCCCACCAGAGTTGCACCATGGTGGACCGAAACGGTTGGGCCTTTATGCCCACATCTTGCTAAGCCCCAGGAAGGGTGTGATGTTAGGCAGGGTGGCTGTTAAAGCCCCCATTTCCCCATCTCTAGGGGGAAACACTTTTTAAACTTTTTTGGCAGATTTTTTTGATACTTAACTCCCATATTTCTAGATAACATATGCCACCACTTGATTTTTCCATTTTAGGTATAATCTATTGACTTCGTCTATGGATAGTGTAAATTTAGGTTTTTCCCACAAATACCCAAGCCCTCCCCCATCATTCCAGTGATACCTTAGTTTTTGGTAGATAACCATTTTATGTTTTATATTTTCTCAATATTTATCATTAATTCAGTCCCCAAAAATCTGCGTGTTGTCAGCATCTGCTCTCCATAGGTTCAGAATTATCTTTTTTTTTTTTTAATCAATTAAACCATTATTGAAAAATTTCTCCTATAACATTCTGATCTCCAGGTTAGGCTGGCTGCTTGATGTGGTTGCCCCACATGCAGCCTCTCTGTATGGATCCTCTCCTATATCCCATGTAATTCTTTGCTTGTGTTAATGTTTGCATCTCTGGATTTTCTTTGGGGATCTTTTTTCTTTTGAGTACATGCTTTAGAATTTCTTTAATGTAGGTTATCATCATTAAAGGGTTAATAGTTACCTATTAAGGTTAATGGTTATCCTCATTTTGTTTGGTCACGGTCTCCAGTAGCTAAGTGGCAAATGTTTTGAGGCGTTATGTACCTCTAATTATCTTTAGATTACCCTAATTTAGTTCAACTGTAGGATTCTAAGTTGGAAATGTTTTTCTTCAGAATTGTGAAGGAATCCTTAGTGTTTGATATAAAATCTGAGGCCATATTTTCAGCAATTTGCATTTAACTTTTTTTTTCCCAGTGGAAGCTCCTACACCCTTTTTGTTTGAAGCTTATAGAACGTTCTCTTTGTTGTACCTTGTGTTCTGAAATGTCACAGTGATGTGAGGTAAGTTTGAGTCTATAGACATCCACTTTGTTGTGCATTTCATGGGTTCTTTCTGTCTGGCAACTTGTATTCTTTAGCTCTGAGGAAGTTTCTGATACTTTTACTATAATTTCCTTGCCTGTGTTTTTGGTTCTGAAGTAGCAGTAAGACATTATATTCTTTTTTTTTTTTTTTTTTCATTTTTTTTTTTAAAGATTTTATTTGTTCATTTGACAGAGAGAGAGACAGCCAGCGAGAGAGGAAACACAAGCAGGGGGAGTGGGAGAGGAAGAAGCAGGCTCTCATAGGAGGAGCCTGATGTGGGGCTCGATCCCAGGACTCCGGGATCACACCCTGAGCCAAAGGCAGACACTTAACGACTGAGCCACCCAGGTGCCCCTAGACATTATATTCTTAAATGTATTTCTTTTCTCCCATATTTGATCTTTTGCCAGTCTTTAGCTTTACCGTTTCTTGAAAACTTATTTAATTTTTTAAACATTTGAGACTTTAATTTCTATTGTTATGTTTTTAATTTGCAGTACTTTTTTTGATCTCTGCATTTTTTAAATGTCATCCTGATATTTTTCTCTTTATGAATTTAATTAAAGTTATGTTTTAAAGTTTTTCTCCCTACTTACTCTCTTTTCTCCAAGTTATCCTTTCTGTTAGGACGTTTTAAAGGCTTTCATCAGCTATCTTGTGGTCCTTGGTTGTGTTCAAATTTATGTAAAGAGCTTTAAGAAGTTGTTTCATGCTCTGTGAATTTGACTAAGGCTTGCTAGATATTAATGGATCTCCCTGTGGAAGTATTTGACTAGAGCATATTTGGTGGGGGAACCTTAAGAACCACTTTTTGGTGTTATTTGGAAGCCTTTTCTTGGACTAATAAGAGCCCAATGAAAAGAATTTTCCAGTCTTTTGCCTCTAAGTCAGTGCTTCTCGGCTTTGACACTATGACCCCCAGGAGACGTTTGGCAATGTCTAGAGTCATGTGTGATTATTAAGTGTGAATTGCTATTGAAAATTGTTGGATAGTCTGCAGGTGCTGTTGAATATCTTATAATGCATGGGACAGCTGCCCACATCAAAGAATTAGTTCAAAATGTCATTAGTGCCTACAATGAGAAACCCTGTTTGTAGCATAAGCCTGAGAACCAAGTGAAAACAGCACAAGAATCACAACATTTGATTTTGGTTTTAAAGATTTTATTTATTTCCTTATTTTAGCAATAGAGTGAGCAAGCAGTGGAGGGGTGGGGGAAGGGAGGAACAGAGGGAGAGGGACAAGCAGACTCCACACATGGAGCCCTACATGGGGCTCCTTCCCACAAGGCTCCATCCCACAACCCTGAGATCATGACCTGAGCCGAAATCCAGAGTCAGTTGCTTAACCAGCTGAGCCACCCTGATTTTTTTTAAATGATACTCTCATCTTCTGTTGTGCCTGCTATTCCCCAATGTAGAGTTCTCCTCTGTTACTCTATAGAACCTTGTCTTTTAATGGAGTGGGATAGAGGTCTCCATTTAATTTTAACTATTTTAGTAATTCAGTTTTTTGAAGATGAATTCTAGCCCAAATTAAAATACTGGTTATTAAGTGACCTCCTTGTTATGTGTTTATGTTATTTGAACAGGATTGGCCCATGAGACTACATTTTACGAGATGCTTAAATTGGAAAATGAGTTGAACATTATAAATTAGGAGGTAAATGAAATCTGGAATTGACAGTTTTTCCCTTTCTATTTCAGCTTTATTCCCTCTTTTCACTCCAGATTCTTTCCTAGGCGCTTATCTTCAAAGAAGCATCTGATGGGGTTGCTAGTTTTTCTTCATTTCTTTTTTCCCCTTAATATCACATTCTTCTTCCAATGTCCCTTCTCATCTTCAGTAAAAACGCAATAAAATCTTAGATATTTTACTGCTTCTTTGATTAATAAGGCAATGAAATTACTATGAAGTTTTGACCAAAAGATTGAGGTCAGATTTGACAAGATTAAAGGTCTAAGTGTGTTAGCTTTTCTTTTAGTGCACTTGTACATTTTCACTTACTCCCATATGCTTTCATCTTGACACCATTATAAGAATATACATTTTTTATGTAGATGACCTAGAAATGTCAACTTATGTTGTTTTCTTAAAATAATCACTTCTAGGTTTGTGTATGTCTTAGTTTACTTTACAATGAATAAACACCAAAAATACTTCCTTTAAAAGCTGTGTTGCAACTAATAGCCATTAGACCTCTGTTGTTGAATCGTGTCCAATGTGTTATATATAGACCACTCTGATGCAATGTCTGGTGGGCATCATGTATTAAAAATTATATTGAAACAAATTTTATATGTGACATGTTTAGAAGCTAAAATAAAATGTTTAGTGTCACAGCACTGATAACTTTATATAGTCAAATTATATATTAGTTATGTTCCTGAATAGTACCATGATCAGTGTTGACAAGGATGAATAAAATACAGAAATTTTTCTTGTTTTCATGTATAAATATTCTTACTTTCATATGTAAATATTCTAGTCTTCTGATTTAAGAACAAACAGATGAATTAATTTTAAAATATCTTTAAAGTAGTTAATATTTCCTTTGAATTACCATTATTGTCTTTTGTTGTTTTGTTCTTTTGGTTGTTTGTTTTTTGTTTTTACCATTGTTTTGCAAACATCCTTACAGGAAACATCCTTATAGGGTCATATTCTCTCATAGCAGATTTTGCCCATACACTGTATTTTACAGAGATTTTTACTTCATTTTATAGGTTGTTTGTTTTATGTTCTTGAAAGTGACTACCTTTTGTACTTAACATTTCATTTTCACAAATCTTTCATAAGTTTGTGTTCCCACCTGGGTTTTTCACAAATTGTCATTAAAGGGAGTAAAGAGTTTTTGGGCCTATAGTTTTCCACGTGTTTGAGAATCACCATAGTTGACGGCAGGGAAAAGTGAAGACTGTGACTTTGATCCATCCTTTTTTTTTTTTTTTTTTTCCTTTTTGGATTTTGTTTAAATTAATAGACTCATTTTCTAGAGCAGTTTTAGGATTTACAGAATAATTGACGTGAGAGTATAATGAATTCCCATATATTCCCACTGGCCTAGGTCCCCTAGTATTAACCCAGTTTACGTTATTGTTAACATCTTGCCTAGAGTGTTATGTTTGTTGCAGTTGATGAACCAGTATTGATATGTTCTTATTAAGGAAAATTCATAGTACTTTGTATGTTTTGGATACCAGTCTTTTATCATATATGTGTTTTGCAAATATTTCTTTGTCTTTGGCTTGTCTTCTCTTAACAGTGTCTTTTGCAGGGCAAAAGTTTTTAATTTAAATAAAATTCAGTTTATCAATGTTTTCTTTCCTGGATTGTGCTTTTGATGTTGTATCTAAAAATTCATTGCCAAGGACACCTGGTTGGCTCAGTCAGTTAAGCGTCTGATTCAGTCTCAGCTCAGGTCTTGATCTCCAGGTCATGGATTCAAGCCCTGCATTGGAGCCCGGCATGGAGCCTACTTAAAAAAAAAAAAAAAAATTGCCAAACCCAAAGTAACAGATTTTTTTCTGTGTTCCTTTTTAGAAGTTACACAGTTTTACATTTAATGTATAGGTCTATTATCCATTTAGTGTTAATTTTTGTGAAAGTTTTAAGTTCTTTGTCAACTCAGTTTTTTGCCCACATCTGTTCACTTGTTCCAGTGGTATTAGACTTTATTTGTTGAATTATCTTTTCTTCTTTTTCAAAAATATTTATGTGAGTCTATATTTGGCTTTCTGTTATGTTCCATTTATTTATTTTTCTATTCTTTCACCATTGCGACATTATGCAGTTGAAGCTTGAACAACCCAGGTTGCAGCCCCCCTATACAGTTCACAATGAGTGTATAACTTTTTAATTCCCCCACAAACTTAACTACTACTAGCTTACTGTTGACTGGAACCCTTACCTATAACATAAGCAGTTGGTAACACATATTTTATACGTAATATATGCTTAATTCCTAAAGTGATCTAGGGAAAAGAAAATGTTATTAAGAAAGTCATAAGGAGGGGCACCTGGGTGGCGCAGTCGTTAAGCGTCTGCCTTTGGCTCAGGGTGTGATCCCGGCATTCTGGGATCCAGCCCCACATCAGGTTCCTCTGCTAGGAGCCTGCTTCTTCCTCTCCGACTCCCCCTGCTTGTGTTCCCTCTCTCACTGGCTGTCTCTGTCAAATAAATAAAAATAAAATAAAAAAAAAAAGTCATAAGGAAGAAAAAATACGTTTACAGTACGGTACTGAATTTATATATTAAAATAAGTGTGTATAAGTGGACCCAAGCAGTTCAAACTCTTGTTGTTCAAAGGTCAGTTGTATATATTTGCCTAGCTTTATAGTAAGTCTTGTAGTGGGGTAGTTTCCAGCCTCAAACTTTGTTCTGGTGCAGTATTGTGTTGGCTGTTCGGTGTCTTTTTCCTTTCCATGTAACTTTACAATCAGTTTATTTATCCACAGAATAGATCTATAAATCAAGATTGGAAGAACTGACATAGTAACAATACTGAGTTGTCTTATGCATGTACATGGAATATCTGTACATTTATTTAGGTCCTCTTTAATTTTTTTATCAGAGTTTTGTATTTTTCCTTATGTACATCTTTTGTTAGATTTATATGTAAGTTTTTTGTGGGATTTTCTATTTTAGTACTAATATAAATGGTACTGTGTTTTTAATTTCAAATTCCAGTTCATTTTTGGTGTGTAGGAAAGTGGTTGATATTGGTATATTAACTATGTATCTTGCAACTTTGCTTCAGTTGTTTGTGTGTATGTATTCTTTGGGATTTTCTACATACATGATCTTGTTATCAGCAGACAGAGACTGTTTTCTTTCTTTCTCCCTGTCTGTATACCTTTTATTTCCTTTCCTTGTCTTACTGCATTAGCTATGGGTTCAAGTAACATTTTGAATACCAGTGGTGATCCTTGTTCTTGATCTGAGTGGGAAAGCATGTAGTTTCTCACTATTAAAAATGGTGTTGGCTGTAGTTTTTTTTTTTTTTTTTAAGTTTTTTTTCCATTGGGAAGTTCCCTTCTATTCCTAGTGGTTTTTGTTTTATTTGTTTTTGAGAGAGAAGGAGACAGATACAGCGTGTGGGGGAGGAGCAGAGGAAGAGGGAGAGAGAGAATCTTCAGCAGGCTTCACCTCCAGCAAAAAGTTGGATGCTGGGCTCAATTTCATAACCCTGAGATCATGACCTGAGCTAAAATCACGAGTTGGACGCTTAACTAACTGAGCCATCCAGGTTCCCCAATTCCTAGTGTATTTTTGAATGGGTGTTGGATTTTGTGAAATGTTTTTTCTGCGTCTCTTGATAAAATATTATTCTTTTTATTAATCTTGTTGATGTTATGGATTGCATCATTTGCTTTAGGAATGGTGAATGAGCCTTGCATACCTGGAATGAATCCCACTTATTTTTTGTGTGTAATTATCTGCATATAGTGTGTGATTGAATTTGTTAATTTTTTGTTGAGAATTCTTGCATCTGTATTTATGAAAGATATTGATATGTAGGTTTCCTTTCTGTAATGTCATTGTGTGGTTTTCTTATTAGGGCAATGCTTACCTTATACAATGAGTTAGAATGTATTCCTTCACCTTTATTTCCTGGAAGAGACTTGGTATCATTTGTGGAGAATTGATATCATTTCTTCCTTAAATGTTTGGTAGAGTTTACCAGTGGACCAATCTAGGCTTGATGATTTCTGTTTTGGAGGGTTATTTACTGATTCACTTTCTTTAATACATATAAATGTATTCAAATTGTTTATTTTTTCTTGCATATATTTTGTTAGGTTTTGTCTTTCAGAGAATTGGTCCATTTCATCAAGGTGTTAAATTTGCAGGCATAGTTGTTCATAATTTTCTCTTATCATCATCTTAATGTTTATAGGGTCAGTACTGATGGTCTTGCTTTCATTTCTGGTATTAGTCATTTGTGTCTTTTTAAAATCTTTTGTTCTTAGCCTGGCAAGATGTTAATAAATTTTAAATTTAAACTGATCCAGTTATTTTGTTGATTTTCCTGATTGCTTTCTGCTCTAATTTGTATTATTTCTTTTGCATAGTTTAGGTTGAATTTGCTTTTCTTTTTTTAGTTTCCTAAGGTAGAAACTTAGATTATTGCTTTTTTAGGGTTTTTTTTTTTCCTATTCTGATAATATTTGTTCAGTACTATAAGTTGTCCTCTAAGGACTGCTTTTGCAACATCTCTTACATTTGGTTGCATTCTGTATGCATTTTCATTTCTTTCCCAATTTTTGTTTTTCTTGGTTTTTCTTCTTTGGCCCATGTGTTATTTAGAATTGTATTCTGTCATGTATTTCATCTCTGTATTATGGGATATTCTTGGTGTCTTTCTATTCTTTCTTTCTGGTTTAATTTCATCATGATGTTACACCATACTTTATATGATTTCTAGTCTTTCAAATGTGAGGTGTATTTTATGGCTCAGAATGTGGTCTTCACTGGTGAATGTGCCATGTGAGCTTGAGAAAAGATTGTGTAGTCTGTTCTTGTTGAATGCAGTATTCTATAAATATCAATTAGATCCATTTGACTGATGGTCCTGTCCAATTCAGGTATGTCTTTTCTGATTTTCTATCAATTACCAATAGAGGGATATTGATGTCTCCAAGTTTAAGAATGATTCATCAGTTTCTTCTTGCATTTCTACCACTTTTTTACTGCATGTATTTTGACCCTCTGTTGGCATGCACACATTAAGTATTATTATATCTTATTGGAGAATTAACTCCATTATCCTTTACCCTTTATTCCTGATATGTCTGCCTGCTTTGAAATTTGTTCTGTCCAAAATTAGTGTAGTTCCTTCAGCTTTTTTATTTTCTTTTGATTGGTGTATATCTTTGTCTCTGCACTTTCATCTGTTCCATTATATTTAAAGTAAGTTTCTTGGAGACCACATATAATTCGGTTTTGTTTTTTTACCCACTCCGACAGTCTTTTTTGTATTTGTTGTATTTACTTCAACCACTGATATTTAAAGTCCTTACTGACATAGTTGGATTAATAGCTACCAGATTTATTGCTGTTTTGCCTTTGTTGCCTTGTTCTTTGTTTCTTTTTTTGTCCTCTACTCTTTTTCTGCTTTTTCTTGTTTTGAGCATTTTACATTATTCAGGGCTTTTCTCTCTCTCTCACTCAGGCTATATTATATTTTTTTTATTTCTCTCAGCAGTTGTTGTAGAGTTTGCAGTTTACATGTATGAGCAATCCAAACCCATTTTCAAAAAAACACTACACCATTTAATGGTTAGTATCATGTAACAGGGTATTTGTAATTTCTTACTACTATTCCTTACAATATTTTTTCCTTAGTCATTTGTGTACTGTTAACCATATGAAAGCATTCTTTATTTCTCTTTTAGTGTTTTTGATTTTTGGTATTTCCTTTTGATTCATTCTTAGAAATTTCATCTTTGCTTAAAATGTCCCTCTCTGATTGTAGGTTACCTGCTTCTTCCTTTAGAGCCCTTACATATTAGTCAAAGTTTTATACTCCCTGTCTGTTAATTCCAAAATCTTTGTCACATCTGAGTCTCATTCTGTCTCTTCAAGCTATGTTTTTTCTTTTTTCCTATTGGTAGGCCTTGTAACATTATGTTGAAAGCTAGAAATGATATACTGTGTATAAAGTACTGAGGTAAATAAGTCTTTAGTGTGAGATTTTTGTGTTTATTCAGCTTAATGGTAGGCTGTGTTTATTGTTTGCTGTACCCATAGGTGTCAAAAGCTAAAATTTCCTCTTGTGTTTTTGCTTTTGTCTCCATCATTTTCTTTGGAATTCCCTAGAGATTTCATAAACAGATTCTTGAGAGTTCTTTTACTCCTGCTTTAATACAGGAGCCCTATTAGTATGGTAGTAAGATGTTGGTGGAGGGGAAACATTATATATTACTATAATTAGGTTTCAGTTTTGTGTGTGAGAGAGTCTGTGCCCCTGGGCTATGACCTTTACAGGTACTTCTCAGCTTCCCCCATAAATAAACACACATTATTCCCCTTAGGTGAGTCAGGAAGGCAAGAAGGGGCTGGAGTTGGGTGTTTCCTTTCCCCAGGTCTGTTCGGCTCTGGTAAAATACCTTGCTTTGTGGGCATGCCTTGCTAAGGAGGACAGAATACTCTAGATGTATTTCAGTATGACTGTTTTTCCTTTATCCCTGTTAAAACAGGAGGAAATTTTTTTCTGATCCTTGGTGCAAACCTAGTAGGGTTTTTGGAGGTAAAACTCAGAAAAGTGTGGGGTCTTCCCTAAGACTGGGCCCTCCTGGAGTTAATTCTCAAACTTATCAACATTGAACCTCCAGCAATTTGTCAGTTGCATTTTAAATTTTCGTACTTTGAAATTGCTTTCAATGCAGTATCTGTTCCTGGGCTTCTGCTCCAATAAGCTGTTATTCTATATGCCTATGTATATCTAATATTGGAAGAAACAGTTTGCCCTATTACTTCATTCTTACAGATCTAAGAAGAGTTGTTTTTCACTTCGTTAAGTTTTTTTCTTGCTGTGAGGACAGGAGTGTCAGCCTCCAAGCTCCTTAAATGCTGAACAGAAAGCTTTGATCCTTTCAAACAAAAAATTGTAGGGTTTTTTTGGGTTTTTTGTTTGTTTTTTGGTTCTTGTTTTTTATTTTAAAACCAAGTTAGTCAAGATTATAGTTGAAGAGTAATTGTGTTTCATTGTACCGTATAACATAGTTAGCGTCCTATCATTGGATATTTAATTTTCCTTTTTGTAATCAAAGATAAACATTTTTATAGCTAGATATTTGTGTATGTCTGTAACTATTTCTTTTGAGTAAATTTCTGGAAGTGAAATTGCAGGATTGAAGTGTGTATAAAATTGAGCCTTCTACTTATATGTGTTGTACTATCTTTCTGTGTTGCTTCTATTATCCACAACCTCACCAATACAGACTATCGTCTTAACTCAAACAGAGCAAACATTTTAATTTTGTATGCCAAAAATGATATCATTTAGTCTTTTTAAATTTAATTTTAATGAGAAAGAACTACATTTTAAAGATGAAATTTACTTTATTCTCTTCCTAAGTTTTTTTTTCCAAGTATAATTAACATACAGTTACTACTTTCAGGTGTATAACATGATTCAACACTGTACCTTTCTTATTGCTCATCAAGATAAGTGTAGGCTTAATCTCCTTTATCTATTTTAACTATCCTCCAACCCATCTACCCTCTGGCAACCACCAGTTTGTTCTCTGTACTTAAAGAGTTTGGTTTTTTCTTTTTTTCTTTGTTTTGTTTCCTTAATTCCACATATGAGTGAGGTCTCTTACGGTATTTGTCTTTTTCTGGTTGACTTAATTTCTCTTAGTGGTATATCTTCTAGGTTCATCCATGTTGTTGCAAATGACAAGATCTCACTTTTTCGTCATGGCTGAGTGATGTTCCATTATGTTATGTATATATATTTCAATATATATATGTCCACCACATCATCTTTATCCATTCATGTGTGGACGGACAGTTGGATTGCTTTCATATCTTGGCTATTGTAAATAATGCTGCAGTAAACATAGGGGTACCTACATCTTTTAAAATTAGTGTTTTTGTATTTTTTGGGTCAATACCTAGTAGTGCAATTACTGGATCATTTGGTAATTATATTTTTAACTTTTTGGGGAACTTCCGTACTGTTCCCACAGTGGCTGCACCAGTTCGCATTCCCACCAGCAGTGCAGGAAGGTTCCTTTTTGTTCACATGTTCTCCAAATGTTGTTTCTTGTGTTTTTGATTTTAGCCATTTTGACAAGTATAAAATGATAGCTCATTGTGGTTTTAATTTGCATTTCCCTGATGATTAGTGATACTGAGCATCTTTTCATGTGTTTCTTGGCCATTTGTATGTCTTTGGAAAAATGACTACTCAGGTCCTCTGCCTACTTTTTAATTGGATTGTGGTTTTCTGGTATTGAGTTTTGTAAGTTCTTTATATATTTTGAATGTTAATCCTTAATCAGATATATCATTTATAAATATCTTCTCCCATTCAGTAGGTTGTTTAATTTTTTTGGTGGTTTTCTTTCCTGGGCAATAGCTTTTTATTTTGGTATAGTCTCACTAGTTTAATTTTGCTTTTGTTTCCCTTGCCAGAGGAGACATACCTGGAAAAATGTTTCTACAGCCAATGTCAAAGAAATTATTGCCTGTGTTTCCTCCTAGGAGTTTTAATGGTTTCAGGTCTCCCATTTAGATCTTTAATACATTTTGATCTTATTTTTGTATGTGGCATAAAAAAGTGGTCCAGTTTCATTCTTTTTTGCAAGTAGCTGTTCAGTTTTCCCAGCACCATTCGTTGAAGAGACTTTTTCCCATTGTATACTCTTGCTTCCTTTGTCATAGATTAATTTGCTCTAAAAGTGTGGGTTTATTTCTAGATCTTCTATTTTGTTCTGTTGATCTTTTGTCTATGTTTGTGCCAGTACTCTACTGTGGGATTACTACAGCTTTGTAGTATACTTTGAAATTTGGGATTGTAATATCTCCAACTTTGTTCTTCTTTCCCAAGATTGATTTGGCTATTCAGGATCTTTTGTGATTCCATACAAATCGTAGTATTATTTGTTCTAGTTTTCTGAACAATGCTGTTGGTATTTTGATAGGGATTTGCATTCAGTCTGTAGAGTGCTTTGGGTAGTATGCACACTTTAATAGTATTAGTTCTTCCAGTCTGTGAGTATGGAATATCTTTTAATTTGTGTTGTCTTCGATTTCTTTCATCATTATGTTATGGTTTTCAGTGTAACACACTTATTAATCTTAATTTTATTCCCAGATATTTTATTTATCCTGGTGTAATTGTAAATAGGATTGTTTTCGTGATTTCTCTTTTTGCTGCTTCATTACTAGTGTATAGAAATGCAACAGATTTTTGTGTGTTGATTTTGTATTCTCTGACTTTACTGGATTCATTTATCAGGTCTAGTGGTTTGGTGGAGTCTTTAGGGTTCTCTATATGTAATATCATGTCATCTGCAAATAGTGAAAGTTTTTTACTACTTTACCAATTTGGGTACCTTTTATTTATTTTCTTCATCTGATTACTGTGGCTAGGACTTCCAGTACTATGTTGAATAAGATTGGTGAGACTGGACATCCTTGTCTTGTTCCTGACCTGAGAGGGAGTGCTCCCAGTTTTTCCCCATTGAGTATGGTAGGTGTGGGTTTTTCATATATGGCCTTTATTATGTTGAAATATGTTTCATCAGAACCTATTCTGTTGAGAGTTTTTGTCATGACTGGATGTGGTACTTTGTTAAGTGCTTTTTCTGCATCTGCTGAGATCATATGGTTTATATCCTTTCTTTAGTTAGTGTGAAGTATTATGTTGATTGATTTGTAAATGCTGAACCATCCTTGTATCCCTGAAATAAATCCCACCTGGTCATGGTGAGTGATTTTTTTAATGTATTGTTGGATTTGTATTGCTATTATTTTATTGAGGTTTTTTGTTTCTGTGTTCGTCAGAGGTATCAGCTTGTAGTTTTCTTTTTTTTGTAATGTCTTTATTTGGTTATCCTTCAACTTTTTGGAATAGTTTGAGAAAAACAATATTAACTCTTCTTTAAATGTTTGGTAGGATTCATCTCCAAAGTGGTCTCTTGGACTTTTTTTTTTTTTTTTTGGTAAGAATTTATTTACTTTAGAGAGAGAGTGCGCACATGCATGTGAGCAGGAGAAGGGGCAGAGGCAGAGGGAGAGAGAGAATCCCAAGCAGACTGTGCCCTGAGTGGGGAGCCCGATATGGAGCTCTATCTCAGGACCCTAAGATCATGACCTGAGCCAAAACCAAGCATTGGATATCCAACCGACTAAGCCATCCAGTCGGTTTGACTGATGTTACAGTCAATCACTGAAATAAGAGCTTCTTACAGATTCTTGACTTAACAATAATCTCTGATTAAGAAATATGCATGTTTTCATCAATTAGCATGCATAGTTTAACAAAGTATATGTAAACGCATTGTTTCAGTGATTAAAATGGGGTACTAAATTTTAGCATTTTGCAGATTGAAGAAATCTTGCAGTTTAGCTTTTTTTGTTTTGAAGAGAAATAGAGCTTAACGCCCTTTAATATATAGGAACCACATGAAATTGTTCTAGTGGGATTTTTTTGTTGTTACTTGCTTTCTCTAGAATAATATTTATTATTAGTAGTAAGAGCAGATATATTGTTCCTGGTTTTATTTGTAACATTATTTATAGTGGGTTTTTGATACCTATCCTATTATAAATTAAAGAGCCAGATTTTTAACTTTCCAAAAGATACTTTATTTATTAGGCTATTATCTAATAAATATTTGATCCAGAATCTTTGATTCTATTTATGAATTTTGTGTGAGCGTTATATCTATAATGATTTTTTTTTGGTCTTTTGACTAGTTTTATTAACAAAGGTTGTATCAGTTACATAGGAAAAAGTCCAAAGGCTTGTATTTTTTTCTAGATATTGAAATTGTTTAAATCCCTTTCAACTTCTTTTTTGAATGTTTGGTTAAAAATTAAATTTCAGAACTTCTTGGTGCTATAGTTATTTTTTGGCATATTTTTAACACACTTCCCATTTCTTTTGTGATCACTATTTTTTTTTAATGTTTTCTGCCTTTACTTTTTCTCACTGTTTGTCTTAATTATTTTGTCATTTTTCTGCTTTTCGTTTTCATCATACACAATTTCATCTTAATTCCAGTTTAGTTTTATAAGTTACATGTTGCAAAGTTCATATTTAGTTTCTTTAGTAATAAGGGTGTAAGTTTGTCTAATACCAAGTAGTTCTGTACCCAATTCTAGCAAGAGTGTTAGGAAGGGAGTGTTCCCCACACCACCACGCAATTCTCAGACACTAGCTGGATGTCCTACAGTTCATCTGAATTCTGACATTATTTACCTGGAGATAGCATCAGATTCCACACATTAAGGGTTCAGTCCTACAAAACTATCCCCTGCGCTCACTACTTCAGGTTCCAGTTACAGGTCGAGGTTGTCACCTGTTCTTCTGACCAACCTGCTATAGATCAGAGGTTCCAACGATCTGCTCCTTTTGAGTGGCTCCCAAAACAGAATCATTTTACTTATTAGATTACCAGTTTGTTATTAAAGGGTGTAACTCAGGAGCAGCCAGATGGAAGAGATGCATAGGACAAGGAATGTTGGAAGGGGTGTAGAGTTTCATGTCTTCGCTGAGCATGCCACTCTCCCTAAATCTCCATGTGTTCACCAACGCAGAAATTCTTTGAAATTTGTACTTGTGGGATTTTTGTGGAAGCTTTATCACATAGGCATGATCTATTATCAGCTCCATTTCCAGTTCTTCTCCCTTCTCAAGAGAATGGGATTGGGGCTGAAAATTCCAAGCTTCTTCTAATCATGGCTTACTCTTTTGATAACCACTCCTTATCCAGGATGTATCCAAGAGTTGCCTCATTAGACCAAAAGACATTCCTATCAACCAGGAAATTAAAAGGGTTTCAGGAGTCTTGTGTAGGAACCAGAGTCAGAAATCAAATTTTTGAACAAAAAATGCTTTTGGTGCTCTTAACACTGAGGAAGTTATAAGTGTTTCAGGAGTAGTATGTGCCAGGAACCAGGGCTAGAGACTAATATGTATTGTTCATTAACTCACAAATACCCTACGTTTTCCTCTAAATTTTACCTTGATTCCATTCTCTGGATTTTGTGATTTTTTTTTTCTTTTTGGTAGAGAAAATTAACAGTATTTATGATTAATTCTCATGGATTATCAGTACTATTAGTGGGTTGGGTTTTTTTCCTATAAATTTTAAAGCAGGATGTATTGGTTATCTCTTGCTATGTAGAAAATTATTCCAGAACAGTTGCAACCAGTAGTGGTTTAAAACAAAAAGCATTTATTTTCTGACAGTGTTTCTGTGGGTCATGAATTCAAGAGCAGCTCGGGTGGATGGTTGTGGTTCTTCCGATCTCATGAGGTTAGAGTCAAGATGTTAATTGGGTTGCGGTCATCTGAAAGCTTGACAGGAGCTGGAGAATCTGCATCTAAAATAGTTCACTCATGTGGTTGGCAAGTTATTACTGACTCTTGGTAAGAGGTCTCGGTTCTTTACTACAGGAACCTCTTTATAAAATTGCCTGACTATCCTCATTACATGGCAGGTGACTTCCCTCAGGGCAGGTGGTCTAAGTGAAATCAAGGCCTGTCCTCAGAAGTCACACTCCATTATTTACAATATCCTCTTGTTTATACTGGTCAGCTCTATAACATGGTAGGGGATTCCTCAAAGATATGAAGGTAAGTTCTTAGGTAAGAACCACCGAAGACCATTTTGGAAGCTAGTTAAAATAAAGTGGGATTACCAAGTTTTCTTTTAGGATGTAAGGAAAACCTTGCATTTTGAGTATGAGACCTCCTCCTATTAGTGTCAGAAAGTTACCTGGGGTACCATTTCCCCTTCTCAGGTCTCAGTGGCTATCCCAGGTATCTTCAGAAGAAGCTGTCACTTTACGTAGAGAACTATAGTTGTGGCCTTCAGTTAGGATAAATGGAACTTCTGCTGAGTTTCCAAAATTAGAGATTGGTAAACTCCTTTACCATTCATTTTCCTCATGTTTTATGATTGTTGTCCTGCTCCTTTAGATCTTATGGTTATTCTGGAATTCTGAGAAAACTTACATGTTACAGAAGTCTTTTACAGATACTAGGTTATAATACCCTTTGTGTAGTCAGTGTGCTTTGTATCTTATAGAAGTTTTTCAGCATTTTGGTCATCTCATCTTTTTAGCTTTCCTGATGGCATAGATTTGTTCTATTTATTGTTTTTTCTGTGACATTGGTGACATTTTTGAAGGAAGTCAGGGTAAATTGATGTGCTCAGTTAGCTTTCTTAAACAGGAGCCTAATGGTTTGTCTCACAATTACGCAGTGTGGTCTGCCTCCACAGGAAGAAAAGACTAGTCCTGCATGTGCTTTTTCGTGCATTTACTTAGAAAAGACCATTTTTTTATTAACAAGTATATTGCACCACAAGTATGTTGTACCACAGATCTAATGTTGACATTCTGTGTTTGTTTACCTCTTACCTTTTCAAGGAAATACATGTGGGTATATTGAGTTAGGTTTGTTTTATTTAAGAATTAGGAAATTAATTGGTTGAGTGTATTTGAACTTTTTTCAGGTAGAAGAGTTAGTTCTCCCTGTAGCCAGTTAATTAGACTGGTGCTTTTGTTTATTGTTGGGAGTTTTGTTTCAATGAGGGTGGTTTTTATTGTTTTCCTTACCTCAGTGGTAAAAGAATAGCAATTTTTTCAGAACAGAGAATGGTATATATATGAGAGGTATATAAAGAATGACATCAGTATAGGAAACAGTATATTTGAACTTGCCTGTTCACAATTGATCATAAGTTAGCCTTGGTTGGATGGGGGTGGTTTGCTGAGAAGGGTAGATATATTGCATCTGAGTGCTTAACCTGAATCTGACTGTAACTGGATCTGTGAGTAAATTTGTGTCTCTGTTTTCATATGTGAAAATGAGGGAGTTGTGTTTGATGATCTTGCTAAAAATAAGTGAGTCTATAACTTTTATGAAGACACTTTGGGTATTTTATCTTAAAGTCATCATGATGAACAGTTATTTTTCAGTACAAAGAATAATGTAAGTAACTGAAAATTCTGGTTTGGAGTCTCAAAAAGAAAGTTTTCCTGTGTATTGTACAACGTTGTGTAAGAAAAAATTCCAAGCTGTCTTTTTAAAGCAAAAAAAAAAAAAAAAAATGTTTCCGATAAGGTCTCTCTTTTAAAAAAAAATCCAACTATTTGTGGAGATCTTATTACGGTATAAATGTTTAAACTGAGATTTTTCAACTGTCATGGCAAAGTTATCTAAGCATGTTGATGGGGAGGTTAAGGGGTGTATATACATTAGTATTCTTTAGTAGACACAATGGGAGAATATAATCTCAGGCTTAGTACTCAGATTGTAAGGATATGGTCCTTTTGTTTCCTGCATAAACCAAAGAGTCTCATTAGAAACAACAAACTGTTCTTAAAGTTTTTAGGGTAAATTATAAGATTTCGGGTTTACATGGGATAATTTCTAGAAATTCTCAAGTGGTTTCTTTTTAAGGCAGTATTTTCAGATTTGTCTTCTTAAAATAGTTTAATATTTGCTAATTGATTCACTGGGGTCGTAGCATATAATATTTACATTTACAGGAATTCAACTGTGAGTATGTCAAAGGGAAAAAACAAAATAGTGGGAAGGATTCTATTCATTATTCTTCCTAAATGAACATATGCCCTGGAGTAATTGCTCTTGTAAGTACAGTACTGTACAATACTATACTTTATGAGTATGAAATATACTTATGTACTTTTCCAAAGAAAGTCTCTATGTGTTCGTTCTCTTCTTACTCACTGACTTTAGTGCACAGGTCTTAAATATTGAGTCCTACGTATGATACCTTCCTCCATCCAAAAATAAGATGTTTTTGTTGATTCAGATCTTTGTTTCCTTTATACTGTTTAGCCATCCAAGTAAACACATTAGCTTTGAATCACAGCCTTCATTCCTCTTCCTATTCCGCATATTTCTAGTCAAATTCCCTGTGCTCAGAGAATTTCCTGCGTTCAGAGTACTGTTGGCTAATATGACGTTTAAGATGTAGTTACGAGATAAATCAGTGCCAGTAAAAAGATATAATACATTTCAAAAGCTGAAAAGATTTCTAGATTATTTGCAAATGTGTTGTGTCTTCATTAGCCTATATAATTCAGAAGTGAATATATTTTAAATGTGTATTTTAAGGAAATTCTCTCAATTTTTTTTATTGTTTTACAGTAATACAAAATTGACATGGGATACATCATGGGATGTTTCATGGTCAGTAGTTATAAATATTGTAATAACTTATAAGTAATTGCCTTTTTTACATGAAGATTTTGTGTCATTAAACTTAATCATTTTCCCACTGAGATTGTTTACTTATTTTGTTGACTATTGATCCACCAGTGTTATTAAAAACAACTCTGGGGGCATATTCATTAAGGTTAGGATTCTGATAGGTTCTTTACAAAGTAAATACATTTATTAAAAGATACATATGTGTATGTATCTCTGCACATACATGTGTGTACATATGCATGTATATACACATATAAGTGTGTGGATATGTCTCCATGTGTTTATGTGGTTCCAGGCACATTGCTATGTAGTATTGAAAACTGAGATGCAAGAGAGAACATGGCTTTTCTGGAGAATTACAGACTTTTTGTATGAATTATTTTGTGAGTTTTGAGTATTAGACATTATAAATTTTTAAAAATAATCGACATTGTAAAATAACAATGAAAAAAATAGCATGTCATTATATAGTTAGACTAAAGGTGCTTAAACTTTGGATTCATTTGATCTGAGTGAGTTTCTAAGTAAATTGTGTCACCTCTATATTCACTGGGAACAAATGGAGAGAAAAAAAGATTTTATAAAGTTGTCAGGAGTTACTAGTTATTCCACTGTGGACAAGTTTATCTAGAAATCACATTCAAAAACGCAATTATTTAGGATTACTCTTCAGCTCTGATGAACTCAAGGAAACATCTCACCAGTCTCTGCCCCAACTTGACTTAACTAAATCCACATAATTTTATAGACAGCATTTCCACCTGATCTTTTTAGGAAGTACTAAGAATATGTTTGCTTGTCTATAAATTCTAAAACTGGAATTTATACCTATTTTGTCCCTTATTTGTCCCACCTTCAGCCTTTCTTTTAATTCTATTTTAATCTTTTCCTTGCTACAAACACTCCAGCTGACAAGAGATAAGTGTGGAAACTAATTCTAGCTGGCTGAAAAACAGCTTAAATATATTCTTACCTCAGTTTCATCTCAAAGAACAATAACAAAACGTGGAAACCACCCACAGATTTTCCTAAAATATCTTTCGTTTTACATTTTATTTGACTGTTTATCCAATCAAGATAATTTTTCTAACTGAAGAGAGGCAAAGTTCTAATGTTTTGTCCATTGTTACTGTTCTTTGAAAAATGCCAGCCATATTGAGTTAGACACTAAGTAAACAGTAGTAGAATTTGTATTTTTCACTTTTACCTAATTTAAACAAAGGTTGATAGTATATAGTATATATTCTTTTCTTTAGTTATTATCAGAGGGAAATCTTTTTTTTTTTTATTTTACCATGAGTTCTTGTCACAAAGTCCTACTCCTCTGTACTGGAACTTTAGGGTTTTGACCAAAAGAGGGCTGTTGAAAAAAATAATGATAATTTGTACATTTTTCATTTTCAATCTCACCAATTTTACACAGATTTTGTAGGAATTCTGTTAGTAAATTTCTTTTCTCATGTAAATTGTTTTTCCAAACTGGAAAGTTGTGTTTTTATATTTTTAACAAATGGACATAATAAAGCCTATTCATGCTCTTTGTAGGAATATATGTTAGAAAGTTCTTTTTATAAGTAGTTTTAAGTGCCTATGTATGAGAATTTCTTATAGGTAATACATCAGTTTCAGCCACAAAATCAGAGATAAAAACGTTTTCAAATTGCTCTCTCCATAGCACAAGTTTCTTTCAAAAATCAGTTTCTTGCCTACCTTTATTTTAAAGTTCTACATAGAGTTTGTTTCTTTCTTTCTCTTTCTTTCTTTCTCCTGTCCTCTTCTCTTTTCTTTTCTTTTCTTTTCTTTTCTTTTCTTTTCTTTCTTTTCCTAAGCAATACGCTTTAGACAGGCAGCCACTGTTCTTTCCAGGAAAGATCGACTGGTTTTTTTTTGCAATGTCTGAATTATTTCACTTTCATTTAAAAACATCATAATACCTTTAAGTTCAAGTTAGCTGCATTCATTAATTCCACCAACTGGGCCCATATGCCTGTGTTGTATAGTAATAAGCTGAACATGAATAAACATGTGATGGTGCCATTTGTAACCCCTATGGTTTACTTAACTCCCACTGTTTCCTTAGGGCTCCTGGGTTGCTGTTAGTGACATGACATGACATGACTTGAGAATCAAGTGAAGGTATTAATGTCAATTTATATATTAAGTATTATCTAAGTTTCATGTAATTCTAACTTTTTAGGTAAATATTTCAAGTAAAAGCCTTTAAATACTTGTTTTATCTGAGAGGATTATTTTGCACCAACTAGTGTGGAGCTTATTCATCTGCAGGGCAGGAAAAATTCTTTGTTGTATCTTTGACCTACTTGGACAACTTGAAAACTAAGTAAATAGGACATAGTCTCACCTGTTTTCTCTTGTAAATGCTTTCTTTGGTTTACAGTGTTACAGTTTCTGTTCACATTACTAGTATAGGCTTCATTAATTTTTTTCTCCTTGTCACTTTGCAGGCTATTCCCTTGAAATAGAAGCGTTGGGCCTTGAACAACATGAGGATTAGGGGCATACTTTTTTTTTGTATGTCTTGATATTTTCTATTTAAAAACTGTCATTTGAAACTAATAATTTAGTAGCTCTGGAAATCAGATTTTCCTGTTCTGCAGGGTTTGCTGCTTTTTTGTCTTTGTTTATTATTCTACTTTTTTAATTGTAGTGTGTCTCTGTACCAAAGATCAGCTTGAGGTATAAAATTAAGGTCTCTCAGGTGTCTGTGAGCCTGTACCTTCCCCTGGACATGCATCATGACTTTTTAATTCCTCTCATTTTATGCAGTTTCTTTTGAATATCCTAGTCTGTAATCTCTGGCTCCCAAAAAGAGGAAGAGTAGGGGCACCTAGGTGGCTCGGTCGGTTAAGCGGCAGACTCTTGGTTTAGGCTTAAGTGATGATCTCAGGATCCTGAGATCAAGCCCTATGTAGGATTCAGCACTGGGCTGAGCGCTAGGCGTGGAACCTGCGTGAGATTCTTTCTCCCTCTGACTTCTTTACCCCCTCACCCCCCCACCCCTGCCCCTGCACGCCCAAAACCACTCTATCATAAAAAAAAAAAAAAAAAAAAAAAAAAAAGAAGAGTAAAATGAAGGGAGGGAAAAGGGGCACTGGCCTTTTAAATTCCATAGAAGTTATGACTCAGGAGGAAGAGGGACTTCCAACAATAAGAGGAAATGGAATAACGATGGCAACCTGTGTAATATGTTTTTCTGAGATGAGAAGCCACCATCAGCACAAATCCCTGACATTGGGCAACAGGATCCCTTTTACCCATTCTGTCACCACAAGCTGTGTAAGATCCTCTAGTATCAGCTTCATAGCTGCCTCTCATTGGATTCAGTAGTGGGAGATGGGTAGCTACTGAGCAAAGAGCTGAAATTAACCGAAATTAATGGCAATTTCCAAGCCTTCCTCTGGATATTACAAACCTTAAATAGACTCTAGAGTTCCAAAATAGTTATATCACATTCTGTCCTGTACAATTGCTTTCTAGTGGTGATAAATTCCTGGTGCTTCCTACTTTCCATAATCCATCTTCCCATAATCCCCCTAGGACATTTCTTTTTAATTATTTGTTTGTTTTATTAGATATTGCAAGGATTCTCTGATTTCATTTTGCTCAGTGATCCTTATCCACATGACTCCTTATTGGCTTTCCAAAGTTCATATGATAAACGCGTATTACTTTCTCATGTTCAAAGAAGTATATTATTTTAAAAATACAGATGTTTATTAATGTAAATTATGCAGGTACACATTTGGATTGTCAGTCTTGAACATCTGGGATACTAGCAATTTTCTTTCAGAATGCATTCATCTGGTATTTTTATTCCCTTAAAGAAAAGCCCAGTGATGATTTTGATGGCTCTTTTTGATGTTTACAGGGTTGTTGTTTTTTGTTTTAATGCCACTTCAGATTAACAGAACACTTCATTGGGTGTCACTAGAGGTAACAGCTGCTGCTTATATGTAAGTTGTGTGATCTTGGCAGGTTTTTAAAAATCTCTCTGCCCAATTTCTACTCTAATAAAAAGCAGCCAGTATGTTCTTTAAGGCCCCTTTCTTTACTGAATCCATGAGTTTATCCCTTGTTTTATACTTGTACTGCCTTTTCTACTTTAATATTCATATATCTTATTCCAGTCAGACTTTAAGCTTTTTGATGATAGAGACCAACTTTAATATTCATCTTTCCCATAGTGGTTTTCCCAGGGCCTTTGTAATAAGTACTGATTGGCTAAATATTTGTATGATTGAGAATCCTTATATCAGTTTTATGCTTCTTGGTTTTCTCATTAACTATGATACAGGGAGGCATTTCTACATTCATTTTACATAAATAAATAAATGTTTAATCCTTTTTTTTTTTTAAGATTTTATTTATTTATTTGACAGAGATAGAGACAGCCAGCGAGAGAGGGAACACAAGCAGGGGGAGTGGGAGAGGAAGAAGCAGGCTCCTAGCGGAGGAGCCTGATGTGGGGCTCGATCCCACAACGCCGGGATCACGCCCTGAGTCGAAGGCAGACGCTTAACCGCTTTGCCACCCAGGCGCCCCTGTTTAATCCTTTTTAAGATTGCATTTATCTTCTGTTTTATTTGTAATGTCATTCCCAGTAACAATTTGTGTTTAATATGGTAAAAATATTCCTTTAAGCAGTGTCTGGAAACTGAGGTGGTAAACTCATTTATACACACACACACACACACACACACACACACACGGACACACACATATATGTGTCACCCATACACATACAGAAATTCATACATATACATATGGAAATTGGAAATATTCCAAATATATGTTGTATAGCCATCTTATAATTTATTGGGCCAAATTAGTCATGAACTGTTATCACTATATAATATCACCAAAAAAATTTATATCTAGTTTACACAGCTGACAAGTTGAGTATCTGAAATTTGTGGCATGAAAGGATTTATAAGTGACTTAACAGTATTATTTTGGTGAAGCAGTATGTTTTTTACTTTAAAATATTTATTAAATCAATTCAGTAATTTATTGAGCAGCTTATTCTCAGCCAAAGCGAGTGGTTATCCAAAGCAATTATTGGGGTGCCTGGGTGGCTCAATCTGTTAAGCATCTGCCTTTAGTTCAGGTCATGATCCCGGATCGAGCCCCATGTTGGGCTCCCTGTTCAGCAGGGAACCTTCTTCTTCCTCTCTGTCTGCCCCCTAGTCATGCTTGCACACACACACTCTCTCTAGTGTGCTCTCTCTCAAATAAATAAAAATCTTTTAAAAAGTTAAAAACAACAAAGCTAGTGTCATACTCTCTGCCTTTGTAAGATTTGATAATTCTGGGTTCTTTAAGACAGTGATAGTCAAAATCAGGTTTTATCTTATGCAGATGTTGTATGCTGTTGCTAATTAGCAGTCTGAAAGATACTTTGTCAATTGTCTAGACTTAAAAAAAGACTGACTTTTTTTTTTTAAAGATTTTATTTATTTATTTGACAGAGATAGACAGCCAGCGAGAGAGGGAACACAAGCAGGGGGAGTGGGAGAGGAAGAAGCAGGCTCATTGTGGAGGAGCCTGATGTGGGGTTCGATCCCATAACGCCGGGATCACGCCCTGAGCTGAAGGCAGACGCTTAACCGCTGTGCCACCCAGGCGTCCGAAGACTGACTTTTTTTGTTCAGATTAGTGGTATATGTCTATAATGGAATATTACTCAGCCATAAAAAAGAATGAGATCTTGTTATTTGCAACAACATATATAGACCTAGAGGACATTATACTAAGTGAAATCCAAGGAAGAGAAATACCAAATGATTTCCCTTCTATGTAGAATCTAAAAAACAAAACAAATGAATAAACAACAACAACAACAACAAAAGAAATCAGAAACAGTCAAAGAAATACGGAAAACAAACTGATGGTTTCCAGAGGGGAAGGGTGTGAGAGGATGGGCAAAATTGGTTAAGGGGAATAGGAGGTATAGGCTTCCAGTTTTGGAATGTGTAAGTTACAGAGGTGAAAGGTACAGCATAGAGAATATAGTCAATGGTATTGTAATAGTGTTGTATGGTGACAGATGGTAGGTACACTTGTCATGAGCAAAGCATAGTGTATAGACTTAATTGAATCACTATGTTTTACACTTGGAACTAAAGTAATGTAATGTACCAACTACAGTTCAATTTAAAAAAATCTGATTTGAGGGGCTATCCTAGGAGTCTGTGCACCTTGATTGTCCCTGGATGGTTTTGTATTCTGTTAGTCTGAAGGACAATCATCATTAGAACTAGCCTAAGATGAAGAGGTCAGGTTGGCTGTACATACCTGGTAGATTTTTGTTTACCATCCCTAAGGTGGGAAAACACTTGACATCTGGCTGGATATTGAGCTTTATTTGGGAATACATTATTAGTGTCATTTCTTTTCTTGTTGTGTTTTTACAAGTTAAGAGATTTTTCTAAATCACTTTTATTATTGGCCAGAGTTAATTTAAAATATATGATATAGGCATACCTGGGTGGCTCAGTCAGTTAAACGTCTGCCTTTGGCTCAGGTCATGATCTCAGGGTCCTGGGATCAAACCCCACATGGGGCTCCCTGCTCAGCAGGGACTCTGCCTCTCACTCTTACTCTCCTCTGTGCTTGCTCTCTCTCTCAAATAAGTAAAGTGTATGATATAGGGACAATGAAGTATATATAGAGTCTCTTGAGTGAGGTTTGGAGCTATGAGAAAGAAGAGCTGTAAGTGCTGATGAAATCTCAGGAGCAGTAAAGGACATGCTTCATTAAGTTTAGGAGTTAATCAACATGTAGTTTTTGGAAAGCATAGAAATGGGTGATTATTGTGATAAATAAGCCACCTCATTTGGTAAGTGGAAACTGAATGTACACATGATTGGGTCTTAAATTCATTTATTTAGTCATCCTGCTTTGGTTAACATCTTTTTAAGAAGCCTAAAATTCCAAATATAAGTATGCTAAGTAGTGGTCAGTGAATATATTTTAGTATTTCACCTTTTAATATTTCTTCCTCAATTATAAGAGTGTGAGTTGTAGGGTTCATGGAAAATGTAGATAGGCTATTATGAGCAGGCAGTTTCATGTGCCATATTTTGATAATTCCTGTCATTTTTGTCGTTTGTCAACACAGAAACAAATTTTCAGTAGCCAGTACCTTTCTGATTTACAATTTGGAAGCACTCTAGAATTGATGTAGTGAGAATCTTCCCACCCTATATATGTATCCATTTTTATGTGTGTGTCATAACTGAGTAGAATGACCTAAGATGGAAAAGTCAGAACTACATTGCAACTCACTTACGTGAGCCAGTGGTGTAGAACAGTGGTTCCTAGACCTGGTAGTACAGCCTATCAATCAGAGAATATTCTGTAGATCCCAGATTTATGACCAAGACACAGAAATAATGTTTTAGAAAAATTTTTCCAGGTGATTAAGATATTTGGGAAACTTACATAGAGTAAAGCAAATAATCGATTTCTCTGTGTATGTTTCTAATTATAGTTTAATGTTACTCTTGTGTCCAAAATTTCATTAATGCCAGGTGATTTTCTTTTGCCTTTTTAAAATAAAAAGTTCAACAATTTGTGAGCTAGTACTCTTTATGAGGAAGAATGCTTTCATTGGGCCTACCACGTTTCGTTGAATGTACCACAGTAAAGGTACCTCATTGGGTGCATGGGGATATAAGAAATTATAAACAGCAGAATCTCATCATAGATGAATTGGCTATAATCTAACTGCCCTGTAGTTTAACTCCACTATACTACATAGTCCTGAAGCATGTTAACAGTGTAATTAGAGAGGAGAAGAATGATTAACATTCAGATATTTTAAAGATGCTTGTTAGTTTTCTATGTAGCTTTGGCTTTTTCTCTATAGACAGCTTCCAATGAAAATAAAATATTTGGATAGCATAACCAGGAAGCCTTTCAGTTTAGTGCCTTAGATCTGGACATTTAAGAACATGTAGAAGACCATTAACGAAAAGCAAATTATATCCATTGTTTGTATGTGTGAACATTCAGTAAATGATGTGCTTTACTTGGCTGCTACATGAATGAATATACTGGCTTGGGTAGTTCATTTTATGCATGGGTAAAATGACATTGTTTATTTTTAGTTATCTGGCTAAGAGTTTTTAATGTCTCCAAATGTGAAGTTTTATTTTTTTTGTAAGATTTATTTATTTATTTATTTATTTATTTATTTATTTATTTATTTATTTATTTATTTTAGAGTGTGCACACCAATGGGGTGGGCAGGGAAGGGCAGAAGGAGAAGGGGAAAGAGAGAGAAGATGACTCCCCACTGAGCAGAGAGCCCAATGTGGGGCTAGATCTCATGACCCTGAGGTCATGTCCTGAACTGAGATGGAGAGTCGGATGCTCAAATTGCTGAGCCAACCAGGCACTCCAAATGTGAAGTTTTTTTAAAAAATAAGTACTCATTGCTGTATTTGTATTCTGAACCATTTGGTTTGGTGGTAATATATAGAGAAAAGGTTATATAATCCAGAGTCAACTTTAACTCTCACATAAAAATATACAGTGAATAAAAGCAGGTAATTTACTAGGTTAAATATGTATTCACCAAGACCGATGCATTGAAACATTAAGTAAATAAGAGAAGGTATGGTTTTTGTTTTATTTTTTTCCTACTTTACTGCTCTTAACAGGATATCTGTGATTGTCTACCTGGATTTCAGGTGCAGTCATCTTATTCTGGGCAGTGTTTAAAGCACCTGGCTTTTGCCAAAGAAAAGTATCTGCCTTCTGTGGTTATTAGCAATCAATTTCTCTATATTTTCACTACAGATATAATAATGTCATATGTGACACTGCTCAAGAGATCAATGTCCAGGGAAGTGGGCAAACTAACACAGATCTAAGTTGCTCAGGTTTTATAAAAAGAACCCTTTTGTCATTTACCAGGAAGCCTGTAGCCATGTTCTATGACACAAATCCAGTTTTTTTCCAACTCTGCATATTAGAATAATAATTTGTAGTGGAGGAGGTTTCTACCCCTAAAGATCCCCTGTTGCCCAGGGATTTATTTTTTTTTAATGAGCTTTCATTCATTTTGCTCATGTCTTCCTAAATACTGCTTGTTCTTTGCCACTGACCACCCACTTGGCATCACAGTAACTGACACAGCCTGTCCAACAGTGCTATACCATTAGTTTTCATCTTATGATTGGAACTGTGAGACTGTAATCTTCAGTTAGCACCATTATTTAGCTGGCTTTATCAGAGCAAATGTTTGTCCTCATCTCCTGAATCAAGCACATCTTTTTTGTTCTTTTTATATTAGGCGCCTTTCATGTCGTTTAACACCACTCTGAGATAACTATTTTCTAAAGTCGATAACTATTTTCTAAAGTATTTTTTACATACTAATTTTTGCTTTTGCTCATTTTTTTTAGTCTAGGGATTTTAATTTTTCCCAAGAAATATGATGAATCAAAAACTATTTGTAAAAACAACTGTTAAAACATATATATCAAAACAATTTAATAATTCTTTGCAGGAAAGAAGGGCTTTTGTTTTTGATCAGGGGATGACATATAAATATAAAACATCCAGCCAAGTGTGTTTCTATATTTCATTCTTTTGTTTAAAGAGTTTATTTTTTAAAAATGTTTTTAAAGATTTTATTTATTTATTAGAGTGAGAACACAAGCAGGAGGAGCAGCAGAGGGAGAAGGAGAAGCAGGCTCCCCGCTGAGCAAGGAGCCCCATATGGGGCTCTATCCCAGGACTCTGGGATCATGACCTGAGCCGAAGGCAGATGCTTAACCGACTGAGCCAACTAGGCACCCCTGTTTGAAGAGTTTATATGAATATCCTCTGAAGGCTGTCTCAATTACCAGATGAGAAGACAAAAACTTTTTTGCTTTTCAGTAACGGAGGAAAGAAAAACTTTACTGACTTGTTTATTCCACTTGTGGCTTATGCTTTGTAATCTATTTTTCTATCTAATAGGAAGCCTTTTAGCTTATTTCATTTACCATGATGATAGTCCCCTGGCTTCGTGGTGTCTTTCCTATTCCAAATTCTCCTCTTTTGATGATCCTTAGATACTGTTTACCTCAGTATAATACTTAGATACTGTTTACCTTTAGGCTTAGCTTGAAGAGGTGCTATGTATACCCATGGGTTTCTTTATCTTCTGCAGTATCTTATCAGTTTTATCAGGTTTGGTATGGAATGAAAAGTAATCATCAATTTTCTCAGTAGCTCATGAAGTATGGTTCTGGGACTGGCAGTAGGAGCGTCATCGGGGAATTTATCAGAAATGCAAATTGTCAAGTGCTGCCCTAAATCTATTAAATCAGAAACTCTGGGTATGCTGCCCAGCAATCATCATCTCTTCCAGGTGTTGAATGGCTTCTTAAACCATTAGTGATTTGAGGTCTTTGAGATCCATGTAGCTGTAGATTCATTCTTTCTTTCTTTCTTTCTTTCTTTCTTTCTTTCTTTCTTTCTTTCTTTCTTTCTTTCTTTCTTTCTTTCTTTCTTCCTTCCTTCCTTCCTTCCTTCCTTCCTTCCTTCCTTTCCTTTCCTTTCCTTTCCTTTCCTTTCCTTTCCTTTCTTTCCTTTCTTTCCTTTCTTTCCTTTCTAGATTTTATTTATTTGACAGAGAGAGAGGACAGCAGGTGGAGCAGCAGGCAGAGGGAAAGGGGAAATTAGGCTCCCCAAGCAGGGAGCCTGTCATGGGGCTTAATCTCAGGACCCTGGGATCATGACCCTAGTTGAAGGCAGATGCTTATTAATGACTGAGCCGCCCAAGCGCCCCACCCATCATTTCTTTTTATTACCTGTATTAAAAATTGTATTTTTTTATATTAAGGAGATCTCAGTGAATGTATACCATTGAAGTATTCTCTCATAATTCTGAAGTACTTTAGTTGAATTTGGACTTGATAATTTATTGCATTGTCAAAGAAGTATTGTCAAAGAAATTGTTTAGAACAAGATTCTGTGCTTTCGCTTCCCACTCTTCCCCATCCTCCTCTTGGTTCTTCTCGCCAATGTAATGTGATAATTTAGAACGGGTACACTGATCACTATGCATGGATTTGACAGAATTGCAAATCAGGTAAACCATTTAATTTAGCCCCCAAAATACTTTATGAAGGAGGTAATAGTTTTATCTCAAATTTTGCAGAGAAGAAAACTGGGGCTTAGGAAAGTTAATCTGTGAAGGTGACACCGCAGAACAAGAACCCAGATCTAGGCCCTGTTAGTACCAAAGCTCTTAAACATAGTATTACCATCAATCTCATTTCTCTAGTTCTGCTTTTCCTTACTCTGTAAGAATTTGCATTTATCTCAAATTTGATATGCAGATTTTTTTTCTGGAGTTTTTACGGTTCTGATTTGAATAATGTATTTTTTTAAATTTCATCACTTGCGACTGTCTTAAAACTTAAAATTTCTAGAAAAATTTCGGTGTTTTCACTTCCTTTGCTTTTACTTTTTTCTGGTTTAATTTAAAAAACAAAAACCTTTTCATATATTCAGTAAAAAATTTAGAGTCTATATTGAGAAGTTTTTCAGACATACTAAAATGCATTTAGTAACTTCAAGTTTGAAATAAGTAGGGAGACTGTTACAATCATGGCAGAAGTATGTTAAAAGAAGTATAAGTGTATATACTGACTGGTAATTTTAGTCTTCATTTGAAATACTCCTCTTAAGCCCCAAGTCTTAATTGATGGCAGCAAATAAAAGATGAAATATACTACCCTAATTCCAGAAAGGAGAATATATTACTAATCATTTTTTTAATGTGTTACTAGTAAGCTGTCAATTGATTATAAAAAGACACAAATACTTGATGCTCCTTGTCTAACAATAATTGACTTGTGAGTTCAGATGTTGATTTATAGACCTTTTTCACAGTTAGGAGTATTTTAAGCCACAGTGAGGATATCATTTCATGTTGCCAGAAGGGTTTTTCCCCCCGCATACAGCTCTTACTTAAGGGAAAATATAATAAAATAAGTAGAATAAAGTAAAAATAGTTAATGTAAAGAGTCTCAAAGTGCCTTGCATAAACATTAGGCTTCTAGAAGGTGCCCTAGGGCAGCTGAGAAGACCACTTTTCTCCTGAGAAGAAATATTCTTAAAGGATAAGACAGTTGAATGCTCTTGAGTTTCCAGTTTGGGATCTTGGAGCCAGAAGCCCTTTGGACTCTAGGCCCTGGCTACATGGCTTATACAGTAAGGGGGAGGACAGATTTGCTTGCTATCAATCTGTCAAAGCCTTGCTCAGATACTATCCTTCCAGAGAAGAATAAAACAGCTTTCCAGGGGGTGGTGTCTAATTATCAGTATATAAAATTAATAAATGTTGATTAATGAGTTATTAAATGAATTAAATACAAATCACTTGTAACAATTCCTGGTATATAAGCAAACATTGCTTAAGTTCTTATTACCGGACTAGTGAGGGATTGCTATTGGAAATCAGTGCTAAGAAAATTAGATCTTTTAGCTAGAAGTATTAATCTGTGACTGTGTTGCCCTGAAGAAGAATTTTACAAAAGTTACCTTTTTTTATTATTATTATAATATATATTTTCTATTCACGTTATCACTGCCAACTTTGTTTTGGATATTGTGCTAAAATGCTCAGAATTTTAAAACCTGTTTGGGGATACTGGCAATTAAATGGACAGTCTTTTTTAATATAATTTGATTATGGGTGAAGAGAAATAAAGGCAATTATGGATGTTCACAGAAGAGGCATTTTACCTACCCTCTAATGATTGTGTATGTATGATGAGTAGAACAAGAAAGCGAAGGCTTTCTGGAAGGTGATGATCCTATGGGATGGATGGGAGGGAAACATTCACTATAAAGGAAACATATCGGCTTAAAAAAAAAAAAGGGAAGGGAATGTGAATAGTAGATTGAAGCGAAAGGTAGGAGTTAGTTGTCTGTAAGAACCATATACCATGTGGTATGGGAATGTCAAATAAGCCGTACTTAAGGAACTGTTGAGATTTTTTTCAGTTTTATTGAGAAATAATTTACATGTATTAATGTATAAGTTGAAGGTATACAGCATGACGGTTTGATATACATATATTGTGAAATGATTACCCCAAGAGATTCAGCTGAGAGTTTTTGAAGTTTGAGAAATTGGACATTTTCATGTTTTAAAACTTGTGTTTATTTTGATTCTGTAATAGTAAATTCTTAAAGAATCTCTTCAAGCCAGTAATGTTTTATATTCATGCTTTTTTTTTTTTTTTAAGGATTTCAGTTTGTTAAAATGAGCAGTCGTAAATCAAAGAGTAACAACTTAATACATGCAGAGTACCTTTCACAGGTTAGTATATATTTTCGTTAACCTCAAAGTCTGTTATCATGCAAAGCTGATCAGAGAAATAGTTATCTTCTTAATTGGAATTCTCCCCTTAAGACTTATGAAGAATCACCCTTTCCATTCTCAAGTAGAGACTGTGTTACACTACTTTGACCCTTTGTAAGTCTTTAGATAGTGGGAATCCTAACTTTATTCCTGTCTTCCCAAATGTGTCCTAATTTTAGTTTACTTAAGAGTTCTGTACTTCTTCCTATTTTATTTCTTGTGATGCTGTTATAAATGGAATTTGTTTTCTTAATTTTTTTAGTTCATTGCTAGTGTATCTAAATGCAATTGATTTTTATATATTAATCTTGTATTCTGCAGCCTTGCTTTACTTATTAGTTCTAATAGTTTTTACTTTATTCTTTAGTTTTTTAATAAGACCATGTCATCTGCAAATATAGTTTAACTTCCTTTTCAATCTGGTTGACTTTTTTTTTTTTAATTGTCTAATTGCCCTGGCTAGAACTTTCAATACAATACTGAGTAACAATGACAAAAACAGACATTCTTGTTTTGTTGATTTTAGGGAAATACATTCACTCTTTCACCACTGATGTGATGTTAGCTATAGGTTTTTATAGATGCCCTTTATCAGGTTGAGGATGTTGCCTTTTTTTCCTAGTATGTTGAGTGTTTTTATCATGCGAATTTAATATTATCTGAAGTGCATATGGTATTCCAAGTGTTGAGCATATAGCTATGTGTCTGTCTCTTAAGAAATATAGTAGGGAATGGTTATACTAACTTGCCCTGGCATTTCTGCTTATCTGGCTAAATCAGAACTATAGTTTTTTCTAATCAAAACTAAATGTATGTTATTGGTATCCTTTCATGTAAGAAATGAAAGAAAATGTTTAACTCCTTTTCTTTTTTTTTTGGAAAGAAAATGTTTAACTCCTTTTCATGAAAAATTTTTAGCTGACATAATTTACATATCCTAGTAAAGTGTACAGATCTTCCACATACAGCTTAATTTCTGTATACGTGTATACCTATTTAACCTTCATCTCGGATCACTTTGAGATTTTTGAACCTTTCAGTGTTTACTACAGTTTCACTTCACTTTATCCCTTAGATTTTATACACAGTTATTGACTCTGTATTAGACTTTAATGAAGTTTGAAAAAGAAAAGGACTGAGGTTTATCTTTTGATTTCTAATGATCTTATCTAGGTAGTGGAATACACAATATGATTAGTATTACAATTATATATGCTTATTTAAATGTTTTATAGGTATCGGCTATTACCTGTATAATACTTATGTTACAGACGACTGCCTTATTTAATCTTGAGAACAGGCCTGCCAAGAAACTATTATTGTCTCTATTTTATAGACTAAAAATTTTAAGATTTAGATAAGGCTAACTTTAAAACCACATAATCAGTTCTTTAGGCATCACTCCTCTTCCTCTTTCCCCTTCTTATATAATGATAATTAGAGTTATTTTATCTGCAGTGAATAATTTGCTTTGCTTAGCCTATGGTATATATAAACAGAGCTCAGATTTTATCTTTTCGGTACATGAAGAATTAGTCCCATGCTGTCAGTCCGAGAGAAGCAAGTAATCTTAGAAGCTTCTTGTTTCTGATGATGGGACCAGATCTGAAATAGCCTCCAAAGGTTTTTGTCTTTGAAAGATTTCTGTATTAGCAGCAGATGCAGAAAAGGAATGCCTTTAATGGTCTTTTTAAAGAATGTGCTAGATTATCTGACATAACTCAGTCTAAGCACTTTATTCTAAGGCAAACTCAAAATTTTACAAGAATTTTTTTCTTAATTCATTCCAGTGATTCCTTATTTTATAGATACAGATGAATTTAATTTCTTCCATGTAATTAAGCGTTTCCTTATATGCCGAATTACTACTTTTTTCAGTGTGTCATTCTTTCTAATTTATTTGCACTGTTTAAGCATGGGTCATGCTTTTTAAATAGTAGCATGCTCTGCTTCTGATAGGTCCTCAGTAACTATATGGACTTTTAAACTTTTATTTTCTCAGAATCCTGACTTTTATATCAAGTGCAGATGGATAGGGCTTGGGCGAAGCCAGTTTAGATTTGTTCCATCTCTAGAGATTGAGGTATGGTTCATGAGCATTATTAGGTAAGATTACAGTATTGCATCTCTTCTGTCTTTTTTCCTTGGCTGATATGTAACATACAAAGTGAAGTATTCATTTATTCACATGCAATAAAACAACCCTCAAATTGCTGATGTGGCCAAAGTAAGTAATTCTCTTGTTGAACCTCACAAGTAAATTCTCATCCTTCCTGTGGGACTTAAGATAGGTTAAAAGAACCGTTAATTTTACAACTCATGAAACGGTACCAGAACGCGAAGACAAGTTATTTAGGGAGGGTTGGATAGATTCATTAATACCTAATTCTGACTTTTGTAAATGTATATTGTCATTCATTTTTTATTTCATATATAACATTTTCATTTATATTTATTCACTTTGTTTTTATCAGGTACAAAGAATTTTACGAGAAAGATTTTGTCATCAGAGCCCACATAGTAACTTATTTGGAGTACAAGTACAATACAAGTAAGTTTAGCTAGCCTTTTGTCTGCTGTGAACCTACTTAAAGATGCCCTTAGGTTTTGCAAAAATTATCCGTACAGATTTTATCTTGAATAAGGCTAACAAACATTTTTATAGAAATAAAAAAAAATTCTTTTTCTGTTTTAGAAACACTGAATATTATAAAGCAAGAGCAGATATAAATATTTCCATAATGAGAAAGCTCCTTACCTTTCAGTCTTGTGTTGCTTCTTTCAACTTGTATTAGGGAGAGAATTCTGAGCTTTTTGCACCTAATACTTGACAGCCAGTTGTAGAGTAAAAGCTCCAAGATTTGCCACTGTCGTCCCTTGTCCCATACTATCATGAAGCCAAGATATTTCAGACTTACTTGGTTTCCTCTTGAGGTTTCCAGAGAATCCATATTGACCTACCCTCTCTTCCGTGTTTTTCTGTGTAGGACTATATAGAGCATAAGTCAGGTGCCCAGAAAGAGAGAAAAAGGGGATGCCTATTTTTGTGCATATTCAGATTCAACTTTTAAATAGTATTACCTAGCAAATTATTCCAGCTTCCTTTTTAAGCTTTAGCTTATTTATGTCATTTCAGACATTTAATTGAGCTGCTAAAAAGAACTGCTATCCATGGAGAAAGTAATTCTGTTCTCATTATTGGACCCCGAGGATCAGGAAAGACCATGGTAAAACTATTGATTTCTGCCATTTTCTTGTTTGTGTAGCATGTGATAATTCTTATAGACAGTACTGAAAATATTTGTTATTTTCATTATCTTGTTAATTTCCTTTTTTTTCTTTCTTTAAATCATAGAAGACATGCAAGGCCTTAAAAATTAGGGTGGTATATTTGAGTTGAGGATATCGTTTTTAACTCATTTTTCTCCTCAGTAACAAATTTTCAATTGATGCTTTTTCTGTCATGGTCTTTTGTCCGTGAAGAATTTGTGATTGTCAGTAGAAAAAGCAGATTAGCATTTATTGAGCATGTTCTTTGTGTCTTTTATCTATGTTCTCTACCTTACCCTATACTTTTTATCTGTGTTATCATTTATTCTTTATACTGACCCTGCAAGGTAGGCATTGTTTGTTTATGAATTAGGTAGCTCGTCATAACATGCATTCTTTTTTCCCCTCTTGTTTTATTGTTTACTGTTTAACCTTAACTCAAGTAATTTTTTCATATGTACAGTCACATCTTCTAGAATTATTTTCTACTTTCCCTCTTTATTTGCTTAGTTACCTCAAAAAGATACTCTTGCTTTTTCCCCCTCATTTTTTCTTTTCACATTCTTTATTCAGTATATGAGATAAATTATGATTTTTATGTTAAATATATTACTATTAACTTTCAGTACTTGGGCTGCATAAAAGCTCTTTTCTGCTATATTCCATGCAATGAATTTAGATTTCTTACTAACATACTTTTTTTTATTATGTGTAGAAGTAAAATTTTGTATTAAGTTATATAAATTAGAAGTAAGATTGTTTTTAAAGCAATAAATGTTGACTGTATATTAGGTGAGGTAAGGAAATAACGACTTTACAGTTTTACTGTATCACCCAGTGGGGAGATAAATTTAGGTAATTTCCTCTTTTTTAATCTTTGAAGAATTTTTCACATTTATCATATTATAATATTTACAATAATTTTTTAGTTTTGAGTGTATTTAATGTGATTCAGTCCTTATGCTCAGTCATTTTATACAACCACTATTTCTTTATTCTTTAGTATGATTTTCCTTTGTATTTGACTTCAATACTGTTTGGGTGGTTTTGACAGGAAAACCATGTGACTGGTATGCCTTTGAGCTATTAGAATATTTTAAATTTTTAATAATAATACTATTAACAATAGAAACACTGTGCAAAGGATATGCACAGAAAGGTCACAGAGAATTAAATACAGATCTGTCTTAAACTTTAAAGTTGTTCAGTTTTACTTATATTTAAGTAAATTAACTAAAAACATGAGCAGTTTTGTCAACTAGGTTGACAGACCTATAAAATCAATCACACTAAAATTATGAACTTACAGGAAGATAGACATGTGTTCCTGCTGGTAGTATAAATTGACGTAACTAGAATAAGAGACAGTATCTAACCACATTACAAAGTCATATGCCCTTTGACTCAGCAACAGTATTTCTAGGAATTTAACTTGTGAAATGATGTATATACAGTTATTCCTTGCAACACAATTTGTTAATAGTGAAAGATGAGAAACAACATAAATGCCCATCAACAGAGTACTGGTTAATAAATGCTAGTACATCCATCCATATAGTAGATTATTATGCATCAGTGAAAAGAAACATTTGTCTGTAGGCCAGAAAAAAAGGGATGAGGGAAAAGAAATCATATTTTTATTGGTTTGTACTGGTGTACTTCATTTTGCTTTGCTTTGTTGCACTTTGCAGATAATTGCATTTTTTTACAAGTTAAAGCTTTCTGGCAACCCTTTATTGAACAAGTATGCATGCACCATTTTTCCAACAGCATTTGTTCATTTTGTCTCTATGTCACGTTTTGGTAATTCTCAAAATATTTCAGACATTTTCATTATTATATTTGTCATGGTGATCTGTGATCAGTGATCTTTGATGTTACTATTATAATTGTTTTGGGGTGCCAGGAGCCATTCCTGTGTAAGATGGCAAACTTAATGGATAAATGTGTTGGTTCTGACTGCTCCACTCACTGGCCACTCCCCCATCTCTCTCCCTCTCCTCGGGCCCACCTATTCCCTGAGTTACAACAATACTGATACTAGACCAATTAATAACACTGTAGTGGCCCCTAGGTGTTCACATGAAAGGGAGAGTCACACATCTCTCACTTTAAATGAAAAGCTAGAAATGATTGAGTTCAGTGATGAAGGCATAACAAAAGCCAAGATACGCCGAGAGCTAGGCCTCTTACACCAAGCAGCCAAGCAGTAAAGGAAGAGTTCTTGAAGGAAATTAAAAGTGCTACTCCAGTGAACCCACCAATGATAAGAAAATGAAAGAACCTTATTGCTGATATGGAGAAAGTTTTAGTGGCCTACGCATTCCCTTAGCCTAAGCCTAATGCAGAGCAAGGCCCTGATGCTGTTCAATTCTGTGAAGGCCTAAAGAGGTGAGGAAGCTACAGAAGGAAAGTTGGAAGCTAGGAGTAGTTGGTTCATGAGATTTAAGGAAAGTAGCCGCCTCCAAAACATAAAAGTGCAAGGTGAAGCAGCAAGTGCTGATGTAGGGAAAGGGAACATATGATGAGTCATGGACACACACTCCATTTTAGAGTTCCTACTCAGAGGTGATACAGAGCACATCTCCTCACAGTTCACTGGCCAATGTGTCATATGGTCACACCGAATTTCAGGAGAGTAAAGAAGTACATTCTGCCTAGGTGACTAGAAGGAAAGTTAACCAGAAATATTTGGTGAATGTCACTGATGTCCATGACAGCTAACTTGTTTTGAGTTCATGTGTGTGTGTGTGTGTGTGGGTGTGTGTGTGTGTGTGTGTGTGTGATTTTTTCCCTGTCTAGATACTTACAGAATTTCTTTATCTTAGCAGTATGAAAATTTCAGACCAGTATCCACGCTTGGGTCATAAAAACTGATTTTCTGTAAACTGCCTTAATATGAATTTAGATCTTTTTTCAGGACAGGATTTTTTTTTTTCAGTATTCATTGTTTTATTATCTTTGGAAAATACATCATCATATAAATGTTTGAAAAACACTTTTAGGTAGTACTTTAATTCTTCAAGAAGCTCATAGTGATACTCTGAGAAAATGAGATCTTGAGATCAGTACATTAGACCTATTATTCCATACTAAACTATGCCTCTTGAAACAAAGTGGCATTACAACAGGGAAGTTGAATCTCAGTGATATGTACATCAAAGTGTCAAGCCTATATAACTTGAACAGCTAATGCCTGGATTTATTCTGAACTTCATCTTGGAAGTTTGTCCCTAAAAGCATGGAGAAGGTTCAGAAAAAAAGGAAATAGAGTTAGTAAACACTTACAAAGATGTTTAAATACAAATTATAACTATACCCCATTTCATTAGTAAATTGGCTAAAGTAGATCTATTTTTTACCAGGAAAATTAAGCATAAAAAGAGTTCCCATATTATAACCACCCCCCATGCACATATATACAACTTCCCCTATTATTAACATCTTCCCTTAGTATGGCACATTTGTTGAAATTGATGAATCACTATTAATATGTTACTACTAACTAATGTCCCATAGTCTTCATTAAGGTTCACTCTTTGTAATGTACAATTCTGTGGATTTTAACAAATGCATAATGTCATGTACCCACCATTACAGTGTCATACAAATAATTCTACCTACTTATGCTCCTATCCCCAACCCTTGGCAATCCCTAATCTTTTTATTGTCCCCCATATTTTTCGATTCTCCAGAATGTCACATAGTTGGAATCATAAAATATATAGCCTTTTCAGATTGACTTCTTCCACTTAACAGTATGAGTTTAAGATTCCTCTATGTAATTTCATGGCTTGACAGTCCATTTCTTTTATTTGCTTAATAATATTACCTTGCATGAATGTGCCACTGTTTATCCATTTATCTATTAAAGGAAGTCTTGGTTGGTTCCAATTTTTGGCGGTTCTGAATAAAGCTATTATAAACACTTGTATATGTGGACAGTCTTCAGCTTAATTGGGTAAATACTTAGGAGCACCAATTGCTGGATCATTTGGTAAGACCATGGTTAGCTTCATAAGAAGCTACTAAACTGTCTTCCAAAGTAACTGTACTGTTTTGCTTTTTTTCACCAGCACTGAATAAGAGTTTCTGTTGTTATGCATCCTCATTAGCATTTGGTATTGTCATTGTTTTTAATTTTAGCTATTCTAGTAGATAGGTAGTGGTATCTTAATGCTGTTTTTATTTGCAGTCCTCTAATTATGAATGATATTAAGTATCTTTTTATGTGCTTATTTTTCATCTATCTTTGGTAAGGTATTTTTATGACTGTGAATTGGGTTGATTTGTTTCTTATTAATATGTTTTAAGAGTTATTTATATATTTTGGATATGCGTCTTGCAAATACATTCTCCAAGTCTGTGGTTTGTGTTTTAGTTCTATTATTAGTTTCCTTGGCAAGCAGTTTTTCATTTTTTTAAAAGATTTTATTTATTTGAGAGAGAGCACACAGAAGTGGGGGGAGGGTGGCAGAGGGAGAGGGAGAAGCAGACCCCCTGCTGAGAAGGAAGCCCTACCTACGCAGGGGCTCAATCCCAGAACCCTGAGATCATGACCTGAGCCAAATCCATGCTCTTAATGGACTGAGCGATGCAGGCGCCCCCAGTTTTTTCATTTTAAAAAAGTTCAATTTATCAGCAGTTTCTTTCATGAATTGTGACTTTGGTGTTATATCTAAACTTCATCACTGGGACGCCTGGGTGGCTCAGTTGGTTAAGTGTCTTGCCTTTGGGTCAGGTCATGATCCCAGGGTTCTGGGATCGAGTCCTGTATCGGACTACTTGCTCAGTGGGGTTCCTGCTTCTCCCTCTGCCTGCCCCTTCCTCTACTTGTGCTCTCTGTCTTTCTCGCTTGCTCTCCCTCTGACAAATAAATTAATAAAATCTTTAAAATAAATAAATAAAACTTGATCACCAAACCCAAGCTCTTCTGGATTTTCTCCTATGTTTCCTTCTAGAAGTTTTATAGTTCCTTGTGTTTTACATTGGATTTGGTGATTGATTTTGAGTTAATTTCTTTGAAACGTGTAAGCTGTGTCTAGATTCCTTTCTTTCTTTCTTTCTTTCTTTCTTTCTTTCTTTCTTTCTTTCTTTCTGCATATGAATATTTAAATTGTTTCAGCATTTGTTGACAAGGCTATCTTTTCTTCACTGAATTACCTTTGCTTCTTTTTCAAAGGTCAGTTAATTGTATTTGTGTCAGTCTATTTGTACCTGTATTGATTACTGTAGCTTTATTGTAGGCCTTAAAGTTGGGCAGTGTCAGTCTTCTAACTTTGTGTGCTTCTTCAATGTTGTTTTGGCTATTCTGGGTACTTTGCCTTTTTATATTAACTTTAGAATTAATATGTTAATTTCCAACTACTGGGAATTTTTTAGTTCAGTAGTTTCAGTCTATAGATCACATTAGAAAAATTGGTTTCTTAACTGTATTGAATTTTCACATTCATGAACATGGAATATCTTTCCTTTTATCTTTCTTAGGTCTTTCATTAGAGTTTTGTGGTTTTCCTTATATAAGTCTTACACATGTTTCATTAGGTTTATACCTAAGTTTTTAAATATTTTTGATTCTAATGAGAATAGCATTAAGTTTTAAATTTCAGATTCCTGGTGTTCATTGCTGATATAGAGGAAAGCAAATAACTTTTGTGTGTTATCTCGTATCCTGCAATCTTGCTATAGTTGATGATTGGTTCCAAAAATTTGTCAGTTCATGGAATTTTCTACAGATGGTCATGTCATCTGCAAATAGAATAAAGTTTTATTTCTTTCATACCTGTTTCTTTTTATACCTTTTATTTCTATCTCTTGTCTTACTGCATTTGTTATTCACAGGCTATGTTTGAGCATTGATCATAAAATTAACTGATATTATACACACCCTCTTAGTACGAATTTAGGTCTGTTTTCACTAAAGAATAATTTTATTTTTGAGTATTTCCTCTCTTTCATTTCTTCTTGTCCTTTCTTAGGATTAAAGTATCCAGTTATTAAGCCTTTGTTCTCATTTCTCTGTTATTTCTCCATGTTTCTTTCTTTTTTTCTGCTCCCTCAGCATTCTGCCATATCATCAGTGTGATTTTCTTCACCATCCGTTCAGTCGTTTGCTTCTTCTAATGTGATACTGCATTTTAGTTTCTAATAATCCTTCTTTGTCTACCTTCTTGTCATGAACTTTCTTAGTTTATTGTTTTGTGTTTATCTAAGTCTGGCTTAAATGGCTCAAAATAGTTATTTTCTAAAATACACATTTTCAGTAGTAATTAATCTTTTTCATCAGTTTATTGTTTCCTTTCTTTCGTGTTACATCATCTTTATATAAACGCCTACGTCAGTTTTTCTGTTTCTTTAGGGCTTAATAAGATGATGGCCATTAAGATGGAGTATTTATCAGTTAATAAAACAGACAGATTGTTCTTGGTATACTGACAGTTTGTCCTATTTTTGTTACATCTTAAACGAGAACCCTGTGATGGTTCTTTGAAGCCATTGACCAAGTCATGGAAATGGAGTAGCTGTATTGGTTATTCTGCTTGGTGTAACATCAAATAACCAACTAAATTTTTCTACTATATAATGTAATTTAAAATATTTGGAAAGATACTGTATTTGTGAAAAATACTGAAATTTTATAATTGGTTACTTAGGTAGTTATTTCAGTGGCATATGGAAGAATCCTGTACTTTGTATTCCATTTCAGTACTATTTGATTTATACTGACTGCTACACTCCAATATTGAGAGGTCAAAGAGCTAAGGAGCACTGTTTAACTTTTGTCACTTTTGTAATTTGTTGTGTGTCGAGTATCCTGAAACATAAAATAGAGTGTTTTAGACAAGAATTCTCGTGTAAATTTTAACATAAGAAATAGGATTACACTATATTTATAACACTATCCTTGGCCAAGTTATTTGAAGTACAAAAATTTGGAGTCTACAATTAATTGATTTGTATTAAATCAGCCTGTAACAGTTAGTGTGGCTTACTGTATTTCAAACATTTTGTTAAAAAAACAGGATGTGGTTCCAAATGACAGATTGTACCCTGGAAAATACTTTTCTATATAGAAATTACTGTAGACAAAGAAACAAGTATTTGGGAATAGTAATAGTAGATAAACATAAAAATCCCTGATTGCTGGCAGGTCTAAATGAACTATGCCAGTATGTTCGTAAAATTGTTAGCTACAAAGACTGTGGAATTGGAGTAGCTGTATTGGTTATCCTGCTTGGTGTAACATCAAATAACCAACTAAATTTTTTTACTGTATAATGTAATTTAAAATATTTGGAAAGATATTGTATTTGTGAAAAATACTGAAATTATATAATTGGTTACTTAGGTAGTTAAACACAGAGTAAGTTTTAGCCATATCCAGATTGGAACTGAAATTATCATTTGAAGACATATATGCTAATACATTAAGTTATCGTTTCAGACCATATAAACACATCATGAAAAAGTTGTGAGCTGATCTAGGCCAATCATAATAACTTGTTTGAAGTAAATTCCGTTGAAAGAGTGCTATAACCTTGTTTCGGCTCTCATTTCTTTTTTTAATCACCTGGTGCTCACAGGTGCACTCCTTAATCCCCATCACCTATTTCACCCATTGCCCCCATCCACCTCCCCTCTGGTAACATCAGTTTGTACTCTGTAGTTATGAGTCTGTTTCTTGGTTTGCCTTCTCTTACCCTTTGCTTGTTTGTTTTGTTTCCTAAATTCCACATTAGAGTAAAATTATGGTATTCATCTTTCTCTGACTGACTTATTTCACTTAGCATTATACTCTCTACCTCCATCCATGTCATTGCAAATGGCAAGGTTTCATTCTATTTTATGGCTGAATAATATTCATGTGTTTGTGTGTGTTTGTGTGTGTGTACATACATACATACTGTATCTTCTTTATCCATTCGTCTATTGATGGACACTTGGGCTGCTTCCATAATTTGGCTGTTGTAAATAATGCTGCTATAAACATAGGGGCGCAAGTATCCCTTTGAATTAGTACAAGAGGGTTCCTTTTTCTCCACATCCTTGCCAACACCTGTTACTTCTTGTGTTTTTCATTTTAGCCATTCTGAGAGGTGTGACATGATATCTCATTGTGGTTTTAATTTGCATTTCCCTGATGATGAGTGATGTTGAGTATCTTTCATGTGTCTATTGGCCATCTGTATGTCTCCTTTGGAGAAACGTCTGTTCCTGTCTTCAGCCCATTTTTAAATCAGATTATTTGGTTTTTGGGTGTTGAATTGCATATATTTTGGATACTAACCCTTTATTAGATTGCTCATTTGCAAATATCTTCTCCCATTCAGTAGGTTGCCTTTTGGTTTTCTTCGTTGTTTCTTTCACTGTGCAGAATTTTTTATTTTGGTGTAGTCACAATAGTTTATTCTTGCTTTTGTTTCCCTCGCTTCAGGGGACCTATCTAAAAAGAAGTTACTATGGCCTGTGTCCGAGAAATTACTGCTTGTGCTCCCTTGTAGGATTTTTATGGTTTTAGGTCTCACATTTAGAACATTGATCAATTTAGAGTTTATTTTTCTGTATGAAACCAGAAAGTGTCCCAGTTTCAATCTTTTGCATATGGCTCTCCAGTTTTCCCAAGACCATTTGTTTGTTTGCCTGTTGGATATTCTTTCCTGCTTTGTTGAATATTAATTGACCATATAATTGTGGGTTCATTTCTGCGTTTTCTATTCTTTTCTGTGCATCTTATGGTCTATTTTTTACCAGTATCATAGTGTTTTGATTAATAGAGCTTTGTAATATAACTTAAGTCTCAAATTGTGATGCTTCCAGCTTTGCTTTTCTTTTTCAAGATTGCTTTGGCTATTTGGGGTCTTTTGTGGTCTCATAGAAATTTCAGAGTTGTTTGTTCTAGCTCTGTGAAAAATGTGTTGGTATTTTAACAGGGATTGCATTAAATGTGTAGTTGCTTTGGATAGTGTAGACATTTTAGCAATATTTGTTCTTCCAGTACATCAGCATGGAATTTCTTTCCATTGCTTTGTGTTGTCTTCAATTTCCTTCATTAGTTTTTTATAGTTTTCAGAGTATAGGTCTTTCACCTCCTTAGTTTTATTTATTCCTAGATATCTTATCTTTGGTGCAATTGTAAATGGTATTGTTTTCTTAATTTCTCTTTCTATTGCTTCATTATTAGTGTATAGAAATACAACAGATTTCTGTACATTGATTTTTGTATCCTGCAACTTTATTGACTTCATTTATTAGTTTTACCAGTTTTTTGTTGCAGTCTTTTGGGTTTTTCTATATATAGTATCATATCATTTGCAAATAGTGAAAAGTTTTACTGCTTCCTCACCTATTTGGATGCCTTTTATTTTTGTTTTTTGATTGCTGTGGCTAGGACTTCAGTAGTATGTTGAATAAAAGTGGTGAGAGTGAGGGGTGACGTGTCAGTTAAGCATCTGCCTTTGGCTCAGGTCATGATCACAGGGTCCTGGGATCCAGCCCCACATGGGGCCCCTGGCTCAGTGGGGAGCCTGCTTCTCCCTCTCTCTCTGCTGCTCCCCCTGCTTGTGCTCTCTCACTCTCTCTCAAATAAATTAAATGGGTAAAATCTTTAAAAAAAAAAAAAAGTGGTGAGAGTAGACATCCTTATCTTTTTCCTCACTTTAGGGGAAAGGCTTTCAGTTTTTCCCCCATTCAGGATGGTGTTAGCTGTTGGTTTTTCAAATTTGGCCTTTATTATATTCAGGTGTATTCCCTCTAAACTTACTTTGTGGAGGGTTAGGGTTTTATCCTGAATGGATGTTGTGCTTTGTCAGAAGCGTTTTTTGCATCTACTGACATGATCATGTGGTTCTTACCCTTTTTCTTTTTTTTTTTAATGTTTTTTTTTATTATGTTAGTCCCCATACAGTACATCCCTGGTTTTTGATGTAAAGTTCGATGATTCATTAGTTGTGTAAAACACCCAGTGCACCATGCAATACATGCCCCTCCTTACTACCCATCACCAGCCTATCCCATTCCCCCACCCCCCTCCCCTCTGAAGCCCTCAGTTTGTTTCTCAGAGTCCATAGTCTCTCATGCTTCATTTGCCTTTCTTTATCCCTTTCTTCCCCTACTGATCTTCCTAGTTCTTATGTTCCATAGATGAGAGAAACCATATGATAATTTTCTTTCTCTGCTTGACTTATTTCACTTAGCATTATCTCCTCCAGTGCCATCCATGTTGCAGCAAATGTTGAGAACTCGTTCTTTTTGATAGCTGAGTAATATTCCATTGTATATATGGACCACAACTTCTTAATCCAGTCATCTGTTGAAGGGCATCTCAGCTCCTTCCACGATTTAGCTATTGTGGACAATGCTGCTATGAGCATTGGGGTGCATATGGGCCTTCTCTTCACTACATCTGTATCTTTGGGGTAAATACCCAGCAGTGCAATGGCTGGGTCATAGGGTAGCTCAATTTTTAACTTATTAAGCAACCTCCACACTTTTCCAGAGTGGCTGTACCAACTTGCATTCTACCAACAATGTAGGAGGGATCCCCTTTCTCCACATCCTCTGCAGCAATTGTTGTTTCTTGCCTTGTCAATTTTTGCCATTCTAACTGGCGTAAGGTGGTATCTTAGTGTGGTTTTGATTTGAATTTCCCTGATGGCTAATGATTTTGAACATTTTTTCATGTGTCTGTTAGCCATTTGTATGTCATCATTGGAAAAGTGTCTGTTCATATCTTCTGCCCATTTTATGATTTATTTGTTTCTCGCGTATTGAGTTTGAGAAGTTCTTTGTAGATCTTGGATACCAGTCTTTTATCTGTAGTATCATTTGCAAATATATTCTCCCATTCTGTGGGCTGCCTCTTAGTTTTTTTTACTGTTTCCTTGGCTCTGCAGAAGCTTTTGATCTTGACGAAGTCCCACAAGTTCATTTTATCTTTTGTTTCTCTTGCCTTTGGAGATGTGTCATGAAAAAGTTTGCTTTGGCCGATGTCGTAGAGGTTGCTGCCTATGTTCTCCTCTAGGTTTTTGATGGATTCCTGTCTCACGTCGAGGTCTTTCATCCATTTGGAGTTTATCTTTGTGTATGGTGTGAGAGAGTGGTCAAGTTTCATTCTTTTGCATGTAGCTGTCCAATTTTCCCAGCACCATTTATTGAGGAGACTTTTTTCCACCAGATGTTTTTTCCTGCTTTATCAAAGATTAGTTGCCCAAAGAGCCAAGGGTCCATTTCTGGGTTCTCTATTCTGTTCCATTGGTCTATGTGTCTGTTTTTCTGCCCATACCATGTTGTCTTTGTGATCACAGCTTTGTAGTACAGCTCGAAATCTGGCATTGTGATGCCCCCAGCTTTGTTTTTCCTTTTCAACAGTTCCTTGGAGATTTGGGGCCTTTTCTGTTTCCATACAAATTTAAGGACTATTTGTTCCAGTTCTTTGAAAAATGTCATCGGTATTTTGATCGGGATAGCATTGAAAGTGTAGATTGCTCTGGGTAGCATGGACATTTTAACTATGTTAATTCTTTCAAGAGTGATTTATAGTTTCTAGAATATAGATCCTTTATGTCTCTGGTTAATTCCAAGGTAACGTATGGTTTTTGGTGCTATTGTAAATGGGATGGATTCCCTAATTTCTCTTTCTTCAGTCTCATTATTCGTGTATAGAAATGCAACTGATTTCTTAGCATTGATTTTGTATCCCGCCACATTACTGAACTGCTCTATAACAATGCTGCTATGAACATTGGGGTGCATATGGCCCTTCTCTTCACTACATCTGTATCTTTGGAGTAAATACCCAGCAGTGCAATGGCTGGGTCATAGGGTAGCTCAATTTTTAACTTTTTAAGGGACCTCCGCACTGGTTTTGCTCTATAACTTCTAATAGTTTGGGAGTGGATTCTTTTGGGTTTTCCATATACAGTATCATGTCATCTGCGAAGAGAGACATTTTGACTTCTTCTTTGCCAATGGACTTCTAGTACTATGTTGAATTATAGTGGCGAGAGTGGGCATCCTTGTCGTGTTCCTGATCTTAAGGGAAAGGCTTCCAGCTTTTCCCCATTGAGAATGATATTTGCTGTAGGCTTTTCATAGATGGTTTTTATGAGATTGAGGAATGTACCCTCTATCCCTACACTCTGAAGGGTTTTAATCAGGAAAGGATGCTGTATTTTGTCAAATGCTTTTTCTGCATCTATTGAGAGAATCATATGATTTTTTACTTTTTCCTTCTGGATAAAATCTAAGACACTGATTGACCTGCGAATGTTGAACCACCCTTGCATCCCAGGGATGAATCCCACTTGGTCATGATGGATAATCCTTTTAATGTACTGTTGGATTCTATTAGCCAGGATCTTGTTGAGAATTTTGGAGTCCATATTCTGATTTTGGCCGAATCTCAGCCTCTGTCTCAGAACAGAGGGATTGCGGACTATTCTCCATTGATGTTCTGGCCACTTTAACTCTGTTTCTGTTGATGCTGCTCAACCCTGCAGCATCCCGGATGTGCGCACCACACCCGGCGTCCCAGCCCTCACTTCCAGGGCCGGCGTGTCTCTGTCCTTTGTGTTTCTAACACCACCAGCCGCCCCCCGCGTGCTCCGGAGCTCCCGGTCTCAGTCTGCTTCCAGTGAGCGCACCGGAGCTCCGTTTCAGTCTGGTCACGCTCGTTCTCCGGCTCATGGTCTCAGTCTGCTTTCTTGTGGGTGCTGGTCTGCGAGTCCGCCCGCTCCCCAGTGCAGGTGGCTACCGCTTCCCAGCGCCCAAACGCAGCGGCTCCCTCCCCCTTCCGTTTATCTTCCGATATCTGTGCGCAGTTTGAAGGCTCCCCGCTTCGTACCTCAATACTCAGCGCTGGAGATGTTCATTTGTAGAGATCCCGATGTATCTTCCTGCGTCTCATGCTGATTCTGTGGATGTTCAGGCTGGTCTGGTACCTATCCAACTCGACTCAGGGGACCGGTTGAACAAGGGGTCCCCTACTCCTCTGCCATCTTAACTCCTCTCTCGGTTCTTACCCTTTTTCTTATTGATGTGTTGTATCACGTTGATTGATTTGCAGATATTGAACTACCCTTGCAACTCAGGAATAAATCCCACTTGATCATGGTGAATGGTTCTTTTTAATGTATTGTTGGATTCGGTTTGCTAGTATTTTGTTGAGGATTTTTGCATCTATGTTCATCAGAGATTTTGGCCTGTAGTTCTCCTTTTCTGTGGTGTCTATCTGGTTTTGGTATCAGGGTAATGCTGCCCTCATAGAATGAATTTGAAGTTTTCCTTCCTTTTCTATTTTTTGGAATATTTTGAGAAGCATAGATATTAACTATTCTTTAAATGTTTGATGGAATTTGCCTGAGAAGCCATCTGGTTCTGGACTTCTGTTTCTTTGGAGTGTTTTGATTACTGGTTCAGTTTTCTTGCTGGTGATTGGACTTTTCAAATTTTCTATTTCTTCCTGTTTCAGTTTTGGTAGGTTGTATGTTTCTAGGAATTTATCCGTATTTTCTAGGTTGCCCAGTGTGTTGGCATGTAGTTTTTTGTAATATTCTTCTTTAATGGCTTGTAGTTTTTGGTGTTTGTTATTTCTCTTCTGTCATTTGTGATTTTGTGTATTTGGGTCTTTTCTATTTTTTCTTGATAAGTCTGGCTAGACGTTTATCAGGTTTTTTTATTTTTTATTTTTTTTCAAAGACCCAGCTCCCGGTTTCATTGATTTGACCTAGTGGGGTTTTTTGTTTTTTGTTTTTTGTTTTTTTTTTGGTTTGTTTTATATAGCATTTATTTCTGCTCTAATCTTTATTATTTCCTTATTTCTGCTGGTTTTAGAGGTTTTTGTTCTTTTTCTAATTCCTTTAGGTATAAGGTTAGGTTTACTTGAGATTTTTCCTTGCTTCCTGAGGTAGGCCCATATTGCTATAGGCCCTCTTAAAACTGCTTTCACTGCATCCCAAAGGTTTTTAACCCTTGTGTGTTTCATATTCATTTGTTCCCATGTACTTTTTTGTGTCTTCTTTGATTTCCTCATTGACCCATTCATTGTTTAGTAGCATGTTATTTAACCTCCATGTATTTGTGGTTTTTTGAGATTTTTCCTTGGGCTGACTTCTAGTTTTGTAGTGTTGTAGTCCTAAAAGATTCATGATATGACTTTGATTTTTTTATTTTGTTGAGGCTTGTTTTGTGGCCTAATATATGATCTGTTCTGGAGAATGTTCCATGTGCTCTCAAGAAGAATGTGTATTCTACTGTTTTAGGATGGAATGTTCTGACTTAAATCCTTCTGGTCCAGTGTGTCATTCAAACCCATTGTTTTCTTGTTGGTTTTCTGTTTAGATGATTTCTCCATTGATGGAAGTGGGGTGTTAAAGTCCTCTAGTATTGTATTATTATTATTAATTCCTTTGTGTTTGTTTTTAACTGTTTTATGTATTGGTGTGCTCCCATATTGGGTGTATAAATATTTACTGTTGTTATATCTTGTTGGATTGCCCCTTTATTATTGTATAGTGTCCTTCTAGTCTCTTGTTACAATCTTTTTTTTAAAGTTTATTTTTCCCAATAAAAGTATTGCTACTCTGGCTTTCTTTTGACATCCATTTTCATCATAAATGTTTCTCCATCCCCTCACTTTCAATCTGCAGGTATCTTTAGGTCTAAAATGAGTCTCTTGTAGGCAGCATATGGATGGGTCTTGTTTTTCTGTCTGTTATCCTAGGTCGTTTGATTGGAGCATTTAGTCCATTTGCATTCAAAGTAGTTATTGATAGATATGTATTTATTGCTATTTTATAACATTTTTTTGCTTTTTTCTGAAGATTTTCTCTTATCCTTTCTTTCTTTCATGGTTTGCTGCTTTTCTTAGTGATAGATTTGGATTTCTTTCTCTTTATTCTTTGCATATTTATTAGTGGTTTTTGATTTGTGGTTACTATTACCTTTGTATATAACATCTTCTGCATATACCAGTCTATATTAGGTTGATGGTTGTTCAAGTTTGAACCCACTCTTTACTCCTCTCCTCCCTGCATTTTAGGTTTATGGTGTCATAGTTTACATCCTTTTATTTTGTGAATTTTTTACAGGAATATTCATTTTTACTGCTTTTGTGTTCCCTACCTTTGTCCTCTAACTTTCAGTCTCTCCTTTCCACTCAAAGAGACCCTTTAATATTTCCTGCAGGGCTGGTTTAGTGGTCATAAGGTCCTTTAGTTTTTGTTTGGGAAACTCTTTATTTCTCTTTCTATTGTGAATGATAGCCCTGCTGGAAAGAGTATTCTTGGCTGTATATTTTTCCCATTCAGCACTTTGCATATAACATGACACTCCTTTCCAGCTTGGAAAGTTTCTGCTGAAAAATTCACTGATAGCTTTATGGTATTTCCTTTGTATGTAACTGTCTTTTTTTTTTTTTTTTTTTTTGTCATCCTGCTTTTAATATTTTTTTATCACATTTTCTCATTTTAATTATATGTATCTTTGTGTGGATCTACTTTTGTTGATTTTGTTGATTTTGTTGGGGGTTGTTTGTGCATCCTGGATCTGGATATCTATTTCCTTCTCCAAATTTGGGACGTTTTCACCTGTTTCTTTCTTGAAATAAATTCTTTGCGTCTTTCCTCTCCTCTTCTTCTGGGACTCCTGTAATTTGAATTTACTATGTTGGATGGAGACACTGAAGTTCCCTAAGTCTATTCTCATTTTGTATAATTCTTTTTTCTTTCTTTTGTTTAGTTTGATTATTTTCCATTACTCTGTTTACTAGGTTGTTACTTTGTTCCTCTGCTTCTCCAGCCTGCTGTTCATTCCATCAAGCATTTTTCTCATTTCATTTATTGAGCCCTTTATTTCTGCCATGTTATTCATCTCTGTGTTAATAGTCTCACTGATATGCACCACTCCTCTCAAGTCCAGTGGGTTATACATATAATCATTGCTTTAGATTCTCTATCAGGTATGTTACTTACATCTGTTTCATTTTGCTCTCTGGCCATGCCTTGTCCTGTTCTTTTATTTGGGACAAATTCCTCTGTCTTCTCATTTTGTCTGTGTCTCTGTATCTGTTTCTGTGTGTTAGGAAAGTCAACTGCATCTCATGTTTTTGAGGGCAATAACTTTTTAAAAAATTATTTATTTAAATTTTCTGTAACAGACAGTGTATTACTAGTTTCAGAGGTAGAATTCAGTATTTCATCAGTTGCATAAAACACCCAGTGCTCATTACTTCAGGTGCCCTTCTTAATGCCCATCAGGCAGTTGCCCCATCCCCGCAACCACCTCCCCTCCAGCAACCCTCAGTTTGTTCCCTATAGTTAAAAGTCTCTTGTGGTTTCCCTCACTCTCTGTCTTCCTCTTATTTTATTTTTCCTGCCCCTGTGTTCACTTTTTTAGTTTCTTAAATTCCACATATGAATGAACTCATATGGCATTTGTCTTTGTCTGACTGACTTATTTCACTTAGCATAATACCCTCCAGTTCCATCGACGTCATTGCAAATGGCAAGATTTCATTCTTTTTGATGGCTGAATAATATTCTTTTGTGTGTGTGTGTGTGTGTGTGTGTGTGAGCGCGCGTGCATACACATACATATATACACACGACATCTTCTTTATCCATTCATCTGTCGGCTGACATCTGGGCTTTTTCCATGTTTTGACAACTGTAGACATTGCTGCTATAAACAGGGTACATATACCCTTTGAATAAATATGTTTGTATCTTTTGGGTAAATACGTAGTAATGCAATTGCTGGGTTGTAGGGTAGCTCTATTTTCAACTTTTTGAGGAACCTCCATACTGTTTTCCAGAGCGGCTGCACCAGTTTGCATTCCCAACAGCAGTGTAAGAGGGTTCCCCTTCTCCACATCCTTGCCAATATCTGTTGTTTCCTGAGTTGTGCATTTTAACCATTGTGACTGATGTGAGGTGGTATCTCAGTGTGGTTTTGATTTGTATTTCCCTGATGGAGGGCAATGGTTTTATGAATAAGAGATTCTGTAGTGCCCTGCCGTGTAGTATCTCCTCTTCTCCAGGGCCTGACACATCCAGGAATGTCTCTGGTTTGTGTCATATGTACTCTGCTATTGTGTTGTCCTGGCTGCTTTATCCTTCAGGGCAGTCATCTACCACAGATGCTCTTTGCCTGGTGTGGGTAGCATTTGGTCCCTGGCCCGAATGTGGTGCATTTTAAGTAGATGTGCTCTGGTCTGCTTCTGAAATGATACCTTTAACCACCACCACCTGAACAAAGTGTGGGGCAACATTGTATTGGCAGGGGGTTTGAGCCAGTCTTTTGAGGGAGGAGGCCCATGTGCTGGGACTGAGGCAAGAGTGACTGGAAAGGGCAATTCCAACACAGTGCAGGACGTGGGTCAGGGCTTAATGTAAGCAAGTTTGGTAGCAAGTGTGGGTGCTAGGCTATTTTTTGTGGGTAGCTCTGTAGTTCATGCTGATGAGCGTTGGAGCTAAGTGGTACCTGCCAGTTCATTTTTACCCAGAGGTCTCTCTCTGTGAATACCCTCTCTGGGACACTCTCAGATGAGCAACTAACCTCACCACTGTGTGCCCCAGGCCCTCTTCAGCTTGCTGTATGTCCACAGACTGTTTCCCTGCCTTCTCTCCAAAAGCATCCTCAGTGTCCTTCAAGCTCTCCCAGAACCACACATGCTGACCTTTAGAACTCCAGACTTTAAGCCTGCCTGGTTGCAAGAACTCAAGAAATTGAAGCCCTCTAGCTTTCCATACTAATCCCATGAGGATTCATTTACTGCGTACTCCCCTGTATGTTAGTCTCTTTTTCCCACTTTTCTGGGACTGTGCCTTCCTCCCCACTGTATTGGCTATGATTCATTTCTCTCCTAAGCCAAGTCTCTGCACTTCCTACCATCTTTGATGTGTCCTCTGTCCTCTTCTCTACCCTTACTTGTGGAGCTTTTCAGGTTGATTTCTGGGGTATTTAGGATGATTTGATTGGCATCTACTTGTATTTGTGGGAGGAGACAACCCTAGGATCCTCCTATTCTTCTGCCATCTTCCTTCCTTATTATAACTCTGTGCATATGTAAAATGAAGGTATTGTTATTGCACCCATTTCATTATGCAAAGACTTTAAAATAGTTTTCAACAATTTGCCAAACATAAAATAATTTAAAACATATAATCAGACCCAGGGAAATAGAAATATTACGTAAATAAGATACCAATTGGTGGGAGGAAGAACATTGCAGATTACTAAGAAGCTATGGCAAAGGCCACAGTTTGAGATACCACATTTGTATCATCTGGGAGCAAAGTCTTGTGATAGACTCATACTTCCTCTGAAGGCCAAGAAGTACCACTTCATTTTTGGACAGTTATCTATAAAGAATGTCACTTCTTAGTTGGGCTTTATTTCACAGTATGGCACTTGATATTTTGAGATTTCCCTTTTTAAGAGGACTTAGGTTACCAATGACCTGAGGTAGAATTCCACTTTTTTTACATTTATTTATTTATTTATTTAGAGAGAGAGAGAGCACACATGCACACAAGAGCAAACATCGGGGGAGGGGCAGAGGGAGAGAGAGAAACTTAAGAGAGATCTATGCTCAGCAAGGAGCCACATGTGGGGCTGGATCTCATCACCTTAAGATCATGACACTAGCAGAAATCAAGAGTCAGACGCTTAACCAGCTGAACCACCCAGGCAGCCCAGAATTCCATTTGTTTTAAAAACAATACAGATATATCAGAATAGTTAGTATGTTTGATATCCTATTGTGAAACCTAATAATTTAAAATACTTCTTCCTATTTCACAGAGATGTTGCAGTGACAAATAGAAGTACAATATTGCAAATACAAATGGTATTTTGTTTTTCAAAATGGTTTGCCAGTTGTTCCAGTGCCTTTTTGAATATCCTTTTTGTCCTCACTAAATTTTGATGCAATCTTTACTAATTTTTTTTTATACACAGTCTATTTTGAGGGACCATTTATTTTCTAATCCTAGAAGTAGTTTTAATATTAGTAGTCCTTTATCATTCTTCTTCCTTTTAAAAGCTTCTTGGCTTTTCTTAGTTCTGTTCATTTTTAAGTTTTTAAAAAATCTGTTCAATATTAATGTGAAGAGATGTATATTTTATTGCAATATAATTGTAATAAGATGTTACAAGTCAATAAAATAGAAAATGGGATGTATGTGGCATAGGAATCTGTAGTTATAAAAATCTGAAACTTTATAATTGAACAGTTTAAGGTGGTATAACACCTTGTGAGTGTATTTTTAGTAGTAATTATATTATTATTAGTAATTTTATTTTCATTGCAAGCTCTACATTTCTTTAATAAGGTCTTTCTCTATATATAGTAGCCCTCCCAACCCATGGGACATATATTCCAAGACCTTAGTGAATGCCCAAAACCACGGATAGTACCAAACTTTATATGTACTATTTTTTTTCCATGCATATATACCTATGGTAAAGTTTAATGTATAAGTTAGGCACAATAAGAGATTTAAAATAATAACTAATAATAAAATAGAACAGTTACAACAAATATAATAAAAGTTATGTGAGTGTGGTGTCTCTGTCTCTCAAAATATCATACTGTACTGTATTCACCCATCTTGTGATGATGTGAAATGATAAAATGCCTCTGTGATGAGATGAAGTCAGGTGAATGATGTAGGCATTATTATGTAATATTAGGCTACCACTGACCTTCTGCCCAAAATGTCAAAAGGAGGATTCATCTGCTTCCACACCACAAGTAATTGAAACTGCGGATAAGGAGTGATTGTTAATACCTAGCAACTAATAGAGGAAAACTCTTTTTCAACTTACCCCTTGGTATTTCTTTTCCAATTTTTATTTCATGATGACATACAGAGTTGTTAACAGTATTTCATAGAAATTGGTATATTGACTGGGGTAGACTTTTTATAATCATTTAACATTATTCTAAAACATGTTTTTCAAAAGCTTTTAAGTGATTTCAATAATATTTAATAGAATAAGTGTTAAAGATAGATAATGAACTGACTCAGACATGAAGCTCTTAAGTGGCTATAGTTTTATGTGACTTATAGAGAAATACGTCTTTGAAAACTTGAGGGTTGTTTCTAAACATTTATTAGTTTGGGAACAGGGCTTTGGCATGTTGGGTCAGACATTAGATGTTCTCCTTAAACCTTTCTTTTATCTGTGAATGCTGTGCAGATTTATTTGTTAGTTTAAAATGACAATCTTTATTATATTCTGTTCCCATTATTCATAGTTTAAAAAAGAATATGGGCTTTTTTATCTATTATTAAATATTCTATAAACTTTTTAATACCATTTAGTTAATAAACCATGCTTTGAAAGAACTAATGGAAGTAGAAGAAGTGAGTGAAAATGTATTACAAGTTCACCTAAATGGTAAGTATGTCATCATTTTGCCATTGGAAATGATACAAGCTATGTAAGCTTTTTATATATAAAATTTGATTTACAGGTATGTTTTAAAGGTGGGTGATAGTCATAATTTAAGAACTTGATCAGTGTTTAACAACTTTCACTTTAATACACCTTACACAATATTTTTAGAAATTAAAAAAATAAGATTAAAGGAGGTACATAAGGACTCTTGTTTTTTGGTCTTTCTTTTCTTTTTGTAAAATAAAAGAACCCCAAGGAAGATAGTTCTTTTAGTTTACCAAATCTCTTCATTGCTGAGTTTCAAAAAGGAAGTAATGTTAACTAACAGACTTTTGACTTTTTTCTTTCTAGTTAAATTTTAAAAACCATTAGAAAGCTTACTTGACTGGAAAATAATCTGCACTGTATCAGATATTTCATTTTAATTAAATACTTTTAATTGGGCTTTATTTCAGGACTGCTGCAGATCAATGATAAAATTGCCCTAAAGGAAATCACAAGGCAGTTAAATCTGGAAAATGTAGTTGGAGATAAAGTTTTTGTGAGTATCATTTCTGTTCTTCTATTAAATAGGCTTTAACTTTTATATGCCATAGATATTTTCATATTTTTGGAAGGCTAGGGAAGGTTCAGAGATTCTAAATTGAAATATGAAAGATTCTTATCATAAGAAAGTATAATGTACTAGGATGCATTTATTCATCATATCTTTATGTTTAGATTTTTTTGAAGTAGATTATACTTACTATAAAATAGCCCAGAAATCCATGTTTATGTAGATATTATCTGAGTTTCTTTATCTGTAAGATAAATACTTTGATTTCCTATCTTTGGAGATAGTTTAATATCTTTTTTAAATCACTACACTGTAGCAGCCTGTTTTTAGTCTTAGACGTGGGTACCTGGGAGTAATGGAAAATGTGCTGAATTTAAAGCTACAAAAGGTGAATTTGAGTCTTGTCTTAAAACCATTGACTACTTGATAATCATGGCTAATGAGTATTTCTGAAGTTCAAATTTCTCATCTGTGTTAAATGTGCATTATCTTTATTATACTTCACAGATTTATTCTAAAGACAAAAGAAAGCATTAAACATAATTCATGTTTTAAAAATGCTGCATTGGTAATGTACTATACAAATATCAGTTATCTCTTATTATTAAAATGTTTTCAGAAACTTAATTTATATCTCATTATTGTAACAGTTTGGAACCTCAGGGTAGTGAACATCAGTAACTTAAACTGATTAGAAATGTTCTGGAACTTTCATTAAACTTTTTACCCTATCACTTGATTTATAGGGTTGAAAAGAAATATGATTAAATTAATTTACAGCTACTTTAATTCTCATAATGAAATGACTTAACCTCATACTGCTTATGCAGTTGAAGTGGGTTGTGTGCATCCCAAGTTCATTTTCTGCTCACTGGTGATCATAGTTTTATCACTCTTAAGTGTCTACTCTTTTCTGCAACAACACAGCCATTGTTGTGTAAGCCTCTTAGCATTTAGTAATTTCATTCTTTAATAATACCTATAAAAATGTAAGCCAATCATGTGTTACCCTTCCACACTGTCTGCAGGTTCAGAATGCCCTTTCTATAAGTCTGTTGTTCTTTCTCCTGTTCAGAACGTAATGTTGAATACAGGGCCTACTTAGTCAAGGAGATTACTATTATGTAGGCTCAGTTTGGCTTTTGATTTGCAACTGATGTAGACTGGGGTTTCTAACTTTCCTAATTGACCTATTCTTATTGGATTCATAGGAAATAATAAAAGGCACAATTGTTTATCTTCCTAGTCATTACTGTTGTTATCGTAATCATCATATGTAGTGATTATTAGTTTAACCTCTACATTATATAGGTAAGTCACCTGAGGCTCAGAGAGCAGAATTAGCTTGCCTAAAATCATAAAATGGATATTAAGACATTAAGAACCTAAGTCACTTAACCCAGAGCCTTTCTGTTTTGATATACTTATAGAAAATTTGTATATTCCTATACATATAGACATACATATGTGTATTTATATAAGGATATTCTTATAATATGTGCATATGTATTTATATAATTACATACTTAGACTTAATGCCAATTTTAACTTGTCTTTTTTTAAAAAAAAGCAAAACACAAACAACCTTTGAATAACTTCAGCCACTGATTTACTCACCCACAGATTGCCTCTGAGCTTTTGTTTATATTATGTAAATACCTCTTGCCCTAACTACCTTGGAAATAATGTTGATTTGACAACATACAGTTATTATAAATATGTGGATGTTCTTAAAAACCTATTAGCCTATTTTATATCAGTTCTGTCAATTGGGAAACAAACAAGTGGATTTCTTTTCTCCTGTACATCTTCACAAATTTAAAGTTGGCTATTTCTTTAAATTAAAAAATCTGAATGAAGTAAAAATTAATGACTTAAATGAAAAAATATTTTTACAGGGCCCTTACCCACAAGTTGGAACATCTGGATAATGCATCTGGTACTCTGTTAATTTCCATGTAGAACATTTAAGTTGTATCCAAAAATGTTTTGGCTGTGTTCCAAGTAAACATAGCCAAATTTGATATGATATATACAAATTCTATAATAAGCTCTTGAATAGGGAAAAACTATCATAGTATGTAATAATTGAGGTAAATTTCTTCCATTTCCTTTTGGATCTCATTTAAATTCGTGCTCATTTTTTTCTTAATAGTATGTTTTATTTATTATTTTAATTTAAATTCTGGTTAGTTAACATATAGTATAATAGTGGTTTCAGGAGTAGAATTTAGTGGTTCATCATTTACATACAACACCCAGTGCTCCTTAATACCCATCACCCATTTAACCCATCCCCTGCCCACCCTTCCCTCCATTAACCCTCAGTTTGTTCCCTGTTGTTAAGAGCCTTTTATGGTGTGCCTCCCCCTCTTTTTCCCCTTTCCCTATGTTCATCTGTTTTGTTTCTTAAATTCCACATATGAGTGAAATCATATGGTCATTTTTTAGTGAAACAAATTAATCTGAGACTTGCAAGAGCTTAATCTATTTGAAAATATAAAATGCAGTGATTTCTAGTTCTCTGTGTTTAGAATACAGCAAGTCTTAAAAACTACCTTTAAATTGAAGTTAACATTTTTACAGACTTTTTTCCAGAAAATACAAAATTTTGAGCATGACAGGGTAATGCCATTTTCAAAACTATGCCACCTTTCCTTTTATATTTAAGTTTTTAATGGTGCACATGGAAGTATCCAGCTCAGAATTTGGCTACTGACTAATCTAGGAAAAAATAGAGACATAGTGCCTATATAATGTCTAAGAATCAGGTAGTCCTCTTTTATTTGTTATTTCATTAAACTTTTAGTTATGGTGTCTTTTTTGTTATTCAGGGAAGTTTTGCTGAAAACCTTTCATTTCTTCTGGAAGCTTTAAAACGAGGTAAATATTAGCATATTTAACACCATTAGAAGGTATCTGTTAGCTTTATTTTTCCCCTGATTATAAAGGCGTTACATATTTTTACAAAAAAAATAATGTAAAAAACCATAATATAATGATCACTGTAATCCCATAACTGTTATAATGACTATCCCAATTATATTTTAAGAAGTCTCTGTGCCCAACATGGAGCCCAGTGTGGGGCATGAACTCATGACCCTGAGATCAAGACCTGAGCTTAGATCAAAAGTCGGGCACTTAACTGACTGAGCCACCCCGCCACCCCATGATTATCCCAATTAACATTTGGTTTCATATCTTTATTCACCTGCAGTGTATCACTGATGCAGATGGACATAATTTTTTATAAGAATAAAATGGTTTTCTATATTGTATAATGTATATCTTGTTCACTTACATCACAGTATGTTGTGAGCATCTGTTTATGTCAGTAAATAGCTGCATCATCATTTTTATGGTTCTCATATATTCTATTTTCAACTATACTTAAAAATATAATAAATTATAAATTATTAATCACTAGTTAGGAACTTTGATTTCTAACTTTGTATAATTAGGAAGAAATGCTTAGATGATCATTTAGATATTTTCTAGAGTAGATATTAATGAGTAGAATTCTAGATTAAACAGTACCACATTTTAAAGAATAATTAATTACAGGGATGCCTGGGTGGGTCAGTCGGTTAAGCTTCTGCCTTTGGCTCAGGTCATAATTCAGGGTCCTAGGTTTGAGCCCCCCATCAGAATCCCTACTCATCAGGGAGCCTGCTTCTCCCTCTCTGCCTGCTGCTCCCTCTACTTGTGTTCTCTCTGTCAAATAAATAAAATTTTTAAAAAATAATAATAAAAATAAAAGAATAATTATAGGGGCACCTGGGTGGCTCAGTCAGTTGTGTTTGCCTTCGGCTCAGGTCATGATCTCAGGAGCCTGGGATTGAGCCCCAGGAAGGTTCCTTACTCAGCAAGGAATCTGTTTCTCCCTCTCCCTCTGCTCCTCGCCTTGCTCTGCTTTCTGTCTCTCTCTCTCTCAAATAAATCAATCAATCTTGAAGGAAGGAAGGAAGGAAGGAAGGAAGGAAGGAAGGAAGGAAGGAAGGAAGGAGAGAAGTGGGGAAAGTAAGAAAGGGAGGGAGGAAGGAAAGAATGAGGAAGGAAGGAAAGGAAAGAAAAAAGGAGAGAAAAAAAAGGGAAAGGAAGGAAAGAATAGGGGAAGGGGGAAAGAGGGAAAGGGAAGACTATAACTAAACTACCCTAGAAGTTCCATTTCAAATCAAGAGTACCTATTCCTTTACAACTTTCATTCACAATTATTAATTTTCATGTCTGCCTTTTAAAGGAAAAAATACATCTCTTATTTTGATGTGCATTATTGTGGTATTGATAATGCTCATCACTTCATATTTCTATTAGACACTGATATTTCCTGGTTTATGTATTTCTTGTTGGTTCTTTGCCTTATTTTGGTGGTGTTTATCTCATACTGATTTATGGGAATTCTTGCACTTTTCTCTTAAATTTGGTTTGGACTTCTGTGCTGAAAAGAAATTTTAAATTTTTTACATAGTCAAATTTTTCCTCTCCAGATTCTGAAGGCATTGACTTCTGTTTTCATCTAATACATATATTTCATAATTTGGGAGGAATTTATTTTGATAAGGTGTAAAGTGGAGAGCTAATCTTGTATAAGCCACTTTTCCCCATTGATTTATAATGGTATATTTTATCAAAAACTACATTTTTTTTAAGATTTTATTTGTCAGAGAGACAGACTGCACAAGCAGGGGAAGCGGCAGGCAGAGAAACAGGCTCCCCACTAAGCGAGGAGCCCTGTGGGACTCGATCCCTGGGATCATGACCTGAGCTGAAGGCAGATGCTTAATCGACTGAGCCACCCAGGTGTCCCTCAAATACTACATTTCTATATTATATAGTTCTTTTTATAGACTCTTTGAGTAGTTCTTATGGTTTTCATGATGTTTTGGTTAACTGTATACATTTTGTTAAGTGTCCCCTTACCAGATTTTTTTTTTACTTGTTTATGTAAATATAAAACCTTAAACCTTAAGGTAATAGTGAGTCTTCTGCCATCTTAGTTTCCCTCATTGTAATGAGGAAAATGAATTCAGAGTCATGTTGACTTTCCCCTGTTGTTGAAGTATTAAAACTTGGTGGTGGGGGGGGGGCTTAAAAAATTGTGGTTAGGAGTTAAAAGTGGCTTTGGTTGAATTTCATAGTTTAACAATTATTTATAAAAATTGTAAATACTTGGGAAGATGTAGTTTGCATTTCTGCTAACTAAACAAATCTCTTTTGAAGCAGAAGTTTTGTTCATAAGTTAGTGACGCCCTTTATTAGTAATCCCAAAGTATTTTGGTCTGTATAGGTGTTAGGAGATCCTTGTCAGTTTTCTGACAGAAGATTATATTTACATAATTTTAAAAACAACAGTCTAGTCATTTAAATAATGTTCTTAATTTTTCATCAGTTAACTACTAGAGTCTCGTAATTAGACTGTGAACTGCTTGAGGGCAGTAGGGGCTATCTTGTCCTGTGAATAATTTTGTTGTTGTTGAATAAAAGTGTAGGCATTGGTAAGTATCCTGTGCAAAGTAGGTTTTCAATATATGTTTGTTGAATTGAGTTTTAACAATTAAAGTGTAGTAAATAATTTGGAAACTTAAGAAAGGCTGATACAGTTGCTTGTTAATATATAAAACTCTTATTTTATCTTAGGTGACCGGTCTAGTAGTTGCCCAGTGATCTTCATATTAGATGAATTTGATCTTTTTGCTCATCATAAAAATCAAACACTCCTCTATAATCTGTTTGACATTTCACAGTCTGCACAGACTCCACTAGCAGTTATTGGTCTTACATGTAGATTGGTAAGTTTTTCTTTCTATTAAAAAATTGATTATCATATTTAGAAAATTAAAGCTTGATTACTGATATCGTCACTTATGAAGGTCATTAGATCAGGCATTTTTTCAAATGTGTTTCACTAGTTCCTGGTGCATTTATCCTACTTTTCAACTCAGATTGAAGAAAACAAGAAAACATTTATCACGCATGCTCATAAACTAATAACCTCTGTCCCTCCAGTGGAATCACTGAATAAAAAATGTGAAGTCAGATGCTAGTATAATTTCTACATTAGCAAGTAAAGAGAAAATTAATCATACCACTATTTTATAAAAACTCATTAATAGTTTTTGAACATAATAAAAAAAAGAAAAATCATGATCTACTTTTAGATTTAAGATTGTTCCTATATTTTGAAAATGTTTAGAATTGAGTAAAAATGATAGTATCCCATTTTTGTAAGTATTCATATCGGAAATGGAAGGGATTACTTCTGTCAAGCTGCTATTACATAGTGACTCTTTGCTTCTTGGGGGTGATTTTAGAATGATTTTAACCATAGTCTCAATGTCACTGTCACATTACATTATGAAGACTTTCTGCATGTTCAACTTTGCATACTTCGGATGGCTGCACAGGCCTTTTTTTGTTTATCTTCTTTTACCTCATAAACTTTCTTACTGAATTCAGATAAAACTGGTATTTAAGAGTCATCTCTCCTCTCATAGATGGCTGCCATGAGTATGTTGTTTTCATTCTTCTTTTCCCTCCTTCATTCTTGGCAGGTTTGTGGTCAGCGCCATTTACTTCTTTTCTTTTCCTGTAGCTGTTTCCTTCTTAGAAAAGTGAAATGCTTTACTAAGTCATCTTTCAACAGCCTTTCCTTCTAGTGTTGCTTTTCTGTGGAGTGTCTTTCTCTGTCCTCTTTCCCAAGTGCTCTAGAGTTTATGATATATGCCTTCATAATAAGACTTCCTCATAGAACATCTGCCTGGCTCTTTACATATCTTTATTCCTTTGTCAAAAGCAGCAGTTCGTACCACAGGAGTTAAGGAAGCGTCTTCATTCATGTTAAAAAAAAAAAATCTTCCTTTGGCTGGAAGTAGCAGTGGCAAATGTTGCTGACCCAATGAAGGACCAAATAAAGAATCAGCTGCTCTTTAGCAGTGTTATTGTGCCCTTTAAAAATTCTGTATGATTAATTCTCCCAACTATGCAGTGCAAATCTGTCTGTCTGTCTATGTTCATAGGGGAAAAGCAAAAGGATAGATGGATTAGTGACTTCGCTAACAAACAACCTCTTCTCTGTGGAAGTAGTTCTTTTTGTATTATACCCTTTATTCCCACATTGCCAACTTCAGTCATGACTGTCCACCACTAAAATATCTTTTACTTCCACCTTTCTTTCCATTCCCAAGTTCAAGCTCTTAATTATTGCTGGCATAGAGTGCTGTTTCCACTACCTTTCAGCCACCTACCTACATGGATGATCTAGAACTGCTCATTAATAGAAAATTTATAATATTGCTGTCTCTGAACTAACTTCATTCTCTTTTAATTATGCTGGCACTGTATTTTTCTTTGACCTATAAAAACATTCCAGGTTTTTCATTCACTTTCTCCCTACCAATCCCAAGCTAGTAATATTTCCTGTCTTCTTTTCCAGACTAACCATGATCCCATTTTGATCACTTGAATTCTTTCCTCTATATCATTGATTTCTTAACCTAGCTATTATTGAAAATCATGCACGTAGATTTAAAAATCCATATTTCAGAGCTTCACCATAGCTTTTTTTCCTTTCTTTTTTCTTTTTTTCTTTTTTTTTTTTTACTTTTTATCCTCTAGAAAATTGACAGTAAACTTGGTTCCTAACTTAAGGAAAAATAGCACGAATGCAAATAGTTTCTAAAATATCACTGTAAAAAAGCCAAAAGACAGAATAACTTACCAGTGTCATGCTATGTTCCTGCAAGTTTCCTCTTCTGTAGTTTGTTCCTTCAGTTCAACATGGCTTCAGCTTGAATTTATAGATAGTTTAGTGAACTGAATTTTTCTCCATTACATATGCTGCTTCTTGAGTCTTTGTTACCTAATACAATGAAGATTTTTAAATATTCAGGAATGTAATAAGTCTTATTACATTTTGCTGGTTTTTTCATCTGAATTCTTCATAGAATGTATGAAATTCCTTATTGAAATTCTTGGTGTTATTGTGGCAGAGAGCTATTCAATAATAGTTAAAATTTTTTGCAATTGTTGGTTGTGGGATGTTAAAGATTAACTAAGAAGAGCATAGTAGGAAAAAGGCATGATATCACCAGGCCTAAAGATGCTTAGAAGGGGATTATTAAAAGTGGCTTGTGTAAGTGTAAGAAAATCAAGGGAATGATTTGAGTTTCTGGAGGCTTGCATAAAATGCTTAATTGTGTATTATAGGATAAGCATTGTTAATTATAGTGATAGTTAAAATATGTATACCTCTAATATTGGTATTTTTTTAAAACATAATTCTTATATGGATTTTTGTTCGTTTTTAAGGATATTTTGGAACTCTTAGAAAAAAGAGTGAAGTCACGATTTTCTCACCGGCAGATACATTTAATGAATTCATTTGGTTTTCCACAGTATCTTAAAATATTTAAAGAACAATTATCTCTACCTGCAGAATTTCCAGACAAGATCTTCACTGAAAAGTGGAATGAGAATGTTCAGGTAACTTGGAACAGAGGCAATAATGTTTAAATAATTTTTGTCCCTTGCTATACCATTGAAAGCTTATAAAAACCTACAAATTTAAACAAATTTGTAAATTAACACATAGTTTCTAATGTTATTGTAGCATAAAACTGAATTAATACAAATTGTACACTTTTGTGTGGTACTTTGTTTTAAAAGACATTTGAAATGTCATATCCTAAATTTTTTCTCTCAAAAGAACTTTAATAAGTTTTTTATTCTATTTCTATCTGGCTTATATTTTAGATTATTCTGTTAGTATTTAGAATATTATAAAAAATAATATTTTCATTACTTACAAGTTCAGCAGTGTTTTTAGCTTAGTAATTCATACCTAACTATCCAGTATGGATTTTTCCCCCTAATTCTCATACAGTTTCAGCTTTTATCTGATGAGGTCTTTTAAGTCAAACCAGGCTTGACACCTGTGGTTGCATTGTCTATATTGCAATCTCATCTTGTAGTCTCTGGAGCCCTCAGGGTCTTAGCTACCCAGGCACACACACATGTTGATTTAAAGGTTTACTAAACCTTTGGACTCTGTAAATTTATCTAAATTGAATAGCCTAACTTACATAGGCCATTGTCATGTCAACTCAACATACTAGCATCGGTTTATCTTATGCTATCAAGAATTTTCAGTTGGCAGGGAGAAGGGAGAGGGTATATGTGTGGGAGTGCGTTTAATAACACAATTGAAAAACAGTGTTGCTGAATAAATCCCACATGGTAGAATCTTTCAAAAATATGGGTCTTCTAAAAGTAGAAAATAATGTAGAGTCCTTGGTTTTGAAAGAATTGGGAAAAACTAGTCTATGATATTAAATACTGATGAGGATGATTCAATCTTTGGATAATTAAATTTGCAAAGTCTATATGCACTGTCTCTAAAAAAAATTGTTTTATGTCAAAGCAATAATTTATTATTTTTTTGTAGTTTCAAGTTTTTATTTAAATTCCGGTTAGTTAATATACAATGTAATATTAGTTTTAGGTGTAGTATCCAGCAGTTCATCACTAACATATAACACACAGTTCTCATCACAGCAAGTGCCTTCCTTAATACCCACCACCCATGTAACCCAACCCCTGTCCACCTCCCCACCAGCAACCCTCAGTTTGTAAAGAGTCTGGGGGCACCTGGGTGCCTCAGTCGTTTAAGTGTCCGACTCTTAGTTTTGGTTTAGGTCGTGATCTTGCAGTCATGAGGTCAATTCCTGCATCAGGCTCTGTGCTCAGCACAGAGTCTGCTTCATATTCTCTCTACGTCTCCCTTTCCCTCTCGCTCCCACGCACTCTCTCAAATAAATAAAATCTTTAAAAAAAAAAAAGAGCCTGTTTCCTGGTTTCCTCTCTTTTTCCCCCATGTTCATCTGTTTCGTTTAAATTCCACATAAGTGAAGTCATATCATATGGTATTTGTCTTTCCCGACAGACTTATTTCACTTAGCATAATACTCTCTAGTTCCATCCACACCATTGCAGATGGCAATATTTCATTCTTTTTATGGCTAAGTAATATTCCATTGTATGTACACATCACAACTTCTTTATCCATTTATCTGTTGATGAACATTTGGGCTCTTTCTATAATTTGGCTATTGTTAGTAATGCTACAAAAAATAAATTCAAAATGGATAAAAGACCTAAGTGTGAGAAAGGAAAACATCAAAATCTTAGAGGAGAACACAGGTAGCAACTCTTTGACCTTGGCCATAGCAGCTTCTTACTAGATAAATCTCCTGAAGCAAGAGAAACAAAAGCAAAGCATGAGCTATTGGGATTTCATCAAGATAAAAAGCTTCTGCACAGCAAAGGAAACAGTCAACAAAACTAAAAGGCAGCCTTCGGAATGGGAGAAGATATTTGCAAATGACATATCTGATAAAGGGTTAGTATCCAAAATATATAAAGAACTTACCAAACTCAACACCCAAGAAACAAATAATCCAGTTAAAAAATGGGCCTAAAGACATGAATAGACATTTTTCCAAAGAAGACATACAGATAACTAACAGACACACGAAAAGATGCTGAACATCACTTATCATCAGGGAAATACAAATCACATCTACAATGAGATATCACATCACACCTATCAGAATGGCTAAAATTAACATAGGAAACAACAGATGTTGGTGAGGATGTGGAGAAAGGGGAATGCTCTTACACTGTTGGTGGGAATTGAAACTGTAGAAAACAGTATGGAAATTACTCAAAAAGTTAAAAATAGAACTACCCTACGATTCAGCAATTGCACTACTAGGTATTTACCCAAAGGATATGCAAATACTGATTCGAAAAGCAGACATGGTTTTAATCTTAAATATCAATACCAAATTAAAGTGAGAACTTTGCATTTATTTTGTTCTTAAACAATTTATTTTTTCCCAGCTTTGTTGAGCTATAATTGACAAAATAAAAATTATATGTTTCAGGTGTGCAAGTTGATATTTTGATATACATCCTGAAATACCACAATGAAGCTATTCAATACATCCATCACCTCAATAGTTATCATTTTCTTTCTCTTCTTTTTCTCTTTTTAATTTCTTTTGTGGGAAGAGGTGAGAATACTTATGAACTGTCTTCTAAGTGAATTTCAAGCATACAATACTGTATTGTTAACCATAGTCACATTTTTACTGTTATACTCCAAAATTTACTCATCTTGCATAACTAAAACTTGATTCTTGTTTTTTAGTTTGAGAGAGTGCGCGCAAAAGCAGAGTAAAGGACAGAAGGAGGAGCGCAGGGAGCCCAATGTGGGACTCGATTCCAGGACTCCTGGGATCATAACCTGAGCTGAAGGCAGACGCTCAACCAGCTGAGCCACCCAGCTGCCCCAGATTCTTGTTTTGATTATAAAATATAGTCTGCTCATCTAAGCACTACTAATTTTGGCACTTTTTTTTTATTAAAAGTTCACTGAACAAGAGAACACCTGGCTGACTCAGATGGAAGACCATGCAACTCTTGATCTTGGGGTTGTGGTTTCAAGCCTCACATTGGGTGTAGAGATTTTACTAAAAGTTCACTAATCAAAATGTTATCAGTGCATGAGAATACATGTTAAAAGATACAAGTTTCCCTTATATTCATGCCCATTCTACTTCCTTATACTACAGAGTAATTATTTGGCTTATAGCATTTCAAACATATACATTCTAAAGTTATTTTTACAGAAAGAGTTCAAACTTTGCATATAATTTTGTTTTACCTTTTCCATTTTTTTCTGATTGTCAATTTTGTATTATTTTTCATAGTATAACTATACAGAATTGTATGTAAAAATGGTTATCTTTATCTTGAAATTTCAGATATTGTGCTATGGTATAATTTGGTGTGGGTTTTTCCTTCTCCCCTTCTCTACAGATTAATCTTGTCTGGGACTCAGATATTTGTTAGCCCAGAGAAGTTTTTTTGATACTCTCATTATAAGATTCTATTCTTTAGGAACCCTTTTCATTTGGTACTCTCATATTGTCCCTTTCCTTACCTAGGTCTGGTGTGGAACAGAGAGCTCTGCATCTTCAGCCTCCGAATCCACTTTTTAGTGCCTCACAGACTTTCACCTTCTTTAGTTCCTGAACTGATTATCTTGTTACAACAGTATGCTTTTCTGACTGCTTTAGAGATTCAGATGCAGTCTTTCATAGTATTTAAATGTCTTTGCTTTGCCATGACTTTTATTTCTGTCCCTGCTCCCTTTCTTTTCCTAAGATGACTACACAGCCCAGGTTGTACAGTGCTGACACCCATCTTTCTGTTCTTCACACAATATTGCATTCTGTTCATCTGAGTGGGTCTATAAAGGAATTAGATGAAAGGGATTACTGGTGAAGCATAATTCTGGATGACTTGGAAAATAACCATGTAGCAGGAGGGTGGCTAACCCTTAGGTTTTTGGTCCTTTTTTGGTGATCCTGTATCACTGAATTTAGGGGCAGATGGTAGAAATGAATGTGAGCACTATCCTTTTGTTTCTTAAGGGTTTTTTTGTTTGTTTGTTTTACAATCTTACAGTTCTTTTATAATGTAGAACTAGTACCACTGGAGTTTGTGTCTCTTAATTCTAGTGTTTTGTTCCCTTTATTCTAGTGTTTTGTTCCCTTTATCCTCATCCTAATTTGCCACTTCCCTTTGGTATGCTAATGTGAGCTTCACTTGAAATATATGTCAGCACCATGGCCAGAGGCCATGCCCAGCAAAGGGGGAGTTGCATTGAGGGAGCTATCCTTTCTCTCAGTACTGACTACCAAGCAAGTTTTTCTGATTCCCAGGTTAAAATAAAAACAATGGTAGAGATAACAGGTGGCCTATGGAATAATCATCCAAGAAATATTTTCAGGATAGGGTTGAACCTGGACGTCTCCCTAACTTGAATGTTTTAGCCATATCCCAAATGAGTCAAATAAGTTAAGCAGAGTAAATACCATCTCAGCATGGCAGTATAAGGAGAAATCCCTGTATGAAAGAGCATTTTAAAAGATCATAACTAATTCTCCTCGAAGGAAGTTCCCCCAAAGTACTATAGCTAAGTTCAAGGAACATTTACCTACTGTCATAACCTTCCTTGGTAGTTAAGGTGAGAAGCTTTAGCAGGAACTGACTGGTAGATTTAGTACATGTACTGCTGCCGCTGAGTTATCCCTTGGGGCATCATGAGTTCTGAGGTACCACTGAAACTCTGTTACATTCTGCTTAGAATCTGCCTGTGAAGAGGGCACCAACCAAGCAAACTGTACAATCAGTACAGTAAAGACTTGCTTCTGCAACTGCTACTCATGTGTTCGTCGGTGAAAAGTTAATGTTTCAGCTTCCTTGAACAACAGGGGAGGTCTGCTTTGTTTCTGGGAATTTTCCCATGTTCCTGTAAGGGGTGATGTCAGTCAGCCATTCTCTGTCTTTATTTCCCTTGCATCATTTCCTGAGCCAACTGTTAGGGAACTTTCAATCCAGAGAAATAAATTTAGTTGTGTTTCAGAACCTGAGATCTGGTATCTTCAATGACTATCATAGTTAAATACAATAGACATCCAAAGAGTAGTGTTTTGTTTTGTTTTGTTTTTTATAATAGCCTTATCTCCAAGTAGTTTATAGTGTTGGGATCAAGGTGAAAGTGTATTAAGAGATTTTTTTTAATGGCTCACATATAGATCTTCTAGACTTTTTTTTTAAAGGACATTAAGTAATTATGGAAACAAGAAGGTGATAGCTTTCAGAAAGATGGGGAGTTGGATTCAGACCTCTAAAAATATAAGAAGAAAAGCAGAGTATAGTTTGACCCTTTGAAGCATCTTGTAAAAGAAAAGCAGTTAACTAACTGTTCTTAGAAATAATTGAAAATTTCTTCTATTAATATTTTTGTTCCAGGTGATTTTTTTAGTTTTAGTTTTAACAGGACTACAGTTAATTCCCAAAAGTTTTTATGCATACTACTTTGCTTTATTATTTTGTGTTCATCTTGTGTACTCTCAAAGGGTATTTGATCCTATTTATGATAAAAACATATGTATAGTAACAGCAAGCAAATGCTGTTAAAGAGAGTACTGAAAATAATGACAATGGAATGGGGACTATAACGAGGATAATGTATTTACTGAGAGCATAAAACTTTATTCCATTATACTAGAACTTACTCTTGAATCTGGATCTTGCAGTAGAAGTAGAGATATAACAGTTTTACCTCTAGAAAATAAGGTTTTCTGGGTTTTTTGTTTGTTTTAAGAAAAAGACTCCTCATTCCTTACAGATGATTTTTGAAAATCAGTGTCAGTCTTCCCCAGGCTGTTTTTGGCTCTGCCAACTGTGAATTTACTCTTCCTACATCTAATTTTTTCTTTAATGCCAAATGTACCTTACTTTTCATTAATTCTGATTCACTGCAGTCACAACTGTTTTTTCAAAGGACCTTACTGGTCTCCAAATTTCCAGCGCGATTAGTTTCTTCTCAAAATATATTTTAGTTTAATTATACTGAGTAATTTACATTGTTGATTACTGCTTCCTTCTTGAAGTTTTCTTCCCTTGATTTAATTGCTCTTTCTTGGATTCTCTTCCAGTCTTCAGTATCTTTCTCAGTCTCTTTGCTCTTCTTTTTCCATTTTGTTTTTAAATATTGATAACCAGGTTTTACTTCTTGATCACATTTCACTCTTCATTCCTCCTGAGACGTTCTGTCCCCAAAATAATCATTTCTAATTTTTTTCTTCCCTCTCTCAAGCCTTTGCTTCTCCACATATCACCATTTGACTCTCCATCAGATTATGTGTTCTATAAATGTCTTAATTCTCTATTCACACTATTAATTCAGATCCTTTTTGTCTCTTAAATGGACAGTTGCAGTGGCCTACAATTATGTTTTTCTGTCCTTGTCTTTCCATGAAATCACTTCGCCAATAACTGAAACTCAGGGTTACATGACTACTCATTTTCTGTCAGTATGCCATGATCTTCCTACCTTGCTCATATTGTTCCCTATAACTGGAATGCTCTTTCTTTTTAGCTCACTGACTCATATAGTTTAAGCATTCTTTGTATTGCTTTACTTTGTGTTCCCAAATATGGTAACTCTTACTCTGTTGTGTTTTGTGCTGAATTTTGATCATCCCACTGGTATGACTATGGTTTCCTTTTGTAGACCAGAAAGTTTGGGGTAACAGGTATTATGTTTTGTTTTTGTGTATATTTACTTAACAGGGATAAGAATAAAATTAATAGACTGGAAATTTCATTTTGATTTTTGTATTCTACAAATAAAACCAACACCTATTTAATAATGAATAAATATCAGAGTTAACGAGGTACACCAACTAGTGAGGCAGTTTTAGACTGCCTTTTTCCTTACCTGTTTTGACTTTTTTTCTCTGTCTAGTGTCTCACAGAAGATAGAAGTGTACGAGAAGTACTACAAAAGCATTTCAATGTCAGCAAAAACCTGCGGTCATTACACATGCTATTGGTTTGTATTCGTTTTGTTTTTACACTCATTTTATTTCACCAAGTAATTGTATTTTGATGGGAATTGGTAAATTTTGGGAGAATTAACATGATTACTACATTGAATCTTCTAATCTGGAATAAGGTACATTTCTCCTTTTATTTAGTTTTTCTTTGTTTAATCATCGTTTTATAATTTTTACCACACAGATTTTATATATGTTTAAAACGTATACCTAAGTATTTAATTTTCTTTAGAACCGATATTTTGTAAATATCATGTTTAAATGATATCTTGTTTTTAATTATGTTTTCAACATGCTCATTGTTAGTATATAGAAACATGTTTATGTCTAATGGTAAATTTATGTCTTAATGATATAGTAAATGTGACTTAAAATTTATGGCTGCTAGTAGTGTAAATATGTCTGGGTACTTTGGAAAGCAATTTGGCAAATTAAATTTCTAGAGAAATTCAGATGCACAAGACATGTATAAGATTGTTTGCAGCAACCTTGTTTATAATTTCAAAAAAAAGGGAAATGACAGATATCTATCAATAAGGGAAAGAATAATTGTGAGTATACATGAAGGAATGTAATACAACAAAAAATCAATGAACTGGAAATGATACCTCAACATGATTAATTCTCAGAATACATGTTCAGTGAAGAGAGAGTTGTAGAAGTATTTGGAAATTACTTTGTGTTGTCTAGGAATATATACATACATAGTAAAGTAAAACAATATGGTCTTTTGTGTGAGGAAGAGTAGAGAATCTAACCAGGGAAAGAAAGAGATCCTATAAGATTATATTTTGTAAGCTGAGGGAAGTAGTCATAGATATCCAGTACATCATTATCTTGCCTTTTTATGTCAAAAATATTTCACAGTAATAGGAAAAAAAAGTAAAGGGAAGAGTAAGGGAAGGAGTTAGTGTGTACCAGCTTCACTCCCAGTAGGGGAATGAAGGACAAGGATTTCCATACTCTTCTGTTCAACTAAGGATCCTGGGCCTTGGTTAACGTGGGAGAGAGTTTCTAGTATAAATATTTCTTCATTATTACATGGTACTTAATTACACCTAAGAAATTACTCATTATTTAGCTGGAATTCAGACTTAACCAAGGATCATACATTTTCATCTGCTAACTCTGCTTACCCTGTTTAATGACTAAATTCTCAAATGTTACGAAAATTACACTTAAATCTTCAAATTGTTGGAAAGGCAACTCGTTACATGAAAAGTTGTCTCTAGGTATAATTTTGGTTTTTAATTTTTTTCTTTTATGTACAGTTGAACATAAAGTAGGTAACTTCTGTCACGTAACACTAACCTGAACTGGTTAATTATTCAGTAACAATTAGTAAAAAAGCTTATACAAGTCACATGTCTGCCTTTTTGGTTTGGTCTAGGGCTTTGAATAATAGTGTTTTTGTTTTATTATTTGAAGTACAGTTGATATACAATATTATGTTAGTTTCAGTCATATGAGCATAGTGACTTGACATTTTTATACATTACAAAATGCTCACCACAATAAGTATTGTCACCATAGGTCACCTTACCAAGGTATTTCAGTGTAATTGACTATATTCCCTATGCTATACTTTACATCCCTGAGACTTACTCATTTTATAACTGGAAGTTTGTACTTCTTGATCCCCTTCACCTGTTTCACCCATCTCTTTACCCTTCTCCCCTCTGGCAACTAGGAGTTTGTTCTCTGTATTTACAAGTCTGTTTTTATTTTAGATTCCACATGTAAGTAAAATCATGGTATTTTTCATTTTCTGTCAGATTTACTTCACTTAGTGTAGTAGTACCTCTCTGTCCATCTATGTTGTCACAGATGGCAAGATTTCATTTTTTTATGGCTGAGTAATATTCCATTGTGTGTGTGTGTGTGTGTGTGTGTATCATCTTCTTTATCTGTTCATTTGTTGATGGACATGTAGGTTGCTTTCATATCTTGGCTATTGTAAATATGCTGTAATGAACATAGGGTTACAAATATCTTTTCGAGTTAGTGTTTTGTTTTTTACGAGTAAATACCCAGAAATGGAATTGCTGGATTGTACAGTTCCATTTTTAGTTTTTTTGAGTAAACTCCATACTGTTTTCCATACCGGTTGTACCAATTTATATTCCCACAAACGGTAGGAAGGTTCCTTTTTTCTCACATCTTCCCTAACACTTGTTTTTACCTTTTTTGATACTAGCCATTCTGACAGGCATGGGGTAATCTCATTGTGATTTTGATTTGCCTTATTACCCTGATGATGAGTGATAATGGAGCACTTTTTCATGTATCTGTTGGCCATCTGTATGTCTCCGGAAGTGCCTGTTCAGCTCCTTGCCCATTTTTTAATCCAACTTTTTTAGGTTTTGGTATTGAGTTCTATGAGTTCTTTTTTTGGACCTTAATCTCTTAACCAGATATATTTGCAAATATGGGAGAAGTCATTAGATTGACTTTTTGTTTTGTTGTTGGTTCCCTTTACTGTGCAAAAGTATTTTAGTTTTATGTAGTCTCAGTTGTTTATTTTTTGCTGTCCTCGTGTGTAGAGACAGAAAAAAATATTGCTGAGACAGATACCAACCAGTGTTTTGTTTTGTTTTTAAAGAGTTTTATGGTTTCAGTCCTTAATTTAGGTCTTTGGTTCATTTTGGGTTTATTTTTATGTATGATGTAAGATAGTGGTCCAGTTTCATTCTTTCGCATATAGCTGTCCAGTTTTCCCAGCACCATCTTTTCCCCATTATATATTTATGGAAGACTATCTTTTCCCCATTATATATTCTTGGCTTTTTTGTCATAGATTAATTGACAATAAATGTGTGGCTTTATTTTTGGTTTCACTATTCTGTTCCATTGACCTATGTCTTATTTCCATGCCAATAACATACTGTTTTGATTGCTATAGCTTTGTAGTATAGTTTGAAATATGGGAATGTGATATTTCCAGCTTTGTTCTTTCTGACGATAGATCACTTTGGCTTTTCCAGGGTCCTTTGTGGTTTCCTACAAATTTTAGGATTATTTGTTCTAGTTCTGTGGAAAATGCTGTTGGTATTTTGATAGAGATTATATTGAATCTATAGATTGCTTAGGGTAGAACAAACATAAACAGTATTAGTTCTTCCAGTCCATGAGCATCATATGTTTTTCCATTTATTTGTGTTAGCCTCAATTTCTTTAATCAGTGTTTAATCAGGTTTTAGAGGAAAGGTTTTTCACCTCATTGGTTGGTTAAATTTATTTCTAGATATTTTATTCTTTTTGATGCAGTTGTAAATAGGATTGTTTTCTTAATTTCTCTTTCTTCTAGCTTGTTATAAATCTACAAAAACACAGCAGGTTTCTGTATATTAATTTTGTATCCTGCAACTTTACCTGAAGTATTCGTTAGTTCTAGTGTTTTTATTGGTGAAGTCTTTAGGATTTCCTATCCTAATATTATTCCTAATATTATGTCATCTGCAAATAGTGACAGTTTTACTTCTTCCTTAAACACTTTGGATGTCTTTTATTTCTTGTCTGATTGCTGCAGTTAGGACTTCCAGTAGCATGTTGATTAAAAGTGTGAGAGTCTGCATCCTTGTTTTGTTCCTGATCTTTAAGGAAAAGCTTTCAGCTTTTATGATGCTGGCTGTGGGTTTTCATGTATGGATGGTCTTTATTGTATTGAGGTATGTTCCTTCTATGTAACTTTGTTAAGTGCTTTTATCATGAATGGATATTGAATTTTCTAAGCTTTTCTGCATCTGTTGTGATGATTATATGATTTTTATGCCTTGTTTTGTTAATGTGGTGCATCGTGCTGATTGATTTGTGGATATTGAACCATCATTGCATCCCTGGAGTAAATCCCACTTGATCATGATGAATGATCCTTTTAATGTATTGTATTCAGTTTGCTAATATTTTGTTGAAGATACTTGCATCTGTGTTCATTGGGAATATTGGCCTGTAATTTTCTGTTTTTATAGTGGTTTTGGTATCAGGCTAATGCTGGCCTTGTAGCCATTCCTTCCTCTTCAATTTTGGAATAGTTTGAGAAGTATAGGTATTAACTTTTTGAATGTTTGGGAGAATTCACCTGTGAAGCCATCTGGTCCTAGAATTTTATTTCTTGGGAGTTTTTAATTATTTTTTAAAGATTAATATATTTGAGAGAGAGAGAGGGTGTGAGCACGAGTGGGAGGGGCAGAGGAAGAGAGGATCTCAAGCAGACCACGCTGAGCGGGGAGCACGACGGGGGCTTGATCTCAGGACCCTAAGATCACAACCTGAGTGGAAACAAGAATTAGATTGATTGGAGCATTTAGTCCATTAACATTAAAAGTGGTTATTGATAGGTATGTACTTATTGTCCTTTCATTGTTTTCTGGTTGTTTTTGTAGTTCTTTTCTGTTCCTTTCTTCCTTGCTCTCATCTCTTGTGATTATATGATTTTCTTTAGTATTATGTTTGGATTCCTTTCTCTTTATTTTTTGTGTATCTGTTTTAAGTTGTTGGGTTTTGGTTACCATGAGGTTCATATATATATAACACTGTATGTTAGCAGTCTATTTTAAGTTGGTAATTGCTTAAAGTCAAAAGCATTTTAGGGGCGCCTGGGTGGCTCAGTCAAATGTCCATCTCTTGATCCTGGCTCAGTTCTCGATCTCAGGGTTGTGAGTTCAAGCCCCACATTGGTCACCACACTGGGCATGGATCCTACATAAGAAACAAACAAAACATTTTAAAAGCATTAAATGTTTACTCTCATCCCATTCTCACATTTTATGTATTTGATCTCATGTTTTACATACTTTTATTTAGTGGTGCCTTAACTAAGCTATAGTTGATTTTATTACTCTTTAATCTTCCTATAAGCTTTATAACTGATCGCTCTCCTCCCTTTACTATATGTTTGCTTTTACTAGTGAAATTTTTTCTTTCATAATTTTTTAATTTCCTCTTAAGGCCTTTTCTTTTTCTCTTAAAGAAGTTCCTTTAACATTTCTTGTAAGGCTGGTTCAGTGGTGATGAATTCCTTATCTTGGAAACTTTTTTCTCTCCTTCAGTTCTGAATGGTAATTTTGCTATGTAGAATATTCTTGGTTGTAGGTTTTTTCCTTTAAGCACTTTGAATATTATGTATCTTGTTGTAGACCTCCTTGGATTCATCATCTTTGGGGCTTTCTGTACTTCCTGGACCTAGATGTCTGTTTCCTTCCCCAGGTTAGGGAAGTTTTCAGCTGTCATTTCTTCAAATAAGTTTTCTGTTCCTTACTCTCTTTCTTTTTCTTCTGAGACTCCTACTGTAATGTGAACGTCAGTATGCTTGGTGTTGACCTAGTGGTCCCTTAACATATCCTCATTTTTTTAATTCTTTTTCTTCTTTGCTATACAGCTTGGGTCCTTTCCATTACCTTGTCTTCCAGATTGCTGGTCCATGCTTCTGCATTTTTTAATCTGTTGTTCATTTCAGTTATTGCATTCTTCAGCTGTGATTGATTCTTTTTTATATTTCTTATCTCTTCATTGACGTTCTAAGCTCATCTGCTTGTCTCCCAAGTTTGGTGATTATCTTTATGACCATTATTTTGACATCTTTGTCAGTCAGATTGCTTAAATAACTCCATCATTTAGTTCTTTTTCTGAAGTTTTGTCTTTTGTCATTTGGAACATACTCTTCTGGCTCTTCATTTTATCAGACTTTGTGTTTGTTTATATTAGATAGCTGCATCTCCTGGTCTTGAAAGTAATGGCCTTGTGTAGGGTATCCTCTGGAACCCAGAAGTACAATCCTTTCGGGTCACTAGAACCTGGAGCTTCAGGGCTGTTTCATTTGGGCTGCTTGCACCTCTCTCATCACTGGGCCAGTACTGCTGAGGGCACACTTGTTAGGGCTGGTTCCTGGCCCAAATGGTGGCAATGCCTCATCACAACTATTGCAGGCACACCAGTGTGTGGAGCTGGCCCCAGCCCCGGTGGCTGAGAGAGCCCTTTACAGCTGCTGAGGGCCGGTGGGTGGGGCACCCCCTCTGTGGCTCATTGTGAGATCCCACCATGACTCTCGTGTGCTTGCTAGTAGGTGGGGTTGGCTCCCCTTCCCTTGGGTAGGACTTATTTGGAAGGGGTACGGACCAGGTGGGTGGAGTCGTATAGTGCAGTTCCACAGGGAATGCCCCTGGCATAGACAGTGGTGCTAATATGGTAGGTAGATAGTGTCACAACTGGGTCTTGGAAGCATCTAACTAGCTTGGCTGAAGGAAAACAGGAAAAATAGTGCTCTCAGCACTTCCATTCCCAAAGGAAGCTTCTACAGATCCCTGTCCCGCCAGCACTGTGTATACCTTAAATTAGTCAGCAGACCTTCATGTATGGCCCAGACGTTTTTCAAACTTCCGCCTCTGAGCAATTGAAATTGTGTGTGGGCCCTGTAAGAATGGAGTCTCCATTTCCTGTAGTCCCTCTGGCTCTCCCAGAATTAAGCCCCACTGATTTTCAAAGCCAGACATGATGGGGGCTCATCTTCCTGGTGCAGATACCCAAGGCAGAGGGTGTCCAATGTAGGGTTTGAACCCCTCACTTCTCAAGAAGGACCTCCACATCTCCTGCTGTGGGTTGCTGCACTGGCTATTTTTGGTTCCTACCCTAACCACATCTCTGCCTCTTCTTACCCTTGTCAATGTGGCTTTTTAAAATATCGTCAGCTGCACACACACACACACATACACAAACACACACAAAATCCTCAGCTGCTAGTTTTCAGAGCATTCTCAGAGTTGCTTTGTATGTCGTTGCAGTCTTGTGTCCGTGGGAGGAAGTGAGCTCAGGTACTTCCCATGAAATCAAAATAACCTTTGAATAGCATTCTTACCTATTTTGGATCTCTTCTTGCTCAACTCCTTTATTAAGTGTTTTTCTTTTGAGGAATTGTAAGTAAGATATTCAAGTGGAAAGAGGTAGAGAAAGCAAGAACTTTTTTTTTATGCTTCACATCTATAGAGTTACATAGCATATGTATTGAAATACTATATTTTAATAGTGCCGAGTATGAGAATACCTTTCCCAAGCATTAGTATTAATTCTCCCATAAGAATAGACTCCAAATTAAGAAGTTTTGTCCAGTAATATCTCCAGAATGCCTAAGTAAACATGTAAATGTTTTTCTGATCCACATTTCCCTAGATGCTCGCTTTAAATCGCGTAACGACATCACACCCGTTTGTGACTGCAGCAGATCTGATGGAGGCAAACCAGTTGTGTAGCATGGACTCTAAAGCAAATATTGTACATGGTGAGAAGCATGCTTTATTTTTTTTAAGTTTAAGTTAATATAATGGAATTCTTTCAAAATTACACTTAACATCGGGTATAACAGAATACTTTTATACCCAGGCAGCCTTTAACTAAGCTGTGCAAAAGGTATTGTCACTCCCATTTCAAGTGAAGGAATCTTGATGCTCTGCCTCCCTTACTACATTGGAAATCCAGCTGAGACTTGTATTGCAGGCGTTCACATTGCATCAAGTGCTACTAAAGAACCTTGGCATTGAAGGTTCACTATCCCTTTTAAGAATCTAATGAATTTTTCTTCTCTCCAGGGGAAAAAAAAAATTAGATATAATGACCAAATGTTTAGGGTTTCTCTGAATAATCAAGGACCCCCTGTGATTTAAAGTACCTAATTGCAGGGGCACCTGGGTGGCTCAGTGTCTTAAGCATCTGCCTGGCTTAGGTCATGATTTCAGGGTCCTGGGATCGAGCCCTGGATCGGGCTCCTTGCTCTGTGGGGAACCTGCTTCTCTCTCGCACTTTCAAATAAATAAAATTTTAAAAAATAAAATACATAATTGCAGTGTCAGTTTATGTTTATTATGGGCCATGTGATAAGTGCTTGATAATATTCTCTCTATTCCTTGTAACATCTCTGTAAGCTTAAGAAGATTCTTAGTTTGCTTATATGAAAGCTCAGCCCAGGAAGGTTGAGCAGTTCGCTTAGGATTGTAGAAGTAATAGTAACTGAAACACGTTTGAACCTGGGGGAGGTCTTGATCTCCTGTCACCCCTTAAAACCATGGTCTTTCACTTTATCATTCTCTTTGGAGGACAGTTATTTCAATCTTATGGATCAGTAATTTAACATACAACTCATAATTTGTTTTCCTTTTACCGTAGGTCTGTCAGTCTTGGAAATCTGTCTTATAATAGCAATGAAACATTTAAATGACATATATGAAGAGGAGCCCTTTAATTTTCAAATGGTCTATAATGGTGAGATGAGACTTTTGTTTCTTTCTAACTGTACCTCACTGCTTATTTTAGGGTGTTAATGTTATTGCTTTCTGTCCAGAGTTTCAGAAGTTTGTTCAAAGGAAGGCCCATTCTGTTTATAATTTTGAGAAACCTGTTGTCATGAAGGTAAGATTTAAGTTCACTGTTATTTTTCTGCCTACAAGTATATTTTTACATCCAGTTTGTATAATAGTTGAACTCTTATTAATTTTGAAACATTAGGTATTTATCATAGAGATTTTTTGCATAATAGACAAAAATCTCAAAATGAAATGTTTGAATAATTCTAAAGCAGCCAGTTTTTTCCTCAGTTTGTGCAAGTTTACTGCCCTCTACTGTCTGTTTCTAGCACTGCATGGTGCAAAGAATTTACATTACAGTTCATCAGTAAAATTCATTCCCTTTACAACCCAAGGGCTGGTTTTATAATCTTAGCAGTAAAAAGACAAAATGCAGATATTAGCCATTAAGAAACTAAAGGATAAAATATGGGTGGGTGAGGGCATACAAAGTTTTATTAGCGGTTGGTTAAGTCATGAGTTTTAAAACTTGAGGAACTTCATTAGAGTCTGCCGTTGTCCACTAGAAATATGCGTGAGCCACATAGTGTAATTTTGGATTCTCTGGTAGGAACAAAAAAGTTAAAAAAGGTGAAATTAACTTTAATGATAAATTTTATTTAACCCTAATATACCAAAAACATTTTAATCTATAATCGATACAGAAAATTATTAGTGAACTACTTTATTTTCTTTCGTATTAAGTTTTTGAAATTTCATGTGTGTTTACACTTAAAACACATCTTAATTCACTAAATATTCATTGGAAATACTTGCTCTTTAGATTTCATACAATTTGTAGCTAAAGTAGATTTACATTCTGAATTGTTCCAAACTAACATAAAATTTTCTAATTGACTCGAGTATCAAATTTTAAGTTAAAATTAATAAGTAAAATTAAAAATCAAGTTCCACAGAGAGCAGTAGTCCTCTGTGGTTACCTTACTGGACCATGCAGCTCTAGAGGACTTTATGGAGCAAAACATCCCCCTCCTTCCCTTCCTTCCCTCTCTCTCTCTCTCTCTCTTCTTTTCTTTCTAGCAGTACGCCCGTAAGTCCTTTATCATTTTTTATAGGCCTTAGTGGTCAGAATTTGATTTCTTGTACCAAATAAAAATGTGAGTACAGGCCATTACCATTTCTTCAGAACAACAGGGAAAGTATTTATCCTACTAGAGGCTGGTGTTTTCCCCTTCCTAATGTCTATGTCTGTCTGATAGTCATAGTTTGTGGAGGTTGTATGAGTACAAAGGGTTACATGAACATTTCAGTTCTTGTGAGTGATTTGTATTTTGTACCTGCTTGTTTCTCCATTTTAAATAAAGTATTTTGCTGCCTAGAAAAATTTTAAATGTCAATTTTATTCAGCCCCAATAATACCTGCAGCCTCTGGTATTTTCTTCTTCAGAAATGGTATCTGAGTTATTTTTCTTTTCATCAGAAGACTTTTTATGATACATAAAGAATATAGTCCAATGATATTTTTTACAATGTGGTGGTAAGAATAGAAGACTCCAGAATCTATTTCACTGTGTCAATATTTAATGGTTACTATGTCATGATTTAATGGTTTCCTTTTTTTCATACGCTAATAAAATACCTAAAACAACAATCAGGGTTAGAAAAGACATAATACATGAATATTAGAAGTGAGAGGAAACAGATAGTAATCAACCCTTTTAAGTGGGGAGGATGGAAGAAAGGGACTTTTTGACAGGTTGTGGCATGCTCTTCAGACTTCTTAGGGAAAAAGGATCCTGTCTTCTTTCCTTCATGCCCATACCACTCTGCTGAATCGTTTATTTATAAGGTCAGCTGAACAGGCTTGGTGTATTCCTAGGGGTATTTCCTGCCTCGGGCTTTTTTTGTAGTAGTATTAACCTTCTACGTAGCAAAGTCTTACGAAACTAGAAGGAGAATGTAAATGCAAATTTGAATAACCTAGGTAATTAGTTAAAAGTACTGGTCTTAGCAGATGTTAGGTTTTTCTAGAGAGAACTAGAAGCCCTTCCCTTAAGTACTAGCAAGTGGTATGATACAGAATGAGGTTTGGAAGAAAAACCATATTGTGCAGACTGAATTGGAGTTTGCCCTGTTCACATTCAACAGTGCAGGGACAGACAACTGTATGTTGACACTGCTTCACCTGATAGATGAAGTTTTTATGAGGTCGATGAGAGTTGTTTTCAATCCCTACTGATTTCTGTTAAGTTTTGTTTCCTGGCACTCTGTTCTATAGTTACCACAACCCTAGTTGTTCTCTGGATTAACGTTATTATTTTACTTCCCCTATTCAACCTAAACTATTTCTTTCATCTTCCAGGCATTTGAACACTTACAACAATTAGAATTAATAAGGCCCATGGAAAGGACTTCGGTAAATACACAGAGAGAGTACCAGCTAATGAAACTACTTTTGGATAATACTCAAATTATGAATGCTTTGCAGAAATACCCCAACTGTCCTACAGATGTTAGGCAGTGGGCAACATCCTCACTAAGCTGGTTATGAATATAACCAGCGGCTTCAGTTACAAAGTTTCAGGCATTATTCTGTAAGGAACTCAAAGCTATTGTCCTTTAACAAGATATGTTATTACATTTTCTTAATATTTATAAATCTGTATTTTTGTATTTGTGGGAGACTGTTACACGTGTAGTGTCTTGGCTGTGTCTTGCCTTTGAATCGTGAGCAGTTACAGGATTTATAATTCCAGTGATTGAGATTATGTTGTAAGTAGCAGTTCAAAGAAATAAATGTGACTGTTTTAGGGAATGAACCATATGCTTATTTAACACTTGTCAAGTATTTATGCGGTATATTTGAAGAGTTTATTTCAACCCAGCAGCCAAGTGTTTTTACAAATCCTAAAGCAGTAAAGAAACAATGGGAAGAGTTGAGGTGTAGTGAGTAATCTGTTGGTCCACTGGGAGGTGCTGCATTTTTTTTTTCTCCATCCATGGAAATTTTGGATTCTATCCCAGACCCAGGTCTTCTAGTTTGGCCAGAAGGTAGTTCACATGGAAGAAAAAGGAGAAAAGTTTGAACATGAATTTCTTCCAGGCCTCTCAAAAGGTGGTACTTACTCATATCACCTACGGAAGAATCCCTTGTAGAATTTTTTTAAAAAGCACATTCTTCCCAGTTTCATTAAAGATTTCGTGAAATGTTAAAAAAACAAAACAAAACAAAAAAACCCCACAAACTCTTGGGCCTATCAGATCAGAATTTGTCTTTTTAACAGGGACTTTAGGAAATGCCTGGAAAAACATTCCCTCAATTAATGGAAGTGTTTGGCACTATTGACTAAACTTATTTGTATCAAAAAGTAAATCCTTAAAGGGAATGTAGAAATGCTCACCTTATAAATTCAGGAGTCCAGGAACTACTTCAGGTATCTGTTTAAAATGAAATTTAATAAGCATTTGCTAAGTGTTAATGACTTTATTCAGGAATATTTGATTGCATATTGTTTTCAAAAGACAGTCCCTATCCTTGTGTAGTTCATAATCCGTTTAACTATCAAACGCCCTGTGATATTCAGGGAGTGTTATTTACAGTTGAGAAAACTAACATAGCAGTGGCAGTGTTCAGAATCACGCAGGTAGAGAATGATTGACGACAGACCCTAGAAATCAACTCAGGTTTGACTGACACCAAAGCCCCAATATCAAGAGCTAAAATTCATTAACAGGTTCTTGCCACGTATTTTTTAAAGTATGCTCTAAGAAATGATTTATCTAATATTTCTGTGCGTAAAAAGGTAGCTCTTCAGTTCAACCTATTTTTTTGCAGATGTAGCTGTTCTTCCCTGCCTTCTAAGTCTTCAGATCACTGTCATTTACTTTTCAGCAGTGTCTCAGTAAAGGTAAGGCTTGCATACTGGTTCTCTGCAATAGTCTGCAGATTTTTAGGGGATAGTTTTACCAAAATACTTAGCATGGTAGCATCACTATTACTGGAAGCAGGGATTTTACACTTGAGCTAAAGTTTTCCCTTTAAGAAAATTTTCTGAACTATTTTAGGGAAGTATTATCTGCTTTAAAGGCACTCACTGTGAAAAGCATCTAAAAAACTTGATTTCAAGATTGCAAATCATTAGCTTAAGATGCCACTAAAAGGCCAAAAGCTCACATCTGCCTTCCTGGTTACAGAAGACCTGCAGAAGATCCATCAGCACCCAGTGTACAGATTATAAAACTCTAAGTAGCAGGGTGGGTTTTCATTTTCAGTGAAACAATTCTTAAATTAGAAAAAAAGGTTAGCACAACAGGTGAAGAGTGTTAGAGGCTTCAGTGCAGTTTTGACTCATGTAACCCCTCCAAGTACCCTATCCAAAAGAGGATGCTCTTCAGAACCACCCCACACCCCCAGTTCATGTGCAGTGCATGCGAATGGCTCTGAGGAGTTAAAACTTGCTGGTCCAAACTGACGGTATCCTAATGCTATGTATGTTGAGGATATACTATGTATTAACTTCCCAAAGAAAGAATCCGTTTTGCAGAACATGCTCTGGAAAACAATTTCAGTTTTTTGGTAGAGATTCAATGCATACTCCACCATAGTTTACATTTTCACTTGGTTTAGAAGGTGTGCATGTTCTTTCAAACCACCGTTACCTAAGCGTTCTTTCCTTCACCTGTACCTTAAAAAATATTGAGAATCCCACTGGTGTGAACTGTGACAGTGCTCCCACCGTGGGGTTTTCCATCCCCTTTCTTTTGAAAGCCACAGGATAAACAAAAGCCTTGGCAACATTAAAAATGTAAATGAAAGCTAGCTTCCTTGACAATTACTCTAAGTGAAAAATACCAGAATTCTTCCCTTGAATCAGTAGGTCAGTTAACATCCTTAGGAAGTGTGGTTTGTATCTTTGATGACTATTTCCTAAGCCACATTTTTCTGTTTCCATATGAAAAGACAAGGTGTAACTAATGGCTGCTAGCCTCTGGTTTCCTAAAACTGGCAGGACTAACATACATACTTTGCAAATACAGTCTGCTTAGACAGTAAAGGGGGGAAGCGCCACCCTTGACAAACTTCTTTCACCACTATCCCCATTCTTGCATATCTCAAGGTGTGAGCCTTGCCATAAATGAAAAAGCTACTGTTTCCTTTAAGAACAATGTATAGCTAAAGAAAAACGGCATAAGCAAATAATATACCATATTCATTTTTTTTATTTAACTCGGGGATGGAATGGGGATAGCATACATTTTATTGTACAGTATTTAACAATCACTTATCCAAGGTGGGGTTTTATGGGGTTTTTTTTTTTTTTTTTTTTTAGCTTTTTGTTAAATACTTGCAGAAAAAAATAGCAAGTACAATTTGACAGTAGTACAACAACCTGTGCCCAAAACACTGACAAGACGTACAGAGTAAAGCTAAAATAATTGCTTACCAATATTTTGAGAGGTAACAAATAGGATATGGATTGAGACTGCATAAAAAATGTACTGCTGGTTGAATATCTGAGGTAAATGATGTTCAATCAAGATGCTACTTTTGTATCATTTTGCCCATAAATCGGTAAATAATTTTATGCACATCATACCAAATGTTTCTAAAAAGTAATTTTTTAAAAAGGTAAAAAAGAGAAACTGGAAAATATTTGTGAAGAAGCATTTTCTTTTTTAATAGTAAGTTTAATTCCACTTAAACTAATCATCTGGCCAGGGCGTTTTTTCCTCTATCCGCCTGCATTTTAGTTAAATGTAGCTGTTACTTAGGACTGAGGAAAGGAGGAAGAAGAGGTTCTTTTTAAACTTCATGATAGATGATTCTATTTTTCAATTCAAAACTTGTTGGGGTTTTTCCTGATCTTATTTTCAAAACATCACCATGAAAGATAGTGCAAGTTCATGGGACCAACAATTTTGAGGCACAGTCTCTGTTCTGGAATTCACAAGGTACCTGTAATTAACATTCAAACGAGAGTCACACTTCACATGCTAAAAACTTCCTAGCATCTAAAATACATACAAGAGCTGTGCAGGGCAGAGACTTCGAATAAAGCCAAACACTGGTTGATCCGTCAGTCCTATGGCGGTTGATCATAAAGCATTCCTTACACGGAGATTTGGGCAAGGTGAAGAGTGGAAGTTAGAGCAGCAGTTCTGATGGGTGTCAGAAAGGCAAAATACAAGACGAATCAGAAGGAGCACCATACACATGAGGAAAAATAATTGGGGTCTCAGTTCACCCCAAAACAAAGAAGTCATCGTTTTTCTCATTCTTTGATCTTTCTTTCAGTATCCCTAGCTCAAACTTTTTTGTAAGCTTGCCCACTCTGCGCTGACTGTAAACCAAACATTAAAATGCCCTGCAAATGAAAGTTTTAACAAGACTAGGTATCAGGACAGGTAGTCACTGGAACATTCTTATTTTACTGCTTATAAAAAGTGTTTTTCTATTAATATAGTTTTCAAAAGGATACAAGTCTTAAAGTTGGTTAGCTAGAGTTAAGTACAATACCCAGGATTTCTAAAAATTTTTTCTAACATGAAGAGAAAACTATCTTTTGAATAACTGATCTTATAAAATTTATCACTAGTGCTCACATAAGCCGAACATTCATCATAATATTCCTTGTTTTTGTTTTGATTTGTTTTTCTTACTTTTAAAAATAGGATTAAATGTTTAGAACAGGTAGAACTTAGTCTTCAGGAGATTGACAATTTCCATCAGTGAACATTGTCACTTTCCCATCTTGATCAGTTTCAAAGTGGAAGTTAAACCAAATCAATTGAGATGTCAAGTACTTTTTGAAATAAAGAGGTGAACTCAACATTGAAAAGGGAATTCTTAGGAATACAATGAAAACTTGGGTACATATGTGACCCAAGAGCACAAAGGTCTTCTGCATGGTGTGTGGCACACAGACAACAATGCTATTACTCTTCTTTCCCTCCCTGCTTTAGAGTCTGTTGACCTATGCATCATTTATAAATAATATAATTTATTATTCCCAGAGATTAAGTGCACATTATATGTAAAATGTAGTGTACTGTGTGGTTAAGTAGCCATTTGAAGTTAATACATTCACAGTGAGCTCCTGGTAGTGACATGTAAAAAATTCTTTTATAAAATCAATGTATGAATTTTCAAATGACCTGACAAAAGTACATAGCATAATACTGGCTATTTGTTGGTCAGTAATCTGGAAATTTGGGAAATTACTGTTTTACTTTGGCCTATATAAATTTGAGGAACAATCCAATTATATTCTAATGCAGTATTGTTTTGAAAAGCACTTTGGCACCTGCCTACCATCAGTTCCATTTTCTTATCAAGGATAAGGCATGAACTATTCTAAAAATCATAGCTGTGAAAGCAATTTGCGGGAGGAGACTAGGCTAGATTACCTATATCAACATCGGTTACCTCTAAATGTCATTGCATATTTTAAGTTTATAAGTTTAACTTGTTATCCCTGATTTTTTAAAGCAGTAACATCTGAAATCTGTGCTTAAAATTTAAAACCTCTATCCTAGGATAATTCTTTACATATCACAGACATCAAATATTACTCTGACAAGATGGCACCAAGCAGAAATATAGTGATAAAGTTACAAGTCTCAAAGCAGAGAGTGAGGAATTCTGGGTAATGACACTTCCTGAGGTGATCCTTAAACAGTGATTAAGAATGTCCCACACACTGTTTGGTGAAAAGAAATACACTACAATTTTACATATATAAATAGGAAAACAAAAATCTATTTTAAAAGAATAAAAATGAAGAGCTTTCCAGTGTCACAGCTCACTTTAAAAAATTTAAATCATGCTTTAAATTTTCAAATATTCCCCAAACACGGCACACCTAAAAAAAAAATACTTAGGTAAGTATGCAATAATTTGGGAACTGGATAGAAGATGAAGCTTTAAAACATGGGAAGAAGGGGAAAATGACATCATTTTTTCATTTCAAAAAACAGCACTTTTTTTCCTTAAATTACAAGCTAGCACAAGAAAAGCTGAAACACTGCTTTATGAATGGCCACTTAGTGTTGGCACTAAGCATAGCTTACCTTTTTTTCTTAAATAACACAGTGAATTTGAAATACCTTGTTACAAAACATGGATCAATTTATTATTCAAATTTTGTTAGTGTTTTCAATTTTATAATTTAGCAACCGTGGAACTGAGGTATACCTTGTTGAGGGAGGTTAAAGTAATGCTTGGAAGCCTCTTTACTGTACCCCACTTTGATGACTTTATGTACACAGAACAGCAGCACACTAAACATTCACAAGCTGTGTCATATTGGCATTACAATAGTCATTTATAGAAACACAACAGCAAATGCAATAAAAACAAGTTACCCTTTTTAAAATCTGAAATGAAAAGTTTTTGATTTAAAAAAAAATAGCAGTAGTTCATTTAAGGAATTAGTGTCTTCTGACAGACATTAAGAAATCTGATGTCAGTTTTCAAACACTTGATCAGCCAGGTCCAAAAGATCCTTGATTTGGAGAGGGCTACGTTCTTCATGTACACTTCGTCAAAAGTTTCTTTATAGAGCCTGCAACTTTTCTAAGCCTCGTGTCCTTCGCATCTCTGCCGCAGGCAATGCCGTAAGTCTCCCAGAGCCACATTTTTAAATGAGGGTCTTCTTTCTGACAGGTCCAGGAGACCTCCTACTCATCTCTCACAGAAAATAAACTGTAAGCAGTTTCGTTAGCTTAGTAGCTCCAGTTCAGAGTCCTGTTCCGCACTGTGTACGCATGGTGCAACCATCATAGACTAGATTCTTTGGGAGGAAAGTCAACGTTTGTCACCATCGTGACCACTGTTACAATGTCCTCTGTGGTAATGATATTTGTTAGTCTTTGCATCTGAGTGATTCTTTCACCTACACATCCAGCTGATAACCTGGCTTCTGCATCGTGATCCCAACATTCTTCTATCGTTTCACAGAGCATTGCCATTCCCTGAAAAGGAAAAACATGTTCAAACACCATAGCAGATTTTGTTTTCTATTTATTAGTAAACAGTAAAATGTCCATAAAGAAACTGCTGTTTTTTTGAGTCAGAGTTCCAAGATTAGCCAAGTCTGATGTTGTGTGTCACCATTCACTTATGAATATTGTATGCAGGAAATGGAAGAAAAGCACTAAGAAAAATCAAACTTCTTACAGCGCACGAGACTATCACAGGAGGTAGGCAGGTTTTTTTATTCCCCATTGCTTATAAACCAAGTCAGTTCGATGCTAACCCCTGATCTGGACTCAAAACCAAGGTTTTTTGTGGGTTTTTTTTTTTTTTTTTGCCAGTTTTTATTGTTTTCTTAGTTAATATAGCATTTCTGTCTTGCAGTTAAATAGAAAAAAAGGTTAGAAAAGTATCCTTGAGATTCTCCACCTGGTTTTATCCATGTTTCCAGTTATATTTGGACCAAAATAACCAGGGCAATAGTGTTCCATTCTTCACCTACTTAAGTCTCTAGGTTTTAGAGCATTCTTACGAATCTGAACAATGTCCGATCCGAAATCAAAAACATGGAGAGCAGAAAACTTCTTTACTTTTAAAAAATAGCATCTTAACGGGAAGCTGGTGATCATCAAGATTACCCACCTATCCACACGCTCAAGAGTCAGGTACTCCTTTCCCTGGGAGGCTTTCCAAACAAGAGACAAACACAGGACCATAGCGGGGCGAGCCCCTTCAGTTTTATGACTTCACCATCTTCCCTCATAGCTCTAAAATTCTATTGTTTGTAGAACTCCAGACAATATCCTGTACAAAGATAACCTCCCCAGAAAATCGTCCCAGAAGTGTGCAGAGCTACTAGAATCATTCCTCTGAAAAGCATTTTATTGGAATTTCAAATGAAAAGCTAACTGTAACTTACAGCATGTTTCTGCCAATAATCTCTTAAAACAGGCCTCTTTTTTTTATGCACAACAACTTCCTGCATGTCTTCAAGAGATGGATGCTGGCCAATTTCCTCCTCAAATGGCAACATGTATTCATCTACAGGTCCTGAAATGGAAAAAAAAATAATTCAAATCTTCTTGACTTCCGAACTGGAACAACCTTTCTGAAACATACTCTGTATCACCTTTTTCCAACTGTTAAATGCTATAATGACAGGAGAGAAACAGACTCTCAACTACTTCTACCACAGCATGACCCAAATGCTAATTTAGGAGAAATCAAAAACTCTACAATTTGACATATAAGCCTGCTAAGTTTGTGTAAGGAGCTTTCTCATCTACCGTATGAGGAATGCCTATCTCCACATATAGACAGGACCACAGGGAACCAACAATATTTGCAAATCAAGGCTATAGTATCCCTTTAAGTACTTCTTACAATTCAAATCAGACTAGAAATAGTGGTGCTTCCATCTGGCAATCTGCGGGCCAGTCTCTCATAACCATCTTTATTCTGTGAAATCCTTACCCTCTACACGTTCTGCATGAGGAATTACGTACCTCAGAGTCACACCTCTGCCCTCCCAGAAGCTGCCAAAAATGATTCTTAAAAAAAATCACAAGCACACTCCAAATAGGGTTCCCTGCAAGCCTTCAGGAATGTGCCTTCACAGACAAAATTTATTCAACAAAATAAATGGTTCCTTTTTTCTTAGGCATACTCAAATAGGAAAATGCAGTTACGAGTTAATACTAATATTTAATAAGCACTTACCCTGACTAGGAACTTCACATGTTATTTCCTTCCCTTTTACACCTCCACAGAGTGAAGGTGACATGACTCTATTTTACAGATAGAAGCTCAGAAAAATTCCATAATTTGCACAAGGGCCCACAGCTGTTAAGCGGTAGAGTTGGAATTTGAATCCATCTCTGCCGCTAAAGCCTGTGTTTTCAATCACTGTACTGTCTGCCCTTGATAGAAAGCGTTCACTAAAGAGCAGTTTCATGTAAAGGGTCTGTATATAGACCTAAACCCTGTAGAGATACTCCTACTCCTGGATTAGGATAGAAGTTATAAACAATGAATCATGAAGGAGAACATCCAACTGCACCAACTCCTTGATGCCTGGATAGTCCGTCTCTGCTTAAGCACTTCCAGTGACTCAGAGCACTGACGTTCTAAAGTGTCTGTTGAATTCTTGCTACTCAAAATGTGGTCTGATCCACAGCTCAGCAGCACTGGCACTGACTGGTAGGTGGCCTACAAGAAATGGTAAGTATCAGGCCCACCCCAGAGTCAGAACATGAACTTTATCAGGAGTTAAGTACACATTGAAGTCTGAGAGTCACTGAACTTAACCATCAACAGTTAGCTATCAACTTTAGCAATGTTCACACTGTCCCTCCTGCCCCAATTCCTGACTTAAGGGTCAGAAATCCCCAACTCTGCAATTATTTCATAGTACATGCAAAGCATTTTAGAAATAACAGCATCTGTCCTTTTCATTTTTCATAAAAACTTCCCTGATAACCACTCTACCCCAAAACAAAGCATTTGTCACTCCTCTAAACTCCCATAACCCTCTTTTATATTCCTCAGGTATTACACTCATTGAAAATAATTTATTATCTATGTACTGAGCACAGAGCTAGACAGTTCACACTTACCTTACTCTAGAGCCAATTGTCCAGGATATATTTTATCCCCTTAATTAAACTATACATTGCTTAAGGGCAGGGCCTTACATATCCCCTATGATACCATATCTAATGGTTGGCTTTGGAGAATTAACATTATTAAAGTTCTTACAAAATATATTTTCCTGTAACATCTGCCATCCAAACCTATTTCTGCTTCCATAAATGCACATAATAAATGTACTTCCCCTTCCACTTTGAGCCAAACTACACTGAACAGCATACTCTTCCTACAGACTTCTAAGCTAGAATTACATCTAAACTTAAACTGCTTCAGACTTTCTTAGGTCTGCATCCACCAGCGTGCCAAACCCCCAGTCCTAGAAGAATGAATAACTGTCCGTTCCTGAGCACACTCTACTAAGTTCTCTTTAAAAGCACAGTACCCCAAATCAAATTTCATACACCAGAGGTAGTCTGTCCTACACTGAGACACCATTACAGGACTCAGAAAACAAAGTATTATAAATATACCTTCAGCTGGTTTAAATATTCTACACAATTTCTTCTATGGTCTTCTCATAATCTGCAGGAAGTTTTTAGGTAATTATAAATTAAAAAAAAAAGGATCAAGCTAATTTACATTTGTCAAGATGTCTGCTTTATATTTTCACGTCCAAAACAAAGTGCTGTAACACAAGTGAAGAGAATGGAGACCTTCTGAGAGGCACTAAAGACAATACCTAGCACACTATAATTTTGTCACACCAGGAAAACAATATGCAAGCTTATAATCAATCGATCAGTGCAAATATTTAGAGGACTTGAACAAGGACTTACACAACGAAAACAAAGAATAAGAATCCTTTAGAACCAAGGTGGGCGAGAGAATATAACTAGAGTTCTTAGTAACATCTACATCAGCTCAGACTCTCAAGGCTCTAAGGAGGCAGAATTTAACCTGTGGTATAACCAAAGGCATTCTCAATTTTGGGTCGTGGAGGGATGCACTGGAAATTCAATCTGGTTAGGTATATGTTGACATTACGGGAGTGATGAATAGACTCAGCCTTGAGTGTCCTGGGAGGGAAAATCCCCCAACTCCTCATTTATCTCCTCTTGCCAAGAGTTGACTTTACAAGCTGGGGGCAGGCAGGACCTGCAGGACCTACCAAAGTAGTAGCCCTGTCCGACTGCATCGGGATCAGAGTCTCAAATCGAGGTTTCGCCATTTACCCCCTTGAAGCTAAAACTGGCAATCTGCTTAATTTCTACTCAAAATTTGAGCCTCAGATTGCTCATGTATAAAACTTAATATATCTCCAAAGGAGTTTTAGGAAATCAGGTAAAGGTATGAGAAGTGCCTAGTGCAAAGTACCTGGCAATACTACATGGTTGTAAGATCAGGGCATGCCCACACCTTCCCTCTCCAGCCTGCCCCGTCCCCTGCCTCCTGAATTCTCTTTAAGCACTACCTCTTGGAGGCTACTTAAAAAAAAATTTGTGTACGTTGAAATATTACCTTTTGAGTATAATCATCCCTTTTCATATATATGTAGTAGGCAAGAGGCATATCTTTTAAAAAAAATATGTTTTCCCTTACCATCTGCGGCAGTACAGCGAGAAGCCAGTTCCCATAGGACTAGTCCCATGGCGTACATATCTATCCTCAAAAATGCATCCCTTTGGAAGTTTATAGCACCCTCTAATACCTCTGGAGCCATATACCTCCGGGTACCAACCTGAAAAAGATGGTGAAAGCAAACAGTACTCATTCATTAACTTCACAAACATTTTGTAAAAAGAATCAAAACCAAATGTGGTCTGCTATCATATCAGGTGAGGTAACTAAATTATGACCACCAGACTACAGAGTCAAGGAACACTGTATTCAAGTAATAACAGCCAAGACACTGGAAATGGGAAGTTTCCATCAGTAGAGACTTTAAACAGAGTACTATGCAGCTCTTAAAAAACCATGAGGTAAATCTGAACTGATAAGGAAGAATTTCCAAAAACACTGTACAGCAAGGAACAAAGCAGTACATATACTGAGATCCTTTCTGGGTACACTTAATAAATAATATCGGCAGACATTATGCTGGCGTTGGCTTCGAATTTTTTCCCCCTTCTGCAAGTAATCACAAAAACAATGGTGGTTTTGTTGCAGACAAGGACAAGAAAACTATTTCTCAATTGAAACTTTGCATCCTGTTTGAAATGTGTCTTTAAAAAAAAAAACACTCCTTTTGGGAGATTTCTCTTGCTCTGTATCAACAAAAAGTAGTAACATAAAACTTAAAAAGAATTAGCCAAGCAAAGAATGGATAAACTTTTAAAAGTTCTGTTTCTACAAAGTCTACATATTTATTTATTCATGAATTCTGTCTTGGCATTCTTTATTTATATCTGTCCCTAGCAATTTGGTATTTCTTAGTATCGTAACTATGGTTACTAAGCTACTACAGCTAGCTTTGGTTGGTGCTTGACTATATTCACATATGAATGCTTAAAAAATTCTTATAGGATAGCTGGGTGGATCATACTGTAATTGAGTTTTTGGAGATCTAGGGAGTGGCCGAGAATGGTATTTCAAAAAGCTCTCTCCTCAGGTGACTGATCTCTAGCCTAGAAGTCAGACAATTATCTGAGAACACACATATAATAGAAATGTCTAAAAAAAAAGGAATAGATCACCAAGAAGCCAAGGTGCAAGTTTTTAATTCATTTAATAAGGAGAACACTTTAGACAAAAGAATAGTGGCTCTGCTTCTTTTGCTCCTTTAACTGTACTATAAGCAAGCATTTCTCAAAAGTTTACTTTTCTCCTAAAGATGAATGTATGCCATCCAAAGTACTTTTCTTATAAAGTGACAACAGCCTTCTTGTGTAAAATGTCCTCTCTTTTGTGAATTAATAAGATAAAAATCTTATTTTTCTCCACTGTTCTTTCTTTGCAATATATAAAATGTACAATAACATGAATTTTGAAATTTTCTGGTCCATGAAATCTAAAGCCTAGGAACCAAGTGATGTAAGTAAATTATTTTTACCTCCTCATGTAAACCAATTGAGAGGGCAGTAAAAGATAGGAATAAGTCCCCAATTTTTTCTTAAGGGGGGGGAGGTTATGAGGTGCGAGAGGATTAAACTGTTCCCCTAATTTAGTTTTATGATGATCACACAGTCACCTCAGATGTTTGTCCCTAGGCCTCCTGCACAGTTTCCCACCTCCATCATATACTCCATAAGAATGCCTTCATTCCCAAACACATTTGGTGTCAACTCTTCTAGAACTCTGACTGCTGACCACTGCTGTGAACGAAATTCTTTTATCATCAGTCGGTATTCCTAAAATTCGTTATGCTGTGATTCTTTAATAACTATTCTTGAAGGTCAATAGGATATGCTGGGAAAAACCAAAGCTTAGAATTAGATGACCAAATAATTTCCATGATTTGAAAGATAAAGAAATAATCATGCCAACTTTGTAAGGAAATGTAACTTTTCAGGCCAAACTGGTTTTCTTAATAAAAAAGTGATCTTGTAGGCATGAAAGCACCTTTCCTCGCCTCACAGTTTCTGAGAATAAAATGTACGGATAATGTTTTTCCTTTATTCGGCTTTCCTAAAGATTTCCACTGTGCTCTGAACTCTGGAGATAATTCAAAGAAAAAGCTATAAAGTTGGTTAAAGAGTTAATGAAGCACTAAAGACCAAGAAGCAAGAAACTGTAATTGTTGTGTGGAAAAATCAGACAATAGATATTAAAACATAGTAGCATGAATAGTAACTGATTATTCTGCCATTCCTCTTAGGATGATGAAAGAATTAACAAATTAAAACTGCATTATTACTAAGGACTCCCTAAGAATGAGGTCTATATAAATGTCTTTGAGTCTAACTTGATCAGTTTTAAAAACACAATCCCAAGACACATGTCTGGGTTGTTTTATGACTTGATCTAAACCACCTGAGTTCCTAACAGTCCTCCACCACCACGTGAAAATATCTTCCTCAGCAAATTTAACATAGTACTTTTTTAAGAGAGTCATTTTATATTAGATGCTGATTTAATAACCATCACAGTAATTTTAGATCAATTCAATCTAGATAAGCTATTCTAAGAAAATATGGGACAAGATTATTTTTTCTTACAGTTTATAGTTACCATCCTTACCTGTCCATGGGTATCACCTGCAGACTTGCCAGCTTCAAATTTTAACGCCAACCCAAAGTCAGCAATGCAAGCTGTCAGGTTGTTTTTCAACAGCACATTTTTACTTTTGATGTCCCTTACAAATAGAAAGATAGACAAAGTATTCAAATTAAACAAGTTATCTTTTAAAAATTTTCACTGAAAGTGGGAAAGAAGGAGAAAACACTACAGAAGTATGATAAACAGGAAAAAGGAGGGAAAAAAGCTTGAAGCACAAGAGCAGAGTGACAAACTCCTATTTATAACATGGACAATAAGAAGGAACTTTCTCCATAAAGCAGTTTTATAAAGAGCTGCTATTCCAAAAATACTGTCTAGCCTACATGTGATCTATTCATTCCTACCTACCAATCATAAAATTGCTGGGTTTTTAAGGTAAAATGAGTATTTCAGAGTTTATAGTTGGAAACTCCCATTGCAACTTGAAATTTAAGAAACCAAACTGAAAGAATATTCAAATAAAATGAATTGGGGCCTTTTGTCTAATGGTACAGGCCTACATATTAGAACAGTCCCTTATTTTAGGGGTTCTTAGATTCATCAGCTTTGTTGTAGAAAAACATCTCTAGGAAGGTGTATCAGAAAATTTTCACCATAAACAAACTGTTCCAGCTAGATCCTGGTGTTCTGAAAAGAGTAACCATTTTAAAGCAATCAGATAACCTCTTTTATACACTAGCTTCAACTGGTTCATCCTAGAGATTACTGTACTCTAGCTACATACATCTATGCCATGAGCAGTGCTTAAATTTATGTGCACACAGAGACCAAGAGTGGGACAGAGGAGACACAGGCAGACACCCACAAATGCTGCAAAAACCAATCAGTTTTAGCCTCAAAAGATTTTTAGGAACCCTACTCCTAATAACCTTTGGGGGTGCCAAAGGATTAGTTCTCTATAGGACTAGGTGAGGTGAGCAAAAATCCAGGAAGAGACAGACTGCATGCAGGAAGGTGAGAAAAAAGGGGAGCTGTTTCTGAGGCGGAAGTCATTAAAGGTTTGCAAAATCAGAATCTATATGAGATTTGGATTAAAAGCAATGCCTCCCACCAACCTAAAACACCAACTGGTGGCACTCAATTAATTATCTGTTAAATGAATCGTCTCATATCTACTTTTAAAGCAACCATCTTTTTTTAACTGGAGTATATAACAGACACACAATGTTAGTTTCAAGCGTACAACATGGTGATTCAACAAGTCTATACGTTATGCTGTGCTCACAAGTGCAGTTACTATCTGTTACCCTACAAAACCGTTAATAATATTCCCTAATGTTTTACCTTTTATCTGCATGACTTATTTACTCCATAAATGGAAACTCATATCCCACTCCCCTTCACCCATTTTGTCCACACTCCCACTCCCACCCTCTCTGCCAGCCATCAGTTTGTTCTCTGTATTTATGGGTCTGTTTCTAAAACCACTATCTATAAATTGAATACACAATGGCAAACTGATCCCATGTTGAAAAGAACTAACATTTTCCCTTTTGAGGGTATGACAACTATTGGGTTCAAGTACTATTGTTTCAAGGCCAATTCAAATGATGCCTCCCTCCACCTCAGCTCAGGTAATGATCACATGGTCATTACAAACACAAGAAAAAAAGATACTCAAAGTGTCTCCTTAATTACATCTTACAGTTATCACTGAAGTAAATCATCTTTTGATGCAAAACAAATTTCTTTTTCCTTTGAGATAGACAAAATACATTTTCACTCTTAACCATGCTTTCAGAAATGAGAAAAATTAAAACAGGTCCGTAATTAAACTTTGCTAATGATATTAAATATATACATTACCCAAAATACCTCCTGGCCAATCTCAAAGCTAATTTGAAAAACAAATGAAAATCAACTGCCTCCTCTAGCATGATTAGGTAATTAGGGGGAAAATAAATTTTGCACAGATTAAAAGTTTAAATAATAAATACTGAATTATTTGGGAAAATAATATAAATTTAGCTGTACCTGTGAGATATGGCGGGTTTGTGGCCATCTTTCAGGCCAGGTATATCCTCATGCAAATATGCCAATCCTCTAGCCATGGTTTCTGCAATATGACACAATTCATTCCAAGAGACCACATTAGCCTTAAGAAAGTCTGACAGTGAACCCTAAAGAAAAGGGGGGAAGAAAACAACTTATGCTGTGGACAAAAGCCATATGACATGGAGAACTTTCCTTTTTACTTTTAAGAGATTATGGAAGGCAACATATCTTTACTTTATTGAATAATAATATCCCCCAAAAAAGCAATCTTTCTGGAATGGTTCAAGTTTCACATTAGTAAACATTTGACTAGAATGGAATACCTCTAATCTTTAAAGATTTGCTACAAGGCATAGTCAATTTCCTCCCATTTTGAAGGCAGAAGTTTAAAAAAAATTTTTTTGAAAATCTAAAGTTCAGGAAAATATTTAAAAAGTTAAAATATACTGACTACAAAGATGTTAGTTATATCATAGGACTAGGAAAACACAAAATTAAGACATATAAGCAGCTATGTCAGAATCTTCCTCTAGAGATTACTGCTACCCTTCTGGTCAAGAATTTAGAGTTTAAGAGCCACCTTGTATCTGACAATGATGAAACTGATGCCAAGGAGAACACAATTTCCTATTTCAGTAACATGTCCTTTCATACTAACTCCGAAAGTAGAAAAAGTGAGGAAAAACAGCAACTGTGTTTTGGTGATAATTACTCTACAGATTAGTAACAGATCAAAGAGCAGATAAATCTCCTGACTTTAGTTTTATCACTAGGCTACCCTAATTAAAGAGTTTTAAGAAACAAAATTCAACCTAAAAAATTGTCCACATAATCAAGACGGATCATGAATGATAAATGAATGATAAATGAAAATGACTAAGCACCGGCAACACTGAAATAATTACTTGTAAGAGAGGTAACTGGAGCACGAGAAATAAGGGACGAAAGACTGGTTTTATATATAGCAGAGGATTAGGTGAAAAAGTTGCCAACTTTGCTCTTTTATTAAAATGAATTAGTTTTTAAAGGACTTTTATTTATAAATATTAACCAACTATAACAACATACTATTCCCAGAAAGAACAAGTCTGAGGGATTTGTAGCCAACATCAAGTAGGTAAACCAACCCTGACTTTCCCGAGTTAAAACGGAAGGTAGTTTTACCTTTTCATGAAATGCTGTGATTAGCCAAAGGTCCACGTCAACACTGGTGCCTCGTTTTTCTGCACCAATGAACTGTAATATGTTCTCATGCTTCATTCCAGGTAAACTATAAACTTCATATTCATTTTGCCATGATTGTTTGTCCTAGAGTTAAAAAGAAAGAGTAGTAAGAGTGCAAATAACACAGGCAAATAAACCACATCTAAGAGATTACTCGAGTAGATTCTAAGGCAAAATTTAAAAATAAAGCTAAGCATGAAAAGATTCTTTGGTTTGGTTTTGTCTTATTTCTTCATAAATCTAAGAATAAGGTAACAACTCTATGACAAATGCCTGCCCTGCCCCATTCCCTGAGACATACTTTTCTGTTTCCAGTTTGTAAATCCAGGAATAATCATGGGAAATGCTGCACATCTGTATCTAACGATGGCAACACATTCTGCTAACAATTTCGTAATACAGTGTCATTTCATCATGGTGTGAAGTTGTGTTTGTTCAGAATAATCTCCCTGAGATACGAATTTCAGGTAGAATGACTTCATCTCAGTAGAAAACAATTTTTTTGTTCAAAGACTAACACTGTATCAAACGTTCTTAACAAAATGTTGAGAATACCCTGCAAAGTCAATGAAAGCTCAACAGGGAGCGCAATAGGCAATACAATAATTTAAAACGCTATATACTCATTTGCACCTGTGACCCGTGCCTACTGCATGTCTACTTACAAAGGATTAGTTTCTCTTCACAATGGAAGAATAATGAAAGCAGGAGGCACCATAGCATAACGGTTAGGAACCCTCTGGATCCAAACTATCTTAAGAACCTTTGCCAAGTGACATTCAGTTTCCTCGTTAGCAAAACAGGGACTATAGTGTCTGCCCCACAGGGTGGTTGTATTATATGTATACTGTGTGTTATTTTCTCTGTATGAGTAATACACTGACACCTATCACTGAGTACGCCTATGTAAACACCTCTTCCTGACAATAAGAAGCATTCAATAAAATATTAGCTACTATTACTCTTGCTGTTGTTACCCTTATGTTAATATCCAAAGGCCTTTCTAATTTTTAAGCTTCTTCCCACACTGAAAGAAGAACCGTGAATTTGTCAATCTTAGCAGAACAGACTAGACTCTTCCTCTGAGAACTATAGTTTTAAAGTACCTGCATTGCTACCAAAAAAAATAATACTAATAATAACATTCTTCACAAACTCTAAGAGGCTTTAGAGGAGGGAAGAAAGATAAAAGCTAGGTACATAAAGACACAGAAAACTGACACCATAACTCTGGAATAAGGCAGACCCACTCTGTCACCAAACCCAAGCAGGACTGCAAGAGCACACAACGCATTCTCAGCTCGAGGGGCGTAAAGCAAGAGACAGGGATACAGAAATCATCATAGATCCATACCACCGACGGACTCAAACAAAACATAAGAACAGCTCAGAGGTGCGTTAGACCAAGGTTTTATGAGGTCAGCCCCCTTTAAAAGAAAAACAAGTCAACAGGAAACCAATTATTTGGAATCTTGATTCACTGCCTCTGAAAATTCACCAAACAAAATCTGAAATGATTACATGAGCACTCAAAGTAAGACAAAAATGGATCAGTCTGGTAATATACCTCTAAACAACTCTGAAACAAGTATGCCATTCTTTCCTTCTTCTGTTTTCTGATAATGTCCAGGGGATAATTAAAAGCTAACCACCGAAATTCTATTACTGGAATACTCATCTTCACTTCGCATTCCTATAGTATTTTTATTGGCCAAAGATCTCCTATAGGTTCATTCACTGGAATTTCACTGTTCCAAACAGACATAATGACTGCTGTACCATGAGTTCTATTTCTCAGATGAGAAGGCAGACAAAAGGGCTAACCGCTTTCTTCAATATCACAAAGAGCCATCTGGAAACATATGGTTTGTGTTTTCGGACTGTTTCTGAATTATGAAAACCGAGCCAGTTGTGTCTTTTACAAAATATATGCAATAACATACCTGTATTGGAAATATTTTCACAGCCACGTACTCATTGAGCAGCTGGGCTTTCCACACACAACCAAATCTTCCTCTTGCTTTCACTTCTAATAACTGCAGTGGCTTCAAACCTAGTAATGGAGAAGGTGGGGGTGGTCCTGGGTCCTACAGATAAACAATAATAATAGTATTAGAAAGCAGCACATGATACAGATCAATGCTAAATTTAAGGAAAAAAGTGAGTATACTGAGGAATCAATTGACAGAAACAGGAAACACATACAAATGACACTAACTTCAATCTTGCCAAAACTGAGTTCTCAAGCATTGCCAATTATTTATAGTGATCGTAAGGCAAGCCACTTGAATTGAGGGTTTTCATAATAACATTCAGCACTATTGCTATATAAGAACAGCAGGAGAAATGACCTCAAATCATTTTGAGTCAGTCTCACTAATTTTCTGGACTAAGATCTTCTGTGACCTTTAGGATATTACTAACAGTATTTCAACCATTTCATCCAGCTGATACTTCATTAGAAGATGAGGATTTTAAAAGTGGCAGCAACAGCAAATTATGGCTGTTTCTCAAAGGAAAACACTCCTCAAAATCCACTACTTCCTCCAGTGACTGTTTATCTTTAAATCTTTTCTTCATTAATCTCAGAAATGCACACAATCATTCTCAAAGACATTGCAGATAAGTGTATCAAATACAAAGCACATAAAATAAATGTTAATAGCCAAACTCTTCTATGCGTTCTAATTTTTCAACCTATTAACTATCCCTTTGCTTATAATTACTTCCCCAAATTGACCTGAGATAAAAATTATTAGTCTGATTGGCAAAGAAATTACAAATTATAATCCAGAAAATGAGTGTTCATCGTAGTAGATGGTAAGATAAATGAAAGAGAAGTGTACTGCTATAGTTAATTTTGAAAATGGAGCAAAAATAGCATATAAATAGGGGTACGACATTTACAAAACACAAAGGCATCCTTCCTATACAAAGCAGAAAGGCAACCCCTCACTGGAAGCATTGTAATCAGTTCAATATCTGCAACTAAAACAAGATGTAGGAAGCCTTTTGAAAAGCTTCCAGAGAAAAGTAATAAAAATGTATGAAGGGCTGCATAATGAGTATTATAAGAAAGAACTAAAATTTCTGTGGCAACAGCAATAGACACTGTGACACTGGGTGGCATCTAAGTTGCTTGGAAATAGTATGTCATCCTGTATCAATGCATCTCCCTCTCCCTTTCCTCCCCTTTTCAGAAAAAAATCCCCTCTTCTTATGCCCCAAGACTGTCAGTGCTCCCTTTAGGCGTTATTCAGCCCACCAGAGTCACTCAAGATTTTAAAAAGTTGACATCTACATTAGAAAGACCTCAAAAATAGAAACACTGCAAGGTATTAAAGAGGACAAACGTACAATTTCTTTGTAGGCAATCCTTTATAAAATGGCTTGAGAATTCCTACTTTAAAATAGTAAGATAAACCAGAAAACTTCCTGTGACTCATTTCAACCTCAGATATTTATTTTTAAAAGGTCTACAAAAAGTTGCTTTGCCTTCACAGGATCGAAAGATGAAAGGTTGTAGCAGAATTAAGAGTGTTGTAGTTTAACAGAGTGACGAGTCCAGAAAGTCAGATACAAATCTTAGAGAAGTACAGCCCCTAAAGTTAGGATTCCCAGTAGGAAGGGACACAAGAATCTAGGGAGAGGTTTTATCAAACTTAAACCCAGCCTATCTCATTGCTCAACTGGTCATTTATACCTGTAATAAGAGATGCTACTGACAGGAGTGGGCCGCGGATGTGGATGTGGAGACGGGAGGAAACAAGGTTGAAAACTAGTCTTGTTTTCAAGACTGCAGAGACAGAGGAAACCACTCTTGCTCCAAGTCCAAGAATTATTAGATTACTGCATAAAATAATCATGCTAACAGAAAAAGTTCAATCTGAAAAAATTTAACTACGAAGTTAAAATCAATGATTCCCCCCTTCTTTAGAACTAAGTCAGAAATGTCAAGTTTTCAAAACAGGGATACCAAAAACTAAAGTATGCAGGTAAGAGCTGAAAGCGGAAGAGGCAAAATTACCAGGTAAAGAAGAAAATGGCTCTTAACTTTAAGATGTTTAGTAACTTTTATATAAATTGATAATGTCTCTTGATAACATATGACATTACCCATCTGTGTTCTAAAGTGTACCAACCACATGGATATGATGCAGTCTATAAAACAGGATTCAGAGGACTTAATTCACTTCTCAAATTAAGACTACGTCAGCATTTCAAAATACAATTTTAATATAATATTAACCTTAATTTTAGGAAACATACAGTAACTTTCAATGTCTATATTTAGAGGAAAAAGATCACTGAATATTTTCCAAATGCACAAATAAACCTCAAGGTTCCCATAAGTTTCCAAGTCTTTGTTTGGCAAGTTTCTAAGCTACCATTATCAGTAAAAAATCCTAGATCACTCTCCTAATGATATTACCATTCTACTCAGCTTTATATCATAACAGCCTGAAAACAGGCTGTTGTTAAAAGTAAGAATACTGGTGAATTTTTAAAGGGTGAGGAAAAGGTCTACAAAGGCACATTCCTATAGAATGTCAAACGCTTAGAAATATGTTATGTGTTTTTAAATAATATTCTATAATACTTAAAAGGTGAGACTCAAAATGAGTAACTAAAATACAGATCATAACTATGAAATACATAATGCCAATTAATATAACTTTTTGCTTTTTTAATGAAAAATTACTAGAATATTCTATATCGTACTTTTCAGTTCTTCATGAAATTTATAGGAAGCTTTAACTGCATCGCTAATATCTGGCTTTTACTTATCCTCTGAGAATATCTGAAATTATGAGCATCATTATACTAATTTACCCACAAGAAACTCAATGCAGTTCACCCTTGAACAACATGGGTTTGAACTTCAGGGGTCCACTTCTATGTGCATTTTTTCCTAATAAATACAATACAGTCAGTACTGTAAATGTATCTTCTCTTCGTTATGATTTTAATAACATTTTCTTTTCTCTAGCTTACTTTAAGAATACACTATATTATAACATACAAATATATGTTAATCAACCATTTGTGTTATTAGTCACAAAACTTAGTGAAGTTTTGGGGGAGTAAAAAGTTATATGTAGGTTTGACTGTGCATGGCACTGGCACCCCTAAACCCTGCATTTTTTAAGGATCAACTGTATTTGATTCTAGGAATAAAGATTTATACTTTTAAAACATATCAACACCTGGCGAGACAAATTCAGGCTTGAACTTCATAATGACAGCAATGTTCTGATATTATCATAAAACACGACTTTGCCCTGCTACACAGAAAACCAGCTTTGGGGGATCAACCGTTAAGGACTGGGGAATCCCTGAAAACTTTTCCTAAGTCTCCAGTTCTCTTGCAATCCCCACGCCGTGTTACACTGTTAAGAAGACACGCAGTAGAACGTGCCTCCACTTACAGCTCTTCTTTACCCATTTGTATATGACAGTTACTCCATCCGAATACATCATGTTGAGAATCACTGAAAACCGTGCCCCCATCCCAACACCCTACCCAACAGAATTACTGTACTCAAGACTGGAATAAATTAGCAGAAGTCAAGAGCTTCTAAGTAGTCTGTGATCATTTGATTTCTTCTGAGTTCTCAGGTGAGAAGGGTGAATTCTAATCTAAAATAAAGCCTTCAATCTCTAGAGAGCAAAAGATCAACTTATACTTCTCCTGCTAGCCCGTTTGATGAGGAGGCTAAGGATGAAAGAAACTATCTGAAAATACCGATTTCACATTAAAGGATAATGGGTTTCACCAGAAAGTCAGCTCCTGGTAAAAATGCCAGCATTTGCTGACATTTAAGCTAGTGACATACTAGCCATTAGGTGTTAACATCTCATCAACTAAAAACAGTTGTTTCTACATTCCAACCCAGGAAAGTATAAATGCGGTTAACAACTCTTTGAAAACCAAACTATTACGGTAGCAAATCAATCATGTTTTTAATACTAAGAGTGGTAAAAACAAAATTCATAACATAAATTTATAAAGGATGCACAATAAAGCGACAACAACAACAAAAATCTAAGAACAAAATGTTAATATGCGTCCACAAAAAGTCCACAACCATAAAACAAACATCGATGCATCTTACCTCTATCATTATATGAAAGGCGTGCTTGTGAAGAAAAAACACAGGCAAAAGAAATTACGATTTATATCCAGAATGAAATGAAAAATGACACATCAGTTACAAAAGTGAAGGAAGGAGAAAAATGATTTAGCTTTTTAAAAGTTGGCAATGATCCAATGTATCATATTTTTAAAATGAGAATTGGGAACACTTTCCTTATAAAGAGAGGAAAGCAATATCAAACAAACAAAAACTTGGGTATTACCTTTCAGATGAGGGGCATTATTATATAGACGAGTCTAGTATGAGCCCAAATTACCTGATCCAATGAACTTCAAGCTAGCAAATAAACTACACCGAATCTTAAATAATTGTTACTTGTTTTTCTAAGAAGTTCTAAAGTCTAAACTGGAAGAGTAAAATGAGCAATTTAATTAAGAAAATATGCGTTGCAATTGGCTTCTGGACACCAGAGGGCAGTATTGCCTTTAACAAAAACTAGAAGCAGCAGAGAAGAAATTTTTATGTAACTAGAATAAGTTCCTCGGCCCACACTCTCGCAGTTGTTTTAAGAATCTCTAAAATCTCCTATTTCCTGAACTGCCTCACTCCCTTTTCATGGAAGATAGTAGAATCGTAATAGAAGAATGTTTCTAGTGTCTTTGTGTGTGCAACATAATATACTAGGGTAAGAAAATAAGATGGGAAGAATTAAAAAATGAGAATTAAGTAGAATACAGTGACAGGCCAGGCCCATTGCTGACTTACTAGCCACATCAAGAGTGAAGAAGTCAAGAAGTGGTGGCCCTGGGAACAAGTATCCATACATATTTTTCAGTCTGAGGACACTCAGATACTGATAGAGAACAAGATTTTCATTTTCCCAGTCATCCTAAAATAGGGCCTAAATTTAAAATTAAGAGAAAGACTGTCACCAATGCAAAAGGAGGCTTCAAATCCCTCCAATCATTGAGTATATCTGCCATTTCCAGTATTTCTACAATATTTATACAGAGAATAGCACTGACAAAAAAAATTTGATAACTCCTTTATCTGTACTAGTAGTTTAACTAGTTTTGCTTCCTTCTTGATTTTCTCTTGTGATAATGATTCAGGATTATTTATAATTCATCTAAAAGGCTTAGCTAATCCTACTATCAAAACATCTCATCAGTACTCCAGAGTAAAATTCATCCCTTGAAAGAAATACATGCCAAATGAATAGCTAGACTTCAGGTTCCCAAGGCCTACGTATCTCTCAGGTTTTGTTTCCATTACAGGTACTGCAGAGATAAACCTGCCACTATAACACTATGCAAGGAGGTGCTATCCATGCATCTTACCAAAAAGGGTATCTCTGCTCAATATACTTCCCAACAAATGAACATCAGAGTAAGTCAGAGAATGATCAAGCTAAACAAGAGACGCCAAGAACAGGCCTCAATGCGTAAACTATGTTACAAAATAAAAGGGTCAAAAAAGAATCCAAAAAAATTAAATCATTGAAATACATAGATAAAAAGTAACCAAATAAACCATCTGTATTCACAACATGGAAAATGAAACTTGAGTATCATGTGCTATAACTGGAGATAACACTGAAAACCAAATCAGCACTTTAATGTCAAGTGATTAGGCTGCTGTTTGAGAAAGAGACTTGTGCTTATTCCTTAAGGGGTAAAGAAATTTAACTATATTGCCAAACATCAAAAAAGAATGAATAGAACTTCTCCATTCACTCAACAAATCTTTACTGAGTGCCTAGTTGTGCCAGGCACTGACTACCCAGGTTCTCATGGTGCTTACTGTAGTGTGGGGGAAGGAAGACTAGTCAAAGACACCATACTGATGAATGCGTAATTTAAAGTAAGAGCAGTACAAAGGAATTCAGTACCTTCAGCACCTGTAAGGTGAAAGCGGACTTCCACGGGCATGTTAAATAAGAGAAGATTTTCCTAAGGAGAGCGTCCTTGAAAATGCAGTAAGTACTTGAGGGAGACAGATGAGGTGGGAAAATGGTACTGGATACACCCTAAATTTCTGACTTGTGCCACCAAATGGTTACTGGTTCTATTTACTGAGAACCCGGTTTGGAGAGCTCATTACCACAGAATGTTAAGTGCTTGGAGACATCTAAGTGCTAATGTTTAGTAGGCAGTTAGATGTATAGAACAGGAACACAAAGAAATCTTTCTAGAAATACGGATTTTGGTTCATTTATATATTATAAACAAACATATATGACATATACTATAAATTTTCTTATTTACTATTTAAACCATTTAAGATTTATATATATATATATTTTTCGATACCTCACTAAATATCTTCTTAGGACGATCAAGAAGATTTAAAGACCCCCCCCCAACCCAAAGTATTTGAAGACTGACAAACTCTGAATTTGTCTCATCTTAGTCATCTAATTATCTCATGCTCTAAGAAATTTTACAATTGCTAATTTTAAAAAAGACTATTGCCAAGTGGACTGAAATAGAATCTATAAAGAAGTAATATAGTGTGTATATCAGAACAAATGCTTCTGAGCTAGGGAGAGCAAGACATTATACATTAACAGATTCAATAATACTGATACTGCCAAATGCACAGCCATCATTCTATCCAATTAGATCTTCAAAATTCCATTGTGATATATCAACTCCTACTTCCTCCACTTCTCTCATCTAACTCCTGAAAGCAAGGCAAAGACAGACCAAGGTGGATGAAACAGGATTCTGAGTAAGTTCCCTAAGAGGAAGGTAGCTCCTCAGGGTGGCTAGCAATGGGGTTTAAAAGTCTGAACGAGATGTAAGGGATATCCATTCTCCTTCTGGCCACTGCTCAGAAGCGTCAGGTTTGGTAAAAGAAATTTTATTTTTATTTATTTTAGCATTTGTATTCTGCAAGTAAAGCTGAAAAAAAGGAAAAGGATCGTGCTATCCATTATATAAATTGTGATGTGATAAAATGGTTATGTTTATCAACAAGGCTATATGTACAATAAAAACTTTTAAATATAATTTATATACTGATCCCTCCCTTTATCCTACTTCAGTTTTTTATGCCCCCCCCAATTATTTACTGAAATAAGCCATTCTATTAAAATTACTTCAATGAATAATAATCCTTGGGTTTAAATGCCCAGACTTTACCACTCAGCAGACTGACACCAGGCCAAGACACTTCAACCTATCTGTGCCTTGCTTATCTATGAAATGGATTTAATAAAACAGAACCTGTATCATGGGGTGTGGAAAGATTGATCAGTGTAAAAAAAGGGCTCTGTGTAGTCCTTGACAGAGTACTCAAAATGAAATCTTTCATTGCACTAATTTCAAAGTATTGACATATAAATACATATTTACAATGGCTTCAATAAATATGATACCTTCTGAGTACAATTTTCAAGTTGCTACTCTGTTAGTAATAACAGCTAGCATGTTTTGAGCACTTAACATTAGACAGGCACTCCGGGTGTGGCTTCCAGTCACTACAGAACTGGAGTCAGACATTTCTCCTCTTCTCCTCCACCTCTGACCAAAATTGTTGAAGCAACTCCTTTCTTACAACCTTTACCTTTCACTTCCAAGCTGCAAAGTCAAACAACCAACCAACCAACCTATTTTTTGTTCACTTACATATTAACTGTGGGCTTCAAAAGGGCCAGCAAGAACTGTCCCTCTGCTGCTCGCCACTACCCAGCAGCATGATGCCTGGCACAAAGCGGGCACTCAGGCATTAGATCAGTGGATGAGCTGAAACCACACAAACAAACCCGAACACCCACCAGCCTATGTGATACAAGCAGCTTTCACTAACAAATGGGCTCTTTCACTTTTATTATCTCAGATTAACAGAAAAGATTTGACAGTGATGAAGTAACTAGGAATGAAGGAAGAGATCTACAATGAGGTCCAGGAAATAAAGAATTGAGAGAAAAGCAAAGTCCCTTCTTACAATCTTTCCTCTCCTCGCCAGACAAGAAAAAAGGAGAAATTATGTACTCTGTTCTACAGGCATCAGTTCCATTTGTAAACTGGAAGATGGGGCCCTCCAGAGTCCAAAGGAAAACAGAACTCAAGATTTTAAAAATTAAATGGAAGTCATCTTTAGAAATAAAGTGCTTTCATTATTAACTTTAATATATAGCTTTAAGTAGTTTTAAGCTTTGGGTAAAGCTTTGAATTTTTTTTTCCTTCTCCCCTTCCTTTCCTTTTTGCTTTTGGACACGGAATTTCAGCAAATCTCCAAGTGGGCCTGTCCATGCATTTATTAAGTAAGACAGCTCATATACGCCTAAGAGAGTAGTTTTTTGTCAAGCTGCAAGTCTACAAATAGTTTATGACACTTCCCCCCCACAATTAGTGTAGAAGTATACAAAAAACTAAGTTGTAATTGAAGTTGCAGGAAAAATAATCACACACGGAACACAGAAGAAAAGAGACGTTTGTAGTAGTCCTGCACTATTTCTTAGGCATATCCAAAACAAAAACAAACCAACAAGATGATCAACTGCAAGACAAGAGCATCGTATCACCAGACTTTGAACACGCTGAAATAAAGCACGACACCTAAAAATACTTGTGAAAGATAGGTTCCAGGTCTTAGCAGAAACTTAACACCAACTCTAAGCTAATACAACATCAAGTTTTGATATTTCATGAGCCTAGATTAAAGCTCCACTAAACTTCACTTAAGAACACATCATTTAATCAGAATGAGATTGAAAAGTATTGAGCTGAAAAGCTGTCCTCAGTATACTGTTAAATTAAAAGAAACCAATTGTGAAATAACATTTTGCAGTTTATAAAAGGGGGGAAAAAGCATATACTCAAACAAATGAGATTAGAAAAAGGTGTCAAAGGATACATACCAACCTGTTAAAATTGATTATCTCAGGAAAGTGATAAAGGAAAAAAAAAAGGAAGAACAAATGGTTCTATCTCCTTTCTTTTGCACACACTTCCTTCTGTATAATTTGTCTTATAACAGACAAGTATTTGAAATTAATTCTTAAAAAGAAAAAAAATTTAAAAGGAAAGAGAAAGTGAGTCAACCTGTATTTCAAGATGTGCTTCTATAGATGTGATACTCATTTTGCAATTATAACTTAGTATTAACATATTAATACTCATTTAATTTTAGTAAATTTCTCCAGCATCCTCTGCAAATAAGCAGTACCCTTTCCTAAACTGACTTGGCTGAATGATGCTATGCTACCCTTTCAGTATCTTATTAATTTTAAACGGGTACATATATAGACTCATGTTCAACAGGAAATCCTACACAGCATTTTCACAGATGGCTCAGTTTCTCACTGGATAGTTATCTGACATAGCATGAAATGACAACCTATTATTACTTTAATATTAAGGTCAGCAGGGTTATTTTGTATGCCCCAATCAGTATCCCAAACATCTGAAAGTCTTAACTCTTTATCAGACCAAAATCTAGACAAAATGTCATGATGTAAAGAACTGAAGAGACTGATGTCATGTAAGCAGGCATTACTGCTGCAACACTATAGCGCTACTTAAATAGCCTTTAAAAATGAACACGAAGTTAACTTCATACCTTGTTTAAGGTAGGTAATTTCTAGCCCCTAAAATCCGCTTTCTTATCAAGTGATTTTTATCAGCATAAATATAGATCTTATTAACAGGAAATTTCAGCTCACATATGGTTTTGAGAGCGATGCAAACACTTTTATTGAAACCACATTAACTCTAACCACAGTAAGACTTCTTAATCACAGAGTCAAGGCACCCATCCCCTCCTGTTCTTGACTCACCGGCACTAGAAAAACGAGTTTGTGTTCAGTTTACTCACTGCAGGTTACCAGAGCAAAGTCCTACATGGGGAAAGACAGTTTCAGCAAAGGTAAAAGAAAAGGACCTATGGGATGCAAATTAAAAAGATGCTTCAAGCTTGTGATTCCAGGAAGAACTGAATACTGGCATTGTCTTATGAAAGCCTGGAATACTTCAACTTATTTTACCCTAAAGAAATATGGCCTCTAGATTTATCTTAAAACTAATCCCTAAAGCTCTTTATTAAATGAATCCCTGGGCATGCTACATTATCATCTCAGTATAACTCTAAATGCAACGAAGTCAAATTAGACAATTCATCACTTACAGAACGGTTATACACACAAACACTGCGTGAATACAGCAGTGACTACAATACACAGCTGGTCTTCAAGGAGCTTACAGTCAGTCAAGTGGGAGATTGGAACATGTACACAAATGACTACAGCCTCTCTCAACTGGGGTTATCCGTCTGAACTACACAAAACAGAAACTGACTTCAGCACTATTTTCTCAATTCTTTCAAGGACAGTACATAACTAATACCATTCTAGATGCATATGACGGATGGCTTAGGGTGTAATGGAAGGGAAGAATAAAGAGGTAAATGTATGGAGGTATGGAAGCCCCCGTGTCATACCCCCAACTTTGTATTCTTTGCTATGGATCACTGAGAGCCCCCTCAACTATGTTTAAAAACAGAAGCAACATAATCAGACATGTAAAATGCTATTCTACAGCAATATACGATGGAGAGAGAGAGAGAAGACCAACTATAAGATTACAGAAATAATCTCAGCCTCAGATGTAATAATGCCCTAAAACTACAATAGGATCAAGAAGGATGAAAAGGTGAATGAACAGGACTTGGTAAATGACAGGGCCACAAAAAGTAGTAGTTGTCTCCCAGGCTTTCATCCAGGGTGATGAGGAAGACAGTGTTAGAAACATAAGAGTTACAGGTTATAATGTTAGAAACCTAATAGTTAGAAACATATGCTAGAAACATAATAGTTATAGGTTATAAAGAAAAAAGAATGGCTTCAATTTAAAAAAACAATCAAAATTATTTTTCCATGCTTCTAACTATGCTAGATTTGAGAATTAATATTTTTTACTGGTTACTAAGAACCATAAGACCAGATTTTAAATCACGTACATCCTTACATTATTTCTTCACAATAAAATACTAACACCAGAAGAAATTCTAACTTGGTGTCTTAGAAATAAAGAATCCCACAATTTAGCTGTCAGAATCAGCTTAGTAAGAAGATATATGCGGATATCTCTTGTCTTCCAGGATGCCACAAGACTGATCTTTTATCCCCCAATGAGAATAAAAGACTGAAATCAGACCAACGAATGATCACAGTATACATAACTTCAGCTTGCTCTGTGAGATTCATTATAAAAATCTCTTCAAGTATAGTTCTTATTGTAGGAAAGATTTGTCAATAAGATACTACCACAATGAGACTGTCATATAGCAGACCAGTTAATTCACAAACCAGCCTTCAGCCAAAGCTTTAAAGAAAACTTTCCCTAAGAAAAGGAATGAAAAATTTCATGTCACTAAGTGTTTGAAGTTTTGGAGGGAAAAATGTTTCAGAAATCCACAAGAATATAAGATCTTTTCCTAACTAGTCTTGGAATTAAGCTTTGAACACAGGGACATGAATATGGAGTGAAATACAGAAATCACCTTAAAACTTCAAATGTATGTCTCCCTTACTTACTACTCCTATCCCTCATCAAAGTCTTAAATCACTAGTAGGCATTGGCACTATCAACTCAGCGGCACAGGAATCCTTACCTACATCCCACTCATGCTGATAAACCTTATTCTAAAATGTGCTAAAAAAATTTTTTAATGAAAGACACATGAATATGCTCTTATATATATTCATGACTTTTCTTTTTTGTCCTCTGTGAGACAATGTAATATTACTGCTCATTTTAGTGGTCAAACTTTTCAACAGACAAAGTAGGAAAATAAATTAGCCTAATTTAGAATCATTAGATTCTAAATCATTAGAATGATTTTGAAATGGCAGGGATGTTTACTGAATTACCTAAAACACCAGAGACAACAGCTTTCTGGAAAAAAAAAAAAAAAGAGGCAGAACAGCATAAGCAGTAAGAAGAGCAAAGCTTTAGTGTCGGAGTCCTTGGTTCAGATTCTGACACTTGTGAGTTTTGCTATGTCTCAATTTCTTTATCAATAAAATGGAAATTAAAACTACATAAACAACCCTGTGAGGTAAAATGAAATCAGTGTTTTTCACACCTGGATGGTCACCACAATCACCCTGAAAACTTATTAGAAACATAGTATCTCAGGCCCCACTCCATACTTACAGGGCTATGGCCCAGGAGTCTGTATTTTTTAACAAATTCTAAAGATGAGCCTTATATACCAGTCACAATTGAGAATCACGGGAAAAAATTATGTACTTTATGTTTTTACATATTCTTCTATAAAACTTGTGTATTTATACATATGTGTAACTTACCAGTACCCTAGTACTAAGTGTTCAAATAAATGCTTGCTGTTATTATCAATAATTATTTTGGAACAAGATGGGCACTAAGCAGTTGCAGAACTACTTTGTATAAACCTCTCACCAAAAACGAGACTTAAACCACGACACTATACCGTTTGAGACATAGAGATGACATACGTGAAGCTCCAAACTGATGACAACCCCTCTTCTACAACACAGTTTATGACAGAAAGAAAGTATAGTTCGGCCTGTTTTATATTTTTCCTAACAAAGCTTGATCATTACAGATCATTCCATCACAAAACCTTAAATCTAGTTCTTGTTTTTCAGTAATTCATACAATGTATGAAAATTGATCACAGAGCAATTCAAGTGCTAAATAAATGTGTACAGTAACATTAACATGGCAACAAATATCTAAAATCCACGGATTCATTGAAGATTCCTGGTTTTATGAATAATAACTGCATCTTTCCATTTTAAAAGTCTAAACCCTTGAATTAATTAGCATTTCTAAATAAAGTAGCTACCGAGCCCTTTAAAAAAAAGTCCAACCATATCTTTGTGCCAATATTACATAAATATTAATATTACCTATAAGAGTACATTGTCATTTTTAAAGTTCTATTAAAAAACAACAAATTTATTTTTAAATTTAGTTTTCAGTTTGTTCCTTTCACAACACAAATCCAGGGTAAATTCAGACACTACTCTAAGTACTAAACACTCTCTCTTCTAAATATAGAAATAAAATAAAAAATAGTTACCACCAAAAGAAGATAAAGTGGATCCTATGGCCATTTGGAATAAATTACATATATTTATTAGGCACTAACACTTTAAAATACTTTTTATTTATTTTTAAAAATATTTTCAGAGATAATTTTTAATAAATGTACAACTTAGTTACTAATGTTTAAAAGTTAAAATATTTTAGCTGCACACAACTGTTTACCTAATTTACTGAATAGGATATTCTACCTTTGGGTTTATTTCTCCATATACACATCTTACAAAGACTATGTGGATCAATAACCCAATGCTAACAGATCGCTGCAAGTACTGAGAAAGAAGTATGTTATGTAAATAAAGCTTACAGGGAAGAAGTTGTTTTGGTCATTAAATTATAGGACTTTACCATTCTTCTATCATGTTTTAACCATTAATCCTAGTGGTATTAGAGAACCAAAGTTAAACCAAGAGATCCAGAAGGCCAAGGTAATCTGATCTTAAGAGTTAAAAGAAACACGGTAAAAACTATTTAAAGGTATCTCGAACAAGTGTAACTACAGTTTCACCTTGCCTCAGCCTGCAGAATATTAACTACTTATACTATAAGAGCCCGTAAACCACTGTACCAGTGCCAACTGTCTACATGATGAAGAATGAGGAAAATTTCATGAATTTAATCTGGTTACCCACCACATCTACATTTTCAGGTATATTCAGGGTCAGGAGAGGCAGAATCAAGGGCATTAAAGAAGTTTTGGGTATTAAAAAAAAAAAAAGCTTTTAGTCTATACACAATTGATCTGCTACAAACAGAACAAAACAAAACAAAACCCCAAACAAAAACAAAACTAAACAAAAACAACACTTGGAACTACCAATAATAAATGATGAGAAGCACTGCTCATCTGCTCCTCCTCCCAGAAACATTTTTTGGGATGTATCTTCCTGATGCCTTTGTGAAACCTCTCTTTTCCACACTTTCTTGATTACCTTACTAAATCCCTCCCTATGGTTAAAAGGATATTTTGGCAAGTAGTCCTGAAAAAGGCATAAAAATTTAGGAACGGAAGAAAGACTAGAACGGAAAGAATGGGTTATGATATCACTTCTCCATCATCGATTACTTCTCAAGAAACAAAGCAGGGTGAATCTCACACCTGAAAGTCCTACAGTGACAGTAAAACTGTCCAAAGAACAGAATACCCTTTGTTCTACTTTACCTCAATTTCTAAGTGAGAAAAAGTTTAGGATATAGCAAGTTAGTAAATTTGAAAAATTAGCCATAGTTGCCATAACAATAAACATTCAGAAAGTAACACCAAAAGAAAATGATTTATAGCAACCCAGTGGGTTTCACCACAGTAATATTTCTTTAAAATATACAACTTAAAACCGCGTACAGTACAAGGCGATAACTTACTTGAGTTGGAACAAGTACAGGAGGGTAGGCCATCTTATGATGCCTGTACACCCAGAACGCACAGATCACTATCCCCGCAATTAACATGAGCGGCACCAGGGAATAGAGCAGGATGTTGTAATAGGGTGGCTTAGGTGTAACTGGGTTCGAAGTCGCTGTGGAAAACGGAAGGAAAAAAACAATTCAGATTTGGTCTACAAAATTCCACAATAAATATTTCATATAGTATCAAATCTTAGGAGAAAAATAAGAATAGGAGAAGACAGGAGTAAATTATTCCATCAACACAAATATACTTTGTTTTCAGTGCACTAGCTGAACAGACCTCTGTATATTCCCTGTGAACTTACGCTGTGTGACTTCCATCTCCGGAAAATAAGAAAACCGTTCATTACACATATTGCCCTCACAGCAACAAAAATACACTTCAGGGCTGTCTTTTTTTTCTATACAATCAGTCCTATAAACAAAGGAGAAATAATTAAAATCAACATTAAACTGAATCTACAATGGGTGTTTTTCTAAAATTCTTCTCAGAGATAAAATAATGAAAAAGTCATTCTTAGTCAACTTCAAGATTTTTATTAATATCCAAAGATCAATTCTTAAAAGCCAGAAACGTTCCAGTAATCCTGTTACTAAATCTCATCAAAAACAAAAACAAAACAGCTCTTTTATAGCAATCACACTAGCTCCAGGAGACCACTGCTTTAATTTGGTTTTTAATGATCAATCTGAGGCAACCATCTTTTTTTTTTTTTTTTTTTAATTATTAGAAAAGCTTGAAAAGGAACATAAAACTAATGAAGAAATTTGGTTTAGGACAGTACTTTCTCTTACAGGAAATATAGCTTTCCCATTGCATGAATACAAAAACTGAACACTATACATAAACCTATGTGTGTGTACACATCAATACATACATATATACATATGTATACATATAAATACTCACACACGAAATGATGCAAGTTCCTCTCATGGCAGAACCTATCTCAACAAAAGAGACCCAAGCTAGGTTTGAGAATTAAGAGTGGTCATTTTTGGAGTAGATTTAAATTCCCTAAACAAAATGAACAGGGTTGAGAGAACCAACAAGTAGAGAAAAATATGTAACAACATACAGAACCTAGTAACTCCAAAACTGATATGAGTTAGATTGGGGAGCTGAAGAGAAAGGGATTTAGCTGCTAGAACAAATCCTAATCAGCTCCTAAGAAACAGCTATACCTGCTAAAAAAAAAAATAAAAATAAAATAAAAATAAAAATAAAACTTTAAATACTGCTAATAAACATCAGGTGAATTTAAAGACATCTTACGAGTAAACTGCAAACTTTTGTGATGGCTGTTAGAATAATAAGGTTGAATTTAAGATGGAAAGCTTAAGAAATTTCAGGGAGAAGTCTGTTTTAACAAAATCAAACATTAAAATTTAATCTACGCCAATATCTATTTAGTAGAAAGTAAAAGACAACTGAAAGCTAAATCTTATTAACAAGTTATAAAAATATATAAATTTAAATTTTTAATATTTAGAATCATGCTTCAAGTTAGGAGGTGAAAATGATTAGGCACCTAGCCTAATTAACTCAAAAAAGTACTTTTGCTATCCAATTTCATTCTTTTTATCATTGTCTTTTCCTCCATACTTTGACATTTCTTGAATCTTTTCTTTTTTCTTAACTATCCTTCAGGTGAGACAAACAGTAGTTTTTACCACAAAAAGAACAACGATCCCTGGTTTCAACTAATTAATAAAAGATAATTTGTATAAAGATTTTCCCCCCAAATGCTTTCCACTGTTTTTTTATGTAGATAAAATTGACATAACACTACACCAGTTTCATGTATAAAATATTTTCATATTTGTACATACTGTGAAATGATCACCACAATAATCTAGTTAACATCCAACATCACACATAGTTACAAATTTTTTTTCTTGTGATGAGAACTGTTAAGATCTACTTTCTTATCAAGGCACCTGGATGGCTCAGTCAGTTAAGTGTATGACTCTGGATTTCAGCTCAGTTCATAATCTCGGTGTGTGAGATGGAGCCTCACTCTCTCCCTCTCTCTGCCACTCCCAGCCCCCTCTCCAAAAAAAAAAAGAAGAAGAAAATCTACTCTCTTATCAACTCTCAAATATACAACATAGTTTTATTAACTATAGTTGCCATGCTACACCTTACAACCCCAGGATTTGTTTTATAACTGGAAGTTTGTACCTTTTGGCCACTTTCAACCATTTCATCTAACCACCCACCGCCCACCCCCGCCCCCCCCCATTCCCGGCCTCTACATCTAGGAGTTCATTTTATTTTTTGTTTTCTTTTTTTTTTTTTTTAAGACTACACATATAAATGAGGTCATATGGTATTTGTCTTTCTCTATATGACCAATTTCACTTAGCATAATACCCTCAAGTTCTACCTACGTTGCCTCAAATGGCAAGATTTCTTTCTTTTTAATGGCTAATATTCCAGTGTGTACACGTATACACACATTTTTTTTAAGATTTTATTTATTTATTTGACAGAGATAGACAGCCAGCGAGAGAGGGAACACAAGCAGGGGGAGTGGGAGAGGAAGAAGCAGGCTCATAGCGGAAGAGCCCGATGTGGGGCTCGATCCCATAACGCAGGGATCATGCCCTGAGCCGAAGGCAGACGCTTAAGGACTGCGCCACTCAGGCGCCCCGCACACCACATTTTCTTTATCCATCAACAGATATTCAGGTTGCTTCCATATATTGGCTATTATAAATAATACTGCAATAAACACAGGGGTGCATGTATCTTTTTACAAGTTAGTATTTTCATTTCCTCGATAAATACCCAGAAGTGGAACTGCTGGATCATAGGGTAGTTTTATTTTTAATTTTTTGAGGAACCTCCATCCTGTTTTCCTACTGGCCCTACTTACCTTTCATAATACCAGATATCACTTGATGATCACCACTATTAATAGATGGGCTAAGAATCAGAAATGTAGCTAAAATGTGTAATTACAGAGAAATTTAATCCCTGGAAAATTCAGAGATTTAGAAGTATACCCTAAATACTAAATATATACCTAAGATTTTAATTTCTTATGAAAAACTGACATAATTCCATTTTCATGGGCTTATTCAACACATTTTGCTATTAATTGCATATGGCTAATTAACCACAGGTTCATGGTAATCAATTAAGGCCCCTGAAAGTGGATAGGCAAGTATCCAGTGTTCCGTGAGTGTATCAGTATTTTCTGGCTCCAAAATGTCTGTTTATCTAGGACTTTGCAGCCCTGCCAGTCATCAGCACCCACCCACAGTAGAAATCCTGTGGCCCAGGCAGTTTAAGTGATCAGCCAAACATCTGTGGGACTCCTTACAGAAAGATCACAGGCAGTCAATAACATGTCTACTGTATTTTATTTCCAATACAGGATAAAACAATTTAAGCAAAATCTTTTGAATAAAATGTAGCTTTCTATGAGGACTCTGTTAGTACTGATGTAATTCTGAACATCAAGTTAAAATGTCTCTCAGGGGTAAAGAACAAAGGCCTACTTTGCAAGAAAAAAAAAGGAAAAAAATTCAGTAAGATCAATTTCTTCCAGATACATAAAGAGGGAAACTAAAAGGAAATTAAATACTATTATTAAGCTTTACTCTCTTTGAGGATACAGGATAGATTTTCAACTGATATACTGTCTTTTAAAAAGCAATTTTAAAAATCCCTTTTCCTTAAAATTGACATTAAAAAAAAGTTTATCATCCTAATAACATAGGGGAAAAAATGGTTCTTATCTATAGTTCTTACTACTTGGTAGATTATTCAAAGTGTATCAAAGATAAAATATAAACATGCCATATTTATCTTATTACTTTAAAACATGTATCTTGTTATTAGAGCATGTTATAATGGTTTCATAATCCCATCTTAAAAAGAAACATTTAAGTGAAAATACATGCATTGAGCTTTCCCCCTTTAAAACGGGAGTGGGGGGGATTATTCAACATTCTCATAAAAAAGAAAATGTTTCCTTACCTGTCATAACAGTTGATATCATCCAGCCAACAACCTTGCTTCACTATTTCAATGGAACCAGAAATATTCTTCCAGGTAGCAAAACAATGTCGCCTTTTATCTTTGTCACCATAACAGGGTTCAACACCAGTTCGATTGGTTCTATCTCTTTCCCAATTAGCATTATAGAAAATACACTCCTGAGTTTCTGATCTACCAAGTATAGCACCTATAAGATAATAAAACAAGAACTTAATATAACTGTATTAGCTCTTAAGAGACTGTCTCACCAGATACCAAACTTAGACGTGCCTAAAACGTCAGTAACTTACTGTTCTCCTAGTGTTGTAACATTGGATTTAAGTTTCCACATCAACCTCTGTACTTGAAGTATAATAAACATAATAATGGAAAGTGACCAAATAAATCAAAAATTTCTCTGAAAAAGGACATTTCACTTCATTTAAGAATGTCGTTGATGAAAAGCAGTAAAATTGTTAATTAAATTTTGACGCTGGGTAGATTTCTTTTCAATATCCTGTGTGACAAAATGGAACTAAGCAAAAGCACTTCTGCTGCATACTGAAGTACAATGGCTGCCTCAAGAAAAAGCCTGTGTATGACTGAGTTGGGAATTAAATCAACTATGGTTATTCAGACTTGGGTATCTGACAGACATGTACTATGGTTATTCAGACTTGGGTATCTGACAGACATGTACTATGGTTATTCAGACTTGGGTATCTGACAGGCATGTTCTCAAAAATGAACCAACTAAACCTATTCAAGAAAAACAATTGACAGTATGCAATGCCAATGATAAAATTTGATCTTTCAAGCAAAAGAAGAATTTTGGAAAATCTGTATCACCTCCATTAGCTTGACACTTTCCCAAAGCCTAAAGAATTCTCTCATGAGGGGCGCCTATATGCCTCAGTCAGTTAAGCGTCTGACTCTTGATTTCGGGTCAGGTCATGATCTCAGGGTCATGAGATCAAGCCCTACTTCAGGCTCTGCCCTGGGCATGGAGTCTGCTTAAGATTCTTTCTCCCCTTGTCCCTCTGCCCCTCCCCCATCCTACTCCTACTTGCATATGCATGCATGAGCACTCTCTCTCTAAAAAAAAAAAAAAAGAATTCTCTCATGAGATCAGTGGAGATATTAATACATGTAAACTTTAAATATTAAGTAATGAAATGTGCTAATAATTAGTAGCTCTATATAATTCAGAGAACCAATATCCTCTACATGATTTATGTGTGATGTTATAAAAGCATTTGCAGGTTAAAAAAAAATCCATTCAATGTTCAAAATAGTCCCATAGATTTTAATGTTACAGAGGACAAAAAGTTCATCAATGGTTTCAAATTCTGCACTGCAAACTTTTTAAAAAACTATCTCTTGTCTTACATGGAAAAACAAGGTGCTGGAATACCCAAAATAATTCTGAAAAATATATACAAAGGAGAATTCATACTATCTGCTTTTAAGACTCACTCTCAGGCTTCAGCAACCAAGACAGTGTGGTCTTAGTGAAAAGACAGACACACACTTCAATGGGACAGAACAGAGAATCCAGAAATAGACCCACACATAATGACCAACCGACACACAGCAAAGGTGCCAACATATTTTGATAGAGAAAACACAGTTTTTTCAACAACTGATGTTGGAACAACTGGACATCTTATGCAAAAATAAACAAACAACAAGACAAACTTCAACTTGTATCTTACACCATTTACAAAAATTAATTCTAAACATATCAAAGACCTGAAATAAAATCTAAAAGTATAAAACTCGTGGAAGAAAACATGAAAACTCTCGTGATCCTAAATTATGAACGATTTCTTAGAACACGAACTACAAAAGAAAGAACTGTTAAGTTCCATTTCATTAAAATTAAAACTTATCTTTGAAAGTTCAAGGAAAAAAAAGTTACAGACTAGGAGAAAATAGCTGCAAATTATGTTTCTAAAAAAAAGCTGATATTCAATATATAGAAAAACCTCTCACAACTCACTAATAACTTTTTAAAGGCACCAAATCTCTAAAAAAAAAAAAAAAAGGGCAGAAGATTCAAAAAAACATACTTAGCTGAAGAGATATGAATGGAAAACACTAACATGAACGATTCTCAATATCATTACTCATTAGAGAAATGCAAACTGAAATTCTAATATTGATTTAAATGGCTAAAACAAAAACAATCTCAAATGTTGGTAAATATGTAGAGCAACTGGGACTTTCACACATTGGTGGCTCTAATGCAAAATGGTCCACCTACTTTGGAAAAGCCAGTTTGACAGCTTCTCATAGTTAAACATACACCTACCATACTACCTACCTAGCAATAGCATACCTAGGCATTTACCTAAGAAATAAAAACATATGTTCATGCAAAAATCTGTACATGAACGCTTAGAATAAGGCTTTATTTACAATCAACCCAAAGTTGGAAACAACTCAATATCCAGTATTGCTAAATAGATAAACAAACATTCATACAATAAAAAGAAATGAACTAGTGACAGCTGTAATAACATGGATGAACTGCAAACATATTATGCTATATGTGATTCCATTCATATGATTTTCTGGGAAAGGCGAAACTATGAGAGACAAAAATCCGATCAGACATTGCCAGAAGCTGGAAGTGAGGGGAGAGGGCTGATTACAAAAGGGCGTGAGAAAATTTTTCGGAGCGACCAAAATATTCCACATGGTAACTGTGGTCAGAGGTATAGTTATACGACTTATGGGTTAATCAAAACTGACAGAATTGTATTATCAAAAAAAATACATTTTATTCTATGTAAATTATACTTCAATAAGCCTGACTTTAAAAAAAAAAAAAGCACAAAGTCTACCACCTGTTGAGTTTTGGTGTAGTATCAAAGAAAAACATCCACAATTATCTAAAAATACTCATTTTTTTCTAACAATGTATCTGTGTACGACCAGATTTCCTTCATATCAAAAGAACATATCACAGCAAACTTAATGGAGAGATACAAGAATCCAGTTGTCTTCCACGAAAACAATCATTAAAGAGATCTGCAAAAATTTCACTATTTTTTTTTGTTTTGGAAAATATTTTCCATAAAAATGTTCTTTTGTGAACATATAATGGATTATTGTTACTGTTAAATAAATATTTTAAAATTTTGTCAATTTCTAATGTGATAAGGATGACAGATATAACCCCTATTAAAAAAAAAACTCGGGTTCTAAATGTTTAAAAGTCTTAAAAGAAGTTGAGGCCAAAAAGTGTGAGAACTTGCTGCTGCTCTACAATGTCCTAGGTACACAGATGGAATTATAAGCTGCTAAAATCTGTGGCAGTATTAGTGCTATGGACTTCCTTTCAACTATGGAAGAAGTAATAGCAGGAGTCATTATAAACTAAGGCTGGTAACTCCATGTTCTTTGTATTCTATTAAAAAAAAAAGTTGCTTCTACTATCTACCTGTATTAAAAGAAACAGCTATTTTCTAAGTTATTCATTTTCAGAAATCCGTTGAAAATACCAGCAAAATAAGTTTCCTCCTTTACTAAATAACCCAAAAGCAATCTTTCACTGTCAATTATCTTAAAACAAGGTATGGCAAACTTTTTCTGTAAAAGGCCAGAAGGTAAATATTTTTCTGTAAAAGGCCAGAAGGAAGAAAAATCCTGCAAAGGATGCTTTGCAGACCACCTGGTCTCTGCCACAACTACTCCATTCTGCCATCATAGCACAAAAGCATCCATAGGACAGTGTATGAATGAGCATGGTTATGTTCCAATAAAACTTTATTTATAGACACTAAAAATGAAATTTCATGTAATTGTTATATGTCACAAAATACTATTCTTTTTCCAACCATTTAAAAAATGTAAAATCATTCTTTGTTTACAGGCTATAAATTTGGCTCACAGGCTGTGTGGTCAGCTATCTCTTAAAACAATGTCCTAATTCTAACAGTCTAGCTAACCTGCCTTTTGTTTGATTTGTTTTGTTTTGTTGGGGATGGTTCCTCTGTAAATTACCACTCATGTAATTTGTGTTAAAAAAAGACTATTAATTATTAATTTCCAAAGAAGATGCCACTGAAGCATAGAAACACCATAACACCACTTAAACCAAATGAAACTGACAAAAATAAAATAATGCCTAGAGTAGAAATGCCAAATAGGTTTCATCTTTGCTGTCAATTCCAATAAATTAATCGTAGGTGCCTGGAGTAGCATATTGAGAAGGATTCTGATGTAAAAGGGTCTTGAAATTAGTATTTGTCAACTCTGTTCTAGAGAAAAGATAAATGACTATTTCTTCATTTAAAAAAATACTTTCTTCGCTTAAGTTTTAAAGGCAAATAAGATTGCAGGATGGTTTTCTGGATCTAGACTATCATTTGATTGATATTTTCCAGAGATAGAAAGAAGACTGCTTATATGGAAAATTGTGACAATCTCATCACCCCCTCCTCAAGCTGATCCTGTAATCAGTCTCCATTCCATCATATCTCTAACTGAACACTAAATAACATGATAATTATAAAAATAAAATAAAATTACACATTTTTTATGTTCTTAAACTTGCATTGTGACTTTAAAGGTGCAGTTCTAAAAAAAAAATGGCAAAAGTTGTTTATATGTACAAATTTTTAACAGCAACTTCCAATTAAAAATTTTCTGAAACTTAAAACTTCTACCCATAGGTTTATTCTATCAAAGTAACTCCAAATAGTTCATACTATTTTCAAAAGAAATAAACAGACATCAAAGGTATGTGTTCATGGTTTAGAATGATGGTTCTTAACTAATTATGTACAACAGACTCCTCTATGTTTTCTCAAATTCCTGTTTGAGTGCCATTTGTAGCCCTGGGAATGAAGAACTGAAAAGTCTATAACAGGAGGGGTATATATCCAGAGAATGTGTGTGTGTGTGTGTTTTCTTTTTCTTTTTGACAAAGACCCACTGGTGATCTAATGTTCCTCCCTAGTTTAAGTACCACTGGCTTACCAGATTGTGACCTGAATTTGGAATTTAGTTCACAAACTGTGGTCTTGAGTAAATTACCAAAACTTTCATTACCCTGTTTCCACAACTGATTCAATTTCCATAATAATTTCATAATTATTATCCATCATTTCATAATTCACATTTAGCCCAGTTATAGTAAATCAGTAAGTCTAATCACAGAATCCAGTATCAGAGTTAATTTAGATAATAGTTCTATTTCCGAAGTACTACTTATGCATTAATGACTAGTACCATTTTTCCTACCATTTAAAAAAAAAAGAAAAAGAAAAAAAAGCAACATACTGGATCTGAAATTTGTTAGAACATCTGACCATAATATAGCCTGCAAAAGTCATATTTTAATCTAAAATACCCCTCTGAAAAAGCAGATTTCACCCTAAAGTGACTACATCTGAGGACAATCAGGGTTTTATTTTTTAAAAGCAGTAAATTTTAATACAATACACCAACACTAATTTTACACAATCTCTTTCAGAAACAGAAAAGGGACTACTTCAACTAATTTTATGAGGCCACTATCACCTTGATAACAAAAACAAAGCACAAAAAGAGAAATACCGACCAATATCTCTTATTAACTTAGATGTTAAAGTTCTCAGCAAATTTTAGCAAACAGAATCCAGCGGTATATCTAAAAAAAAAAAAATAATAGCCCACACCAAGTAGGATTTAAGGTACCCAAGCTTGGTTCAATATTCAAAAATCAATCAATGCAATCTGCCAAATCAAGAAACTAAGAGACAAAAATCATACAATCTATCAGTACAGCAGGAATAGAGGGGAACTTCCTCCAAATCACAAAGAGCACCTACAAAAACACCAACAGCTAACATCATACTTAATGGCTAAAGACTGAATGCCTCCCCTCTAAGATCAAAAATGAGGTAATGATGTCTACTCCCACTATTCTTAACACTGTACTGAAAATTCTAGCTATTGCAATAAGGCAAGAAAAAGGAATTAAAGGCATACCAAATGGAAAAGAATATATAACTATTTCTATCTGCAGATGACATGATTGTCTTTGGAGAGAATCCCAAGGAACCTTCAAACAAAATGTTAGAATGAGTTCAATAAGGTCACAGGACATAAGATCAATACACAAAAATTGCATTTCTATATACTAACAATGAAGCAGTAGAAATGAAATTTAAAAGGTAATGCCAGTGGGGCATCTTGGTGGCTCAGTTAAGCATCCAGCTCTTAATTTTCACTCAGGTTATGGTCTTGGGGTCCTGATATCGAGCCCGGCATTAGGCCCCCCAATCAGTGCAGAATCTGCTTAGGATTCTTGCCCTTTACCTCCCCTTCCCCTTCCACCCCTCCCCCGTCTTGCACACATCTGTGTGTGCTTGAGCACACTCTAATAAATAAATCTTTTTTTTAAAAAATGTAATACCAGTTACAATTGCCCCTAAGATTATAAAATACCTAAGATATAATCTGACAAAATGTATAAAATCTACGTGATAAAAATTATAAAATGTTGATGAAAGAAATAAAAAGACGACTTGAACACTTGGAGAGACATACTGTGATAATGTATAGGCTTAACCCAATTCATATCAAAATCTCATCAAATTTCTTTGCAGACATAAATGGACTTATTCCAAACATTTTTGAAAGAGAATAAAGTGGGAGAATTCATGCTTACTGATGTTAAGCCTTACCATAAAGTTGAAGTATGACCACGTGGTAATAGAGGCAGGACAGACACATATCAATGGAACAGAGAAAACCCAGAAGGAGATCTACACAAATATGCCTGATTAATTTTGGGCAAATGAACAAAAGCAATTCTATAGAGGAGGGAAAGCCTTTTCAATAAATAGTGCTAGAGCAATGGGACATGGTTCAAGCAAATATGTCTTAAATGCCCTCCCCTTTGCTATCTATCATCATTTTAATAGTTCCTGAAAGCCCATCTCTTGCAAAAAACCTCCCAGGCTAAATTTCACATGTGACAATTTTCATGTTTTCTCAAGGTAGATATAACAAAATCCTAGAAGTCCTTTAATCAGAACTACTTCTTCCCCCCAAATGTACACCACTTGCAATTCAACAAAAAATGTATTCTTTTACATTTATTTATTGTTTTTGATCAACTGCCTATATACATTCATTTACATATCAGAATGCCAGTGGTTCTAAAACTATCCATCTTACTTGCCCTCCAAATACAAACAGTATTTAATGAATGATAAAATGCAAAACAGCAATGTGACAACTGAATAAAAAATCCACCAACTACTGCTGCTTCCCAGCTTCAAACAGGTAGCTGGAATTAAAATATCTTTAACAACTAAGAATTGCATTAATTTCTTTTCTGATTATGATGATAATGTTTTTCACAGTCCTGTGACCTGCATCACCCTATCTCAATTCTCCTATGTATGCAACCAACATTAAACAGAAAGAATTGTTGACATCTTATAAATATGAGGCTCACTTCCTTTTTTTTAAAAAAAAAAAAGATTTATTTATTTATTTATTTATTTATTTGAGAGAGAGAGAGAGAGAGAGAGAACATGATGGGGGGAGGGTCAGAGGGAGCAGCAGACTCCCCACTGAGCAGGGAGCTGAGAAGGGGCTCAATCCTGGGACTCTCGGATCATGACCTGGGCTGACTGACCTGAGCCGAAGGCAGACACTTAACCCACTGAGCCACCCAGGTACCCTGAGGCTCACTTCTGAAAAAGTTTTCTAATGGTGTCTGAAACTATCAGTAAGTCATTGAGATTACAGTATAAACAGGCATGCAACTGAAGGCCTTCCCTAAACCTGTTCCTCCTATAGGCAACGTAGTCCTCTAGGAAAGGTTAATGAAGTGTCAAAAATAATAAATAAAACCTGATAAGCAATTCTTGTTTCCCTTTCACATATTTTTGCTTCCTGGCATTCTAGGGGTAAAACACGCATCCAAAGAGAATCAGCAACAGCAGGTAGATTAAACTGAATGATGCTTTTAATCCAAAACATTTTATAGTATAAATTTTAAAAAAAACGAATAGTATCAAAAGCATTATACAAAAGAATGATTTTAGATAAGTAACTGGGAAATTCTAGTATAGTACAACCCTTCATAGCACCAAGAAACCCTAAAGTAAGTAAATATATACAGCATTTTATTAGTTCAACACATATTATTTAACAGTCTCACTACACTAGGTAATCAATCATCCAACTACCCAGAAACTTGCAACTTGAATATCATACAAACCCTCAAATTTGAAGGATTCCCTAATTTCCCCCAATAAGGTATTTTTAAAATTTTGACCAACCTGAAATATACAAACCTTTGTATATTTATATGAAACAGGCCAATATTAGTTTTACAAATATTTAAAAATCATTAAGTACAAAAATTTTACAAAACAGGGGCGCCTGGGTGGCACAGTTGTTAAGCAACTGCCTTCGGCTCAGGGCGTGATCCCAGCATTCTGGGATCAAGCCCCACATCAGGCTGCTCCGCTGGGAGCCTGCTTCTTCCTCTCCCACTCCCCCTGCTTGTGTTCCCTCTCTCGCTGGCTGTCTCTGTCAAATAAATAAATAAAATTTTTAAAAGAAAAAAAAAATTTACAAAACAATTTTGTAAAAATTTCACATGCATCTCCCAACAACTGTCATCTCATTATTCTTTTTGAGTCATCAAAAACTATCAAAAAATGAATCATCTTCACTTCCATTTAAGTTGCTTGAGAAGCAATACGTTTTAAAGTCATACATAATATTGTCACCGGGAATGTCTTTCCAAGCCAATAATATCCATTCACATAATATTAAGACAGTGATTTTTTTCACTGTTCTATAGGTATATTTTGTGATCTTCATAAAGTAACTACTTACTTTACTTGTTTTAAAAACGAGCTTTTAAAGTTTTTTTTTTACATCCTCTGTAAATAGTTTATAACAAATGATAGTAAAGCACCAACACTACTACCACCCCCAAGAATAATTTATTTGTTAAACTCTTTATTCCCTTCTACCTATTCCCTTAGGAAACGGACATAAACATTCAATCTAGCACTGACTGGCATCATTTCAAGCTTGTCTGCCTTTTCCTAACAATATATTTTCATTCAAAATAAAATTGAGAGCGCCTCAAAATACAGAAAAACTTTGTAAGGATTCAAATAAAAAATTACTCTTCTTCTAAGGAATAATCTTTTAGAGAAAACTATGCTTTATATTGAGCATTTACAGATGGAAAAAAAAAAACCTGACCATATGCTTGTACTATAAATTAACACACCAAGATAAGGGCTACAGATAAATGCTGTAGGAATTAGAGATGATAACCTAGGACCTCCATTAGACTATGAGCTTTCTAGAATAATCCCTGTTACCCCTTCTGTATCACCAGTGCCCAGCACAATACAGGAACTCAATCAATGTACACAAAATCAATTCACAAAAAAGAAAAAAGAAAGGCTTTACAAAGCAAGTGGGACTAAAGTAAACTATTAAGGAGAGACAAAACTATGGCAAACAGAGGCAGGGAAGATAATGACCAAATAAGCAGGGATGTGAATTAATCAGAGTGTTTGACAAGACTGTTCTTAAGAGACATGCACATTCCATACTGTTTAGTATTGGGTATTATCAAGGCAGGTTTGTAAGACATCAGAAGTTAAGAAAAAGAATAAAAGTGATATTTCTAAGATCAATCTGAATACAATGACTATTAAAGTGTGTTGGAATGGAAAAAAACTCAGTAAGCCACACCAACTACCCAATAAAAACCAAGGGTCTATAGTATCACATGCTGACCAGACAGCCACAAGTATCAAAAGGATTGGCAAATTAGAAGACAGAGATCAAGTTTTTGATTTCCATAGTCCCTTATTTGGTCTCTCTTAGTGTAAGAAAGTAAGGGATAAAAGTGATTTGGGTTTAGATGGTTGGCTGTTTCTAAAAGTTCATCTTAGAACATCTGACAAAAAAAGCTGGCTTCCATGCTATCTACCCTTTGTTTCTCTGTTGCTAACTCTCGTCCTGATATTTATTCCTACTGTCATGAAAGATACATATTTTCAGGGATAAGTAAGATATCTTCAAAGATGAAGCACAATAGCAAAATGTTTTTGCCTACAGCCACAAAATGTGTGAGATATCTATAAATGCCCAGGATGCAAGATTAAAATAGTTCTACCCAGTTCTCTGGCACTCATTCGAAATATGAATTACATCAAAACAAATACAAGTAGATACAAGTATTACCTAGACTATGTAAAATAGATTTCTGATATTAGATGTTCATCTTGTGAGGGCAGGGGAGATCACCGTGACTTCAGCTAGAGGCCAGTACTCCCATCAGAATTAATGGGCTATTTTAGAAACTGTACGAAAGCCAAAACTGGGCATAAATTTAGAATAGGAAGAGATAAAAGGTAAATTCTCAAAATCAGAACAGAGCTCTTAACATAGATTAAGGAAACACACACAGAGTAGTTCCTACCAAAAACAATCTACACGTCTCAATTACAGTGACATATACTACATATATTAAGGTTTTTTAGTGCTCTATTTACTTGGGAAGATGCAGCCTTCTTTTCAGTAAACCATCAAACTCTGTCCGGTGTAAAAAGATTAAAAATGGATCATTTTAGCTGCTATGAAAGTAATGTGAAATATCACCCTTGAGGAGCCAGTAGTATCAAGAGTGAGAAACTGAAAAAACAAAACAAAATAAAAACAAAAAACCACCTCATCACAAAAGTTTTCATCAAAGTAATATCTGGTAGTTTAAAACCAGCAAGTGAAAAAAGTTAGCAATACTTATTAGAGTAGCTTTAACTAGTAATACAAGTGTACTGAAGGAAAGAATGCACACTGAAAACAAACTATGACATTAAATAACAATGGATATAGAATCAACCTAAGTAGCCTTAAATCACCAACAGCTTTTTTTCATATTTATAACCAAAATTCCTAGTATTAGAAAAGAAAAAAATCTAAAATTCTTGTTTATTACTTTTGTGTGTTATGTAATTTGTGTCCCACTTCTAAACTCATTTTAATAATGTTTCTATGCAACTGTAAACACATCATAGGTCTTCCAGCATCCTCTCTTTTCTATATTAACACACATCATAGAAGACAAATCACCTTCCCTATTTGGTTGCCCTGGGCTGTTTTTATATATTAGGAAGAAAAATCCACAATGTGACAAAAGCCCTCTGATAAACATACTAGAAATATGAGGAAGGAGAATAAATTTTCAAATACAATTTCTGCACGATAATAAAAACATTTTAGGCCTTATCAATCTTTTTTAACTAAGCACCTCCTCACTACCAAACAATCACCTCTAAAGGAAAATACACTTTCCAGCATTCTTCCCAGATTTTTTTTTGCCTTACCTGTTACACTTTGTGCTTAGTACTTACTAGCAGTCCGACACAATATTACAAGATTCTGTCCACCTAGCTCAAGTAATATCAACTAGAAACACTACTACTATGGAATAAACTAAAAATCTAAACGTTGTATGTTGCAACAACAGACACAGTGTGTACATGCATGTATAAGAGTAGAAGTACTTATAAGTAAACATTTAACCACTGGTTATTTAAGGACTCCTAATGTTAACTGCTGACAAATTACTAAAATAATCACCCAAAATGTATTACAACACTGTTAACTCATAAGTGACTAATTTTTCCCATATAGATATTCCCAAAATAAGTATATATCTACTTTGTAAGGTCCAAGATTTTCTTAATATTATTTTTTTATTTTAATTTCAGTATGGTTAACAGTATTATATTAATTTCAGGTGTACCATGTAGAGATTCAACACTTTCACACATCCCCTGCTGTTCATCATAAGTGCACTCCTTAATCCCCACCATCTATTTGACCCATGGCCCCACTTACCTCCCGGCTGGTAACCATCAGTTTGTTCTCCATAGTTAATAAAGACCGAGGGGCACCTGAGAGGCTCAGTCAGTTAAGCATCCAACTCTTGATTTGGCTCAGGGTGATCTCAGGGTCCTGAGACTGAGCCCTGGGTCTGGCTCCACGCTGAGCATGGAGCCTGCTTAAGATTTTCTCTCTCCCTCTCCGTCTGCCCCTACCCCTGCTTGCGCATGTGTGCTCTCTCTAAATAAATATATAAATATTTTTTTTAAAAGACGAAGATTTGAAGAAAAACATCAATTTCTCAATTTCTCAAACCTCTTCTTAAAAAGCCTCTACATAAATAAAGTTTTAGACCACCCAAGAGATCACCAAATTTGTAATGGTAGGATTTCCTTTTATGAAAGAGGCAAGGAGCTCTCTTTAAATAAATTCCTAATAATTTGTTTTTTGATTCACTTAATCATACAAAAAGGTGCACTTATTAGCAAAACTTTTAGAGGACCTCATTTCTTTTTTTTTTTTAATGCCAGTTAAAGCCACTATGTTTATTCATACATCAAACCTTTTTAGAATCTACTTTGTGCCAAGTCACATGGAAGACACAGATAACAGACTCTTTCTTGCTCTTGAGAATCTCCCTTAGATGACCTTATTTCTTAAACTCTTCTCTAAATACAGAATATACTCTACAAAGGGATTGTTCAATAAAAGACACTAACCTGCACTTGATTACTAAACTAACTAAAGCCACCCATTATAATGTTTTCTACCAAAAGAAAAATACTTCAAGTTGGTATATTTGGTTGGTCGTCAGGAATAAAGCATTGATTTTATCATCCACTACCAAAGAACTTCATTTTCCTAAATACATAAAGTATATATAGAGTAACAGGAACCAAGAAAAGAGCAAATCACAAAACTCCAAATTTCTGATTCAGTTGACCAGCACTTTTCTAGGATAGCTCAAGAAAGCCTGGCAAACTTCCAAACCTCAACCTCCTAATTAAAAAGGGGGGAGGGGTAATGGTTATAAGAAAAGACTGGCTTTCTTCTCATTTTAAACAATATAAATAGATGTCTTATTACATTACTGGGGAGAGATTTCCATCAAAAAAGAACAGGAAAAATAGGAGCCCAATGTTTTCCCCTTCCCCAATGAGAAAATTCTACCCTTTTACCCCTTCTGTCCCTGGCAGGACACTTTAAAGTCTATTTTGGTGGCACACTACATGGAATCTTAGAGGATATTATGTCTTTCACACTGGTAGAGCATCTTCTACATCCAACAAATATATATAGAGAGCTGGCATACTATGTGCCAGGCACTTTGACATTTGGATACCAGGCAGAAATAGTGAAAAATACAGTATTTTCAAAATTTGAGAAATCTTTAACCTCAACCTGGGAAGAAGAGAAAAAATGAGAGGCTGAATTTTTAAAACAAGACACTAAAGTAGAAAGTAAGAAAGAATCACACATATCTTTAGATACTTCTGAACTTCAATTGAAGCTTATTCTAATTTCTGCAGTAAAGGAAGGCAGGATAGGTTAATAATCAGAAGATCACAAAGTCTAGGGGATTTCAAGTATGCTTCTTTGTCAACGTATTTTATTTAAAGGAAAAAAATCATATTAATGCCACTAAAAATGTAGACTTTGTCTTGGAACTGAATTTACAAGACGAAATGATGAATAAAGAAATACAGGGGCACCTGTGTGCCTCAGTAAGTTAAGCCTCCAACTCTTGATTTCGGCTCAGGTCATGATCTCAGGGTTCTGAGATCCAGCCCTGTGTTGGCCTCCCTGCTCAGCAGAGTCTGCTTCTCTCCCTCTCCCTGCCCCCAACCTCCCCACTTCTGTCTCTAAAATAAATAAAATCTTAAAAAAAAAAAAAAAAAAAAAATATATATATATATATATATATATATATATATATATATATATATATAAATCAAACAAGATACATACAAAAGTGCTCCCTACTAATCACTGCTTGATATTAAAAGCAGCCACATCAACTCCTTATTGCTAGGTAGTAAGGACACTTTAAAAAGTAAATAAACCCTCTACAAATGCATTCATACTAACTATAAAGAAACCATCCATTCACATTAGCACCCCTAACTGAATAAAATAAAATTATGTCACCCAGCTTGTGCTTTCAAAAGAGTATTTACAGATAATTAAAATTTTAAAAAGAAAAGAACAAAATCAGCTTCAGAGATTTAAGTTATAAGCAATAGAATTTGAGAAAGTCTAAGCTAGTTTTTGAAAGAGGTGTCAGTGGAATAAGGTTATTACTTTAAGTTACCAGTATCTCTTCCTAGGCTAGAGCAATGGCTTCCCTAACAATTTCCCAGCTTCCACTTCTATCTCATCCAAGCACTTCCGCATCCAGAAGTCAGATCCTTTTTTAAAGCAAACAAAATCACGTCACTCCCCCAACTTAACGCCATTCAATGGTCTCCCACTGCCCTGGGCCTTAAAATAAAACTTGAACAAATCTTCTAAGGCCTTCCACAATCTGGCTCCTCCACAGCCTCAATTCACACCAGACAAAGAACAAACTCTTTCGAACCTTGATACATTCTTTCTGCCACTCCCCCCCCCATTTCAGACCCCTTTTAATGTTTGAGATAATGGAGTGGAGTAAAACATCAAGAAAATGTTTTGAAAAATGCTTGAAAAAGTTGAAGAAAAGTTACCAGATCAGGGCAAAATATCAACTCTAATTTGGAGACACTTCTGAGAACTATCACTGAGTTCTGAACCACTGAAAACACAATTTGATTACATTCAGTAAGTTTTTAAAAAATATATATTTACCATCAAATTTTCCATTCCCAAGAAACTACTGATCTCTAAGCTCTCAAAAAACTAAAATAATCAGTTATTTTTCTATGATATTTCTAATACCCATTCTCTAGCCCTCTAAAAAAGAAAGCTTTATTTGCTACTTGATTCATAAGAGACAACGAAAAGTGCTTAAATCTAATAACCTTTCTCTAAAAATCCCTAGTCACAATAATACAAAACAAGCACTCTTTCTCCTAAACCCAGAGAAAGCCAAGCAAAAATTTCAGATAAACATTCCAAATCAAAGAAGTACCTGACTCTAGTTTAGTCACTGGCCTCTTGCTTATTAGTAAAAATAAAAAAGTTGTAAGTCACATTTGTCCTCTTTAAAGACAAATACATCTATCCAATATCTTTCAGTAATTACCAAAGTTGTTTTAAGACATTCGCTTGTCTGATGCTATAAAAGAGTAGCAGGAATAATACAATTAGATTAATAAACACACTTTTAATATCACAAAATATATTTAATCTAAATCCTTCACATTTACAATTTTAAAACATTTCTTCCAAACATAGTTTAAATCTTTACCTTCTAAACCGAAAGAAAAATTTTTTCTTCAACACTTTTAATAGTCTTGCTATATTAATACTAGCCCAAATATAACAATTTTGTTCTATGCTAATCACCACAAAAGAATTATTTTAATAGTATCTCAATAGAGTTTTCCCTCCACAACTTAATGCAATAAGTATATATACTACAGACATCAATTTTTACTGTATTCATATTTCTCTGTATAACCAGAGAGTAGTTAAGAAATAGAGTTTTCAAAGAATAAAAAAAGGAGCATGATAAATGTAACACTAACAGTTTCTTTCAAGTTTTTATTTATTTTTTAGTAATATTTTTTATTATATTATGTTAGTCACCATACAGTACATCCCTAGTTTTTAATGTAAAGTTCCATGATTCATTACTTGCATATAACACCCAGTGCACCATGCGATACATGCCCTCCTTACTACCCATCACCAGTCTATCCCATTCCCGCACCCCCCTCCCCTCTGAAGCCCTCAGTTTGTTTCCCAGAGTCCATAGTCTCTCATGGTTCATTCCCCCTTCTGTTTACCCCCCCCTTTCTTCTTCCCTTTCTTCTCCTACCGATCTTCCTACTTCTTATGTTCCATAAATGAGTGAAACCATATGATAAATGTCTTTGCTTGACTTATTTCGCTTAGCATTATCTCCTCCAGTCCCGTCCATGTTGCAGCAAATGTTGAGAAATTGTTCTTTTTGATGGCTGAGTAATATTCCATCGTATATATGGACCACATCTTCTTAATCCAGCCATCTGCTGAAGGGCATCTCAGCTCCTTCCACGATTTAGCTATTGTGGACAATGCTGCTATGAACATTAGGTAGAACCAGAAAAGGCCTCAAATCACCAAGGAATTGTTGAAAAGGAAAAACAAAACTGGGGGCATCACATTGCCGGATTTCAAGCTATACTACAAAGATGTGATCACAAAGACAGCATGGTACTGGCACAAAAACAGACACATTGACCAACGGAACAGAACAGAGAACCCAGAAATGGACCCTCGGCTCTGTGGGCAACTAATCTTTGACAAAGCAGGAAAAAACATCCAGTGGAAAAGACAGTCTCTTCAATAAATGGTGCTGGGAAAACTGGACAGCTACATGCAAAAGAATGACCACTCTCTCACACCATACACCATACACAAAGATAAACTCCAAGTAGATGAAAGACCTCGATGTGAGACAGGAATCCATCAAAATCCTAGAGGAGAACATAGGCAGCAACCTCTTTGACATTGGCCACAGCAACTTTTTTCATAACACTAACAGTTTTAATCAAGGATCAAAGTTACAGCAAAACATAATCTACAATGAGCCTCCTTCAGAAAGCTTTCACATAAACATCTGTAAAGCCTATTACTTACATTTAGTACACAAATTTTATCACCCTCACTAATATAATGTTCACTTGAAATGTCATGTTTACACTGAAAACAAGCCATGGTTACTTCAACAATAATCAATAATTAATTGGTCTTGGGGAGCCTGGGTGGCTCAGTCAGCTAAGCATCTGCCTTCGGCTCAGGGTGTGATCCCGGTGTTCTGGGATCGAGCCCCACATCGGGCTCCTCCACTGGGAGCCTGCTTCATCCTCTCCCACTCACCCTGCTTGTGTTCCCTCTCTTGCTGGCTGTCTCTCTGTCAAATAAATAAATAAAATCTTTAAAAAAAATAAAAAATAAAAAATTAATCGGTCTTCCTATGTGAATGATTATTTTCTAATACGCCACCACCTATATCTCATTAATGAAACCAGAAAAACTACTGTTCACTTACACTAATAGTAAAAGGAACTTTTTGTGTTCAGGAGTATGACACACCACCTTAGAAAAGTAAAACTGAAGAATAGTAAATAAACTATTTACTTTTAAATCCAATAGTGTGAGAGTTAGCACCTTGTGCTTACGTTCTAGTAAGTTAAATATCTTGAAAAGACATCTGTTAGCCCACCTTGAATGACATTTTACCATTTCTTCAACATCCTTCCTCCTAGATATGTTTATACCCATTGTCGTCATGTTCAAGAACAAAGATCTACAGAACCCTAAAAATTACTCGGACTGTTCGCAGTCCTCTATTTGTGAAACATTAAAACATAAGGCAAAAATACTAATGAGCCACTGAATGATACTTATAAAATAAGATTCAAAGACGTCCAAATATAGGGCACTTTTCTCCCAAGTTAAAAGCCACTTTCCCAATACCAGAAACAAGGGTCACAGCTGGCCAGTGTTAGGGTTCAGATCAACCCTCGGAATAGAAGTCTGGGATCAAGATGCGTAGCAGAAAGCAAAGGAATTCAGAGACACAGAAACTTTAATAATAATGCTACTATTGTTACCCCTTTCCATACTCAGTGATGTATTTGTGCACTGAGGAGACGGAGAAGGGACAGGAGCAACCGGACAGAAGAAAAGGATGGAGACAAAAAGCAGTTGAAAGGACATGGGCAACAACTGCACCCATCATAGTTGTTCTCAGTTAAGCAGCTGGCTGGCTGCTGACTCAGGGGTCAACAATTCTAATCCCTAGCTTTCCACTAAGTCTGAAGACCAATTCCTCGTGGAATTCACACACCCTCCTTCCGTTTAGCACTTATACCCACCTGCCCCAATTTTCAGTGAAGAACAATTTTGCTTTTTAAAAACAAATCAAGAATGGGAACAACTGCAATGAAACTTTGAACCCAACAGGGACTTACATATCTTTAGGTATTAAAAGCCTCATAAGTCTAATGAAGAGAATGACAGTGAAAGGCTGATGAGAATTATGTCCTAGGAGCCACATAAACCAAGATTTGTCTTTAATATTTAGCATTTTCAAATATAAATAAGCATTTATGGCATATTCCTAACACCTGAGGAGACATTTGGGAGTAAATAAGAGAAATATAACAGTAGCACCAGTATAAGAAAAGAAAATTTCAAATTTTAGCTTTTTGCTTACTTTGGTAGTCAGAAATTTTAAATTTTTTATAAAGTGTTTCACTCATTTTTATCATTATTTCATTCAGTAAAAAAGGGAAACCAGTAAAGGAGAAGAGAAACAAAAAAATGACACCTTACAAGAAAAACAGAAATAACAGTGAACAGACTGCTCAAATGAAAAATAGGGGAAAAAAGACCAAAACCAGGATTGTTCATGGGACTGAAGGTATTTAACCCTTTCAAGAAGTGAGACAGTGTCACAGATGATGCCTGCAGGAGGAACCAGAACTAGACATACAATAATGCTCATTTTTCTTAATAGAAGTACCAGACACTGCCTGTCGATCCTATTTTCTGCTTTCCTATTTATTTTGCCATATAATCTTAAGTTTTCACCAATGGACTGTAACATTTTTGGATCCCTGAAACTAACTTAAAAAGGAAGACTTCTTGAGAAGTACAGACTCCTTTTAGAGCCAGCTATGTTCTATGATTTTCTTTTTAAAATAAAATGGTTTCTGTGATACTAATGTTTTCTGTGCTTTAACCAGCAGGTGATGATGGGTTTGTCCCCTAATCTGACATCTGTGTTAATATCATTTTGAGTCTCCAGGGAAAACACACAATCTCACACACACACACACACACACACACTTCTGATGTGCAACATTTTTATGTTCATTTTCAAGCTGAAAGCATACTTTTCCTAATTTATGCCATGCAGCCAGGGCCTACAATTTATGCCTCTGGAGGCAACCAGAAACTCAGCAGTGTTTCTAAAGTGGGTACCAAAATGCTGATTTTCTGGACCCCCATCCAGACCCACTAAATCAAATTAAAAGTGTGTTGTCTGTTATGCTGCATTTCTAATAAGCATTTCTATATATTTTGCATAGGGATGAGATACAAAAATAACAATTTTTAAAGCATGAAACACTGAATCTAACACAGAATAGATGTTTAATAATAATCTGCTCCCTCTGGAAATGGAGAAAATGCAGAATTACATTTTATTATTCCTGCAAGGTACTGGATCCGTAGGGGTCGCTTTTTGTTCTAGGTTGGAATCTTCTGTTTGTTGATGGTAAAGAGTATTAAAGGTAGACTTCAAATAATCCCTAAACAAGATTTCCGGTTTTTTTTTTCCTAAACAAGATTTCCATTTAAACAATGAAGAGTCACAGAAATTACTTTTAAAAATTATTCTTAGTAATTATTACTAATACTAATATTCCTAACATTAAACACTTTAAGCCTCTATATTTAAAAATTAGAATGGACATTAGTCTTTCCTTCGAATTATATGTTCACTTGGTTTGAATATCTGTAATCCTGCTTAGCCTCTACACAACTTATAAAAGCAAAAAATTAAATGGAAATGGGGGAGATTTAAAAAACTCATCATTTTGTACCTAAGAAATCTACAATCAAATACTTAATAAGACCTGTGATCCACCAAGACTCACCTAATACAGAAATCATGATCGATTTATAGCTAAGAGTCACTGTCATATACACATATAAAATACACAATATATATTTCAGTGTATTCATATGTACTATGTATTATATGTTATGACCTACAGAGGTCTGAAATGTAATTATCTTTTTACTTAAACTGATTTTTACAAAGATATCTTACTTGATCCTCACAACAATCCTACCAACTCCTACTGTAGACTTCAATAAAATCAGAAGATTCATACTTGAACCAAAACAGATCTTAGAATCATCCATTACATCATTTCCAGTGCTTCTCAAATTGGATGTGGTATGGATCAGTTATACTTGAGCGCTACATAAAACTTCCTTAGCTCTACCCTCAGAGATTGATTCAGTGGGTCTATGGAAGAGCTCAAGAATCTGCGTTTTTATCCAAGTACTCAAGGTGATTCTAATGCTGGGAGGACCTCAAACCATAGTTTGAGAATCATGAAAAAATTCAGTCCCAACTGAGTCCCAAAGACATGAAGTGATTAAGTCTTTATATGGTGGAATTGGGACTCAATCCCAGACTTCTGCTCTCATTTTCATTATGCACACCATTCACGAAACAAGACTTAGAAAGTCTTTCTCCACTTAATAGGACTTCTGTGTAAAGAAATTTTCATCAACTATTAATCAAGAGGTTTCACCAAGCTGAACTCTGAAAACTGCTTTAAGGAGTCACAGGTTAGACGATGCGGTATGAACACGTATATCAAGAAAAGCCCATGGTAACTCTTCTTCCTCCATCTGGATATTCCAAACTAAGAGAAATAACAGGAAGATCATACTAGTCAAGATCATTTAGTCCACATATGTCAATGAAGTAGGTACTATTTCTGCCCATTCTATGGATGAAGAAACTGACACTTGCATGTTTGTAATTTGCTAAGGAATATATATTCAGCGGTCAGGCCAGGACTGACTAAAGTTAAAAGTATGAACTCTTAACATCACTTATATACTGTGACCAATGTCCCTATCACTAGGTCCTCTTAATTCACTGCCTAAGCAATAAATTTTGATCTAGTAATCTGCATAATCTTTCACTTGCTCTTCAGTCACCAAGAACTCTGTCCAGTTATTTCATTAAAATCAATCATTTACACCTCAGACCCTTCCTCTCTACTATATTATTGTAAATCATCCTCCCCTGCCTCACTGCTACCCACATTATTTCTCTGCAATTTTACCTGCTGATCTCAACGATTTCTCTTGGATGTCATTATGAGTAACTACTGCTCTCCAGTAGTGGCACAGCCTAGGCTAAAAAGCCCCTGGTTGGGAAAGATGTTTTCCTTAAAATGATAATTATTTTATTCTTCTTATAGAATACTGTCCACTGTCGAGTCCTGCCATTTCCTATTTTAATTTTTCTTTTTGAATCTCTTTTTTTCTCATCTTCCCAATGATTTCCTCACCATCTACCAAAAAGTTGTTTCACACTAGTTTCTCAGTCTCTCTCCTGAAATTACATACCATTTCATACCGAATTCCCTGAACTAAGTCTATCTTAAAAGATTCATGTTCGTCATCTTATGCCTTCACCAATTTCCTGGCATTACCATATTTTCACCAAACACTCTAGACCTGAGTTATCTGATACAGTAGCCACTAACTATGTGTGGTTACTGAGCACTAGGAATGTGGCTAATCTGAACTGAGATGTGCCGTAACTATAAAACATACACCAGATTTCAAAGACTTAGTACCAAAAAACTCATCAATAATTTTCATATTGATTACACCTTGAAATAATATTTGTAATATACTGAGTTAAATAAAGTATATTATTAAAATTAATTTCATTTTGGGGGTTCTGTTTTGGTTTTGTATCTTTTGTAAAATTACTTATTTTTTTTAGAGAGAGAGAGAGTGCGCACGAGTGGGGGCGGGGCAGAGAGAGAATCTCAAGTGGGCTGAACACTCAGCGCAGAGCCCAACGTGGGGCTCAATCTCATGTCCCCAAGAGCATAACCCGAGATGAAACTGAGAGTCAGATGCTTAACCAACTGAGCCACCTAGGTGCCCCTTTTTGTACCTTTTTTAATGTGGCTACTAGAAAATCTAAAATTATATTTTGTGGTTCACAGCTATGTCTTGTATTGTATTTCCTTTGCAGTACTGCTTTGTACACTCCAAAATCCTGAGCCTGACTGGCCCAATGCCCTCATTATAACACGTCCTATAACACCTTTTTTTTTTTTTTTTAAAGATTTTATTTATTTATTTGACAGAGACAGCCAGAGAGAGAGGGGACACAAGCAGGGGGAGTGGGAGAGGAAGAAGCAGGCTTCCAGCGGAGCAGCCTGATGTGGGGCTTGATCCCAGAATGCTGGGATCACGCCCTGAGCGGAAGGCAGACGCTTAACGACTGCGCCACCCAGGCGCCCCCCTATGACACCTTTTTAAAATATACCCACTCTCTCTATTCAACCATCTCCTCAAAGCTATATCAATTAGTTCATCCCTCTAAAAAAAAATCTAAAACAATATTTCATTACAAATTGTATACATGTCCATTTCAAGGAACACCACCTAGAAGCGAAGCTACCATGAATGCCTCCAAAGTGAGAACTACAAGTTAGGTGTCAAGTAAATGAGCTATTCAAAGGCAAGTAAACTACCCTTCCTATTCTAAAAACTATCCTCTCCTATACTTGGAACCTTTCTTATTGCCTTCTCTCCTTTGTACTTACAAGCTACCCCAAGAAGGTAAGGCAATGCTACCTCTAACAAAGGAGAAAGGAAAATCCTAGCAACTATAGAAAGACAAATATAACTGCTATCACTAGAAGGAAAAGGAGCAAAAGAGGTTTCTGTTGAGAAATACCCTGCAAATATAAAGTAAAACAAAATCCAAGCTATTAATGCTTTAAATCAACTACTCAACGTGTTGATTATCCATGGAACCCAACTTTCCATTAAAACATAATAAGAAGCTTTTTTGCATTGAGGCACAGTTTTAATTGAGCTTTACAAAATATGGTCTATGTGGAAAAAATAATGCATAACTCCTTTTTGATAGATACAAAACACAGGTGAGCCACATTTCAGAAGTTAGCTATCAATCATTAAAATTTTACTGTGGTAGAGTACATACATACTAAAACATGGGCTCCATGTTTTCAATGTGAATTCAGAGGAGTTGGAATGGAAAGTATGTGATCATGTCTGCCACTATATGCGGTAAAAAAAACCTTGCATCAGAGAACAAGCAAGCTCCACCAGTAAGAGTCCCTAATACAGTAGGCGCTCAACAAATTGTTTTTCTCCTACTTATGCCAAAGACCAACAAACAAACAAAATCAAGTCATAAGATATGTAAACGGGAGGAAGTAACAAGAGAAAGAGCAGAAAAATTAACAAGATGTGAACTTGAAGAAGAACAAGAAGGCAATGTGAGCAGCAATTTAAGATGTCCCAAAAAGCAGGAGGCAAGTTTTTCTTTAAAATGAAATCTTAACAGATGGTTAAGTAGGGGACTTAGTCCTCAGAATATTTATAAGATGAGTTCTTCAGTATATATCTGCTCAATTCCACTGACACTAAAGGCTTAAAAGCAGCTATTCCACACTTTTGGTTGTTAGGACTTACCTGAAGCAGACAGCACAACTTTTTACTTTTTTCTTCCTCCACAAAATATTGATATGTTATCTATCAAAACCAATTTACAATTAAATATATCATATATACTCTAACACACAGGCACCTAGGCTACATATCTGCAAATTTTCCTATGAGGGATAACACAGAAAATTTTTATTTAAATAAAACCCTGATTTAAAAAGCTGACCAAATTATTTATTGATGTTCCTTGAGGTCCTTAGAATTTAAGTATTAGAATTCAAAAGTGATTAGCAGAAGGTAAGTGTTAGAAAAAGCTTATTTATTCAATTTAATTAGTAATAATGTATTGAACTTGGCATTTACTCAATATTGACCAAAAGCAAGGAAAAAATGTCTTCCTAATAAATTTCTATTATCATAAAAATCCACAAGTATAAGAGCCAGAACTTGTGACATAACAGGGGAAACACCCTCCAACACATGAGCTTTGGGCCCTAAAGAGGAGTACCAAACATCAGACAATAACCATATCTAAGTACTCAGAACACTCAAAACATTAGAGAAATACACCACAAGTCTATTTTTGCCCTTGGGGAATCGGCAATACATTCTGCATATCAAACATATCAAAAATTTAGAAGTGATTTAAAGTAATTTGTGTGCTTATTTGCAAACCAAGTACATGAGAAACGTGAGGATTTCATGAGGAAGGTGAAGACTTAAAGGGATATACAGAATATAAAGGATTAATTAGAAAAGGTTTAATAGAAAACGTTTATGGAAAAGACTCTTGCCATATTTAGAAAAGTAAAGATATTTGATCATCTAAAGAAGGAAGATGGTAAAAAGAAGGGCCCATATGCAGGAAAACGAAGGGCCCATGTGCAGAAAGCAGTCTGTACTGAGAAATAATGAAAAAGGAAGCTCGTTCTTTAAAAGGGAAGAAGGAAGAAGGGAGTCAGTGGAGAAAGGAATGAGAAAAATCAGGGTAAACAGTTCTTGCAACTAAGAGACTTATGATAATTACCTATGATATTCAGAGTTGCTGCACACTGACTTTATAAATTAGGCCAGAGGGTGTAAAGGGTAAAACTCCATCCTAGGTAGCCTACAAGGTAATAGAAAGACCCATGAACTGAATAAACTGTGATACCTGCTCTCAAATTGCAAACAAGAAAAATCAGATGTGGCTTATTAAATTTAGCATTCTGGCAACGTATACTTCGAGACATTGAGAAGAAGCACAGATAGGTAGATTTGTTTGAAATGAAAGGTACATTTTTGATTAAAGAAGTAGCAGAGATGACCAAGTAGGTATTAAAGGGAGGAAGAAATAGGCCAACACTGAATTTGATGTTATGCTATACAAGAGAACCACAATGACGAACAGACATGTCTAAATATTAAAGGTTTCCTTATACTTGAGACATTTTCATTCCACTTTTTCTTGCCTTGAAGAGTACACTCTTACACTCATACCCTCCACCCACACTCTCACCCTCCCACACATACCCCCCTCACCCAACCTCTCCTCACATAGCCCATAATACCCTCATACCCCTATACATACCTTCCTCTTACAGACCCCGACACACCTTCATAACTCATACACCCTCATATCCTCTCACACAAACCCAACCTCCACACCCCCAAAGAGCTCTCACATCCCCCACACTCACCCTCTCTTACACCCCCGAGCACATTTATACCTCATTCAGCACAAATATGTCCAATATCCATATCTTAGCTCATGTCCCTACACTCACCTCTCAACATTCCCGCCACCAACACACACTTTCCCAACTATCTAAATTTTAATTCATCTTTCAAGGTCCACTGAAGTCCCATTTCCTTTATGAAGCTTTCCAAGCTACTTTGCCTCTTGATGATTTTTCTTGGTCCTGAATTTCTTAGTTACTCAGCTAGTATTCAGCTAGTTTCTCAAGCAATTCAGCATTTAAATATAAACTATATTGTAACATTTACTGTTGATTTATATATAGAATTCTCTCCAACTAGAGCATAAGCATAGACGACAGCTTTCTGTTTTCTCTACAGGAACACAATACAGGGCACGCACACACACACACACACACACCCCTTTTGAAGGGCTGTTACCCTATAAGCTATTCCCCATTTTGATCTACTGTTGTCTAATAGTTCCCCAAATACATTCGATCCCTGAATTTCCTTCTGCAATCTCCCAATATCATATTTAAACATGCAACTAATAGGGTCTTGCAGTCATAAATTGGACATCAGCTTAGGGAATACACAAAAGGCAAGAATGAACAGTCTCCCTTATGAATGAAGCAAAATCAATTTTAACATTTTTACAAATAACCTGGAAAAGTATGTGTATAGCAGAACCTTCAGACTTAGAGATTTCAACATGCAATTCTAGGAAGCAAGTTACCATGCCAAAAGGGAGCAATTTTACAAAGTTTTTTAAAGGGTATAAAAATGTAATATTAGAATATTTTCTAATATTAAAGGAAGAATACAAACTACCTTTTTAATTTACCCATTTAATAACTGATTATCCCTGAGGGAAAAACATCTAGAAGTCATCAAAGATTGCTTTTAAAGATATTAAAAGACAATGACAGAAAGAACTGATCTAAGTTATAAAGGGCAATATATTATAATCTTTAGGAAGGAATAAAAAACAAAACAAAAAACAAATTACTAAAACCTTGAACAAAAAAGACAGGTTATCTACATCTAATATTTCAAGAAGATAGAGAGTCTTTCCTCAAAATTCAAGAGTTGGTGTTACTTCTCAGTTTAACAATCCCCAAGGGTTGCTACAGGGGGAACAAAGTAAAATCTTAAAGTACAGACCCAAGACTCCATTTCATCTGTACCTAACTTATTTTTCTAACCCTATCTCCCATTACATTTTCCACCTTTTCTCTCCTGTCTAAAAGGGGTATTCAGCATATCTATAAATATTATCATATTTACTGCCTCAATGCTCTTGCATATGCTGGCCACTCTGTGGCCATCTTCTTCCCCATCAAAGCCCAGTGGGATTATACTTGGTGAAATCCTGTTCTTCACAGGTTAGGTCAAATGTCACTACTTCCACATATAATTCTTTTTATGTCTGATCACTGAACATGAGCTTGAACACCTACCTACCTACTCTAGCAGCACTGAGCCAGGCACCAAGAATTCAGAGAGGAATTAGACAAACCCCTTACAGATCCAATGTAAAAAGAAAAAATATCAATAATGTAGGAAGTATAACAATAACTAAATGAGTAAGATGGTATGGAAACACAGAAAGGAGTACCTAACAACTTTCTAGGGGAGGTCCCACAGGAACTGCAGGAAGTACAAAATGAGTGGAGTTTGGAGGCAAAATCAAAGTATATGGGGGGAGGGGAGAGATTAGAAATTTTTTTAGTGTCACAGGATCAAAGTAGGAGACAGTGAGTGGCAGGAAATGAAGTTGGAAAGGAACAGTCCCAGGGGGTACTGTATGTCATGTTAAAAAGCCTGGCCTTCATCCTGTGTAGGTGATTAAGTCAGTACAGAGAATGTAAGCAGGTGAGTGTCAGGGTCAGATCTGCACATTCATGACAGATCTCTCAGCTTCTGTAGTCTCCATGGTTTCCAGCAAATTGTGTGGAAGACAGGTTTTCTTTTTCCCTTGTCCTTTTTTTTTTTTTTTTTTTTTTTTTTTTTTGCTTTTTTTGGTGAGGGGTAAGGGGGCCAGTCCCTTTAAGAGTCAAGGGAAGGGATGATAAGGGTAGAACACTCTGGTAATGGGAATGGGCAAGCAAGAATAGATTCAAGAAATATTCAGAAGGTAAAATTTACAGGGTTTAGTAATTTCATGGATTTGGCAAAACACCAAGAAGTGTTGAAGATGGCACCCAAGTTTCTGTTTCCAAAAGGTTTCAATTTTAATCTTCCCCTTTCTATAATCTCTCTCCTAAACCAACCCCTTAAGTACATAAATATCTCAACTCTCTCCATCTCTTTTCATCCCTTCTCAGTTTACAATTTCTTAAGTTATGGACCACAGCTGAACCCACTTCCTCATCTACATTTCACTCCTCATCTTCTACAGTGGTTCCTGTCTCCACCATTCCACTGAAATGTCTCTTGCTAAAGTTACAAATAATCTCCAAATTGACAAATCTAGTATTGACTTTTCAGGCTCTGTCTTATTTGGTCTCTCTGGTACTGATGAATATTTCCTCTATCCAGATTTCTTACAATGACACTATATTTGTTTCCTTCTACCTTCCTGACCACATCTTGGTCTCCTCTACAAGCTCTTCCTTTATCCTCTCTCCCTACCCTGAAAATGTTAGTGTTCCCTAGTTTGATCTTTGGCACTCTTTATTCTTCCGTCTGCCTAGCTGATTTCATGCCTATACATTTATTAGCTGAAGACTCAAATCTCTTTCCAGCTAAGATCTGTATTATCAACTACTGATTTGATATCCCTACCAGGATAAGCTACAAGTACTTTTTGACCTCAACTTGATGAAAACTTAAGAGATATCCTTATGCTAAAGTTCTAATCTGATAAAGCACTCTCCAGCTCAAAATGGCCCTTCACAGCCTTCAGCACGAAGTTAACGCTCCCACACAAAACAAGCCCTTCATGATCTGATCCCTGTCCATCTCCGCAGACTCATCACTAAGCCTATCACCATCACTAAGCCTATCACTGCTTCGTGCCCCATGTCTCATGACCTAGGTCTCATGAACTAATTCCAGTTCCTCAAAGATGTAATAATGATCTATGTCCATGTATAAGTTGTTTCCTCTGCATGTGTCTAGTCATTCTTGTCTCCTTTAGTCCCTTTCTACTCCCAAGTACAGGGACAGACAGCATAGATTCACTAAGAATTTGTTAGAAATGTAGAACCTCAGGCCCCACTCCAAACATATTAAATCAAAAATCTGCATTTTTAACATTATCTCTGAATGATTTATATGCATATTAAAGCCTGATAAGTACTGCTTTATCAAAACCATTACTACAATATACAACAGGTAACACAGAAAAGGACAAATCTAACACGTTAGTTACTTCCAGAGTCTTAATCTAAATTATTCCTTTACACACACTGCTTTTGACTGAGTAGTAATGGACTTTGTTATTAACTCTCCACTTCTTACAGTCTCTTCTCTCCCTCTGGATTTAGTGCTCGATCCTATTTTGCTGGCCATGACACTGGCTGCACTGAAAGATGCTCACTCTCTGCCCTGAGGCTGTATGTTCCCACACCTTGGAGGCTTCCATACTGGGATGTCTCAACACCAGGAAGCATACCCCCCAGACCTGACAAAGACAACGTAAAATATTCCTCCCACTCTGTTCCCCTAGTGAACTCCTAATCATCCTTCAAAAATGCTTTCAGCATCATTGAGGGAAAACATTACCTGACTCCCTCCAAATTGAATTTAGGCCACCTTTTTCAGTAGTCCCAAGGCACTCTAATATAGATACAATGTGCTGCATAATGGCTACTTTACTAATCTCCATTCCCCAACAAAACTGTGAGTCCTCTAGGATCGAGGCTGTGTTTTATTCATCCCCATATTCCCAGTTCTGACATGTACTTAATGTTTACTGGATGACTAATAAATAAGTCTGGAGTTCAAGGAGATCAAAGTGAGAGATATAATTTTGGACATCTATATTTAGTTAAAAATGAGAAATGGGATTACTTCAGCAGGGAAGGGTATGTAGATTAGGGAATTCCATAAGGATTTAACTCTTGAGAAACATAAAACTAAAAGAATGGGCAGACTGAGTACTGAGGTAGTGAGGAGGCTTCAGTCAGAAAAACTGGGAGAATAAAGGAACAAAAGAATTTCAAGAACAGGTAGACCATAGCATTAAAGTTATAGGAAAGTCAAGTAGTAACCAAATACAGGTTAAGAATCCTTTAGATTAGGCAATTAGAAAATCATTAATCTTTAAGAGAATTATTTTACTTACTTCAGGATGACAATGTGTTGAAGAGAAAACAAAAGGTACAGATGTGAAGCCAAAGTAGGATAAAAACCTTTCAAGAACTTCAACAGAGGAAAAAGGGAGACCCTTTCACATTAATGTATTCAAAAAATACTGAGCACTGGACAGTAGGAATGCAATGATAAACACAAAGGCCGTAATCCCTATCCTCATGGTGCAGCACTAAATTCAGGAAGAAACAAAGCCAAGAGGGACTCAAAAAGATTAGACCAAGGAGAATCTGAAAGGCATCCCTTACCTAGTAAAGTTGTAAAAGATAACCAAAGACTCCAAAAAAAAAAAGAGAGAGAGAGAGAAATGCCCCTTAGTGCCTAACACCATTAATTTTAGTAATTATCTCAAATGTTTTTGTATTACATTGTAAGTTAGGGTTCTTTTTTTTTTTTTTTTTAAAGATTTTATTTATTTGTTTATTTGACACAGAGAGAGAGACAGCCAGCAAGAGAGGGAACACAAGCAGGGGGAGTGGGAGAGGAAGAAGCAGGCTCCCAGTGCTCCCAGCGGAGCAGGGAGCCTGATGTGGGGCTCGATCCCAGGATTCTGGGATCACGCCCTGAGCCGAAGGCAGACGCTTAACGACTGAGCCACCCAGGCGCCCCCAAAGTGATTATTTCTTAAACAAAGACTTCATATTCCTTTTACAATCTCCATAGTACCTGGCATACTCAGAAGCACACAGCAGGTACCCTTTAAATGTTGGCTGATTTCCATTATAGAAAAACAGATGACGGGTATGACAAAATTCGTTTATCTATAAATTCAGTCACTTAAATTCAAACCAAATTCCTATGGATTTATTAGTTTTGATTGCTCATTTGTCACCTTTTATTCATTCTTCCTAATCTAAGAAACCCAGAATAAATAAGGGATTTCCTTTTCTTCCTATTCTCTTCACCATCTTTCAAGTTTTCTGCAGGCTAACCTGTAATTTAAAAGTTATAGTAACAGAAAAATAAAGTTCTTAGATTTTGCAAAACAAAGTATGTGTTTTATCTTTTTATCAATCTGTCTTAATATGAATGTGGGCAGGGGAACCACAAATCCAAACGCCAGAACCATTCATACTTACCTAATATGTTCTTTCTCACTCAGCCAACATAGGTAACAGGCACCAAGTGAGCAATTAACTGCTACTACCATTAAATTATTTTTCAAATATCAGTCAAGAAGAATCTGGATTTGTTTTCTTCTACAGAAGCAAATTTCAATTAATTCATCCTCTCTGAATCAAAGTATAATCATTTTTAAAAGATGCATTTACTTTGATCCTTTCATTCACTAATTACTCAAGTAGTGATCAGAGCAAATGAATTCTGACCTAGTTCTGATTCTGGCTCATGGTGTAGCCAAAAGGAACAACGTCTGTTCCTCAGTCTTTAAACAGCTGTGGACTTTTACTTAAGAGGTGGAGAAAGCTCTGCTTTATCAGCTTACAGGAACCATGGTAGACCATCAAAAACTCAATCTGATAACTCGGCATTGTTTATTACACCATAGGTTTTAAGGGGTAACAGCAGCAACAGCTACTGTCAGGGTGGAAACATGGGGCAGGAACCTTGGCAGAACAGGTTCAAAGAAAATCACACTGCCCCGTAATTGGTAACTTCTATTTTAATATACATTTCAGAATATTTGATTCAATAGAAAGAACAGATTGAAGCCCTTAGTAAAATATCCTGGCTCTACCATTTATTTAGTTATGTAGCCTTAGGCAAGCCACTGAGTCTCGGGTTCTTCATCTATAAAATGGGAGTAATATCTATCTTGTAAGGTGAGTCACACACATTATCACTAAAACTTAAAAGCACTTAGCCCAGGGCATACAATAAGTGGTGGCTATTAATAATGGCAGCTTTAACAAATGTTAATCATTAATAACATTATCGTTTTACATAATGACTGAGCTATGACATAACTTGCCAGTTCCAATTTGACCAAAGAACGTAATAATGTAAAATTCTGGCACATGTGTAATGGGACTCACCTATTAATGACCCACCAGGACAAAAAATTTTAACCATTCTTCATCAAAAGCAAAAGTGATTGAGAAAAGCACATCTGCAGCAATCAAAGGCAAGATTTACCCAAGCAACAATTAACATATGTGGATTTGCAGCTGCCATCAAGCAAGCTATCAAGCAAAGAGCAAAACCACCACTGCCCTGGAATTAGAGCTCACTTTGGTGTTTTTTTACTGCTGTACTGCTACTTCCAGCTCCCCACTTCCCCACCAAGCACGGATTTCTCAAAGTGTAATACAAGGATTATTTACAAAACAACTACCTCTGTAAATGACTGTAAAGATTCCCCCCACTAAGAGTGGGGAATGGCAGAGGAGAATGAGAAAAAAAAAGTTAGTAAGCATTCTTTACTTTTACAAAAGAACACTGAACTTAAAAATGAGGGTTTAAGCTCTAGCTCCACTGATTAGTGAATTTAAGCAAATTCTGTTATCTCAGAGTATGACTAAAAAACAAAACAAAAACATATCTCAAACAGGTTCAAATAGGATCACATCAGAACATACATGAAATCACTTGGAAAATTAGAAAACATTAATAAATGGAAGTTATCCTCCCAGAAATGTTGATACTCAAATACTGAAAAAAATCAAGTAAGATACACTTTTGGAAATTTCATTTCCCCTACCACACTCACATCCCTTTTGTCTTCATCTCATTTTGGAAAGATTTTGAGGTGCTCCCCTTTGGGAATATACTATTGAATGACACACTACTCCATTCTATTTTATAGTTTTCTGAAAAGATCCCTCCCAAATCTCTATACAAAATAACACCAAATTACATAATTGAAAATGTTAGTACTCTTCCCTGAAAACCAAATGATATTCTAGAATTAAACCAGAGTCCAATACATATATATATATATATATATACACACACACATATATATAACTATTATAAATAAAACAAACACTATTGTATCCTGAACAGCATGGCCATCTGCAAAAGTAGTTTCTCACTAAATATACCAGAATTCCCTCAATTTTAGATTCACTACACTGTACTTGTTCATGTTCAATAACTAGTTCAAGCTAGACACTGTGCTAGACAGAAATCAGCAGCAGCAACTTTTTGAGATTTAATTTTATAGCAGCTTTAGGTTCACAACAAAATGAAAATACAGAGATTTCTCATATACCCCCTGACGCCACACACGTATAGCTTCTTGCATTATCAACATCACTCACCAGAATGCTACATTTGTTACCAAGGATGAACCTTGACACATCAAAATCACCCAAAGCCCATAGTTTACCTTCGGGTTCACTCTTGGTGTTGCATATTCTACGGGTTTGACAAATGTATGATGACACATATCCATCATTAGCATATCATACAGAGTATTTTCATAGCCCCCAAAATCCTCTGTGCTTTGCCTATTCATCCCTTCCACACCTGGCAACCACTAATCTTTTTACTAGTCTCCAGAATTTTGCCTTTTTCAAATGTCATATAGTTGGAATCATACAGTATGTAGCCTTTCTAGATGGACCTCTTTCACTTAGTAACATGCATTTAAGCTTCTCTTTTCATGACCTGATGGCTCATTTCTTTTTAGTGCTGAATAACATTCCATTGTTTAGATGCATCACAGTTTATGTATCCATTCACCTACTAAAGGACACCTTGGTTCTTCCAAATTTTGGCAATTATGAATAAAGCTGTAAACATCCATGTACAAATTTCTGTTTGGACTTAAGCTTTCAATTCCTTTGGGTAAATACCAAGCGGCATGATTCCTGAATCCTATGGCAAGAGAATGTAAGAAACGACCAAATTATCTTCCAAAGTAGCTGTGCCATTTCGCATTCCCAATGCACGAGAGTTCACATTGCTCCACATCCTTCCCAGAATTTGGTGGTGTCAGTGCTCCAGATTTTGATCTTTGTAATCGGTATGTAGCATTGTCTCACTGTTTTAATTTGTATTTGCCTGATGACTTTGATGTAAAAGCATCATTTCATATGCTTCTTTACCATTTCTACATCGTCTTTGATGAGGTATCTGTTAAGGTCTTTGGCCCATTTCTAAATCTGGTTGTTTGTTTTCTTCTTATTGAGTTCTAAGAGTTCTTTGTTTATTTTGGACAACAGTCCTTCATCAGATATTATCAAATATTGCAAATATTTTCTCCCAGTCTTATCTTTCAACTATTGTTTCTGAGTTATTTAGAACACTTACTACATGCCAGATATCATTCAAAGCACTGTACATTATTAACTCATCTACACTTTATAACAACTGTATAAAGTACTATTATTATCTCCATTTGCCAGATGAGAAAAATAAGTTGATCACAGAGCTAGAAAATAATGGAGCCAAGATACAAAACAAGGCGCTCTGGCTCCAATGCTCTTAACCTACACTGAACACCAAGCACTACACTGAAAGAATCTAAAAGAACTCAGGATCAGCTGATATAGATGGGCACATGAACAAGCAATTCTAATACAGAATATGGTAAGCAGTACCACAGGGGTAACCATAGGGATAAAAATATTAAGTCCAAGTCTTCAGATATTACCAGCTGAAGCTAATTCTATATACATTAGTAATTCCCATTGTAAAATCAAGACCCCCAAATCAGCCTGAGAAAAATTAACATATTTTACAGGGTTTGTCATCTTTCCATTCAATTAACCAGGTATCTATCTGTCTGCTAGGTTATGTTACTTTTCTAGTTAAGAACAATAGCCTTCCTACCAATCTTTTTCTTCCCAACACAATTCCAAATCAAGTTAGAGGTCAGAATTAGCATGAATTAGTTTTCGCCATATTTGCTAACAAAATATATAAGAGAACAGATATGTCTTAGACATTTAATATAATTTTTAAGTACTTAAAATGGGTAACTAAATCTGGACTGAGTATTGTTTAAGAGAAGCTTTCCTTAATAACTAGAAAAGAACTATTTTCAATTAGCATATCAAAGCTACTAGTCTCCAACGCCAAGACTTCTGCTTGTAACATGATTAACAGCAGTCCCTGTTCTACCTATACCCACTTATAAATTGCCACCTGGGAATAGCCAACCCATTCATGTGACCAGGTGGCCCTGCTACTTGGGTTTCCCTCCTTATTCTCCTTTCAACTAAAGACAAGATTATATTACTCTTCCTCACTAAACCTCATCCTCAAGCCCTTGTTGCTTCTGGTATGAGTTAAGAGCCCACACTGGTGTTCAGGTATGAAGGAGCAGGGCTAGCAGTACAGAGAGGGAAGAAGAAAAAATACGGGCAAAATGACAGCCTCTTCCTTCTTACACATCATATCATTCTTCACACAGCGTTCCTAACCATTTTCTTCCAGTGGCCTGTCCTAATACTTAAGCCAATGCCTTGTCTCAAGAAATCTGGTGAGTTGCCACCTACTAAGATGTTTTTTGTCCTCTGAAACACAATGGAAGTCATACATAGCTTCTTTCCCTACGGTAAAAACAACATGGTATAATGGAAGAAGTGCATATTCTAAAATACGGTGTCTGTATGAATCTCACTTAGGAAGCTGATTAGTTTAAGACCCTGTCTTCTCATCTATAAGACAGATAACTACCTCATAAAGTAACTTGATACCTGAAACACACTACAGCAAGCAGTAAAGACTTCCTTTCAATTTTTCATTTGGGTCTCATATATAATAAAATTTGGGGGGGGGGAGATCTCAGGATCAGTCCCTCAAACCCTTAAAGTATAGGCTTTCAAACTTTCTGACCACAAACCACAGTAAGAAATACATTTTTCATTGTGATCCAGTATACATATACATATAATCATACACATAACTGAAGTTTCACAAAATACTACCCTTACTATGTATGATCACTCTAATATTTTCTATTTCCTTTCTTCTCTCTGCTCCCCCTGCAACCCTTTTCCCTCCATGCCCTCCTCCCTAATCACATACACAAATCTCTTTTTAGTCTTGTCATCATACCACCCTGCTGGAGTCCCAAGGAGCCAGATACTTTCCAGGATGCAAAGCCCAGCAGGTAGAAAAAGTGGCATCCCGGAAGGAGGAAATTCTGATAGGTGCTGAGGAGAGTCTGTCTGTCTTCTGGTCCAAGAAAGAATACTATATCCATTTTCTCTCAAAGACAATGTTATTGCTGGGGGGGCAAAATTGTACTGCTGGAATAAAGAACACTGGAGGTAAAAAAGGCTTGTAGATTAGTCTGCGAACTTACCCAACATATATGACAATGATTCTATAAGAAAATTCTTCCCAGGTTCCAGACAAAGTTTTTAAAACATAAAATACTTCTATGTCGGGAGGAGGGGTGCTATTTACACCATGTCTATGTTAGAGGCTGCTAAACTACTGCCTGTGGGTCAAATCCAGCCTGCAGCCTGTTTTTGGACAGCCCCTGAACAATAGTTTTTACATTTTTAAATTGCTGAACAAAATCAAAAGAATATTTTATGACACATGAAAATTACATAAAATTCAAATTCCAGTATCTATAAAGTTTTATTAGAACACAGTCACAGATTCATTTATGTACTATCTATAATGCTTTTGTGTTAAAACTGGCAGAGCTGACAGTTGCAAAAGAAATTGTCTAAAATATTTATTATCTGGTCTTTTACAAAAAAAGTTTGTGAACTCCTTAGTATTTGAAAGCATTCAACATTCATTCACAAATATTGGTTAAACACCTTTTATGTGTCAGACGCTGAGGAAACTACAGTGAATAAGTCAGATATGGTTCCCCACTCATAAGTATTCACGGAAGGCAAGTGAAAACAAAAGCTCCTAGGAATAAAAAACATTTGGTTTGTTGTAGGAACCAATATGGCAAAAGATGAGACTGGAGAAGGGCTATATCAAGCAATGCCTTTAAGGTCACTGTAAGGATCAGGCAATCCTCTAATATTTTACTATATATTCAGTTGTTTATAGAATTAACCCCTTTATTCACAATGTAAAGATAAATGTCTACTGATGAAGAATCACAAAGTCTGAATTAGAACTGTTACTACAGTTCACTTGAACCTAGCATTCTATTGCTCTCCTTAAAAAAAATCACTGCATTAATTACTAATACTTGGAATAATAATTCAACACTTAAAAAGTTTCAAGTGTATATGTGAAATGTGCTTGTGTTTATGTATGTAGCCTTTGATCCTCACTGTACTTTTATCAGGTAAATATTTATAAACTCCAATTTACAGATGAAGAATTAAGGTTACAGAATTTTCCCAAGTTCACATGGTTTATCACAGCATGGTAAAAAAAAAAAAAAAAAAAAAAAGGCCCAACACCCAAGTTTTCTCCCTACAGAATGTCTGCTCTTTCTAGTATACCAGTCCAAGAAACTGCATAATTAATTACCTTCACTGAATTTGAGATGAAGGACCTTCTTACTGCTATTTGTTTGTTTTTGAGAAAATCATTCTTTCTAACCAACAGCTACATTTGTACCAACAAGATTAGCTTTTATTGCTATTAACTAGCTCTTAGTGGCCAACAACAGATTCCAATGGAAGAAAATTCTATACTCTGTAATAGACTAGGCTCTTCTAATTTCATCTGCTCTCTGGCTTAGTGAGCTGATATCTTTCCCTATCACAGAAACAAGACTATTACTTTAAAAATACTGTTTAATCAAAACTGCTAAATATATGTTGCTAACTAGGAATTACAATTCTTGATGTGGGGCTATTCTCTGACTACAATAGTGAAAGGTAAGATCTGCGGATAAAAGATCAAAACCACCCTTCACTGATTCAAAAAGAAAAAAGTATAACCAACACTCTTCTTCTCTGACCCTAACCTTTTAATTTTACTCCATCTTTCTGAAGTGAGGATCAGCTTGAGTAGCTCATTCCTCATAAAAATCATTCCGATAGAGGTAGTTGTACCTGACAGTCTGTTAGGTCCTCTCAGCAATTAAAGCCTCCTAATTTAATCATTTCTATTACTTCTAGCCCTCTCAGCCAGTAGACAATCTCTATTTACATTTTAACAAACAATTAGCAATGAATTTCCTAATTCAACACCCAAACCAGGTCTATGTATCTCTAAAGAAATAAGAGAATAAAAAAAGGTCAGCCAGTAAGATTTGTTATGTAACATTTATGCAGAATAAAAGGATGATCAGTAGCTATTTAATCATTTTCCCAGTCACAAAGAAAGGTGTTTTATCCTACTTCTGAATGCCTACTAATCAAATTGCTTTACTATTACCCTGCCTATCTTGCATAAGTTAATATCTCACAACTGCCCTTATTCATTATTTATCATTCTCTTTTAACTTTGACTTTTCATTTCTCCCCATATCATTTTAAAGTGTACCTGCACAAGTAATTTCAAGTCTTAGCTTAAATAAAAACAATTAGCAAATTCTATTCATAAATAATGTAGTATGAAACTCTAGTACCAATGAACACAAAACCTAGCAAACCAGTTATTTTTCTAGAACTACTTTACTTATGGTAATAAGAAATAAAATGGCCTATCATATTTACAGGATGAAACTGCACTTCTTTATTGAAGGTGGCTTACCAAAGACAGTTATCTTTACCTGCTTCCATAATGAGAGAAACCAAATGAAAAGAGGCAGCCACCATTATATTTTTAAATTCAGTACAGTTTAATGTCTCTTCTGGCTTTATCTCTATGTAATAATACAGTTTTTCCTAGTCAGAGATGATGCTGCTGAACTTCTGCCAATATAGAGTTGATTTCCTGTGCCAAGCACCACCTCCCCCTCCTACCAACAGTACAGGCTTGAAATCTTTCACAGATAAAAATATTCAAGCTGACTACTTAGAGTTAGAAGCTATAGCCCTGAGTAAAAATAAGAACCCATAGTATTAACTATTTATCCTTTCAGCCTTTAAGACCTTGATAACCTGTAAAGTATCAAATTCCTAAGAATTAAGATACAAAATATGCTGTTTCTACTTCTGAATTTTCAACCACACCAACAATACATTACATGTTTAAAATAAAGAGATGATCTTGTGAGAAAACAGGCATATTGAAAAGAAGCAAAGTCAAAGTTTCACAGAGAAATAGGAATGCTTAGTAAATAAGAATATAAATTAGCAAATGCACAAAATCTAAATATAGGAACTTGCCACAAAAATTCAATAAACTCTGGTCTGTGTTTTATTATCTCCTTTTTTTGGATTTTTTTTTTTTTTTTGAGATGTGGTATTCCAAGTTTTCAGGTACACAATAAGCCTATCCATCTCTTTTTAAGAAATAATAAGTAGGACAAATATGGGGTGACTATGAAAATCTGAGAGGAAGATTAAGTGTAGGCAAGCTTTAGAATACAGAGAATGTTCAAAGCTAGAAGGGGTCTTGGAGAATCTCTCTAGTTCAGTTTAGGTTGATATAACAGTCTCCTACTCTCACCTCTTCGCTCCTACATACCTCCAATATATTCTCCAGATAGCTGCCCAAGTGATCTCAACATATAACCCAGATCTAGCTCCTCCTTAACTCTTTCCCACTGCCCTTTGAATTTTATTCTCACTCCTTCCCACATTAGATCAAAGCCCTGCATGATCTGGTCCCTGTCTATCTCTCCAGTCACAAGCCTGGATTCACTTCTTCAGGCAGGCAAGTAGGCATTTACTGAGTTTCTACTTTGTGCCAGAAACTGTGCTATCCCCTGATGCTATTGTGATAAAGGTGACACACCCCTCTAAGAGCTTATACTCCTGCAGTGAAAAGTGCAGATAATAAATATGTAGATAAGCTAAGTAACTAGAGATTTGTGGTATGGATGTGAGGCCAATAGCTATCCTGTGAGTACCCTGTTTGCTTCTGTCAGAACTCATATGACTATCTGTAATTATTTTACTCATTTGGCTACTGACTTTAAGACTATAAGCTCCATAAGCACATAATCATATCTGTCTTGTTCATTGCTGCATCCCAAGCACTTAGTAGTGTCTAGCATGTAGTTCAACATTTGTTAATAAATGAATACTTATTTCATTCTCTTTAATTTAAAGCTGAGTAAAGTGAGGTCTCAGTGGCTGCCAAGGTCAAAGAAGAGTAAGTAGCAAAGTAGGAATTTCACTGAGACTCTTAAGTTTTAGTTCAAGATATCATTATATCACATTCAAAATACTGATCTCAAAACTTGAATGATTATGTTTTCAAAGCTTGTAGTGTTACCCAAAAACAGACCTGAGGATCTTTCAAGACTTTACTTTTACATGAAAAATTTTAAAACACTTAAGTTTTAAGTAAAACTGTCTAAGAAAATATTTTAAATTCCAATAAATAGAAATGAGAATTTACTACAATGTTTCCTTTTAATGCATTCTACAACAAAGAGACCTTAAAGAACTCTGTTTAAAAAAAAAAAAAAAAAAGATCTTATCTGAATGTTCTAGATATTTCCTGGCTCCTTTTTGGCACTCTATATTGATATTTTCTTTGGCAAATCATTTTAAATCATGACTAAATCATTTACTCACAATATTAGTTCATATTAACTGATAAGTAATTTACCAGCAAATTTAAAAATATCTCCCAAGAACTGAATCTATATTTTTAAATGTTTTACACACTACATTGTTAATAATGAGACTTAAAATAGGTTACAAATGAATATATGTATGTAACATCTACTATGAACCAGCTACTGTGTTATACGGCATATCACTTCATTAAATACACCTTGCTTTACAAATTTAAAAAATTAATCTTAGAGTTTTAGAAACTTGCCAAGATCTCATAATTTACCCATGCCTCCTCCTCTTAAAATAATGCTTTGGAAGAAGCTTGATTTATCATGTATAATCATAAAGATGTGAAGACCACATATAATCATCAAGATGTGAAGACCAAGATTTTTCCTAATAAAGGTTTCATTTCTATAAAATATATATTGCAAAGTTACTAATCATAAGTAGGAAACTCCTCCCTCCAAGTTTTATATACGGATAGGCTTACTTTTATAACAATACGTAAAGATGGTTCATTTTTTAAATGTTTTAAAAAGCAACCACTTCCTTAATGGGAACTTCTAATAATTACATTATTACTTTACATTTATTTTCTTTGGCAAATTAGAGAATAAAATGATTCCCAATGTGACTATAGCTACTAAGAAAATAGTGAACCAAAGAAAAAAGTGCTTGCATCTAGTCCAAAAGAACAATATTGAAAAGGTTTAGGATTCAGGCATGAATAACATATACCAAGTCAAAAAAAGTTTCTAAATCTACTTCTATACAACAGTATAATTAATTTACTGTGAGGAAAATGCCTTATATAGATTTCAAAGAATGTAATCTGGATGGCCAGTATGAGCAGTAACTGCGATTACTATAATGTGACTATTATTTAAACACAAGCAACATACCACACCACAAGTGCTCAGAATTGTTTAACTTCACAATGAAGACATATCCATCGTAGTGTCTCTGCCCCCATAAAAGAATACACGTGCTCATCTTTTCTATGTACTCTTATTTTTCCAAATCTATGTCTGTATTTTCATTCATGCTTATAATCTAAATCCATATCTGCCTGTAGAATTTCTTTAGTTATGAAAATGCTTCCTATTTTCTTCTGGTTTGATATTTCTTCACCAATTTTATTTAGTAGCCTACCATTCTACCTTAATCTTCAAACTGCTCTTCTATCTTATATTCCACATGTATATATTTGGGACAACCACCAAGATCTGTATCTCTCTTAGTTTTAATTCCTTTTCCTCTGATTTAACCCCCTCAAATGAGATTGTTTTACGTCTCCAAGCAATTATAAACATCTTCTCATCACATAAATCTCTTCCTCAGACTTAGTCAAAATTCCTTCATCTCCACTTGCCTTCCATCCATGGTCTAGTTTACTGGCAAACGCTCTCTGTGTTCCTGGATCCTGTTTTGTGCCTTTTCCTTCATATTAAGATGAACATCCCTCTCAACCACTGCCAAGACATTTTTTTCCCTATTATTAGGATCTATGTCCTCCAGCAAGCCTTTTCTAAATTAAGAAAAATCTGAACTCTTCAAAATTACAATCTAATTTTGTTTTAGCACCTTTGTGTGCTTAATTTATCCAGAGAATCCAGAAGAGAGAAGAGTTCAGCCAGGGCAGGTCCATGTTCTCTCTTGGGGACCAGTTTTCCCTATATTCTGTATCTAAGTACACATTCTCTATTGTAAATTAAATAATGAGTACATTTTTCAGTACACATACTTTTCACTGCACATGTTTACTTTGCAGCTTCCTTCTCAGAGAACTGGGTAGAGAGAATAAGGGACTGTTGAAATAGGTCACTATTTCTTAGGAGTTTAGAACCCATTAGTTGATCACTGAATTAATTAATGGATCACAATAAAAAAAAATTTTAGTGAAACAGAAGATAAAAATAAATAAAAATCTTACACAAAGTAAGAGTTAATTCACAAAACTTCTTTTTATATGGGAACTGAGTTATGATGCAATGTGTATTTCTTACTGTGGGTTATGGTCAAAAAACCAAACAGAACTGGAAGATCTCTAAAATGCCTTCTAAATCTGTGTGATTCAAATTATATTAAAAGATTTAATCTAAGAATCAGAAACACAGCATTTAAAAAAAAAAATGAACAGAACTTAAGGATACCCTAAAAACAACCAGCAAAATCATTTTTTCTTAATAAAATGTCATTATTAAACTCTAACCTTAAGATTATAGAATCATAAAGCTTTTAGAGAGGAAAAAAGTTCAGAAATAATCTAATCCAACTTTATTGCTTTAATACAAAAAAGGAAAACCCAGGCCCAGAAATGAAAAATATTCATTTTATCCATTCACTAAACATTTTCTCAGCACCTACTGTGTGCCAGGTTCTAGGACTGGACCTGTAGGTAGAGATGTCTTCAAAGAGCTCATGGTCTAACATGTATAGAGGTAAATAAACATTTGTAGTAATTACTGGAATCAAGGTCGTTTAGAATACAAAGCAACTAACTCAATCTGGGTTGGGTGGCAGAAAAATTGTTTCTAAAGAGGTAATACTTCTCAGTCTTAAAAACAAGGAGTTAGCCAGGTAAAGGAGGAAGAACTAACCTATACAAAGGTACCATACTGATATACAATAAGGATGACACATTGAAAAAACTACAAGTCAAGTTTGTATAGCTGGAACATAGAACTCATGCTAAGGAGGAGCCACAGCCAAATACCTAGTATTTATGTGATATTTAATCTTCCAAACCACTCTCTGAGGTAGTCACTATTAATATCCCCATTTTGTAGATGATAAAACTGAAGCGCAAAAGGTGAAGTGATTTGCCCAAGGTTAAACTGTGAAGCCAGGATGTAAAACGGGGAAGTCTTACTCCAAAGCCTATCCTCTTAAGCCACTATACCAAGAGGTTAGAGAACACAAGCAGGAACCAAATGATAAAGCACCATTCTAAGTACATGCCATTCTAAGACTTTAGATTTTATGCTAAAGGTGACTCACAGTGAAATGTTTTAAGCAGGAGTGACATATTTAGATTTATTTTTTAATGAGGTCAATCTGGAAGTTATATGTCGACAGACTGGAACAGGAAGTAGTGACAGGGATCTAGTCTTAACTAGAAAAGTACTACAATAATTCAGGTAAGAAAAATAATAGATGAGCTGACAGTGGCAGTGCTGACACCAGAACCAAAGTCCACTGACCACTGGGATCACATTCTTGCCCAGTATCCATAAGAACCTCCAAATTTTTTCTTTTAAGCCCACTAGTCTAACAGTTTTTAAAAATCCAACCTCAGAGATAATACATTTCCTTTAGACCCTTAATTAAACAAAATGTGACGACTAGATGCATTTGGGTATATGCAAGTGACTAACAGAAATCCAGCTGGAGAATGACAGAAAGTCAATTGCTATCTACAGTAGTTTTCTTACCTTCTTGACTTCTCCTTCTCCTTCCTCTATACACTATTCCTGGAACTTTCATGTTCAATAGTCAATTTGAAATCAATGTTCTGTCTAGACATGACTATTATAACCTAACAAAATTAAATCTACCACAGAGGAAGTCTGATGTGGTCCCAGCTGTGGCAATAAATATATTCTCTGGTCTGGTCAAATTTTGGCTTAAACAGAGATGATGAATGAACAATAACAAAACACAGACTTTTTGAAAGCGGCAAAGATTTGAAGAAAACCGAAATATTAAAAAAGTTATAACAGTGGGGCACCTGGGTGGCTCAATGGGTTAAGTGTTGAACTCTTGATTTCGGCTCAGGTCATGATCTCAGGGTCATGAGATCGAGCCCTATGTTGGGTCCCACACAGGATTCTCTCTCTTCCTCTGCCCCTCCCCCCCCCCCAAAAAAAGGTAGTGGGGGAGGGAGTAAGAGCAATCCACAATTGAAGCCATTTGATTCCAAAAGAGTAAAACTACTCCCAAGTGTGTGTGTGGTAGTCCAGAAACCAACAAATGAAAGAACAGTGGAAAAGACTATCTGGTCAATTCTCAAACACTCTAAATTGAATCTGTTTTCATTTAAACCATGTGTGAACCCTCTTGAGCCACCCCTGATGCTAAGCAACAAGTAGGTTCCATAAGCAAGCAGCCTGCAGTACAGGGAAGTACCGAAGGAAAAAAGAATATAAACAAAGAAGGCATGAAGTGGAAAGGGAAGCATAATGAAAGGGAATGGAAGAAATTATGAGTTATAGAATATGGAATAAAAAGTGAAAGAGTACTAGTGCCCCTAATATCAAACACTGCTAACCTTACCTAACTTAATATCTAAGAGGAACCATGCAGGACAAGTGGCAACATAAGAGAGCATGAAAAGACAAATATAAATCACAGATTTTTGAGACACCAAAGATGAGAAATAAGAGTACACTACTTACAAAAGTAAAAAAGCAAAAAAATAGTTTTAGAATCTAAAGGAAAGTTTACAGATTACTAAAATCTCATTTGGTTTAGTTATGCTTTACTTCTCACGAAACAGTGAACCCAAAAGGTGAAGATGTCAGTAGTATCAGAGATATGTGAGTATGAGAAGGTGTGTTACAAAGATAGTATGAGGCTTATTTGCATATTTTTGTGGGAGTGATTTCAGAATTTTTCCTTTCAATGGTGTAATGCTACTTACACTTTTTCACTTTAATTCTGGTTCACTTCCTTAAAACTAGAGTTCAAAACAAGGTAAGCACTTATTAATTATGGTCAAATTTTAACCTTAAAAAGGACAAGGGTCTATCATAGATCATAGAATATTAATTAGTATAGCCTAAATGAGTCTAATGATAACCAAAACCCAGCCAATAATTCTCCAGAAAATTATGTAATTAAACCGCTTTAAAACATTCTTCATATTAAAGTCATTAAAAAGAAGAAGAGAAGAAATATCCTTTAAAAAAAAAAAAGACCCTGAATTCATACTTTGCAACCTTTCAGACACATGTAATAGTGTACATATTTCATATGAAACTTACAAAACTTTCCTGCACCATGTTAATCTCTCTCTCACACACACACACACAACCCAGCTGCCACCACACAGTCCAGACAGTGATTTTAATAAGGATAAAAGGAAATATCCTTAAAGATGATTATCACAGCAAAGAGACTACTGGATCAAAAGCAAATATAATTAAACCTGATACTTTGACCAATTATTCATCCTATTCAGGAATATAGAGTCTTCATGGGCTCTCCATTATAGCAAAGCAATGGGTATGGAGAGTTTATTCATAACTCAGTAAAATATTTTTATTAAACTATAATAAGATGAAATAATGTATACACCTTTAGTCTGTTTTTCTAACATAATCATTCTAATTTTAAAAGATAATGAAAAGATGAAAGCTCTCAGTATAAAGTCACCTGAAGATCAATAGCATATCCTTGTAAAATCTGGATGACTGACTGTGGGAGTGGGAAGCACGACCCTTTTACTAATATACTAATACTTTTAAAAATGAAGAGTTTAAAACAAAGCTTCTCAACCTCAACACTATTGACATTTTGAGCCAGATAAGTGTTCACTCTGGAAGGCTCTCCTGTGCATTACGGGATGATTAGCAGCATCCCTGCCCTTTATGCACTAGATGCAAGTAGCATACCATCCCCCACAGTTGTGACAACGAAAAATGTCTTCAAATGTCCCCTGGGGGAGAGGTGCAGGGGAGGGAGCAAAAGACACCCAAGCTTGAGAACTACTGGCTTATAAATAGAAAAAATTTCAACAAGAATTGGTGCGGGAGGGCGTTTGTTTTCTCTTCTGGTTTTGATGTTCTAATATATTGTATTTGAATTTGATCACAGACTACATTTAAGAGATTCTGCCTGTAGAAAACAAAGCATTTAATATCTATCACTTGTTAGCCAAAGTTCAGCCGAGTCCCAGAAGATTCACTCTACTGCCAATTCTCCCTCCAACAGCACATATACTCACTCACAGAAACATACACAGGCGTGTGCGCACACACACGCACACACACAAACACACACACACTATTGCCTAGCTGAAGTAAAGGAAATGCACATAATTACTTTATTTCCATTTCTTATTTCATCGAATATATGGACCAGACTGCTCCAGTTCCCACAGAAATTCAAACAAATTCTCAACTTATTCAGTGCAACTCAAATACCACAATAGCTGCATCATTCTAGGTAAGATAAACCTAAGTATTAGAGCAAGTATTAAACTCAGTTTACAAATGGTGAAGAAAGATACAAATTAACTACAATGCTTTAAAAACAAACAAAAAAACCCTAAGAAATACATCTGTGTTTTGAAACAGAATCTAAGGAAGGATAAGAAGAATGAAAAAATTCAAATACAAAAGGAATCTGAAGGTATTCGAGGATGAGAGCAAAACTCAAAAATGTTTCCCCTAGAATTACATTAAGAAATTACATACTTGGCCATATCCTACAGGAACAGTCTGCAAAATCAGTCTCCAGTATACATACCATGGGATGGAAACAGAAAAATCAAAGTCTGCAAAATACTAACAGTAAACATCCATCCTAAAAACCTGAAATACAACAGCTCTTTACTACTATTTTTAATTTGCTTAAAAAAAATCAAATATCCAGAAACAAAAAACAACTTGAAAAATTTTTAAATTCTCATAAAAACAGCCATCCTCATACTTCCAGCATGCCAGATTACATATTACATAGAAAAATCAATTAGGAAAAGAAACATCATAATCTTTTAGAGTACATTTGATTCATAACAAAAGCCTTTTTAAAAATCAGATATTTTAAGTACTAAAAATCTTCACACATAAACATGGATTAAAGTCTTTTAAGATGATTTCAATTATCTTCAATAGAATTATATTTTAGTTCAACTAGGAATTATTTGAAAAAAACTATGCAACAATATTTATTACCAGTTTTATGTAATTCTGCTATATATATCTATATGCTCTGTAGCAATAAAAATTACTGTGTTTCAAAATTTTAGCTATTAACCTCCTGGCCCACTGAAAGTAATCCTACAAAAAACTAATGCTCCATTCTTTTTACTTCTAAACCAAGCACAGGAAGCTGTAAGATCTGTAGCGACAGCCTGCTTTTCCAGAAGTAATACCTTGAGACTGCTCAAGAATAACCTCCTTCACCAATTAGTGTGACTCAGGTGGGTTTGGGAGGGAATAATGTCCACAATTCCTTGGTCAGTGGCCATGATGCCCCTCCTCCTCAAGGGCAGGAGATCAGAGAAAGGGATTTGAACAAGAGGAGTTCACCAACCAGAACATACAGGAACACAGGAGAGAGAGTACTACAGGAAAAATAAAAACTACACAGTTAAGTCATGTCACAAAAGCAAGAGGTTTAATGTTATCAAGGTATTCATTCATTTCAGAGACACCATTGTTTATCTTCCTCCCCAAACCGTGCACAAAAAGAACTGTCAGCCTGCCTTAAGCATGTTCCTTCTTCCATTTAAACAGACATGATTCTTTGGTTAATCTCTGGCAATGATCGCCATTTCACAACACATTTAGCCCACCCGGAACTGATCAATACCACTACAGACATAAGACTAGACTTTATCCATTTATTAACCACAAGGAAATGTACCGTTCAGCAAAATTCTATACATTACAAAAGATTCTATTAAAAGAGGGGGCTGGGAGGATGGACACACACACACACACACACACACCACAGAGGTACACAAAGAAAAGACTAACACCCTCTAATTTCCCTGTAGCAAAGGAGATAAAGACATAGCCATGAAACCTGTCAATTCGTTCACCCCCTTAATTCTCTCTCACAACCTAGTAACTGAATATTGAATTTTATGATAAATAGATCCATTGCGACTTTAAAATTGTTTCATATATCAAACTAACTCTCCTGTTACGTACATTTGCACACCTTTGAGCTAGGTTGTATTCATTTACGGAATTTCAAATACAAAAGACTAGATAGTTTTCCAACCACTGGTTGCAAGCATAGAACGTTCTCACAAAATCAAATTTCAAATATAAAAGGACCAAATTATTCTTTCAACCTTGGGCCAAAACCTATTTTATGATTATAATGTATTTGACAGTATGAACAATCTCAAATGGCTGCTCTAAACCAAAAACAATGCTTCAATACAACGCGTTTAAAATAAGTATTCCGTAGGTAAGCAAAATCTATGCCAGAAAAGAGCACATAAATGGTGGTTGAAAGCCAGCACATTACCAACACACAGCGGCATACCTCTTCTGCACTGGGTTATTGTTAATACTCCAACAACAACAACTACAACTATTTTTAACACTGCTGGACACTGAAGTTGAAGAAAACGTAAGGGGAGACCCAGATGAAATTGCTGATATGATGCATTGTTTCTCACGGTCAAAATTAAGTAACAACTGGCTAGATCTCTGTCGTGATAGTCACTGGTGAAGCACTAATTAAAAGACGATTAAAATAAAACACCCTTATTTTGGAGATGCCACACTAAATGACATTTTGGAAAACGCCTTTCGGGTCTCAAACCTTTGCATGGATTGTCACTTGTGGTATATGTGGCTTAACTGCAACCCAACCAGCGCTGTCATCCAATGTTATGGCCACAAACCATGACTTTCTCACTTCCACAACAGAGCAGTCACTCTTATCAGTTCGCCAACCTAACTCAAAACGAGAAAAATTCATGGAGATTTCCAGATCACAATCAGACCTGGGGGGTCGCAGCCGAGGGGCTCCGGGTCCGGGAAAACCTCCCCGGGCTCCACTGAAGCTCGCCGACCCAACAACAACCGCGGCCAACAACAACCGCGGCCGCCAGCAGCGGCGGCAGCGGCAGCAGCAGCAGCAGCAGCAGCCCCGCCGCGCCGCGCTCCATGCACCTACCTGAAGAACAGGAGATAAGAAAGACGGCAAACGCCAACTTTGCAGCAGCTCCCATTTTCCCGAGGCGCCGGGGAATCCGTAGGAAGTTCTCGCTAGATATCCAGTTCCCTGGGTCTTCCTCGGAGACAAACCTCCTGGTGTAAAATCAACCGTCATAAAACATATTCGGAAGCCCCGACCAAAAAAACGTTCACGGGGTTAAGAAAAAGAAAAAAAAAGGGGGGGGGGGAGAGCACAACAATAAAAAAAAAAAATGCACCACGGGGGAAAAACCGCCACACACACGCACAACACACAAAACCAAACAACGAAAAGCCAACAACAACAAAAGCGGGTTTAAATCACTGTCAAAATCACTGTCAGCTCCGCTCGCCTCTCGGGTCTCTCGGAACAAAACGCCAGGCTGAGGCGACGAGGAGGCGGCGGCGGTGGCGTCCGCTGCCGCCCGGACAGTTCGGGAACCGAGCTGGGTCCGACGTCCGGACCGACCTTCAACCCGGACACCCAAAGTCCGCGGACCACTGGCGGCCGAACTCGCGGCCGTGGCGGTCGAGGCAGCTGCCGCGCGGGGAAAGAGCAGCGGGCGGCGGCGGCAGCAGCCGTGCAAGCGGCGGCCAAGTTCTGGTCCAGGCTCTGGCTCCGGCTCCGGGCTCCGGGCTCGGCCGCGTTTTCGGTCCCCTGGCCTCCGCCGGCCCCGCCCCCCAGACTTCCGGTTCCGGCCCGAAGCTGGAAGCCAGGCACCGCGGAGAAACGCTCCGCCGCGGCGGCGGCGGCGGCAGCGGCGGCAGCGGCCGGGCGCAGCGCGCGTGCCGGGCCGGGAGCGCGAGGAGATTGTCGGGGAAGCGAGGCGGGAGCGGGGGAGGGGTGAGTGCGAGGGCGGGGCCGGCTGGAGGGCGAGGAGGCGGGGCGGACGGAGACTCGTTACCGCGAGGCCTCGGCGTCCGGCCTGCTTGGCCTGCTGGGCTGTGGGGCTCGAGTGGGTGATTAGATGCGGTCGGGGTCGTGGGGCGCCTGGTTTTCTAATTGAGCCCCACTGGCCTCTCTGGAACGTACACCCGCCTGATCAATGGGAACCTAAGAGGAACAGGAGCCTGAGGCGGGGCGGGTGGCCAGCGACTCCGAGGGGCGTCTGCGGCGCCCTGTCTTTCCTCTGGGGGGACGCCTCGTCCGCACGGAGACTCCGGGTGCCGGGAAGCCTGGGGGGTGTGAGCCTGTCCGCCGCGCCCGCGAAGCTGCCCTAGCGAGCTCGGTGTGCGCGAGCTGGTGGTGTCTGTGCCCCGAGCCTTAGCTCCGCGTCCCACCCTTGTAGCCGCTGCTTAAGCGTTTTGTCTTTCGGCTAAAAGAGAAAAGGGAAAAAACTCGCGGAGGATGGGCTGTCACCCGGTCAGGATGTCCATGGCAATTATCACGGTGTGCAATTTGAGTCCATTCCTACCATCCCTTTTATACACAAAGCATTGTGTTGAGAACTGTTCTCCACGTAATGGGTTCGCAAATAGTACGTGCCAAAGAGAAAACCTGCAGATTTCGATCGACATATTTGATGGTCAGACAAGTGTTTACTTTTTCAAATTTTAGTTCTTTGGGGGCTTATTTTTACCTCTTAATGCAAGGTGATTTTGTTTACAAGGTGCTGTGCTAGGCACAGAATGGGATACCAAATGTGAAAATAGGATCCCTACCTCAAGGAACCAACAGTATTTGCTGTACTTGAAGTTGCTGCAGAATACGAACTAACTACAGTGTCAAGGGTAATAGCTTTCTCATTTACCACACTTTAGCGAGCTCCGTGAAGGTAGGGATCCTATATATTCTCCATTTTATGCCAGCATTCAAAAGAATCTAGCATGTGATAGGTGGGTTACTAAATAATTGTATAGATGACTAGGGGATTACTGCATTTTTCTTAGATACAAATTTTTGATTTTTATTAATAAAAAATAATAAACCAACTGTACCGTATGTCTAACTCATGTTTTACTGGTGGTTTACTGATTCCCACATTTTTCCCACAAAGCCAAGCCTTCTCCCTTGTATTTATAGTGTTTTATTTTTCTTTTCCTCTAAATTACTCTATATTTCTGTCTATTAAGTTCATCCTGTAATTATCTGCCCATTTCTACAACTTGTCAAGGTTATTAGTAATTACTGTGACTCTTTAAACTCTCTCCAAGATTTCCAGTTCTCAAGTTGTGGTGCTCAGAATTTGACTGATATTGTGCAACAGTTAAGAAAAGTCCCAAGTTGTTCAGGGTATCTAAATGATCTCATATTATGTAATTCTCTGGACTTTATGAGCTGGTCAGAGGAATAGATATAAACCCTCATCCATTCTCTAGTTGCATTAAAAGTTGCCACTAATGTTTCTGAAATGGAAGCGTGTATTTAGTTCACTCAGGAATTTGATGTCAGTTATACCCTGGATCGGGCCTCACTGTTGTCTTATCTCTGCATCACTTCCATATTTCTTGAATTGTGAAACCAGAGCAAGTGGAATAACTGGAATAACCAGTGGTAGGACCAAAACTCAAAAATATATTCCTTATTTTACCACCTAAATATGCCAGTAAAAGAATGTAAGAGAAGAAGGAAATCATTTTTCTGTAGTATGAAAGGGGAGCAACAAGTTGAAGTCCGCACTAAACTACTCTTATAGAGAGTTTAACCCCATGGGAGAAGTTATTAATATCCAGTAGCAGTAGTTACCTATTTTCTTCCTAAAATCCCCCATCCTGTGTATATTTTTAAAAATTCAAAAATAATTTAACCTAATAAGACATGAGAGTATGTGACTAATTCCCACTGGAATTCCAAAGCTTAAAAAGAAGACAGAGGTAGCTGCAGCTAACCCTACTGCACCTCTTTCTTTCCTATTCTAGAATCACTTTCTCTTCATCTACAAATCCAACATCTCTCTAACAGTACAAGCAGTACAAGCTGAGTTTAGGAAGGAGGAAGAAGAAAGGGAAAGGAAACATGAAAGGAACTCTGGTCTGCCAGAGCATTAGACAATTACGTGTCAAACACCTTTAGCTAACATCACTCAATCCCCATACCTGAGACTCAGTCTTATAGCCACTACAATGCTAGAATTTCAGGTCCAGAGTTCTGACAAGAAGTTCAATTGAACTGCAAGTCTTTCCCACCTGGAAGAATCTTGAGAGGCCAGTTTAATCTAGAAATTCAAGTGGGTGTTGGCTAGATGAGGAGACAGAGGTAAACAAGTGTTAAAGACTGCTTCCAAAATAAAGGATGACTTCTTTTGCTAGGAACTCGTATGGCTCAAAAAGTTATGGATTAAGTTTAAAGCTTCACCTCTGAAATAGAGCTGGAATTGAATTAGGCCAGATTTGAACTTGCCTTTGATATTGGATGGTATGCCATATATTGTGAAGAAATTCACTGTAAGGTATTCACCTGCTTTTGGACATACCAACAGCCACATATAAGTATAGGTATGCCAGATCTCTCTCCTTCATCTTCAGAAAGATGACTAAATTCCTTTGGAGTATGAAGGATGTTGGATTTCCCTTAGATGAAGGATTTAAAAATTTCTGCTGCTTTCTACACACTATAAAAGTATACATTTGTGCAAGTATATAAAAGTATACTATAAAGGTACTATAAAAGTCTACTCCTGTGTTCAAATTTCAAATAACATATTTCTGAAGTGACATAAGTAATGAATTTCTTATACATGGGGAAAAACTTGGTAATGTGGTAAGTCAAAGGAAGGCAAATAATAGCATATCTTTCATGAACATTCTCCTCTCCCCAAATGCTCAAGGTGGGAATTAAATTCCCTCTATCCTAGCTTTTGCTACTCTTATTCCTCCCTTTTTACTTAGGTCTAATCATAGCATTGCACTACGCCAATGGTGGAGTGGGGGGAGAGATGTAATGAGAAGAATAAGGATGTGGGAATGGATGAGGGACAAAACATTAAGGCAGATTATTTTAGGGCAGATAAATGAGTTAGGAGAAACTAGCTGTGGTAAAAATAATATGTCTAGCACTTTGATAAAAAGGCTGTATTAACCCAACTAGTAATAGAAATAACAACCAGTTGTTTCCTGTGGAACATCCCAAGGGTATTATTTGACTTTTCTCTCATTCTCACCTCCTTCAAAATCCAGTCAAGGTACTTGGGGAAGGTATTTTCCCACCCTCCAATTTGTATTCGTGACCACAGAGACTTAGTTTTCTGTTTAATTTCTACAATTTTAGAACTTTAATTTCTAATAGTTTTCTATTTTACTTCTAAATTCTTCAACTGTTTTATAAACTTTACAACTTCTATTTCTTAGTTTTGTTTTATTTCTAATAGTTTTCAACTCTTCTTTCTGTAACAGAACAGATTCAGCTTTGAGATACAGTGAGTAAATCAATCCCAATGACCTCAGCCATTCATTCAAGTTGGAGTAAAACAACACTACTCAAAAGTGCAGTTCTCAAACCAACGTTGGTCTCAAACTTTGTTAATGATCTGTAATAAGATTAGCATAGACAACAACCGATAAAAAGTTCTGTAGAGGGGCACCTGGGTGGCTCAGCTGGTTAAGTGGCTGACTCTTGATTTGGGCTGAAGTCATGATCTCAGGTTCATGATCTCAGGGTCAGGAGATAGAGCCCAGGGTCGGGCTCCACACTGAGCATGGAGCCTGCTTAAGATGCTCTCTCTTCCTACCTCCCTCCCCTCTCTCCCTCCCTCTCATTAAAAAAAAAAAAGTAGAAACTTAACAGAATGATGTTAAGTCTGTTAAAGTTAATAAAAAAAAATTGGGCTTATATTTTGTTTTTGTTTTTATTTCATGTTTTTGGTAATTCAATTTTATTGCATTTTATAAAAGTCTCATAGGTTGGGAATTCACCATAGATAACTTGAGAGGCACTGGAGTAGAAAATAGACTATATACCTAAGATCCTCCCTCAAAAGTAGTACTTTCCATCCATTTTGACAAGTGCTTAATCTTGAATAAAGCTTTGATGCTGTTGTCCTAAAATTTTCTATAATGCAAACCTGCATAAGAATCATTCATTTTCATTACATTATCCATCTTTATCTATGGTATTCATCTATTCAACAAGTAGTTATTAGCTGCAGGATTGTCCTAGGTATCAGTTGTATAGCAATAAAGGAAATGGATATTGTCTCTGCCCTCATTGAGCTTATAGTATCATAAGGAAGACAGAAAAATAGCAAGTAAACAAGTAATTATGAAATGGGAAGGATTATTTATAAAAGACAGGGTGCCGAGATAAAGAAGAGTGGTGGAATTTGAGAGGAAAATGACACTATTTAGAGAGAGTGACTCAGGAAGGACTTACTAAGGAAGTGGCATTAAGCTGAACCCACAAGATGAAAAGGAGATAGCCATGAATGGAGCTAGTTAAGGAGGAACAGTATGTATGAAGCCTATGATGTGTTCCAGAAATTGAAAGGGGGTTCTTGTGGCTATGAATACAGTGGCATGAATAAGGAGAGAGAAGAATACAAGCACCAGACAACAGTAGGCCAAAGTAAGGTCGTTGGACTTTATTCAAAGTAAGTATCAAGCCATTGGAGGTTTTTAAGTAAGGAAGTTATATGTTCTAACTAAGGCCCTTAAAGATTATTCTTGTTTTTATATGGAGAACAGGTTGCAAGAAATTAACAAAGAAAGCAGAGAGACTAGTGAGAAAGGTGTTGCAGTAAGTCAGGCAAGAGATTATGGTACTGTGAACTAATATGGAAAGAAGTGGACAGACTCAAGATATACTTTAGAAGAAGAATCAACAGGAATTGCTGATGGATTGGATGACTCCAAATTTTTTCTTAAGCAAATGTGCAGAGGTAGTGTCATTTGTTGAGATGGGGAAGATTTAGAGGGAGTATATTATAGAGAAGGAAGTAAAGAGATGAATAATGAAAAAACTCAATTTTGAAAACGTTAAATTTCAGATGCCTGCAAGACATCTAAATGGAGACGTAAAGTAAGCAATTGGATGTGATCGAAGTTTGGAGGTATAGGCAATGCTGCAGATATAAATTTGGAATTATCAGCCCATAAATGATATTTAAGGCCATGGAAATGAATGAAAGCATCCAAATAGAGAGTGGACAGAGAAGAAATTTAGCAAGTGGAGGAGTGAGAGCCAGGAAAAGGGATGAAAAAGTCGCAGCCAGAGAGATGAGATAAAAACTGAGAAAGATGTCATACATGAGTGTTCTACAAAAGGGAGATAGGAACAGTATTGAATCCTATGGAGACATCAATAAATTGAAGAGCAAAAAAATAAGGAGCCATTGGATGTGGCATCATGGAGAGAGAATCTATCTCCTTGATAGCCATTTCAGCAGAAGCCAGATTGAGGCAGGCAGGAAGAAGAAAGCGCAAGCAGAAGCAGTTGAGTTTGTAGAACTAGACACTGCAGGGTGATGGTATTTCCAGTGAGAGCTCTAATTTCCACAAATTATGAAGCAACTTTTCAGCTTAAAGTGCAGGAGGCATGATGAAAAATTGCGAAATAGTCCTAACTGAGGTTGGAGAGCAAAGCATTATAGAATTCTCAGGGTCGATTACCTTTTTGAAGTTGGAGATCACGTTTGTCATTACTCCAGTCTGTCCAGCTGTGTATGTGGTTATTTCCTGAAATGCACAGTGGTTTTCAGGCACAGAGTTGTCAGGCAGATCATTGAGTTCTACCATGGTTGGGTTTGTTAAATAAGTGATTTTGAGGAAGAGGAAAACAAGAAACATATGGGAATTGAATTGAAACACTGAATAATGGAATTTGAGTTGGATAGGAAGAAAGTGTAGTGTCGAAGAGGCTGTTGTGGGTAGAGGAGTAGTAGGAGCAACGGATTAGAAGCCTGGCTGGCACCATTAAGAGGATTTGTTACTTCCTGGTCAATATTTAAGCAACCAGAAGGATAGGAGCTAAGATCTAAGAATAAGAATTCAAAGTTTTGGAAGGGAGTTGTATCTGGCCGGGGAGTTGCCACTGCAGTGATAGAAAAAAAAAATGGTCACTGGCAATGAGGAGATCCAAAAATGGGATGTCAAAGCATCCAGTGATCAGGAGGTTGAAACTACCTAGAGTGGTGACAAATATCAGACAAGTGAGTAAAAACATTAAGACTTCAAGAACACAGAGATGTTTCTTGGAGTCTGTTGGATGACGGCATTCCTCAATGTTATCTTCAACAAGTTTTCAAAGTTTTGTTTTACATACTTACTTGATTTTCATTACAACTTTGTTAAATAGGTAGCTTTGATAACATTACTAGCATTATGTAGATTAAAAAAAATTAGTCTCAGAGTAACTGCAAGTGTACTAGAATTAGTTATAAGGAGGGATGCAGGGTGGCTCAGTAGGTTAAGCATCTACCTTTGGCTCTGGTCATGATCCCAGGGTGCTAGGATTGAGCCCCAGGTTGGGCTCCCGGCTCTGTAGAGAGCCTGCTTCTCCATCTCCCTTTGCCCTCCTCCTCCCCCAGCTCATGCTCTCTCACTGGCTTGCTCTCTATCTCAAATAAACAAATAAAATCTTAAAAAAATGGTTATAAGGAGATACATGGTAAAGAGAGTCAATTTATTGTCCTCTATTTTAAATTGAACTCAAATTTATGAAATAAACTGAGGATCATTTATTAAATTTTTAAAGGCATTATTTTTAAGGCTTCCTTTCAATGGCACCTTTCCTAAGTACAAGGATATTTTAAATTTCTCTGTATTAAAAAAAAAGTCAATCTTTACATTTTTTCAGAAGCATGTACTATGCAAAGTACCAGGCAAAGGAATTATCTGAATATTTCCCCCTTTTATGATATGGTGAGGGCATTAAAAAAAAAAAATCTGTGTTGAGATAAAATTATCATAAAATTTAACAATAATTATTATTACAACTCCAATTCTAAAGAATTATAAATAAGAAAAGAGTAGATGTGAGTTTTTTGTTATTATTGTGTGTAAATGTGAATTTTTGCCCTTATGCAATAGAGAATAATACATGTGTATACCATATAATACATTTTATAATTAAAAAACAGTGGGGAAGGAAAAATTATTTTTCTTTTTATTTCTAAAAAATTTTTGTTTTCTCTGGCTAGACTACACTGGATTTTCCCATCTGTTTAAGCATGCAAATTAAAACACTTAACTGCACTTTATTGTGCTTCATTTTAACTTAGATCAGAAGAATTTTAATCAAAGCAATACTGAGGCTTTAGGGGAAACTGAATTGTAGGAATGTTTGTAGTAATTTTAACTAGTCACAATATATTGTATGCATTTCTTTATATTCAAATTCAGTTATTACTAGCTACTTGTGCAAATAAGTGGTAATCTTATCCCATTTTTTAGGTGAACAAATGCAAAGGTTAAATGGTTTGCCCAGGGACATAAATTGAATCAGTAGCAGAAGTAGGATTATAACTCCAAACTACTGACTCAAAGCTTAGTCCAATGAGCCATGCTGTTTCTCAAGTAGTAAGCATGTTAATTGCCCCTCCAAGCAGGAAACAGAGCGCTAAATGGAGCATGTCCCATCCAGAAGACCTACACAACATAGTAAGGAGACCTATTTCTTTCACTTAAAAAAAACTTACATACCAAATTGTCAAACTTACCTTTCTGTAAAGAGGCGATATATTTTAGAAATTCAAAAAGTAATACAAAATATATGCTATAGAAAGGCACCTAATTTTATACTTATAAAACCAAAAGGGTGTTTTAATTTTGTTGTTCAGTACTGACATTAGACCTGGGATACACAGAATGTGAATTTGCAGCATTAGACTAATACCTACATAATTCAGAAATCCATTTCCCTTTGTTATTTAGGCTAACCATAGATAAACAACAATTGTGTAAATTTTATTTAATATTTGAATAAATGCTTTCTTGACTCATTTTTCTTTTTTTTTTTTTTTTAAGATTTTATTTATTTATTTGACAGAGATAGAGACAGCCAGCGAGAGAGGGAACACAAGCAGGGCGAGTGGGAGAGGAAAAAGCAGGCTCATAGCAGAGGAGCCTGATGTGGGGCTCGATCCCATAACGCCGGGATCACACCCTGAGCCGAAGGCAGACGCTTAACCGCTGTGCCACCCAGGCGCCCCTTGACTTGTTTTTCTTATTCCAAGTTCATCCAGGTACATACTTTTTCTGACTCAGTTTTAACTCTCCAGTTTTAAAACCACAAAGGAAAGACTATATTGAAAGTAGAGATTATGGAAATTGCAAATTAAAAGTGAATGATTCAACTTTCACTTCTAGCTATGATATTTTAACTCCTTTTGAGAAGAACTATTTAAAAATAATATATACAACTATTTGAAGTCACTAGAGAAGAGCTAAGGAAGCCAGGACTGGAGGATCCAAGATCCAGAGAAGAGAAAACCATAATGAGTCAAGCCCACATTCACCTCAGCTTTTCACTTGTATTGGCAGACTCCTGGCATGGGTAATAGAGCCTGATAAGAAAGGGTCAGCCTGGGCTTACAGCAGTCTCACTGGGTTAGGGAGACAGATGCTATAGTTTGAGACTACCAAGGTGATTGTGACTTGAGAGACTAATATCCAGGAGTCGAGAAAACCACAGAGGAGTGAGCTCAAACTTATGAATAATGTCCCCTCAAGGCATGGGCTGACTTCTAAATGTGCAAGGTAAAATGCAGAGAAACTAAGTGTAAAGGAATAAATAGCTTGGGTGTTAAATAACTGAGCAGAGATTTTGGCAGCCTTGGAGAACTTGGGAGACAGAGGTGAAAATTCGGAAACCACCAAGGTGCTGGAGCCTAAGTAAACACTTCTGGATTTTAGAGGAGAATCTAAGTATGCTACTCCTTAAAAATTAAAGGCTATGTTTTAAGAGTTAGAACAAACTGGAAATCAATAAGGCTAACAAAGTCTGAAACCGAGCATTGACTTGAGTAATGTGATCAGTCCATACATTGTATAACTGGAGCATATTAAATCCTTTCTGGCAAAAGGATAACTTCATGTAGAGTCTGCAAATTTTTACACATGACATTTAGCATCCAATTTAAAAAATTCCAAGTGTGCAAGAAACAGTACCAATGGAAATGCTAGAAGGAAAAGTTACAAGAACTAAAACAAATATAAGATGGGTTAATAATAGATTAGGCACATCAGAGAAAAGAATAGTGAACTAAGGGAGAAGTAGAAAATATTCAAATTTAAGTATAAAGATTAAAAGTGATGAAAAATACAGAAGAGAAAAATAAGAGCTATACGGAAAAGCTTTTAAAAGTTTGATATACCAATAATTGGAGTCCCAGAAGAATTGGAAAGTATGAATTGAAAAAAAAAAAACATTTCAAATCTATTGGCAACTAATTTTACAAAACTGATCAAGTCATCAAGACATCAAGTCATGAATTCAAAAAGCTCCACAAACCACATGCAGGATAAATACAAGGAAGCGACACCCAGAGTATCATAGTCAAACATCTAAAAAACAATGATAAAAAGAAAATATTGAAAATAGAGAAAAAAATATATATATTACTTTCAAAGGAGCAAAGACTTCAGCTGACTTTTTAATAGAAACCATGGAATACAGAAGACAATGGAATGACATCTTTAAAGTTCTGAAAGACCAAAACTGCCAACTAAGAATTCTATACCTACAAACATATTCATCAGAAAGGAATGTAAAATACACCTTCAGACAAACAAAAGCAGAGAACATTTGTTTCTAGTAGTCCTACACTACAAAAGTCTAAAGGGATTTTTTTTTTTTTTTCTGATTTAAACATGGAACTTCAGGAAAAATATTAACACAGGGAACAGTAAATGAGTAAATCTAAATACAAATAATAGTAAGTAATGCACTATGGATTTAAAATAGCTATAGGATTAACATACATAACACACAAAAATATTATCCAAGAAATTGTAAATGTACGAACTTAAACTAGACTACAATGAACAAAGAATGAATCTTGGAAACTCTTATTTTAGGGTAACCAGTAAAATAATAAATATATCACTAACAATCTAATAGACAAGACAAATGGAATGATAAACACTTGATTAATCTAAAAGAAGATGGTACAGTATGAAATATATAGTAAGAAGGTACATTTAAATACAAATACATCAATAATTACACTTAAGTAGTTGGATTAATACTCCAATTAAATGACAAAGATGGTCAAAGGAGAAAGACAACCAATCGTATGCTGCTCATAAAAGATAAACCTTAGATATAAGGGCTACTGAATGTTGAAAGTAATAGTATGAAAAATATAACAGGAAATGAAATCCAAAGGAAAATGTTGTGGCTACACTAATATCAGGCAAAGCAAACTCTAAGGCAAAAGGTATTACTATAGTAAAACACAGTGTTTCATAATAATAAAGGAATCAATAGGAATATAAACTTAAATTTAAATGTACCTAATAACACAGTCTTAAAATATATAAATTATTATAAAATATATTCTAATTTTCCCTGTGATTTTTTTGACCCTTCAGTGTTCAGAAGTGTTTTGCTTAAAATCCACATCCTTGTAAATTTCTTAATTTTTTTCCTGTTATTGATTTTTTTGGTATTTATTGATTTATTTATTGAAGTACTTGACATTCAATGTTACCTTCTATTATTAATTTTTTTAATATGTATTTATTTATTTTAGAGAGAGAGAGCAGAGATGGGGGAAAGAGAAAGGGAGAGAGAGAATCCTAGAGCAGACTCCGGGCTGGTGTGGGGCTAGATCCAAGGACTCTGAGATCATGACTTGGATTGAAATCAAGAGTCAGCTGCTTAACCAACTGAGCCACCCAGATGCCCCTGTTATTGATTTTTAGTATCAACCCTTTGATTATATTGTATGGTTTCAATTATTTTACATTCACTGCAGCTTGTTTTATGGCCTAACATATGGTCTATCCTGGAGAATTATTCCATGTGCACTTGAGAAGAATGTGAATTCTTCTGTTTTTGGGTAGAGTGGTCTATAGATGTTTGTTAGGTCTAGTTGGCTTGTAATGTTGTTACACTTTTCTGTTTTCTTCTTGGTCTTCTCTCTTTTTGTTATATTCATTATTAAAAGTAAGGTATGGAGGTCTCAAACTATTATTTTTTAATTGTCCATTTCTTCAGTTCTGTAAGCTTTTACTTTGTGTACGTTGGAACCCTGCTGCTAGGTGCATATGTATTTATAACTGATACGCCATCCTGATGAATTGACTCACTTTTTATTATAAAAGGCCTTCTTTGACTCTAGTCACCAGTTTGTTCTTTGAGTCTATTTTGTTTAATACTAGTATAGCCATTCCAGGTCTCTTTTGGTTACTAGGTCTCTGATTATAGTAACTAAAGAGATTTTCATCCCCATTCTTTTACTTTCAACCTCTGTTTCTTGAATCAAATGTGTGTCTTTTATAGCCAGCCTATAGTTGGGTCATTTTTTCCAAATACATTTTGCCAATATCCCTCTTTTGATTCAAGCGCTTAATCCATTCACATTTAACATAATTACTGGTAAGGTAGGATTTACATTTATCATTTTGTTATTCGTGTTCTATGTCTTATGTCTTTTTCTTTCTCAGTCACTGCCTTCTTTTGTGTTAGGTATTTTATGTACTATTGTGTACTACTTTAATTCTCTTGTTTTATCTTCTATTATATTGTTGGAATTAATTTTCTTAGTGGTTTGCATGGGAATTACAGTTAGCATGCTAACTTAAAACAATCTACTTCAGATTAATACCAACTTAATTGCAATAATGTACAAAATTATAATAAAATAGTTCTTTTATTGTACAATAATGTACAAAATTATTTATTTAGTTAGTTCCTTTCTGCTCCCCATTTTTGGTGTTCTTATTGTCATACAAGTTATATCTTTATATATTAAAGCCCATTAACAAAGTTTCATAATTATGCACATATCTTTTAATTCATGCAAAAGAAGAAAAATGTTATTAAACAAAAATGCATTTTTACTCTTTGTCTTTTGACAGTATGACCATCATTTATCTATGTGAAAGGATAGATCTCAGGGTACCTTGGTGGCTTAGTTGGTTAAGTGACCAACTCTTGATTTCGGCTCAGGTCATGATCTCAGGGTTGTGAGATTGAGCCCCAGGTCAGGCTCCGTGCTCAGTGCAGAGTCTGCTTGTCCCTCTCCCCTGTTCCTCTTCCCCTCCACTCACACTCTAACTCTCAAATAAATAAATAAAATCTTTTAAAAAAAAGAATAAATCTCTTTTTATTCATCATACTTTGGGTTTGTTGAGCTTTCTGGATCTATAGATTAATGTTTTAATGTCTGTCTGTTGTTTCTTCAAATATTCTTTCTGTCTTCTCTTGCTTTCCTTCTGAGATTCCCATCATGCATATATTGGTACTTTTTATGGTGTTCTGTGGATCTGTGAGGCTGTGTTCATCATTGTTTTTTTTTTTTTTTCATTTAAAAAAATTTCTGTTTCTCAGTCTGGACAGTCTCTATTGACCTATCTTCATGTTTGCCAATTCTACTTTTGCCAGCTTAAAAATGGTCGTAAGCCCCTCTAGTGATTTTTTTTTTTTTTTGGTTACTATACTTTTCAATTCCAAATTTATATTTACCGTGTGTGTGTGTGTGTGTGTTTATCTTTTTGTTGATATTCTCTATTTGGTGAGTCATCTTTTTCTTTAACTACTTAGCTATGATTTCCTTTAGTCCTTTAAACGTGTTTACAGTAGCTGATTTTAATTCTTTGTCTAGTAAATTTAACATCTAAGAGTCCTCAGGGGCAGGACCTATTTTTTTTTTTTAATAATGATTTTTTATTATATTATGTTAGTCACCATACGGTACATCCCCGGTTTTCGATGTAAGGCTCGATGATTCATTAGTTGCGTATAACACCCAGTGCACCATGCAATATGTGCCCTCCTTACTACCCATCACCGGTCTATCCCATTCCCCCACCCCCCTCCCCTCTGTAGCCCTCAGTTTGTTTCTCATAGTCCATAGTCTCTCATGTTTCATTCCCCCTTCTGATTACCCCCCTTTCTTTATCCCTTTCTTCCCCTACTGATCATTCTAGTTCTTATGTTCCATAGATGAGAGAAATCATATGATAGTTGTCTTTCTCTGCTTGACTTATTTCACTAAGCATTATCTCCTCCAGTGCCGTCCATGTTGTAGCAAATGTTGAGAACTCGTTCTTTCTGATAGGGGCAGGACCTATTAACTGCTATTTACCCCTGTGTATGGGCCATAACTTCCTGTGTTTTAGAAAATCTTGTAATTATTTTTTGTTGTTGAAAACTAGAATTTTATGTAATACACTGTGATACCTTCATACCCCAGGATTTACTGTAGTTGCTATTTGTTTTTGCTTTTTTGTTGTTGTTGTTTAGTGACTTTCCTGGACTAATTCTATAAAATTTGTAATTTTTGTTATATGTAGCCATTGAAGTCTGCTTGGTGAGCTTAGTGGTCATCTAACAACTGCAGGATGATTTTTTTAAAAGCCTTGAAACAATAGATGTCCAAAATTTTGCCAAGAGATTCTGTATATGTTTGTGTTGGGGTATGCCTTCAATGCTCTGGCATTTTATAAGTCTGCCTTAACTTCACTTCCTGTTTGCACAGGGCCTCAGGCTGTGTTAGAGGTGAGAAAATAGGGCCTTTTGTCTTCTGTGAGGTATGCACACAACCCTGCACAAGCATGTGGTCATCTAGATCCCCAGAAATATTTTGAAGCTTTTCAAAACCCACTATGCACATCTCATTTCCAGATTTCCCTTTTAACTTTTTTTTTTTTCAAGATTTCATTTACTTATTTGACAGAGAGAGAGGCGGTGAGCGAGGAAACACAAGCAGAGGGGGTGGGAGAGGGAGAAGCAGGCTTCCTGCTGAGCAGGGAGCCTGACACGGTACTCGATCCCAGAGCACTGGGATCATGAGCTGAGCGGAAGGCAGACACTTAACGACTGAGCCACCCAGGTGCCCCCCCTTTCAACTTTTGGCAAGCCCCTTATTTTTGTCAAGCAGCCTTTCTTTCTTTCTTTCTTTCTTTCTTTCTTTCTTTCTTTCTTTCTTTCTTTCTTTCTTTCTTTCTTTCTTTCTTTCTTTCTTCTTTCTTCTTTCTTTCCTGTCAAGTAATATTTCTATTTTAGGTAGCTGAGATGTTAAACAATTGCTGCTGAATGTTTTTGACAATGCCTTGGGGATAGAGACCTCTTCACTGAACAAACTCTGGTTCAGGTAAAATAAAGGCAAGTCTTATGAATGGGGCTCTTCCAGGGAGTTGGAGATAGGTCAAATAATGACAACTGCCTGGAGATTTGAGGGGATCTCCAAACTCATTCTGCCCCCTTCAGTGTCTACCTGGGTGGTTTTCATAGCTACTATGGTCATAGGCTGCTGATTTTCAGGGCTACCATCAACCTGAGGAGAGGGTAACCAGCCAGGGCAAGTTAAAATGCCACAAAGCTCACTGTTTTTACCAAAATTCGGCAGTTTTTCTTGAATAAATGCTTTTTGATTGTTGCAAGTCTTTGGTTTATTTCTAGAGATCTGAAAAAGTTAATTTTGACAATTTTTATGAGTGTTCTCATTGCTTTTATAGAAGAGAATCAGAGGTCCCTACTTTGCCATTCCAGAAGTGCTTTTGTTTTGAGATTTTGTTGAAGTGCAGTAGTATAAGGAAATAAAAATAATGAATAATATTTCATGTAACCACATTGATGAATCTCCCAGAAATGACATTGAGCCAAAGAAGCCAGGCAGAAAGAGTACATATTGTTTCATTTTACTTATGCGACCTTCCAAGAAGAGTTAAAATGAATCTATAGTGATGAAAGTGAGAATATTGGTTATCTTTGGGATGGTTAACTGGAATAGGACATGAAAGAATATTGTAGGATATTGGTGATGTTCTATATCTTGACCTGGGTGCTAGTTACATAGATGTTTTCATTTACTACAATTTTTTGAGCAATACACAATGTGAATTTTATCGTATGAATGTATACTCTTGTAAAAAAAAAAAACTTTAAAAACAAATAAAAGTAAATGGTCAACCTCAGGCCCTTCTTTAATTCTTGGATATAGATTCCCTTTCAGAGTGTTATGCAAGGAGTGAAAGTTCTCATATTGTAGTTAAGAGAGTTGTCTATGTACCACTGAAACATAGGAATGATTTATTTCTAATCTTGTTGCTAGTGCTAATAGAAGCATATATGGCTGCAAAGCTCTGATTCTTAAACTGTATTCATATACATTATCTTGTCATCTGTACAGCCGTTGAAGTTTGGAGGTCAAGTGCTATATTTTCCAAATGAGGAGACTCAGATGTAGAATCAGAATTTGTGAATAATAGAGTCAGAATTGATACTTCACGTGTCTAGCTCTTAGATTATTATGTTTCTTTATCACATGGGCTTCATAATATTGCTAGCCACCAACTTATCAAAATTAGATGTGTGCCCATGCTTTTAGAATTCTCTAAAATTCTCTTAAATCATTCTTAAAGGATGATATTAATTCTTGACTCTATAGGTAATTACAAGATTCTAGAAATAGAATTTTGAACTTCCTCTGTTAAGTCTCTCTGTGAGATACAAGAGTATTTATTATACAACCTAAACATATTTTTTAAAAGATTTATTTGTTTGTTTAAGAGAGAGAGCAAGTGGGAGGAGGGACAGAGGGGGAGAATCTTCAAGCAGACTCCCTGCTGAGCATGGAGCCTGACATGGAGCTTGATCCCACGATCCATGAGATCACCACCTGAGCTAAAACCAAGAGTCCCACGCTCAACTGACTGAGCCACCAAGGCTCCCTGAACATATCTTTTGATGAGATTTCACAATGCTCACTTATTACATATCACATACTTTTTATGATAAAGATCTCCTCCCATTGTTATACTAAGTTTCTATTTCTGCAGCTTGCTTTTACCCTGACTTCTACTCAAATACAGAGTAATTGATCACAATCTATGATTCCTTTCTAAATATCTGAGGAATATTAAAGCTATCCTCACATTAGCGATCTTTTCCCTACTTCAATTAGGCTTTCCTCCTCTTACTTACTAAACATTTGCATATTGGTTGAATTTCTCCCTATCAGAAAAGATCCTTGTCTTGAAATTTCCTCTATGCTATGAAGCTTTATCCTAGAAAACAGTGCTCTGATTAAGACCTGGTCAATGTTAATGTAAAGGTTTTGTTTCTTTTATTGTTTCTGATATATTGTGATTACTATATAATATTCTGCCATGTTTATGTAAATTTCTAACATCTATTTCTTTTATTTAGGTGATTTAATCTGCATTTGTTCCCTGAATTAAAGGTCATTAGATTTGTGAAGATGACTTTGAATTCAGTTGTATTTCCTTAAGAAATAGGCATGCCAGCTAACTTTGCATCTTTCATTAGTTTAATAAGTATACTCTCAACATAAATCCTGGGATCACAAATGAGAATAATAAATAAAGCAGGACCCACAAAGCTGCTATGTATTTGTGAATAGCTACTAGAAAGCCTTAATTTGCTTTTCAGGAAAATGAAGAATAGCATACAAGTGAGAAAGTGCTATTTATAAAGAGAATAAGGGGCTTGGAGAATTTATTTATGCTTTTGCAATTAAGTTCTAAATGGCTGATGAAATGCCAGTCCAGATCCCAAACAGAAAGCAACTTTAGCTGGATTTTCTCTGCCCCTCATCTTGAGCAAAAAACTTAACTTCTCAATCACTTAAGATTTAAGGGGGTGGTGGCAATTTTTCCTTCAAATATATCTCTGCAGCCTGATACTCTTCCCCCCGCCCCACCCCCACCCCCCGCCCAGAGCACACCTTTCCCATTACATCCACCAAAATACAGTACACAGAATCTGTTTGGTTCCACGACTAATACTACTATCCACTTGGGCAATTTTAGGAAAAGCTATAGATAGATGAGGTGAGTTACTGGGGTAACTGCTTCATCAGCACAGTACAGCCTGAAAGCAGTAACTCTTCTCTCCCAAGCGAGCTCACTTACTTCATTTGCTGCTCTCTCCTTGAGTCTAAACCCTTGAAGTCACCGCCTTTTTTCCTAATTCAGTCTGCTTCCATTCCCAAACTGAGGACAGATGGATCTTTTTCTCTCTTTCTTTCTTTCTTTCTTTCTTTCTTTCTTTCTTTCTTTCTTTCTTTCTTTCTTTCTTTCTTTCTTTCTTTCTTTCTTTCTTTCTTGAAAACTTTATCCTTGAAGGCAGGGTTCTTTTCTGCCTGGATCAGTTTAGGCTTACAACTGCTGTTGTTGTAGTCATCAGAGTATTCGGCCTGTGTAGGGACATTAGGATCGAACCCACAGAAATCCCTTTACAACCTTCTTCCCTTTACTCTGCACACATGATAATATGCAGAGATCGCCGAAGTTCAGCTTTTAGTTATTAGCCCTTCCTGGGTTTGTTTTTTCCCTTCCTTTCTCATGTTCTTTACCATCTAGACCCAGAGTTTCTTTAAAATTTTATTTCCTTGTAGCACGCGTGTGCAGTCCGTACGCTGTTCCTCCTCCCCTCCTCTATACATATAAACAAGATCATCAACCCACCACAGTAGCCCCCAGTTTCTGACATTCAGGGATACCCCCACTTTGCTAAATCTCTCTACTTTTCTAATGATATTATTAAATATAGAAAAATAATAACACATTTTACTTCAATCATATTTTCATCTCTGTCTCTGAACATAGATCCAGTTTGGGGGATGAGGCCAAGGATAATTTAGAGGATATCTGAAAAGATGTGCCACAGCAAAAGAGATTGGGAATATATTTTAATGTTTACTTATTTTAATTTTTTGTTGTGGAAAATGTTCAAAATATACCAAAGTAGAGGCATATTATATTGAACTCTCAGGTATCCATCACCCAACTTCTACAGTTATCATAGTCTGTTTATGTTATTTTTAAAAGAAATATTTTTGGTCACTATATTGTATTAATATTGATTTCTTAAGAATTATTATTCCCCATGACCAATCAGCTCTTTATCCTAAATCCAGTCCTGAAACCAAATTAAACACAGCAAAAAAAAAGGGGGGGGTAGAAAAAGAAAAAAGAACAAATTGAATACAGTTCTTTTAATTCCAGGAGTATCTCTTCCATATTATCTTTACCATATAAGACAAGTTGCAGATTGGGTGTCTTATAAATTCTCAATGGCTGAAGGGAATTCTATCTTACTGGAGTAACTTCTCTTTTAGCACACTAGTGTTGTCATAAGTTCCCTACCTTGTACTCTTCAGTGAAACCTCTGGACAAAGATTGAATCCATTTCAATCTAGGCAGGTTATATCTAGGCTGGGGATATCTGCAGCATCTGCAGGAAGAGAAGAAGCCTTCGAAGAACTAAAGTAATGAGGTCTAGTTTGTGCCACTTCCAGGCACCCGAACAATTTGACAAAGTTACAACAAAGAGTAGTTAGCCATGGTTGTGTTTCTAGATGAGGTGAATCAAATGGCAATTAGTGGAAACATGCTATAAGGATAGTTTTCTTCCTATCTTTATTGATATTCTGGAGAAAAGATTCAGAGCATATTGTGAGACTCACGGGAACTGAATGAGGTGGTTTACTCATATCCTAGAACAGAGAGAGAAAGGACTTGAAAGTTATGTTAGTCTGAAATCAGAGGTCACAAACACAAGGTGAGGTTTAACTTCAAAGACACTCCCATGAATCAGGTTGAAAGATAATCCTTCCACCATACTTTTCATTTGCTAGACTCATACTAAAACAATGCATACAACTGGATCAGAAAACTTTAAGATTTTGTAGACAAAATTAAGGAGTTTCAAAGATTAGCGGCAAAAGCAACAGAAGTAGAGAAAAATTCAGCTTACAAAATAAAATTTTAAATGCATAAAGTACATAAGGAGGAATACTATGGTCTGAATGTATGTATCCCCCTCAAATTCATGTGTTGAAATCGTACCCCCCCCAAAGATGGTGGTATTAAGAGGTGGGGCCTTTGGGAGGTGATTAGGTCATGAGGGTGGAGCTCTCACGAATGAAATTAGTGCCCTTATAAAAGCTTCCAGAGATACCCCCAGCTCTTTCCACCATGTGAGGATACAATGAAAAGTCTGTGACCTGGAAGAGGGTCCTCACCCAACCATTCTGGCAGACTGATCTCAGACTTCCAGTCTCCAGAACTGTGAGAAATAAATTTCTCTTGTTGATAAGCCAGTCTGTAATATTTTGTTAAAGCAGCCAAATGCACTAAGACAAGGAAAAGACTGCTTTATGTGTGTGTGTGTTTGTGTGTGTGTGCTTAAAAAGGGTTAAAAACAAGAGACTCACAGGAGGACACACTGTATTGGGGCCTAATTCCCTTTATCTTTCAATAAAGCAGCAAAAATAAGCGAAAAAGGTGTTTTCCTTGGTTCTCCTTCCAACGTGTGGCTTTCATGGTGTACTTTTTAATAGAAAGAGTCCTCTGTCAATGAAAAAGATAGTCTTCTTCTTCTTCTTCTTCTTCTTCTTCTTCTTCTTCTGGTCAATTTTGGTCCTTCTTTATTTTATTAAAAAAATTTTTTTTATTAGTATGTTCAACTAGCCAGCATATAGTACATCATTAGTTTTTGATGTAGTATTCAGTGATTTCTTAGTTGAGTATAACACCCAGTGCTTCACCACACGTGCCCTCCTTAAAACCCACCACCCAGTTACCCCATCCCCCCACGCCCTTCCTTTCTGTAACCCTCAGTTTGGTTCTCAGAGTCCAGAGTCCCTCATGGCTTCTCTCGCTCTCTGATAGTCTTAACTGACTTCCCACTCTCCTCAGCAGCAAATGATTTGCTGGTAACTAGGGCTGTAGAGCAGGTCCTCCAGGCAAGCGCTGGCTTCCCGCCTCCCTCGACCTAAAATGGCATATATTCACATAGTGCAAACTTTTCAAAAATGTAGAAAGGCATGCAGTGAAAAGTTGTGCTCTCATCCTGTCCACTGTTTACACAGCTCCCTTCACACAAACATACGCACACACACAGAGAGCCATAATTAATTCTTACATGTTCTTGGCAGATTTCTTTACGCATTGACCAGAAAATATGAATATATAGTCTTATTCTTCCTCTTTTTATAAAAAGTAGCACACAATATGCACTGTTTTATACATTTTTTTGCATTTTACAATACATTTTGATGATTAATACTAGAGAGCGTCCTCTTTTTTTTTAAACCATTGTGTAGTACTTCACTCTGTAAATGCTCAATGACTTTTTAACTAGTTTCCTATTGATGGGTGTATGAGTTGTTTCCAGTTTTTAAAGCAATAGTGGTCTAGATAACATTACACATAATGTCATTTCACGTGTGGGCCAGTATATCTGCAGGATAAATTCCTAAAAGTGCCGTGTATACGCAGTTTTGATTAACCTCGCAAAATGTCTTCCCATCAGAGCCGTACCAATTTCAATTCTCCCTAATGTATGAGAAGGCCTGTCTTCCTACAAACAATGAAATGTGTTGTCAAGCTCTTAGACCGTTACCAAACTAGAAAGTGATATATAAGTGTAGTTTTAACAATGTATTTCTCTTATTATAAGTGGACTTGATCATCTATTTATATGTACAAGCCATTTTGATTTTTTCCTATGACATATGTGTGTGTGTGTGTGTGTGTGTGTGTATTTCTGCCTATTTTTCTAGTATGTGGTTAGTTTTTATTGGTTTCTAGTAGCTCCTCATATGTTAGGGAGGTTAGTAGTTGTCTATGACATAGGTTTCTCGGTTTGCCATTTATCTTTTTATAATTTCATATGTTGTTAATTTTTTATTCATGGATTCTAGATTTTTGAGTTATAAAGACCTTCTTCATTGAAATGTTAAAATGAAACTTCCTGTGCTTTCTTCTAATACTTATCCATTGTCCATCGTCGATTCAAATGAAATCTATCCTAGTTTGACTAGATCACTAGATATGGGGTATGAGTACAATATCTTTTCCCCACACATTCTGTCACCATTTATTGAAGTGTTTGTCTTTTCCCTACTGATTAAAAACACTATCTTTTTCATCTGGTGAATTGCAGTATGCGTTTGGAATTATTTCTGGACTTTGTATAATATTCTATTGGTCAGTCTGTCTAATGATGAACCAGTCCCACACTGTTTGAAGTGTTCAGGTTATTATGTTTATGTTTTTATAAAACATAGAGTGGTAGTTCCCCCTCATTGCCCCTCCCCTCCTCCAGTTTTCCTTCCCATTTTTGATAATTTTTCCATATAAACTTTATGATCACTTTGCCTAGCCTCAAAAAACTCACTGTCAATATTTTTCTTTTGGGCTCCTGTTGAACTTATAAATTAACGCAGAAAGAATTGACATCTTTTTGTTGTTAACTCTACCAACTAGATACATCTTCCCTTTGTACAAAATTTCTTATGTGTCTTCCAGTAGGGTTTTAAGACTTCTTATTAAGTTTATTCCCCTGCCTTTTATCTTCTTTTCTTTCTTAGATGAGTATTTTTCCATTCTATATTCATACTGTTTGTTGTGTTTCTTTTGTATAGTAATTTTGTGCCCAACTACTTTGCTAAATAGCTTTTCATTTGAGTCTCTTGAGTTTTCCAGGTATATAATTATAATACCTGGTAGGAAGTTTCCTAATGGACACTGTGGAGAAGAAGAAATTGTGCTTTTCAGTTAGCGGATGGAAATTCCTTCTGATAAATCTCGGGAAGGACAAATACAGATACATTCTGGACTCTTGGGTGCTCTAGACCAGACCACATAATGAATGTCCAGTGTTCAAAAATGTACTATCATTTTACAAGGGATATACGAGAATGAGGACAAATAATTTTTTTAAAACAAGTAATTCAGTATTATCTTAATCTCAGTCATCATAATTGCCATCACATCTTAAATTTATACAGAGCACTCTATTTTTAAACATCACTAATACAAAGCTACCTATTTGTTACCACTTTTGTTATTACAAGCATTTCAAAAACACCTTTAGGATATTCACGTATGGCTCATGGAGTTTAAAACAGTGTGGTAAAGGAAAAAATCCAGTTGTATGCAAGCAACTACCCATCAGTCTCGAAGTGGGATTTGTATTTAAGTAGCTTAAATGAGTTGATTTGTGTTTATGATGGGCACAGCAAATCCTCCTTGCTGATTGCTAAACCCTCCTCAACTAACAATGATCTTCTTTGTTGATCTTCAGGGCACGGTGTCTCATCTGTTTAGTTTGGCCTTTTATTTGACTTTCATTGACTTTGCGGCCAAGCCTGTTTTCTTTGTTTGATATGTTAGCTCAAATATGTAGGTGAACTCAGCCGTTTAGTGATAGGCATAAAATTTTTTAAAATAACACATACTAGATTTGATGAGGGAATATAATTTTCCCCGTGTAAATGGAGAAGTAACTGCTTGACCTTTGAGTAATATTTTGCTGTCCTTTAGAGGAGTTGTCCAGCTGTCTTTTGCCAGGAGACATAGACTTCTGGTTGCTGAATTTCTGCCAGCCTTTTTTGTACATACTGTACTCAACCTTAGATTAGGTAGAGACAATTTTCAATCTTCTTTTAGTGCTTCCTAAGATATTAGTACTTTCAGTGTTAGTGTCTGAAGAGCTGCATCTGTCCCCCAAGTCTCAGTACTGGGCTAGCCACTACAACATGAAATTTGAGGTACATCACAAGTTGTGCCATGTTTCTAACTATTAGAAAAAATGTAAATATACATACTGGGCAGTATGTCAATGAACGTAAAAATGTACAATAGAGAAACCACAGGTTGTGAGTATGAACATTTGTACCTGTTGGCACAGAAACCCTGACTTTGCCTAGTAATTCAACTTTATTACCTTCCCTCTGGTATGATTGAATCTCAATAGTTTACTTCTCTTCTACAAAATTCTCTTTTAAAAAGCCAAAATACAAAATGCTTTTAAAATCCTTAAGTTTTATATAAATTTCTGTTTTATTTAAGGTGTTAATTCTGTCCAAAAACCAGTGAAACTTTGGATCGAGTAACATGAGGTACTAAAATCTTAAGGGACTTATTCTGTGTGTGTTGAGAGATGCTGGCAATTGAAATATTCTTATCAATTGGAGGTTTCTGTTGGCTCCAAACGTGAATTACTTATGTAAATGTCCCTTCAGAACCTCTGTTTATATGATAGAGATCTTAGGGGATATTAGGAAGAATGTTGTCTTGTTTTATAGACTTTCTGATTTGCTAACACACTTGAAGTTTCAATATTCAGAAGTCATTCATGTAACCTCTTTTTTAATTGATGTGGTTTTGAAAAGTTTCAGATATTTACTTATGTTTCCCAAGAACATTTCCTTGTGTCTGGGGTCTACTATGACATTTACCCTATTTTATTTTATTTTTTTCTTTTCTGGATTATTTTTTGAACACAGTGCATCTTTCAAAGAAAGAAGACAAAGAAGAAGAGGCCAAAGCACTCCCCGGTTTATTCACATGGTCAGCAGAAGAGTAAAGGAAGTCTCCCTCTACTATTTTCTAATTGACCAAGATAGAAGAATTCTTTAATAAAAAGAATTTCTGGAATTATTTGATTATTTGATTATCTCAGTTTTCTGATGCAAATTGATATCAAATCAATTAGCAAGAACTTGGAAACATCTTCCATCCTTTTGTGCAGTGGGAGTACAGGGCAGCTGGCAGATCACAGGGATAAGGTTGGAGAGGGTTTTTGTTTTGTTTTGTTTTTCATTTTAGCAGTTTGTATAATGAAGGTTGTATATAAGATTACTTTATTCCTGCATCTTCTCAGTTGTTGCTTCTTTATATTTGCACTTTTCCTTTTCCACCTGACAAGATTTGGCTTTACATTCAGAGATCTCTTTGCTGTGCTTGTCCAGTTTTAGCCTAGTGATAACCACCTTGCAGGGCTGAGTGCCCACGTGGACAGTCGTGTCATTGGCTTCTTCTGTTGCACGTATTCAATGTAGATGACACATTTCTTTCTGTAAACTTGGACTACTTTGCCAATTTGTTGACTTTTGTAGTGTCCTCATACAACCTGAACTCTATCATCCTTTCAGATGCACACGGATGGAACATTGTACTTCTGTCTCAGCTCTTTGGAAAGTGGGAAAGACACAATCTTCCTGCAAATGTGGGAAGGTGCATTGAAATTGCCTTTCATGGTTGTTGCCCTGGTCAGAAGTCACAAAGGGATTGAACTTCAGTTTGGTTACTGCGACTTCAGCAATGGCCATAAAAAAAAAAAAAAAAAAAAAAAAGATGGAGTTTTCAGAGCAGTTTCTCTAACTACAATCTCTTGGTCTGCTTGAGTGTGTGATTCTGCCTTTCTAATCGCCATTTAGCTTTTGCCTGGCCTATTCACATCCACTCTCTCTCCTCTCAAATAAATAAATAAATAAATGAATGAATAAATAATTTTGAAAAAGTCATGAGACTGGATGAGAACTACCAGGGAAAGAGTATACGTAGACAAGAGACTAAGTCCTGGGTCTCTCTTGCATTAAGAGATGCTAGAGAGGAGAGGAACTATCTGATCTGTTTCTCACAGTGTAAGTGTAGAGGAATACATTTTGAGGAAATTTATCCATATTCACTTTACACTTGTTTCCATAAAAAAGTTATAATAATGTTCTGTGAAAAGTCAAAGGATTGTGACAATTTCAGCAGCAGAAGACATTTGAACAATTGTAAATTGAATAGTGTACTCCCAATCTCCAATGTTAATTCTTTTTATTAAAAAAAAAATCATCCACTTTTTTTTCCATTTCCATTTCCTTTTTTTTTTTAATTGTTTTGTTCGTTCATTTTGTTTAGGCAAAGTTCTGCCTGAATTTGTTGTTCAACATTTATAAAGACCTTGACTTGCCTCTTCCCATTTAAAAAGAATCTGCTAAACAGGTACCAGGTTTTAAGCAATACACAGTCTTGGTTGGCTGCAGCATTGTGCAGATAGTTTCAATATTGATACCCTAGCTTAACTTTTCTTCCTGTTAGCTGTAATTGGATAACTTGTAAAGAGAGATAGGGAGTTAAAAGTCTCATGGTAGCAAAATAGTCATTCTCCAAATTGTAATGTCTCCCCTTCCATACACTGTTTCTTGTTAACTCCAATATCTGCAACCATTCTCCTTATGACTTTAAAACCTTCTTTCCATAGACATCTAATGAACATATTCAGCCAACTACGTAAGTAGAATTAGTAAGATGAGGTAGAGGCTAAAGAAAACATATCACAAAATTATAATATTAAGAATGTATAAAGTTATCCTGAAAATTGTCTTAGAACAAACTTCATAACCTATTAAGAATATGCAAATAATTTGCAAAGATCCATATTTTCTCCCATGTGCATGTAGCTTTTGTGAAGGACTGCTGACTCTCCCCTGATATTGATTTGCTCCTTGTTTCTTTAGTATTAGAACCCTCCACATTAAGCTGAGCATTTGGCCGCCTAGATAAAGACTTCATTTCCCAGCTACTCTTGCTGCCTTGTTTGGCCATAAATTTTAGGATCTGGCCAATGGCATGTGAGTAGAATCCAGCCACACTGGTGAGAACTGCAAAAGCCATCTTAGCCCAGGGGATGAAAGCCACGTCTTGAGGATGGTAGAACAACAAAGTAGAAAGTACCTAAGTCCTCAAGACTGAGGAGTTACCGTACAACCCCTGGACTATTTGTGCTCTTATGTGAGAAAGAAATCAATGTCTATTTGTTTGAGCTATTATTTTTTTGGCCTTTGTGACAGCAGGCCAACTTTTATTCCAGTTTACTCATGGCCCTTCTACTAGAGGCCAGTGTGCTGAAATACAATAGTGGTCGCCCTTTATTATCTGTTGATAGAGAACATACATAATGACAAAGAGCTATTATAAATACAGGAAGACTTTAAATGGATTTTTATTTCATTAATCCCAGCTCTGTACATTTGAGAAACTATAGTCCTTACCTAGGTGAAATATATTGTTTAGTCACTCTCTTGATAATGCTTGGACTGGTATGTGGATTTGAGGACTCTTTGTCAGGCCCCTTCACCAAACTACTTTTTGAAGTCCATGGACTTAGGCATTAGAGTTAAAAATGAGGTTAGACAGAATAGGATCTAGCTCATAAGGTGCGAAAAAAATCTCAAATGTCAGGCAACTATGCAACTGTTCCCTTGAGCAGGTAAAAAGAATGCTGAGGACCAGAGGGTCTAACATCTGGTGGACATTGTGGGAACTTCCCCATCACTTCACCACTTTCCCATTGCATAGCAGCCCTCCCACTTGGACCGGTATACTGGGTTGAATAGTGTCCCTCCCAAATTCATGTTCACTTGGAACCTGTGAATATGACCTTATTTGGAAATAGGGTCTTTGTAAATAAAATCAAGTTAAGATGAGGTCATGCTGGATTAAGGTGGGCCTTAATCCAGTGACTGGTGTCCTTATAAGAAGAGCAAATTTAGACATGGACACATAGACAATCGTCATGTGAAGATAGAGGCCAAGATTGGAGTTACGCTACCGTAAAACAAGGAACACCAAGGACTGCTGGCAACTACCGGAAGCTAGAAGAGGCAAGGAGAGATTCTTCCCCAAAGGCTCTGGAGGGAACATGGCTCAGCCAACACCGTGATTTTGAATTTCTCCAGAATTATAAGAGAATAAATTTGTGTTGTTTTAAGCCACCCAGTTTGTGGTACTTTCTTATGGCTGCCCTAGTAAACTAATACAGTGGGGCCGGCAATGCCCTCAGGTGTAGGCTGAGATTATATTCAATATGTTTCACAACCAGGATATGAGCCATCCAAACAGGAGAGATGCCTTCTGCATTGTAGGAGCAGGGACTGACTGGATCCTCGCTGTGCAGATGTTAACTTCATCATTGTTGGAGAGAGGTAAGTCAGGAGGATTCCAGGATGGATTGCTTGTGCAGCAAGGAACACGTAGGGGGTCACAGAACCTTGGCTACTTATCACCTGGTTTAGAAGCATTTCAGTATTTTAAAAACTTATGGAGCTATGTCAGTGTGTGCCAAGCACATGTCTTGGTTGGTCTAAACCAAGACATCTTTTCTTCTTGCCATTACAGATGATTCAGGACGGGTCCAAATTGGGTCAGTCAGAATGAAGCTCAGGACTTTCCTTCTCTGCGTTGGGAGAACATGCCCTGTCTTGGGAGGTGTGAATGGGAAAGAAGGTGATCCTGGTTGCTGTGAGCTAAAATTTTGTAACCTGCCCTTGTAAGCCTAAGGGCACAACCAATAATCAAAGAAGGAAAGAGCCAAGACAACTGCAGTTAAATCATCTGGAACTCTGGTCGTTTGCACTGAGTTTCTCCCATCCTCTGGACCATTAGTTACATGAGCCAGCAAATGCTCTTTATTGTTTATGCAAGTTTGGGTAGGATTTTCTGTGTTTATAACTAGAACCACCCTAACTGATACAGTCCCTGTGACTTTCTTAGCAGATATTTATTAGGTCCTTCCCTCTGAAACATTTTATTTTGATATCTGCTAGTGTAATTATTTTGTAATTACCTTTTACGTTTGTGTTCTGTTAGTAAATGAAACACCAGCCAAGTTTCAAGGAAATAGGATTTTGCTGAAAGTCTATTATCATCAATTTTATACTGAATCCTTATGTTAGAATACAACCTAAAATCAAACAGACACACAAACACATGCACATGTGTGCACTCACACGCATGTGCATGCAGACACACACGTGTGTGCACACACACACACACCTGCAATTTCCCTCACTGCATTCCTTACCATACATAATAAAAACTAACTTGCATTACAGTTGCTACTGATGGGCAAAATGGTACAAACACACGGGAGAGGATCTGGAATCTGTGGGAGATAGTTGAAAAATAAAGGAAAGTATTAACTCAAAGAAATATGGCTTTGTGAATGAAATTCTCTTCTATAAGAATAATTCCAGAATAAATTGAATGGTAGTGCAAGGGCCAATTTAAATACAGAGGCTAGCAAGGGAATGGAGATGGAGAGAGATGAATAGAGGCAGCCAGAGAAAAATCATTAGGTTTAAACTCCTTTTCCTCTGTCTCAGCCTTCAAAATAAATCTTTCTTTTGCAGTTATAGTGGCCATTTCAAACTCAGGGCTAAGGAGGGGCAGAAACAAGGTACTAGTGTCCTCTGTGGCCCCCTAAAAATGAAAAATTTGAGGTGAGCCAATTGATTTGGGTTACCTTGGATTACTGTTCATCTATTTGCATATTGAATTTGAGGCTTCTGCTTTATACTCCTCGTGGCGGTTACTGTCTATACATCGTTAACAATAAATATTAGAAAATTCAATTCCAGATTTAGCCAACATTTCAGTTATCTTTGATTGATTTTGAAATTAGGATATTGCTTTCAATAATAAGGGGAAAAAAAGTTCAGAAAGGAGCCTGTAAAAATGGTAAAGTGGCTTTTCTTAGTATGCAATTCATGTTAAATCGCTGGTGTCTGAAGAATACAGAACTGAGATTTTATCAATACATGCAGTACCACACATTTCCTATTTTAGTTGCTAATTAGTATTCAGGTGTGCAGTGGAATACATGAAATTAAATGCTAATGCTGTTTCATTTGTGATTTAACATGTACAAGTTATTACTATATGCACATTACCCTGTCAATGCACATGTATAATTGTTGCTTTTTTCTTTTTTCTTTGTAATCATCATATCTTCATGTATTCGTTTGATTCAATCTTCTAAGGGCATGATATGAATAACTCATCTTGGTTACAAATAAATGATTACTTTCTGTAGCTTAGAAATGAAAATAAGAGATACCTGAGAGTTGTTTTTAAAAGGCTTCAGTTGAGGCCTTACTTTAATTGACCGACCAGTATAGAAATTGTACTTTATTTTGTTTCACTTCATCTGTGATTAACAGCTGCATAAAATTGTGAGCCATCTAATGGAAGAAGTTTTATAAATATTGCTTGCCACTTTATGTTCTTCAATCTGTACTTTCCTTATCAAGTATTTTTATGTTAAAAAATTTCAAAGTTAATGTATGAGGAAGTAACTAGCTACTTTAGTTAGTTAGATTTCTCTTCCTTGAAGAAAATTACTATAATGGTTACTTTTGCTAAAATGCAATTACTGTCACTGTAACAATCAATCATATTTTTATATAAGAAACTTTAACAACTTTTGAATGCATTAAGAAAAGTAAATGAAAAGGACTCAGTGTGAAAAAAGACTCGACATCCAAACCCCCCACCCCTGACATCTGATGTGAAAAAAACTCAGCTTCCTTTCTTGTAATTCATGTTCATGCCTTAGCTAAAATCACTGTAAAAGTTTTATAATATAGTAGTAAGCAAGTTTCTTAAAACATCATTGAAAAATGCAATGTATATGCAACAAGTAGTAGCTATTATTGTTTCTGGCGAATAGTTTACTCCTAATCTGTCAGCATCTGCAGTCTTGGAGTCTTGTGAATCAAACCAAAAGACATCATTTGCAAAGGTTTAGCATTGTTACACTCCTGGAGCTGAACATATCTTCACATGAAAAGGGAAGGTTAGGAAGTATGAACTGCATCAGTTCTCAGCTTTGAGGAGATCACTAGTTGAGATTAGGAAAATGGTTTTTGTCTCAAAATATTACACAGTCACATGGAGACAGTATTTTCCCCCCAAACCATCTATAATACACTCATAAAGCTGGAATACTAAACATGAGATTTCTTTTCTTTTTTTTTTTTTTAAAGATTTTATTTATTTATTTGACAGAGAGAGACAGCCAGCGAGAGGGAACACAAGCAGGGGGAGTGGGAGAGGAAGAAGCAGGCTCTTAGCAGAGGAACCTGATGTGGGGCTCCATCCCAGAATGCCGGGATCACGCCCTGAGCCGAAGGCAGATGCTTAACGACTGCGCCACCCAGGTGCCCCTAAACATGAGATTTCTGTACTGCTACTCAGAATAATGCAATGTTGGAAATATAGAAACAGAAGACATGGTCTGTACTGTTACTTAATAACATATGTTTTGACAGGATGAATACATTTAAAGGGAGGCATTAATCAAAACCTATTAAATAATAACATGGTATGGGTAAAACAGATTATTTTAGATAGCTATGTACTAAGACACCCAATTAATGTCTGGGCACATAGGCAATCACAGCTCCGTTTTCTCTCCTCCTCCACCCCAGACCTGCCCATGTCCATTTTTTTCTGTTTTCCCTACTATCTTTCATCGTCTCTCCATCCAGCTAATCTCCGAAACTGAGTGTAGGAGAGGTATTTTGATTCCTTCCTCTTCCTTAGCCCTTTCATTCACTCCATTGCTAGTCATTTCCAGTCTCACTTCCAGCCCCATCTCCGGCTTCTTTGTACCCTCCCAAGGCCCCAGCGTAATTAGTCTCTCTCCTTTGTCACCCACCCTCTTCCCTGCTTCCAGAGTTACTTTTTCAAACTCCTTGGCATGACATACAATTCCTGTCCCATTTTGTCTGGTCTCACCCTGTTAGTTTCCTGGGCATTCCTTTCCACTGTGCACTGTCTGGCCAGTGACACGATTAATTCACAGAGTCCAGTAATAGTGGGTGCTGCCTTTGCTCCCTGGAATATCATTTTCTAGGGCCTCCGATTAGAAAATTATTATTTCTCCATCAAGACCTTGATCTAAAAGGCCTTCTCTGACACCCCCAGGCAAAATTCATTGCTTGCTCCTCTGTGCTATCATAGCTGTCTGGACATAAGAGGTTTGTAGTACTGTCTGTGTTTCTCGAGCTTTCCTCTGTTACACTGGAAGCTTCGCTAGGGCAAGGATATGTCATTCTTTTTGGTATCCTTAGTGCTTAGTTCAGTACATGACAATACAGTGGGCTGTCAATACAGAGTGAAGGAATGAGGGAATGAATATATTCTTTAGTACTTTTAGTTGAGAACCAATTTCAGTGTTATTACTCATGGATTCACATTTTGTCTGAAACAAAACCATTAAGAAAAATAATAATATTAAGTCATGCTATAAAAATTAGCTTTTAGCCAATTTACCTGAAAGTAACATCCATTACAATGAGAGGTCATTCTTCATTATTAGAAAGCCTCTTCATCCTTAGGGATTCTTTTCTTTTCCTTTTTTGGTATTAAAAAATGTGAGGTGTGAATGACCAATGGGTAATACCTGCACGCATGGTGATTTGTTAAGAAAACATCCCCAGCAAGGCAAACCGTTACAGGATATCTACTGGACATTTGAATTTTTATTTCCCTCAAAGCTAAAGCTGGCCATAAAGTTCATCTGGTGGCAATTTTTTCAATGTATTTTAAATTGAGATAGCAGCAGGCCAGTGCTATCTATAGAAAACTGCATTTGGTTCTATTGCCAATATGTGCTGCATTTTTTTTTTCTACACTCCGTCTGTTATCAGGTGCTTCTTTATGTCACTGTCATGCTTTCTAGAAAAGAGAAAAGGTTAATAGCATAAACTTCAGCATCTTCCTTAATGAAGACCCTACAATTATTTGATTTAAGGTACATTTGCATTAAACATCCATCATTTTAATCTGGCCAGAACCCCCATGTTATTTGAGGAGTGGCTTCTCCCTCTTCCTACGGGTTTTGGTAGAAAGGACAGTCTTAGTGTCTTGCCAGCTCCTGCTGCAGGAGTGGGCAGGAGACCCAAGCCTCTCCAATCATGCTATCTCACCCTTCCGCCTTACAGTGTTTGATGCAAGTGGTGAGCATGTGACCCAGACAAGGCAACTTAGAAAGTGTGTGTGTGTGTGTGTGTGTGTGTGTGTGTGTGTGTGTGCATGTGGTGAAAGAAAGGGCTTTTTTATTTTTTGCTTCTCCAGATTTTAAGATGCACACTTGGAAATCCTGGCACTTATGTTTTCTGACATGTGAAGATAGTCTGTTCAGAGTAGGAAAACATGTACCTTACATACCAAAGAAAGCAGAGACTAGCATGGTTGAGAGATGTTAAGTAAACCTTAATGATACTATTTACACCCTAGTACCTAGCCGTTCCTGAGGTGAGAGTCATCCTTAAATTTCCAGGTATATGAGCCAATAAATTCCTTCTTTTCTGCTTAAGCTGGTTTGAATTCTTCCAGCCAAAATAGTATATATCAGAGTGACATTATGCTGAGAAAAACTAAGTGTTATGGCTCCTTAAGTATGAAATGTCAGGGTTAAATAAATACAAAGTGCTCACGATCTGTCACTGCATGGGAAGAAGCTTCTGGACTTGAATTCCCTGACATCTCTCAGTATTTTCTACTCTAGACATTTGAAAGTTCTAGAAAATCATTTTATTTCAAATTCAATATTTCAAATACTGAGACTGTCCTTTCCACCAAAACCCATAGGAAGGGGGTTCTGACCATATTAAAATGACGGATGTTTAATGCAAATGTACCTTAAATCAAATAATTGTAGGGTCTTCATTAAGGAAGATGCTGAAGTTTATGCTATTAACCTTTTCTCTTTTCTAGAAAGCATGACAGTGACATAAAGAAGCACCTGATAACAGACTTTCAGTTAACTCACAAACAAAAGTACTAACATGGTGTGATGGCTTTGTACCATGTCAATTTCCCCAAATTCTCTTCCTATAATGGCTCCGGGTTAGGATCTGCCACGACAGAAATTTGTGCAGGATTTGGCATTGAAGGACACCCATTTCTAGGCTCTGAGGTTTGCTGCAGGGCAGACACTGTTGGGGTAGCACGTTGTCATGGATCTGCTGTTGACAAGGGACAGCTGCTGGGCCCATGGCACCTCTAGCTCCCATCCAACTCCTTCAGCCTCTGAGAATCCTGGGCTAGGGGCATGGACAGCTCTGGTAAAAGGTGCTGGCTGATCCCACAAGTTGCCCAAATTATCAGGATGGAAGGCAGTGATTAGGTGATCTTTCAGTTTCTCGTAACACGTTCTGGTTTGTCCTTGGTTTCCCCTACTTTGCACCCACCTTTTCTTCCTGACTGCTGAGCTCAGGTTCGGTACCAGACCTACAGGCGGCAGATATCTATGACTGTGTACGGGCTAATGCCTGTGAGAGTGAATGCCTTGTTTTTTGTTGCTCATTGGTTCTGACTGCCTGGTTGAACTCTAACTGATGGGTTGCCTGTTTTGATTATTTACTTCTGAAGCATTATAAGAGTTTATTTATTATTGGGCATCAACCTTGATGAGGTTGAAAGAATTTAGGCTTTATACTCACTCTTCACATTCTACCTTTTCCACTTGCAGTCTGTATGACTTTGACCAAGTTGTTTGATCTTTTGATGCCTTGGTTTCTTTAGCTGTCAAATGGGGAAGAGCTAACAATATATGAACAATACCAATCCCCCTAACAATGGGATTGGTATTAAGATTTACAAGGAAATAACATCTGTTTTGCCACTGGACTATTGTTCACTATTGTAATCCTAGCATCTAGCTAAAAAATCAGTACATAGTACCTACTTCACAATCTTTTCTAAATTGATGGATAAAGAGGTTTGTACTTAATACGTGTTAATTTCTTCTCCTCATTCTTTATTTGAGGAGTTATGGTAGAGTAATTATTTCTTAGATTATATTTAGTTTCTTCCCCCAAAAAACCTCCAAGGGAGAAGCAGATTTCCCTGTCTCATTAATATTGATCTTGGCCATGTGACTTACCTTGGCCAATGGGTTGTTAGAATATACAGCAAATCGCCACTGCTCCTTCAGACTGGGCTTCTGAATGAGTAAAACAAAGCATTTCTGGTCCAGTCTGAAGCAAAGACACTCCAACTGACCCATAGACATGTGACTAAGAATCAAAGCTTATTATTCTATGACTTGAGTATTTGGGTAGTTTGTTATGGAACAATTGCTGACTGATGCAGAGGGGCTTAATTATAAAGATAGAATCAATATTTATAGATTTAGCATGTAAAAAAACTTCAAAACTCGATTGGGTTTATGTGCCTATTATAAATTAGATAAACAGATTTGAACAATAGTTTAGAACAGTCTTTGGCCAGATTAATCCATCCACTAACATAATCCATGAGTACAATTCTGGTGCTAGTTCTGGCATGGCTGTAACGTGTATTTGAAGAGCACAAGAGTTGGTGGCCATCCTCAAAGAGTACGTGAATATGTCCTCAAGAAAAGTGGGAATCTTCTTTTAAAATGTACCTCATCTCAGAGCTCTGCAAGTGGCTCAGTATAGGGTCACTGTGTTGCTTATCATTTAAACATGTAGAAAGAATTCTGCACTACTTAGAGGCTGTGACCTTGGAGAAGAAACTCAACTTCATTTCCTCATCTTTAAAAGGTGGATAATAATAGTTACCACCCAATGGAATTGTGAGTCCTAAATGAAAGCATGCATACAAAGCTCTTAGCACACTGTCTGGCACATAATAAGCAGTCAATAGAAGTTAGCCCTTGTTACAGTTGTTATTATTGTGAGTGGCAGAATGCTTAGGCAAGTTGCCAGGCTAATTCTGCCACTCGAAGCCACTCACACAGCGAAGTGATAGAGCATTCCAGCTTGGCTCCATGATTGGACGGGGAGTCTCATAGCAAGAAGAATTCATTAAGGGGACAAACTAGGAGAGCAGCATTTAGTTCTTATGAAAGAGAAAATAATGTGGATTATAATTTTTTTATAAGTATTCTAATGGAGCCTTTTGGATCAGATTTCAGATTTCCTTTCCTTGGGCTAAGGAATCCAAATACATTTGTTAACTTTGTTGTTCACCTATGAATTACCTATTGATTTTTCATATTTCTCATTTATTTTGTGAAGACTAAGGAAGGTCTGATTTGAGCCAACCAAGGCTGAACAATAACAGGTGGGTACAGAGTACATACTTTACTACCTAATTTTATTATTTTGTCTTATTTTGTCATGCAGTATTCATTACCATTGTATCTTCTCTATTCTTAGTCAAAGATGTGGTAGGTGGCATTGGCCCTATTCTTGGCCCTGGACTGGGTCTTGTTTGGCTTGTCAATATCTCATTGCTGTGGCCCTTGTGATTGGTTCAGAGTTAGGCATATGATCCAATCTAGGCCAAGGAAATCCTGAAACAAAAATTTGTATTTGACTGTTGGAGGCCTTCTTTTCTAGGCTGGAGTGATATGAAGATACCACATTTACAGCTGCTGTAGAGGGGGCCACCAGGGTCAAATATGTGGAACTGGAGAATAAAATCAACAGCGAGGAAGAAAAAGCATGGGAAATAGAGACAAATCGGCTCATTGATAAAATCAATGAAGCTGCTAAATTCAGCCTTACCTGAAGTCAGTGCTCCTTAAGCACTGTTTGAGGCAGTTTAAATTTGGTTTTCTGTTATCTGCAGCATAAAGAGTAATGTACCTACATGCCACACCCTTATTCATAGGCCCCATGAAGAGCTCAGGTGATCAATAATAATGATGAAGTTAATGAATTTTTATAAATAAAGGTCCTGCTTAGCACTGTGGCACATTCAGCTGGCTGCCCCCCTTTTGTGCTGTTCTTTTTCCTTCCTTTTGACTTGGGTTGTATAGCAGAATAAGGATCCTTTAATCACACTTTCAAAATGCTTTAAGAAAATAGAATGTAAAATGCAATGTTATATGAAAAAAGCAGGGCAAAAAAATTCTATCTATATACATATATACATACACATATACAATACATGTGTAATTCTATACATAGTATAATCTCAACTATGTGGACACACATAGGAAAATATTACTTTCATAATAAAAAATTAATATTATGAAAAATACTCTTTCCTACCATGACACTAGTAATATAGGATGTTGTCTTTTTAGGCATGAAACACCCCCTCACTATCTAGATGGTCCTCGTGACACTTCTGTTATGCTCATTTGTCACACAATCATTTCTCTTAACAACTAGATTGTGATCAAACATTACAGCACATTAATTCCCTAGTGAGACAAGTTAGAATATAGTGTGCCCTGCTGTTTTGTCACATTTTCCTCTTTTTATTGTAACTTTCTTTTAACATCACCAAATTTGGTGCTTTTATCAAAATGATTGACTCTTAAATTGGAAGATTTGTTTGATGGTTAGGCTCCATATCTTGACTTAGAGAGTTTTGCTTAAGATTTATAAGAGCCTGAGAATGGCATTATCTTCACTGGCCTTACCTAACACACGTATCAGCTACTAGACTTCTTATTCCTGAAGTTGTGAGTTCAAAAACAAGGAGAAAGAGAAGGAGAAGCTTTCCACTTGAAGGTAAGTATAAAATGTCTTAATTATTTTATATACACTCTCTAATCACTACAAAATTTTATTGTTCCTATCTTGACATATATCTTTAAAAGAGTTGCTGTTCTGACAAAGCAACGAAATAAGTTATTCCAAACCAAGGGCTAATAAAGCTGACATTAATTTAATTAGAATTTTGAAATATCATTGACATGGTTGATTTGTAAGCTCCATGACTAATTTTGTTGCTTTTACCTGCCAGGAGAGTATGTTTACACTTCTAGGAGTACAAATGAAGTGATGGAATTGTTACCAGGAGGGAAGAAAGTAACAAAAGGGTATAAGTCATACACCTTCCTAGTGAGTGATAGAATCACTAGGGTGTTTTTAAAAATGTGAGTTATTTTCTAATGTCTTTGACCATACATGGCTTCTTAGGGTTGCACCCCTGGCCCTTTAACGGGATGAGGTGGTGGGAGTGGGGGGAATGTGCTAAGAGAAGGAAGACCAGAGAAGTAGAAGGGAGCCTTGGGAATTTGCTCTGTATTGGTTCAACAGGGAGAATTATGTAGCTTTCTCAAAGTTGGACTTTTAAAGCACTGATGATACAATGGAGCCACTGTTATAACAATGGTGACAGAGATAAAATTTACATTCATCATTTAGGTTTTTTCTGCATTTTAATGAGAAAGGTACTCAAGGTCATTATTTGAACTAGAGTATAAATCTGATCCACAGTAAAATGGAATTATTGCAGGATGATATTATACTTTGATTCTGCCTAGATGTTAAGTCATGTATCTTGGCACATTAAATTATGGTAAATGAGCATTTCCTTTTCTATCAAGATATTTGTAGTAATATACTCAATTATAGATAAGATGATAGGCAAAATTTTAAACAATTTTCTTCTTTCTTGCCAAAGATTCATAACAGAAATTCAATAGATGCTTTGTGCATGGAGGAGGCTTATCGAGTATCCACTGAATTTACTATGAAATTTGAAACCATAAATGTTGACCAAGGTTAGTTAGATTTCATTCTTTCCTGACGTGAGGGTTCTATTCCACTTGTTCTTAGCTTATACTATATAATACACACACACACACACACACACACACACACATCTTTAGGTTACTTTGCATACTAAAGAAAAAATTTTACATATGGCATTTTTTCCCCACTCAGTGTTAAGTTTAACAGTTGTTTTAGAAGTTATTAACAAATTGACACATAAAAATTCATAAAATTAACTGTGGTTAGTATCAGAGAATATTTTTAATATATGTGCATTTAAAATAATTATTGAACATTAAAATCCATCCTGAAAATATGAAATCTATCATTATTTTCCCCAAATCTGAAATGGTGCCAGAACTTTAGCTCATTTTCCATATTCATAATTAAGTATATTTAAGACTTTGAAGAGGCATGAACAGATTGTATCCTAATAACTGTCCATGAACCTTTAACCTACCATCTTTTTAAAAAATCATTTACTTAAGAGCAAGAAGTCTGGAACTAGGCTGCCTGGCTGAGCTCTCTACTAGATATCTAACGAAGTTCATAGTATTAGACCTCCTTTCTCTCAGTTTCCTCATCTGCGATATGGACATAATCTTATACTTCATTATAGGGCTGTTGCCAGGATTAAATGAGCTGATAAATATAAACCACTTAGAATTGTGCCTGGCATAAAGGAGGTTCAATAAATATTAACAATTTTGATGATTTTTACCTTCTCTCAAGGGTTGATTTAAACTAATCCAATTATTACTACTTTATTATGCTTTTAAATCACAGTATGTCACACCAAATATACATTGAGTCTCAAGCCTTATGTTATTCTATTTAAATGAAATTAAAGAATATCTAATCAATACTTTCAATAACACTTTCTACTGCATTATGGAAAGAAGATAATCAATTAGTGAAAATGGTATTTTCTTCATCTGTGTCACTAATATTCTGAGGAACTAAAAAACAAAGCATTTAATATATATGTTACAGGAAGCACATAAGTCTAATATAATAACTTTCTCATTCCCAGGATGCTTGTGATGTTTAATTAGTTAACATTTGAAAAGTGCTTTGTGGATTAAAAGTGCTACATAAGTGCTAAATCTTTATTGTTAGTAACAAAAGACCAAGTTTGAAAGAACACATCAAGCATATTTTACAAAGGAATTGTATTTTATTGTAATTTTTGCTTTTCAACTTTGTACAAAACTGCCATTAAAGTTTATTCTTGTAAGAGATAAAAGCAGAGCACTCCCACTGAAAAGCTCAGCTCAGTTAACCCAGTGATAATGGTGGGACTTTGACTAAGTCACCCCAAACCAATGTCTTTTACTTTCATTATTACTGAAGTGAAGATAATCATACTTAACCCCTACCTACTTAACGCAGACATGAAAATAAAGACTCCTGGAAGTATTAGCTAACATTCGCTTTGAGTTCTTTGCAGGACAGGGCAATTTATAATTGTTGTGATCAGTACTCAGTGACACCGCGATCACCGTGTATTTGGTGCAAGGGTGTTGAAGCAGCTGAAGGGTCTTTGCCTACAGCGCTGATTGTAGGACCAGGCAGTCTCCTGTCCATTACCTTCCAACACCTCAGAAGGAGAGTGAGTGGGATAGCCCAGCAAGATGGAGAATCCCTGAGCTGCAAATGCCTTGAGACCGCCGAAGCCCAAGCTTTCATTTCCCATTCCCCAGACACAAGTAAAATCCACTTTGAAAAGAAAACAGTAATTGTACACTTTAAATGGGTGAACTGTAGGGGCACCTCGGTGGCTCAGTTGGTTAAGCGTCTGCCTTGGGGCTCAGGGCATGATCCCGGAGCCCTAGGTCATGACCCCGGAGTCCTGGGATTGAGCCCTGGTCTCGGGCTCCCTGTTCAGTGGGGAGTCTGCTTCTCCTTTTGCCTCCCCCCTCCCACTTGTTCTCTGTTTCTCTCCCACTTAGTCTCTCAGGTACATAAATAAAATCTTTAAAAAACATAAATGGGTGAATTGTATGGTATATGAACGATACGGCGATAAAACTGGTTTTTAAAAAAACACTTGCATGAGCAAATACGTTTGTGTGGTGTGTATAAATGTCTGCTTCTTTGGGTCTTCTCTAAACTGCATGGCAAACCTACTTCACTGACCTTGTTCTCATTCATTTGTGGTCTTTGATGTATCGTGGAATGCAGTGATGTTGGTCAGACAAGAACCCTAGATGATCTCTTCTTTCTTAAGAGCTAAAGGCAAGCGATGAAGAAAGGTTATTTAGGCTTTTCTCTTTATCAGACGGCATTGACTTTTCAGGGGTTCTGAAGAAGTCCTGCTAACCTATCAAACTTTCCTTTTCACACTCTTTCCCAACTCAGTTTCTTACCCAGTCCCTTAGCTGTTGGTTTCTGACATTCACCTGGGAAATGGTTCTCAACCAGGAGTTCCTTATGAGGCATCTGGTACGGAGAGGAGACCTTTTGGATTACTACGGTCAATTGGAGCGGGGGCAGGGATGAAGATAAATGTCTTTCATGAGCTGTCAGTCATGTAGGACAAAGAATTATCCTACCCAAATGCTAAGAGTGCACGGAGTGAGAGACACTGACAGAGCCTAGCTTAAAACTTTGGTTCCTTTTAACTTGTAAATATAGCAATCTCCCCTTATTTGTAGTTTCGCTTTCCGTGGTTTTGGTTACCTGTATTCACCTGTGATCTGGAAGCATGTGATCCTCCTTTTGACGAATCATCAGAAGGTCAATCAGTAGCCTAACACCATGTCGCAAAGCCTACATCTTTCACCTCACGTCATCTCATCAAGCAAGCATTTTATCATCTCACATCATCACAAGAAGAAAGGTGAGTACAGTAAGATATTTTGAGGGAGACCACGGTCACATGACTTTTATTATAGTACTGTATATTGTTATAATTGTTATATTTTATTATTAGTTATTGTTGTTAATCTTTTACTCTACCTAATTTATAAACTAAACCGTCTTCGGTACGTATGTATGGGAGAAACATGGTATATACGGGGGTCCGCACTTTCTGCGGTTTCAGGCATCCACTAGGGGACTTAGAATGCACCCGGATGGACAAGGTGGACCTACTGTACCGGAGTTGTCACTCAGAACTTATCATAAATGCCATATTCTTTCCTTGGAACTAGTTTTGATGAACAGACTGGTAAGAGCTGGTGGGAAGAGCACATGTAAATTAATTTCTTGGGAATAATGCTCTCATGGGAGCAAAGAAGATAAGAAGGGAAGAATCTATGTGTGGCAGGTACTGTTGGTTGGCTGACCCACAGCAATTTCCAACCCCCTCCCTTCTTGTCTCCTTTCACTAACGAAGTGGAAAAAACTAATTGACTTCCTCAGCTTTCCTTGTAGATGAGTGACCATGTGACAAAATGCTAACCTGTAAGATAGAAGTGAAAGTCTGCCCTGGGTGAGAGGAGAGGCTTCTGGTAAAATATTGCTCTCCTGGTAAAAGTCATGATGTTGCCCACTCCCCTTTTCCCTACCCTGAGTATAGATGTAATGTTCAGAGCCATCCTAAAACATAGGACGAAAATCATGCCAAAGAAAAGCCAGTACACTGAGTATGGTAAGGAATAATAGAAAGAGTCTGAACCTCAGTTCATCCTGGAGCAGCCAAATTAATTCTGGCAACTGCTACCCTTGATCTTGTTATGTGAGAAAAAGAAACTCCTTATTGATTTGAGACAGTTGGGTTTTCTATTATTTCTAGCTGAACACATTGCTAACAATATAGAATCAAAGGAAAATTTCCTATGTATGCATAATTTTGCCTATGTCTGTGTCTATGCCTTCATCTTCCCAGAATATTCTGTGAATCAGGATCACCCTACTCTGTGTCCTAAAGAGTAGCCGAACTTGACAAGGCCCTCATTGAACTAATTTCAACCTTTACTGAGAGTCTACTACTTAAAAGGCAATATAGTCAAAATAAAAATGAATAAAATATAGTCCCTACATCAGTAAGCTTGAATTTTGAGACAAGTAAGAGAGACAAATGATTTTACTGAATCATTCTGATTCATTCTATATTAGAATCCTTAATGTCATTGATTTGGAAAGCTGTGGTCTGGAGGTGGAGAGACTGGAGGCAGGGAGGCCAGGGAGGAAGTTACTGCTATCATTTAGACAAGGGCAGTGTCTACACTACAGTCTCACGCAAGAGATGGCATTGCTCAGTGGCCAAATATGATAGAAGGCAGAGCTTCAGAGTTATCAAGGACAAATTCCTCTTTTTACTTGAACAATTGGCCTTTCAACTGCTTTCCCACATTTTCATGAACCTGTTCACTGAAATCATCTATTCTCATATCAAAGTCTGATTAAACATCTACGGTATGCTTAGTGGAAGTGTTGCTTAGTGGTCAAGAGTGTATACTCTGGCTTTGAATTCTAGCTCTGCTACTTACAAATGTGGATTTGTACTTAGGCCATTTACTGAAAATCTCTGTGCCTTAGTTTTATCCTCTGTAAAGTGGGGATAAAAATAACACTACTTTATACCACTGTTGAAATGATTAAATGTGATAATGTATGTTAAATGTGTAGAACATTTAGTGACAGCTTAATAAATATTAGCTAATATGTATACAGCACTGGATGAATGACTGGGAATGTGAAGAGGGATACAAAGAATGTTAGGGCCATAAGCCTGCCACTTAGGGGTTTAACACTATGGGGGAAGGGGCATGAAGGGGGTGATTCAGTTTGTTAAAGTTACCTGGGAGAAGGGACAGAACTGAGGTAAGTCTTAACTGTAGCAATCTAACATACACTATCTGGTTCTCTAGGGACTTCAAGCCAGGTTTTGTGTAGGTACCTCAAGCCTGGTGATTTTTTTACGTTTTGATTTTAATTCAAGTATAGTTAACATACAGTGTTGTATTGGTTTTAGTTGTACAATATAGTGATTCAAAAATTCTAGACATTCCTCAGTGCTCATCGTGATAAATGTACCCTTTAATCCCCAACACCTATCGCACCCATCTCCCCTGCTCCCTCTCCTCTGGTGACCATCAGTTTGCTCTCTGTAGTTAAGAGTCTGTTTCTTGGTTTGTCTCTCTCTCTCTCTCTCTTTTTCCCATTTGCTTATTTGCTTCTTAAATTCCACATATGGGTGAAATCATACGGTGTTTGTCTTTCTCTGACTGACTTATTTTGCTTAACATTATACTCTCTAGCTCCATCCATGTTGTTGTAAATGGCGAGATTTCATTTTTTATGGCCAAATAATATTCCATTGTATATATACACCACATCTTCTTTATCCATTCATCAATCAAAGGACACTTGGGCTACTTCCATAATTTAGCTATTGTAAATAATGATGCAATAAACATAGTGGTGCATATATCCTTTCGAGTTAACATTTTTGTATTCTTTGGGTAATTACCCAGTAGTGCAATTACTGGGTTGTAGAGTAGTTCTACTTTTAATTTTTTGAGGAACCTCCATACTGTTTTCCAAAGTGGCTGCACCGGTTTCTATTTCCACCATCAGTGCACAAGGGTTCCTTTTTCTCCACATCCTTACCACCACTTGTTTCTTGTGTGTTTGATTTTAGCCATTCTGACAGACGTGAGGTGACATCTCACGGTAGTTTCGATTTGCATTTCCCGATGATGAGTGATGTTGAGCATCTTTTCCTGTGTCTGTTAGCGATTTGTATGTCTTCTTTAGAGAAAAGTCTATTTGTGTCTTCTGCCCATTTTTTAATTGGATTATTTGTTTTTTGGGTGTTGAGTTGGACACTAATGCTTTATCGGATATATCATTTATAAATATATTCTCCTATTCAGTAGGTTGTCTTTTAATTTTTTTAAATTTAATTTATTAATTCCAATACAGTTAACATATAGTATTATATTAGTTTCCGGTATACAACATAGTGATTCAACAATTCCATACATCGCCCAGTGCTCATTATGACAAGTGCACTCCTTATTCCCCATCACTTATTTCGCTCATCCCTCTACCCATCTCCCCTCTGGTAACCATCAGTGTGTTCTCAATAGTTTAGAGTCTATATCTTGGCTTGTTTCTCTCTCCCTCTCTCTCAGTTGTCTCTTAGTTTTGTTGATTGTTTCCTTTGTTGTGCAGAAGGCTTTTATTTTAATGTAGTCTCAATAGTTTATTTTTACTTTTATTTCTCTTGCCTTAGGAAACATATCTAGAAAAATATTCCTATGGCCAATGTCGGAGAAATTACCGCCTGTGCTCTCTTCTACGATTTTTATGGTTTCAGGTTAATCAATTTTGAGTTTATTTTTGTGTGTGGTGTAAGAAAGTGGTCCATTTTCTTTCTTTTGCATGTAGCTGTCCAATTTTCCCAAAACCATTTGTTGAAGAGACTATCTTTTTCCCATTGCATATTCTTGCTTCTTTTGTCAACAATTAATTGATCATATAATTGAAGGTTTATTTCTGGACTTTGTATCCTGTTGCATTGATCTGTGTGTCTTTTTTTGTGTCAGTACCATACTGTTTTGATTGCTATAGCTTGGCAGTATAACTTGAAATCTGGGATTGTGATACCTCCAGCTTTGTTTTTCTTTTTCAAGATTGTTTTAAGCCTGCTGATTTTTGATACTCACACACACATATACCACGCCAAAATCCTTCACAGCAAATGTGAAGCTAAATGTGCTGACATGGGACTGAGTAGTTTTCCTAAGGCAGCTGGTGGTAAGCTTTGGTCACAGACCCTCTGAACAAGGTAGAGTCAAGTCCACCTGCTTGTTAGGACTGGGGAAAGATAAATGTGATTATTTATACTTTCATATACGTATGCAAAAAGGATTTGCAATGTCATCTACACAACACAATAGGACAAAAAGTAGAGGAAATCTTAGAGTAAAATTAAAGAAATAAGAATAGGAAAACAAGATTTAGTCTGGGTTAGTAAGGCTTGGAGAGAATTTGTTGGACTCTCTTAAACTGCAAAGAGAAAAAGGAGTAATTCAATTTTAATCTAACAGAAAATTGATCAAAATACTTTACATGAATGGCTGTCTTTGTCATTTTTTTCAGGAAGGTGGCAATATTTTTATTTATAAACAACGTGTATAGTTTTATATAAATGTATGGTTAATCTTAGTGCTCAGGAATGCATATATCCCAACATCATCTTGTAAATGTATGAGTTTTCTGAGATTGAATTACATCATTACGCCCACATAGATATGTAAACTTCATGCTGCATTTATTTAACACAACAAGACCCAGTTACTAAAACATCCTTTGTGTCTTTCGTTTCCACCACATGATATTGTTTAGAGTAGTGTTTTGGTTCCAAGCACATAAGACATTTTTTAAATAAACGAGAATTTATTTTCCTTGTGAGGATGTGGGTTGTCTATTGGAAGCATTAGCAAAGCCATTCTTTGGGGCTTAACGTTTTCATTTGCGAAGAGATCTATAGGAATGTACAGTAAGTAAATTGTCAGAGGTGAATATAAGGCATCTCTAAGTGTCCCAATAACCAGGATTGGAGACGTCCCTTCTTTGTATTTCTTTCTCCTGCCCTCACACGCATGTATGGAGCCGTAAACCGATCCCGTTTACTCAGCTGTTAGTAGGTGCGGATGATCCTGTGACAGCCCCCTACCTGTTTTTACCACCTCCATTTGTGGACATACACAGGGCTGAGGGGCAAATACAAGGAAGACAAAACTCATCTCCCATTCAGAGATGGAGCCCCAGAACTTCATTCCTCCTGTCCCAAAAGGCACAGAGGGGTGCTTCTTTGCGATTTTGCATCTTTTAGCATATTTGGCTAGAGAGCTAGCCATTAGGTAATGGACAGATGAAAGTGCTGATGAGAAATTGTGCAAAAGCATTGCCATTGGTGTATCAGAGAAGTTTTATTGCAATGAATAGGAAAGAGACCGTTGAAATGAGTTTTTTTTAAATATTTTTTGTCATTTATAATAAGATTTCAGATTGCCTTTTTTGTAACACAGCAGAGATGCAGAATAGAATTTCTAACAAAAAGCTATTAAGAAGACTTTTTTTGTTTTTAAAGCAGACTACAGGGTTTTGTTTGTTTCTAAGATTCACAAACGTTAATATTAATTCAGTTGGTGGTAAAGTTGTTAAATTGGAAAACAAAAGGAAAAATAAAAACCAAAAGAGTAGTTTTCTCCATTTTTATGTGGTAGAAGAAAATAGAACTAAGAAACTTTTCAGGTAATCAGTGTGAGCTTTAGTTCTGTATTTAACAAACTACCCTTTGATGTGTTTGAAATAACCTATAAATGGGTAGGCGTGTTCCATAAATAAATAAATAGCCTAACTCTACTTTTTCATCTTGATGTTTAATAATACTTCATAATGAGGACACATAAATTATTTTATTTAAAAATTAAATAAAAATTTGTGAAGCTTGGTTTACTTTATATTTATAGTAAATTATTATACTATCGGAAAGAGAGAGGGAGAGAATGCTGCTAGTATTTATCCTTTTCCTCTTTCTTTGAGTTGGCCTCATCCTAATGAAAATTTGTGATTATTATGCATAAGCTAACTCCCCTAAATGCCTTTATATCTGTATTTGTATTTAAAAGAGAGGAATGAATGATTAATTTCCTTTATTTTCAGGAATTAGAAATTATTGAGATATATGTCCTTGTATTCACATCCGTGGCCAGTTTTATGATTATTCCCAATGATTCTCCAGGTACTTTGTTCCATCTCACCATGAATTATTTGAGTGACTGGGTTTCCCGTATTTGCATAATAAAATATTTCATGATGGAGTGGGAAAAGACTTCTCAGCTTCTGGGCTGTAAATGGTAATAGGAACATTTGAGTATTGGTGAGGTTTTGTCTTCTATTCTTGAGGCTCATGACCAAATATGGAAGGGTTTCTGGTATCAGTATTGAAGGACATTTGAGTATCAAAAATGCACATGGTACTTTCGGGAGCGTGCCAAGAGAATCAACAAGACATGATCTCCAGTTAACTGAGGCTCATATTAAAAAAATACAACCTGCCCATTTCCAGTTCTCTCTCAGAAGTGGTCAGAGCCTGCCTAGATGACTTCTAGGGTTTGGACCACTATGTTTGTGGCCCTGCCAGCCAGCAGACTTGCAGAGAAAGTAGATGCTTTTCCTGCTTAAATCTATTCGTTACTTTTTTACTAGACTTATTTCCTGTTGAACAGAAAGTCATCATCTAAAGCCTTGCTTGTTGTGTCTTTCTCATTAAATGCTAAGTCAGAAAACAGTTTTCTTTTGTTGTTGTTGTTGTTGTTGTTGCAAGAATGAACTTTTTATATCAAGCAGCTGGCCAGCTTCTATATAATTATGCCGTATAACCGTAAAAAGCACAAAAACTAAAAAAAAACTGTGAAAAGCTACAATAGGGATACAAAACCTCAAAACTAAAATAATTTCTATAGATTCCATGCTTTATGATGTTTTACTACTCAAATCAATGTTAAGGAGGATTTTCCCCCCAACATTGATGATACTCTACTGGACCACAGAATTTTGATTATATACATATGTTTCATCATTTGAAGGACATTAAAAGTTCTTCACATCCTGCCTCCTTACCTCTAGTGTTACTTCACTGACCACAATTTGCACAAACAACCCTGTATATCATAAAATTGTAACCGTGAAACTATGTTCAGCATATGTATCCTTTTTTTAAAAAGATTTTGTCTATTTATTTATTTTAGAGAGAGAGAGTGGGTACGGGGGGGGGGGAGGAACAGAAGGGGAGAGAGAGGGAGGGGAAAAGAATCTCAAGCGGACTTTGCACGGAGTGTGCAGCCTGATACGGGATTCCATCTCACGACCCTGAAATCACGAGCTCAGTCAACACCAAGAGTCGTTTGCTTAACTGACTGAGCCACTCAGGCGCCCCTCAGCAGATGTATCTTATTGTAAATTTCTCTGATTAAATTTGGACACCTGGAAATGGGGGAGAGGACAGGTACATTTTGTTGGGAAAGAGATGAGAAAAAATGAGAATGTTTGTGGCCACAAGGCTTCTCTTATGGGGCCAAGGAAGCCCTGCTACCTTGATAATGGGAGGAAGATGCTATAAAGTTCATTTAAAAAAAAAGGCAAAAAGTGCAGAAAAAAAGAGATTTGAAAGGGTACACAAGGTTATCTATTTCACATTTCTGACCAGAGAAGGCCATATCTAGACACCACACTGAAAAAAGATCTGCCAACTTATGACTTTGTAAGAAGTAAATGAGCAGATGATTCATGCAAATTTATTCTAACCACAAAATGAATTTTGAAAGCCCCAGAAGTTTAGAAATATAAATATATGCTTTATTCTAAGTCCATTGAGCATAAAAAAAAGTTATATAAGGTAAGTCTAAGGATGGTATGCCAAAATAATATAAATAGTGAGATCAGAGAGTGGAGGCTTGAGGTAGGCTGAAATATGCAGGGGAAGTTATGAGGAGGCCACATAAGAGATCTGAGCAATTGGTAGGATTTAAATAGATCAGCGGAGAGGAAAGGAGCTGATATTCCAGAAGGCAAGAAAAGCATGAGCAAACACAAGAGGATGGGTTTTCCATAGCATGCTTTGTGGACAGAATGGTGAGCACAGCAGTCTTCTCAGTGGGGCAGTTCAGGTGGGATGGGCCAGCGTGTGGAAGTCATGTCTGATCACACAGCTGAGGAGTCTGCACGCAATGGTGGTGCCACAGAACAGGTGATCTATGTCTAGTTAGAAGCATTTAAAATAATCATGCTTCTCGTAATGCGCCTTTCACTTACGGTTTTAATATACTTGATTACCCTGTGTAATCTATGAAAACTACACTGGATATAAAAGCGAAGGGTGGAGTGAGATGACTAGCATTTATTATATGCCTGCCAGGCACTATATATATATGTTAAAAGATACTGACTATTAGTTACTAACTGTATGACTTATGCAAGTCAATCTTTCTGTGACTCTATTTACTTGTATATAAAGTAAGGATAATAATATCCCTCCAACTATGTACCTACCTGTCCACTCATACATCTAATGGATTGGGAAATTGTTAAGGGAGAGTCTCCTTTATGGTTAGCATGTATAATGAACTCAACAAATATTTGTTCAGTGGATACTTGAGTGGGCTGTTTGGAGGAATAAGTGACTTGAGTACCAACTGAGAAAAGTATAAACAGGGGAGTAATACATAAATGAAGGAAAAATCTTTTGCTTCTGTCCCAGGTCTCTGCAGAAATTCTACTAATTCTGGTCAGAGCAGAGATTCATTTCCACCTCATATTCAGGCTACCCAACTTGAGATAGGCCGCTAAAGCAAGGACACTTTCATGGAGTCACCAAACCCTTTCTTTTTATTCCTGGCAAACAGCCAAACAACATCTTCTTACCTTTCCTGCAGTAAAGTGAGGCCATGTGACTGAGTTACATAGATAATGTTATGTGGGTGGATATCATATACAACCATAGCCCCTCAAATCTCCAGGGATTGAGCCGGAAGTGTCCTGCAAGATTCTCTACATTCTCTCTTTCCGAATCTGCTGGCTGGATGACACCTGGGGACTAGGAAGCCATATTAGTTTGTTGGGATGGCCATAACAAAGTCTCATGGACTGGGTGGCTCAAACAGTAGATTTTATTTTCTCACAGTTTTGGAGGCTAGAAATGTAAGACCAAGGTATTGGCAGGGTTGTTTCCTTCTGAGGGCTGTAAGGGGAGAATCTGTTCCAGGCCTCTCCTTGGCTTGTACTGTGCATAGATGACCGCCTTTATCCTGTACCTTCACATCTTTCCTCTGTATGTGTCTGTGTCAAGTTTCCTCCTCTTCTAAGGACATCAGTCATAGTGGATGAAGACCCACCCTAATAATGTCATTTTCACTTACTTGCCTCCGTAAAGACCATATCTTAAATATGGTCACATCCTGAGATAACCGGCAGTAAGTACTCAAATAGATGAACTTTGGGGTCTCGAGATACAAGTAAGGTCATAACAGAAGCTATGTGTTAATGTTAGGGGGGGGCCTAGATACTCCGTGTCCCTAACATGCACCGACTATGACATGAGCTAGAAAAGTTTATTATTTAACTCACTGAGGTTTAATTTATTGTAGCAGTTAGGATATCTTGACTAATACAGATATTGTGTAATATATAATAAAAACCTAAAATATATTGTATCGTCATACCAGTGGGTGTGGTGTGGTGTAGGTAACAATGACACTAGTATTAAAGACTGAAAAAATGGCAATCCATGTAACATAGTGGCAAATTATTTAGTGAAGTAAAGTGTCACCTCTTATATTTTGGACAGCAGATAAGTCTACATTGAGAAATAGCTCTAAAGAAAATAGTAAAAAGAATCGAACTATCAATGTGTATTGACTACTGCTGGCTAAATAGGTAAGTCGGGAAAAAACTGGCAGAAATGAAACAAATGGAATTTAGAATTTTGAGGCCTTAAAGGGTTGGCAAAGGTGACCATTTCTAAGCCCCAATCAGTAGAAAATAAGATTGAAAAAATTAAAAACCCATTAATAGCCAAGCATTTGGCAAAGATCAGATTAAGAATGGGGTTTTCCAACTGAGCTTGATGGCACTGAGGTAACTGCCATTAAATTGAGACAGCAGGTGCAGAATGAAGAAAAAAAAAAGTATTTGAGAGTTATGCCTAGAATATAATTTTGGGGTGCTTACTTAGCTAATGGCATGAGTAAAGTAGATTAGGAACATTCTATATTTTTGAGTGAACCGCATTACCAGAGAAACTGCAAACTTCAAGCTTGGATTAAAAACAAAAAAATCTTCACTGTTTAAGGAGTAAGACCACCTTGGACTCCCAAGTTTTTCTAACAGGAAGCAGCCTATAAAAAATGCAGCCTATAAAAAAGAAGGGAATACTCCCAATTTTAGACATGACCAAAGATGTTGCATAAGGAAGAAGATTTTAGATGGTCAAAGGAGTATTCCCAAAGAGGGGAGTAAGGGTCTTTACGAGAAATCTTCCTCTACCCCCTACTCTATGCTAGAAGGCCCTCATAGTGTCTGACCAGGAGGATTTAAGAATTGTTTGTAACTCAAGTCAGCTTCTGTTTCCCAAATGGGAGTGTTTCTGGTGTGATTCTGTGCCTATTCCACCACTGAGTTTTGGGAGTATGTGAGTTGAGAGGCAGATGACTTGTGCTTCTTTTTAGTTCATAGTTTGTAAGAACTTGAGAAATCCACTGGAATTGATGGACAGCTTGATCATTATTGAAAGATCCTGGTCTTTGGGCTGGATGCAGTGATTAAATGGGGATTTGGGCTGCATCATATGGGGAGGTGGTGATTTTGTTCTGTGTTTGGGAGGAGAGGATGAAATAAATACGCAATGACCAGGAAGGCAGAGTGTGACAGAAACATTTTCATGTGCTCACCAAATCTATTCTTTTTCTTCTTCTTCTTTGCTTCTTCTTCTTCTTCTTCTTCTTCTTCTTCTGTCCAACTGGCCTGCAACAAAATTATTTTTCCCAGCATTTTCTGCAGTTAGATGAAGCCATATAACCGAGGTCTGACCAGTAGAATGTGTATGGAAAAAATATATATCTTTTCTGGGCCTAACCTCTAAAATGTCTTATAAATTCTCCACAATCCCTCTTTCCTCATCCTCTTGTTGGGTGATACCAGAGTGGTCTTGACACCACAGTTGAAGAATGAAGAAGTTGGGGCCCCTGAATGGGTACATGGAGCAGAGTCAAGCCCCTCGCCTCCCCTAACCCTTTGTTCCCTCTGAACCTCATTAACTCTCATTGAACTGTGACCTCAGCAAGATGTGCACTGTTAGAAAGAGTAGAATAAGGCATTAAATATGTACTCCAAATAATACTGCCAAGGGACAAAAGAGAGAAATATCATTTTGAAACCAGGGAAGATTTGTTTGAGTTAGCATGTTTACAAAAAGCAAGGTACACTGGGATCTGGAGTTTGAAGAAAAGGGTTCCCCTTATTCTTGTGAGACCTTTATCATTGGGAAGAATAGGAATAAAGGGAAAGTGAATTCCTTAAAGTAGGTAAATTGTGAAAATATACATTAAACTCAAACTGCATTATGATACATGCCATAGCTAGCAACAAAGAAGGCATGCATGCTCAAGAAGCCTACCCTCTGAACAGACAAGAAACAAAAGCACACTGACAAGTGGTAAAGTGGGAGGGCATGAGGCAGCGAGATGACAACATTGTTTGTGTCCAACTGGCTATCCTGTCAAGAGGGGAAGTGAGAGAGAAAGAGCCATTAAGGACTCTGCTCTTGCTGGCCCAGACCTTATGTTTCTGCCCTGAATGAAGAAAGAAAAACAGCAGTCGAATAGCTCATAATAACAAATGAACAAATGGGTGGCATAAAGGACTGTGACTTGCTAAGTAAGGACTCTATGATGAGTCAGCCTCTATTTTGACCTCGACATATGAATAGGAGAATTATATCCAATTTGCTTTTGTTCTTGGCTTCAGCAATCTGTAAGCCATTGGATGCCATACAATAAGTAATTTAAGGTAGAATGCCGCCACCCCTGCGCGAATATCTTATGTTGAGATACGAGCAAATATTTGGATACAAAATGATTTTCTGTGATATTTTTTCCCTTCAACTTTGAGGATAATCATTTCAAGGAATTCCACAACTTGAAAAGGATTAGCGATACCGTGTTTCGAAACCAGATCTGATCTGTTTTTTAAGCTGTGCTGTATTTAGTTAGAGATGTGTTTAGTTGTGTGAATGTCTTGAGTCTGTCATTGGAATTGGTATTTCCCATCAAAACCAGACACTGCTTCTTGAGAAGCCAGAATAGGGTGCTCAGTGCTATTTGGTGGGATCATTTTCATTTTGCCTTCCACTGTGTGAAGCAGCATGGCAGTGGAAGAGCTGATACCATTCTCCTCTTTCTGTCTGGCCCGGAGAAGCTACCTTCAGTTGTTGTGCAGGCTACCGAGTTTTGTTTGGGGATTGCCTGTCTTAAGGAGCCATGTAATTTAATCACTTTCAAAGTTTTTAAAAGTGTAGAAATAGGAATTAAAAAGCATTATTTGGAGTTTAATTTGTATTCTTTCCAGAGAAGAGCTGTTGACAATGGTGGGGGATGTGGGGGATGTGATGAAGAAAAGTAATGAAGATTCTGGCGGTTCAAGATTCTATAATGAGCCACCAGCTTGTCAAGAGGTGGGGACCCAAGATCTGAGGAAATCAAGATTTTATCTGGGGTTGGAATAGACTAAAGTAAGGACCATTCTTTTTCCAGTTTGGCACTGAATTTTTAAATGGTCTAGGAATCATTGAGTATGGCAAAAGCCTGGCACATATCTCATCTGATTGAATAGATAAAAAAAAAATCATTCAGGGTAAAATGGTTTTCTATTGCTATTGTGTTATTTTGTCCAATTTTTCCCCCAAAGGTGTGATTTACATAACAAAGTTAGCAAAAAATTTCTAGGCCTAATTATCACTTTCAAAATAGAACCTGGAAATAAGCCATTGGTAACTGAAGATTACAGATTGTTTTTTAAAAAGCAAATCTTGAGTTCAGCTCAAATGTTCCCCTTAAAACTGGATTGTATTATTTTGCCACATCAAATCAAATGCCTTTTTGGCATCAGAGTAAGCAGCTCCAAGCTACTTCATAACTCAAGTGCTGTCGGCTTAGGCGATATTAAAGCTTTAGCTTTTTTAAAGTTAAAAAAAAAAAAGACAATTGTGCCTATATTGTTTATAATGACAATTTGCCTGTGTGGCATTAGACGTTAATCGGAAACCAAAAATATGTTCTTTTTCTTCAGTCTCTGCTCTGTTACAGAAACAGGAGAGGAAGTAGTTACAAGCATAGTCTCTAGGTTAGAGTTCCTGAATTCATACTCTGGCTCTCTCACTGCCCAGCTCTAAGTCCTTGGGCAGGTTTTGCAACCTCTCTATGTCTCAGTTCTTTCATCTGTAAAACAGAATAGTAATGACACCTCTTTCATGGGGTTTGTTGACAGGAGTAACTGAGTCAATACATGCAAAGCACTTAGCTCAGGCCTACAAATAGAAAGCATTCAGTATTTATTACACTCTGATATGTTCTCTGCATTGAATTCAGGAAGATTCAGACTTCTGTGCATATAAAGTCATACACGTACTAAGCTAGCTGAGAATTTTCTTTTAATGTAGAAATCCTAGAAATTAGTACAAAATGATTTTTTTCAATGTGGATACGATTTAAGCAATTTGTTTAAAAGGTTAACTAATTTAAATAATATTACCAAATACAGGCTTTTATGCCCAATTTTTCTTTAATAAGAGTTTCTTTTTTTCCTAAAACATTTGGATAAAAGCCCAACTTGTGTAGTTCAATTAATAAATGATAAATAATTTTTCAATTCTTATGGAAGAATTGAAATTTCAATTCTCTCACAAATGACTGAGAATCCAAAGTGCTTTAGATTGTACCAGGAGTAAGAAATAAATTCTTTGTGTTGAACTATTGAGGTTTGGGGCTTTTCTGTTACAGCAACTATGGTTATTTACCTTCACTAAAGAAGTTGGGTTTTGAACTCTCTAGTAGGACTAAGAATATAAGATTTGAAACTGCTGTTAAGTCCAGTGTTGTTGGTGGGTCCCAAGAAATCCTGCCTCAAGAGCACAGCAGAGAAAACTCCTTTGTTGAGATTTTAAAATTTTGTTGCATACCCACTGCATAAGCGGGTGCTATGTAAGATGTTGGGGATAAAAAAAGAATAAGAAGTGGTGCCTGGCAGGCTCAGTCAGAAGAGCATGAGACTTCTGATCTGGGGGGTCGTGACTTTGAGCCTTACGCTGGGTGTAGCCATTACTAAAAATACATAAGTAAATAAATAAAAACTCAAAAAGAACGATTTCTCAACATTTGCTGCAACATGGACGGCACTGGAGGAGATAATGCTAAGTGAAATAAGTCAAGCAGAGAAAGACAATTATCATATGGTTTCTCTCATCTGTGGAACATAAGAACTAGGAAGATCAGTAGGGGAAGAAAGGGATGAAGAAATGGGGGGTAATCAGAAGGGGGAATGAAGCATGAGAGACTATGGACTCTGAGAAACAAACTGAGGGCTTCAGAGGGGAGGGGGGTAGGGGAATGGGATAGACTGGTGATGGGTAGTAAGGAGGGCACTTATTGCATGGTGCACTGGGTGTTATATGCAACTAATGAATCATCGAAATTTGCATCAGAAACCAGGGATGTACTGTATGGTGACTAACATAATATAATAAAAAATATTAAAAAAAAATAAAGAAGACACAGTTGTTGTCCTCAAGGAGTTCATGAACTAATAGCAGCAACAGTGAAAAATAGAACATTTATTGAGTGACTCCTGCATGCCTTGCATTCATTATTTTCTTTATTCCTCATAAAAACTCTAGTAGGTAGTTATTCCTAGGCCCATTTTGAAGGGGAGGAACACAGGGTTGAAAGAAGTTAAGGAACTTGTAAGTATTTCAAATTCTGCTATAGAAAAAATATGCAAATAAAAGACAATAGGATTAAAGCTAATTGAATGCCTGCAATGCCTGTGGTACGCTGGGCATTATACTCTATAAGTATTGCATTGACTCTACATAGTATTTCCCCAAATGTATGTATTATTATTCTTAAGTTACACAGAAGGACTATAAGACTCAGAAAGGTTAAGTAAATTCCTCTAGATCACTCAGTTTGTAGTCGTGGAGTAAGAAATGTAAATCTGCATCTTTCTGGCTTCAAAACCCAAGTTTTCTTCACCACATCGAATGGTCTGTGCGAGGTTAGCGTAACGAGGGAGAACTGCAAGAGACGAGGCCAGATCATGATGAACCCTGCGGGCGGTGAGAGACCATTGAAAGATTTTGGCAAAGGAACATCAGATTTGTTTTTCAGAAAGAGCAGACTGGTAGCAGTTAAGAAGAATGATTATATCTTAAAGAGTTGTATAAATTACAACCACAATGCTACTTTCTTTCTTGACTCACAAGCATCACCAAGATGAAGGTCATGAACAAGGTACTTAGTCCGCCCTCTCTCTTTTTGGGACTTAGATTCTGTACTTTCCCTTTTTTCCAGGGTAGCTGACTCAGGCCCTGGTCCTAGCCAGTCTTGAGTCGAGGTCCCCAGCTTTTATGAGATGCCTGCTGCAGACCCACACCCTTTCCTGTGTGTACTTGTTCTTTTTCATATCTCTTTCCACATTTATTATATATATTATCATCTAGATTTAACTATGGGTGATAGTCTCAAATCGATGTTGTAAGAGAGGTATCTCTTGTGTGTTTTAACTAATGTAATAAGGTGGAATAGTGGTTGTTTGTTGGAATTATCAATGCTATATTATTTATCTAGCAGTGTATTGTATTGATTGAGAACTTGGGCTCTCTACAGGAACTGCCTGGGAGTAACAATTCTGCCAAGCTACTTACTAGCTGTTAAGCACTTTGCTCAAAGTGATTTAGTTTAGTAAATAATTGAAACACAGTACAAAGAATATCCTAGGCCATACGCTATATGCTTCACATATCACATTGCATTTAATAAGAACATAGCAGACCTTCATAGATACATGCTTTATGTATTTACTCTTCACTTCATGAGAATATGGTGAACCTGGATGGGAAGTGGGCATTATTTCCCAAGGTTGACCTCTTTGTGCATTACTTTCCTTATCTTTATAAGGATAGTAGTAGTAAGTATCTCTTAGGATTATTATAAAGATTAAATGAATTAATCTATTACTATGTGCCTAGCACACAGTAAGCCCTCCATTAATACTAACAATTACCTGATGAATCAAGGAATGGTTCAAAATAAAAGCTCGTGTCCTTTGAGACACAAGGATAAGGTATGAAAGGGGCATATTCATATAGGAGAAAAAAGAAAGAAAAAAATTCAGCAGGGAGAAACCAGAACCATTTTTTTTTCCAGCTGGTTTATTAGATTAAAGTACAGCAAGCTGACGAGCTGCAAAACTTGTGCTGTGTATCTATGACCACAAGTACAGAAATAGCACCAGTTTTTAGATTTAAACATCCTTGATAATTTATTGAAAAATCTTATAAAATGAATACTTTAAGCAATTACATGTTCACTGATTAAACCACAGAAACTAAACTTTAATGAAAGAAAATCAGCTTAACTCTTAAGTGTACCAATCTAATGGAATCCAAGTCAGAAAATGCTAAATTTAAATTCTGTGAAACTGAAAAATAAGCAGATGAAATTGCCTGTAAATATCAATTGGATGTCATTTTGATTTTTAACCAGTTTTATACATGTAAATAACATTCATTTGCATAAAGAGAATATTAGTTAGATTAAAATGCAATTTTATCAAGAAAAACTTATAGGAAAACAATCTGTAGAAAGAAAAAGGGACAGTGCTCATCAAATCAGACAGAGCTGAATATATGAGTGTCCTGAGCTCTCAGACGTGGTATTCCTCTCATTAAATGTCAGAATAATTGTCAAATTTTCCTCTACTAAACATTAAAATGATTCTTGACAAATGTGAGTGGCCATGCTGATCAGTTTTCCCATGCTGAGGCATGATCCAGTGAGAGTTCTGTTTAAACTGGCCTTTTTTCTCTGTAATAGATTATTGGGTCAAAAATACCAAATCATTCTGCCTTCACTCTTCTGAGTATTCAAGAGCTCTTCAACTCCTGATATATTGGTAACTTTAATTTCTTTATTCATTGGGTGTCCGTTCAAGGAAGGAATTTCAGAGATAAATTTCAAACTATATTTTCTAACTACTGAGGAAAATGTAAGTTAATTTTCTTATTTCAAGTTATTTTCTTCATGTGTCTGGATTTCTATGCTGCTTTTGTGCTTGGAGTTTTTGTTTGTTTGTTTGTTTTGTTTTTTAATGTTTTTTTATTATATTACGTTAGTCACCATACAGTACATCCCTGGTTTCTGATGCAAAGTTCGATGATTCATTAGTTGCGTATAACACCCAGTGCACCATGCAATACGTGCCCTCCTTACTGCCCATCAACAGCCTATCCCATTCCCCCACCCCCCCCCCGAAGCCCTCAGTTTGTTTCTCAGAGTCCATAGTCTCTCATGCTTCATTCCCCCTTCTGATTACCCCCCCTTTCTTTATCCCTTTCTTCCCCTACCGATCTTCCTAGTTCTTATGTTCCATAGATGAGAGAAACCATATGATAATTGTCTTTCTCTGCTTGACTTATTTCACTTAGCATTATCTCCTCCAGTGCCATCCATGTTGCAGCAAGTGTTGAGAACTCGTTCTTTCTGATAGCTGAGTAATATTCCATTGTATATATGGACCACAACTTCTTAATCCAGTCATCTGTTGAAGGGCATCTCAGCTCCTTCCACGATTTAGCTATTGTGGACAATGCTGCTATGAACATTGGGGTGCATATGGCCCTTCTCTTCACTATGTCTGTATCTTTGGGGAAAATACCCAGCAGCGCAATGGCTGGATCATAGGGTAGCTCGATTTTTAACTATTTAAGGGACCTCCACACGGTTTTCCAGAGTGGCTGTACCAACTTGCATTCCCACCAACAATGTAGGAGGGATCCCCTTTCTCCACATCCTCTCCAACAATTGTTGTTTCTTGCCTTGTCAATTTTTGCCATTCTAACTGGCATAAGGTGGTATCTTAGTGTGGTTTTGATTTGAATTTCCCTGATGGCTAATGATTTTGAACATTTTTTCATGTGTTAGCCATTTGTATGTCTTCATTGGAAAAGTATCTGTTCATATCTTCTGCCCATTTTATGATTTGTTTGTTTCTTGCGTATTGAGTTTGAGAAGTTCTTTGTAGATCTTGGATACCAGTCTTTTATCTGTAGCATCATTTGCAAATATATTCTCCCATTCCGTGGGCTGCCTCTTAGTTTTTTTGACTGTTTCCTTGGCTGTGCAGAAGCTTTTTATCTTGATGAAGTCCCACAAGTTCATTTTATCTTTTGTTTCTCTTGCCTTTGGAGATGTGTCATGAAAAAGTTTGCTTTGGCCCATGTCATAGAGGTTGCTGCCTCTGTTCTCCTCTAGGATTTTGACGGATTCCTGTCTCACAAGGAGGTCTTTCATTCATTTGGAGTTTATCTTTGTGTATGGTGTGAGAGAGTGGTCAAGTTTCATTCTTTTGCATGGAGTTTTTTCTCAAATACATATAGTCAGTTTGGGGAAGGATGAAGCCCCAGAGTTTTAAAAATGACTGGTTATGGGTTGGAGATAGTATAAATAAGGAGATGGTTCTATCTGCTAATACTAAACAATAAAGAAATAAAAAAGGATTCAGAAGAGCCATTAGTGAGGAATTAACCCCTCTATCCCTAGCCAGGTAATGTTTGGGAGTCAATAAAAAACTAGAGATGGTTGGTTTCTATTGTTTTGCCTTTTTCTCTAGAACCAACAGGCATCTGTTTGGAGTTGGTGGTGGAAGGTGGGTGTGTGAGTCTGTGAGTGTGTGTGTGTGTGTGTGTGTGTGCGCGCGCGCATATGCATGTGTAAGAAAACCAAGGTAGGAGCTGAAGTAAGGGTTGTATGGGAGCCTTTCTTTGTGAAGGTTTAATTCTTGAGATGTTGTTTGTGAGGTGCATTGGACACTCAAGGAGGAAGTCTTAAGTTTGCTGGATTTTATTTTATTTTGTTTTATTTTTTTAAAGATTTTATTTATGTATTTGGAATAGAGAGAGTACAAGCCAGGAGACAGAGGGAGAGGGAGAAGCAGCTCCCCACTGAGCAGGGAGCCAGATTCGGGGTTCCATCCCAGGACCCTGGGATCATGACCAGAGCCGAAGGGAGATGCTTAACTCACTGAGCCACCCAGGCGCCCCAGTTTGCTGGAATTTTAATATTGGTTCTGCCTGTTTTTATTCCCTTCTGAAATTCCACTAATTCCTTAGGAACTTTGCCGGAGTCTGTGCAGCCTGGTTAGTTATTCTTGTGGATACAGAAAGGCTAGTGTGGCAAAAGGAAGGGAGATCCATCTTATGTCTTCCTCTCCCAGGAATACTCTGCGTTGCGGATGGAGGTCTAGCAGTGAAGGGCATCCCACAGAGAAACCGTCAGGGAAGGAGCAGCTCCTGGGGAGGACATGGTAGTAAGAACGGGCTGTGATTGCAGCCATAGGACAGACGCCACCATTTTCCTGAAGGAGGTAGCAACCCCAGGGAACTTCTGGTTTCCTTATAAATACTTTAGTTTTGACCTGCTGCTGGTTGCTGGGCAACCCATCTCCTCCCCCATTTCCTCATATGCTTCTCAAGAAACATCTTACCTCTATGTGACATCTCTTCCTCTTCTTTTATCTTCTAGATTGTCCTCAATGTTCATTTAGAGATACCATAAATTTTCATGTTAAAAAAATGTTATTTGCAAACATCACTTTCTCGGTGAGACCTTCCCTGGACACTTTATTCATAATTGCTCCCTCTCCTCTACCAATATTCCTTACCCCCTTTCCCGATATATTCGTCCCATTGCATTTATTCCCATTCCCGTGCATTATGTATGTTACTCGCTGATCTATTTCTCCATATAAAAAAAAAGCTCCATGACGGCAGAGATTTTATCTTTTTTGCTCACTCCTGTATATTTCCAATGTCTAGAGCAATGTCCTGTTCTGGTGGTCATGCAACGAGTGTCTGAGGAATGTTGATGCAGTTGACAAATGAAAGTCCCTGTTCCCTTTCGTTATGTGCAATGTTCAGGTGAGTCCCAGTCTCACAGGGATAACTCCTTGAAGGTTAGTTTGAGCCATCCAATCCAATGGTGACAGTCATATTCTTCTCAGGCTCAGTTTTTGCACCATAGTTTCCTTTAGCAAACTCTGCTTTCTGTGTTACTGTGGCTCCTTTGGACTTTCAGGAGCCTCTCACCTGCTCAGATACCTACTAGTACTTGCTGAACGTAATGTGTTAGTACAACCGTTCGAGCTCTTCTGCCTTCCCCTTCATGGTCTCAGTCAGAGGTGTTGCTCCTTGAACCACTGATAGGTCTGACCTCCTGGGGCTTTTTGTGCTTGTCTTCACCAATGTCGTCTTCACCATCATCTTTGCCACCTCCCTCATCAAAGCTCTTCCTCCTTCCCAGGGCTAATGGATGCTTCCCTGATTCAGATGTTTGGAAACAAACAAAAAGTCCAAGCAAAAAACTGTTCCTAGAAGGGCATGCACATGGATTCTATATGCTCCCACTCTCGTTATGAAATCCTTGGGAATGGAGAAAACAGAAAGTCCAAACCGCCAGGGCCGTTAACAGTTCCTTGCCCACCTGTGGGTTTGTTTATGGCACAGCAGCACAGACTGCCTCTCTTGGCTTCCCAGTGCTCTCTCTGACCCCTCTGGCCCTTTGCCTCCTACTGCAAATCTTGTGCTTGGAACTGTTTCTGGTTCTATGCTTGATCTCAGGGCTAGATGTTTTGGGCCGTCTGGTCTGGAATTAGGACTCTGAGTCCCCTTTGGCCACAGCCTCCAGCTAGCCCTGACTGTTGTTCTCCAAGACGCTACTACTCCTGGAGCTCAGGAGGTTCAACCCAAAGGGTTGAAGCCTTTCAGTCCTTGTTGAGATGGCTGATTTCAACTAGGGCGGAATAGAAATGGACAATGAGAAATCAACACCTGAATCCATGTGTCCTGGAGCACTGGATCTGCTGATGGCAGAAACAGAGTTAACCCCAAGAAAATTTAGACAACCACTCTGCAGACTTCTGCTGTTCACCGCCAGCATCGCCCTAGACCAACTCTCAGCAGAGAAATCTCCCCTTCTCCAATTTGACCTGGGCTATGGGACGATCTTCTTAAAGCACATGCATGTTGCCTAACAAACTCTGCCTTTTCTTGTGCGGGGCAACAGTTGACTCCCTCACAGATTACAGGGCTGAGGTAGCCCAGGGGGCTTTCTTTGGGACTTTAAATGTCCTTGGAGTAAGGCATTGCTCACAGCTCAGCTCTTCCCCCAGGGGCTCTCAACCTTGGGGCACATGGCACATATTTGGTATCAAGAGCAGACTAAGGGTAAGGAGGAATGTTACATCTTTCAATCAAACAGCAGCTCTCAGGCCAGGTTGGGGGTGGGGGAAGTGGGTGAGGGTTACTCATATATCATATGCCCACTTGGGAGTCTTGATGTCATCAGGTCTATGATGGCAATAATCCCTTATGTATGTACATATGGAAACAAATGCGGTATCTTGAACAATTATTTGATTTTAAAATAGTTGTGGGGAAACATTTATTGAGCACCTACTATATATATATATATATACATCATTGGGCTGGGAGATGGAAGTGCTGAAGTTTATAATGAACAAATTCTATTCCCTGCTTTCCAAAGAGTTTCCTGTTTTGTGGGGGAGACAGATAAGCACAGAAATAATACAAAAGGGTAAAAAAGGGGGCATGGCAAGTGATGAGTGTGGAGGCTGAGAATGGAAGTAGCCAGCAAAAGTTTCTAATTTTGAGCATTAGTGTTACAGTGCATGTGGCTTTTATTTCTTTTGCAAAAGGAAGAATAAAAATTCTGTGATCTTTTTTTATAAGACTATTAAGCTAAACTACTTCCAACAACTTAGAGAAATTTGGTTATTCATGAGAATAACACCTTTTCTAAAAGAAATAAAGTTAATTTTCTACTCTTCTGCAAAGGAGGTCATTAATTATACATTTTAGATTTCATCAATTTCAGTTAGATGAGACTAACATTTTAACTAGATGTCAAGGAAGACATAAGATATTAAGTTAAATACACTGGATGACAATAAATGGTTATTAAAGAACATAATTCTGTTACTCTTATAATTTTCTCACTTGGGTATCTAATTGAAGGCCTGAGTTTCACATTTAGGCAGATAAGTCAATGTATAGCAATTCAGTGAGTGTTAAACAAAAGCTTCTAAATCATTGAGTCATTTCCAAATTAAGGACAGATGGATGGCATTTTTTTTTAAGCACTTAAAAAAACAAAATCAACAAAACACTGGCATCCACGGTAGTAACCGTCTATCTGCAAAAGAATCAACATACCTCTTATCCTGCTCCCACTAGGAATTTACTATTTTTGAGATAGGAACTTTATCTTGAAAAAATTTAATGCATGTGATTCTGTGTTTTGGTGACTCTCATTGCCAACAAATGTAGAAAAAGAAGGAAGGAAAAGCTAAGAGCACTCGCTGTTTGGCATGTTTGGTGATTTTCCCAGGTTGCTCTTCTGTGTTCATCTTCTAATGTTTTTTAAAAATTGCCCTGTTTGGACAGCCCCCTATCAGGAGAAACGGGAAGTAACACCACACTGTCTCTGATGCTGCATGGGGGAGCCAGAGCCATCTTTCATTTTTTCACATTGTCTTCTGCTTGCTTGGCCCAGATTCACAAACGGAGAATTGTTTCTTTTGAAAATTCTTTTTTCTTAAGGAATCCAATGAGATATATTAATGAATTTTGTTTTTATTAAACCAGTGGGGAGGGGGGTATTCACGTTCCAATGAAGATTTGAATTAATTTCTAGAGTAGAGTTTGGGGATTAAAAAGTTCCTTTAAACCCTTTGAATGCACACATCTGCAGTGACATTTGGATAGTTGAGACAGCTGTGTGATGAAAGATTGATCATGTGGCTTGCATCTGTTTGACCCTGCTTTCTTGTCCTATGATGTATTCCATAAGTACAGTCAAGCGGTAAGACTCTAAGGGAAGTGAGAAGTGGGGTGAACCGTGGCACGCAGAAGTGAGGAGGGTAAATCAGACTCATCTTTGATTTGGGTCCTGCGTGGAGACTCAGGCTGGCCATACATATTTTCCCTAGATTTTTGCATGTCACTGTTTTTGTATTTGCTCAGTCTCCATTTGGTTTGGTCTGTCCCTGTTCGATTTTGAGTTCCTCAAGAGGTATGGTTCTTATCTTCTGCTTCCTGTTTCCTCCTGCAGAATCTATTCCAGTACTTCACACATAATGTCAACTTAATAGATAATTATTAACAGACGGATCTTTTCCTTCCCAGGAACGGACTGAAATTGTATTCCTTTTCCTTTTTTCCTTTTTTTCTTGTTTGCTTCATGTTGCTCTATGCAAAATCAGTGACCTTAATCTGCAGTGTGGTGCATAAAGAAAAGAGATCACTAGAGTTGACACAAATTTGAAACAGCAAAGAAATGGGTCATCCAAACTGAAGTCAACAGTGTGGAGACTTTATGCATAAAAGAAGCCCCTGCTTTGTAAGTGGTCCCTTACTATTAGTAACTGTCATTTATTTTTTGTTTCCAACTATTATGGACTTGATTTTCTTCGGAGTGGCTTTGAAAGACCCCTAAGAGCAAACTCATCATTTAACAATGCTTATTTATTCACAGTTTTACCCTCTTTTCAATGTGATATACAGGCATTAAACTGCAAGATTCCTGTTAAATGTGGTTGGAGCCAAGGAGATAAATTCCCAGTGCAATGAAGGGGGAAAGAAAGAGAGAGAGAGAGAGAGAGAGAAAGAAAGAAAGAAAGAAAGAAAGAAAGAAAGAAAGAAAGAAAGAAAGAAAGAAAGAAAGAAAGGGGGAAAGAAAGAAAGAGAGAGAGGAGAAAGAAAGAAAGAAAGAAAGAAAGAAAGAAAGAAAGAAAGAAAGAAAGAAAGAAAGAAAGAAAAAAAAAGACTCTTTAGTATTCTTTAAGAGGAAGAGGCAATTACAATTTTGTAGGTTTGGGAGAGTTCCCCTTTTTTTCCTTTTTCATTCTGTCATCATTTTTGCTTTATTAGAAAACAAGTACCATCTGTTTTTTATATGAAAAGGTTTCTTAATTGTGTTTATATGCAAGCCAATAATTCCAAGCAACATGATTAATATAAAGCAATAAATAAATGACTTCAAGAAAATACTTACAAAGGCCACTACCCTTGAAGTTTCCAGTTTTTCTCACATACTCAAGTTTCTTGGGTAAAATCCTTCTTGATTTCCCAATTGTTACAAATTTTTATTGCAATTATTACTGAAAAAGGAAGGTCACTAGGAGTAAATTTAATCACTGCACAAAAGAGAAAATTTGTAGCAGCTACCTGAGCTATGGCTTATCTTTCTGAGGGCAATTGGATAAATCTAGAGCCAAAGAAACTAGTATTTAAAACCCCTTTTTAGCCATGTCCTCACAGGAAAAGCCTGTCTAGACAGCAGGGCCTATTAGGTCAGGAAAAAGTCAGACTTTTCAGTTTGATAGAGATTTTCCCACATAATTATATTGTAATATGGAGTCTAGAAATACTTATTCCAGTACATAAAATAGTTAAGATAATCCCACTGACTCTCACCGGCTAAATGTTTTAGTTCAACTCTTTGTTAGATGGTCCCTGTTGATTACGTCGTTTGAAGATGCTTTCCCTAGTGCATATAGTGGCTTGTATAAGCAGAGCACAATGCTCTGCTTATACAAGTATTCAGTTAAGGCAATTGTGGAATGAACATGAATTTTTTCCCTCATCTTCTTTGTTCTAAAGTAAATTATAAAAATAGATTTCAGAAGGAAAAATATCTAGTTATTCAGAACATTTTGCTATTCGGATCACAGACCACTTTAAACATTTTGGAAATCGGAAATTTAGCTATAATGCATTTTTACATACAGTGGCAAAATTGATCAGTGATAATCCACGACAAAAACATCATTTAGTATTTAATGCTTGTGCACCCTATAGGTACCAAGGCCTATGCTAACCTCTAGAGACACAATGTTTTTTCCTTATGGAGGTTATAGGCTAGGTTCTGAAAGTAGAGAAATAAAATGGCACTTGAGATGTGTGTGAGCATTCAGGGAATTAATCCTCTGTTAATAGTTGTTCTTCCAATACTAACAGATGCCTTGAACAGGATATGAGGTGCACTTCCGGGCACAAGTAGGGTTATCTTAGTCTTGGTGAAGACAAATAGAAAAGAAGCTTTAGATATCTTTGAACTTGGACTAAGGAAGGGCAGAACAGATATTTCACTATCTAGTTGAGGAAGTGGAAAGGAGACCCAAGAGAAGTTGGGTCATCATTTGTATAAGGTGGGAAAAGAAAATGGAATTAGAAAAAAAAAGAGAATGGAATATATATATTCAGCCTCATGTGTCCATATTTTATACCTCGCAATCTTGAAGAAAGCTTTTCTATCTTCAGTTGGTGTTCCAGTATGAAAAGCCAATAACAAAGGCAATAAATCCCAACCCCATTTGATTCTGAAATCTTAGTCTCTTTTAGTTTATTAATATGACCTTGGAAATAATGACCTTGGAAACTCAGTAAAATACGTAGAGTTATTGGTGGTAAATGTTGTAGCTGAGAACAGTATGTAATTTAGCTATATACTAATGTAATACTAATGTAATATATAATTTATAATACTAACATAATACTAATATAATATGTATTGCTAATATATATGAAATTTAGCTCTCTTTCTATATTATTTTATCGTGGATGAATAGTTGTGTATGGGTCCTTAATTTCTGTGTTCAAGTATATGTTTACTTCAATCTCCTCTAGATATACTGATGGCCAATATCCATAAGGATTAAAAACCACCAAATTAGCAAATTCACACATTTTCTCCATAACACATGGTTCATTACACAACTGAGGGATCAAAGTCCTGTGCTATGAAAGTATGTTTGCTTTCCACACCAGGGAGCCAAGTTTAGCAGCACTTGAGGAATTCAAACAGAACGTGTGTTTACTAGCCAGGGGGATGTAAAGGCAAAATCAGATAAATGCCTAGGGTATAGAAAGATCAACACAGGCACAATCTCTCCTGTTTGCTTCGAGTTCTTTTTCCTCAGTGGCTATTACATGAATGTCCACCTTTCATCTATAAATTGTGCAGAGTTTCTAGTTGCAAGCCACAGGATACACTCTGGCTAGTTTAAAGAGAAAGATTTATTAAAGTATTTCAGGTAGCTCAAAGAATGTTTGCAAGGCGGACCAGGTTTGAATGCAACACATTCTCCAACAGTACGGCTTGGAGATCTGCTTGGTTGCTGCAGGATTGTTATTACCACGACACCGACACCGCGGCCGCCTCCCTTCAGCGAGTGTCCTGGGTGCCATATGCCCGCACCTCCTGAAGGCTCAGATGCTTCCACTCCCGTGTTTGCCTGAAGGTTAATCTCCCCACGTGTGGCCGCTGCTTCATGTTGCTACCGTCCACAACTGACTTCGGAGTCTTATAATAGGTGTATTTGCTTGATGCAATCTAGGTCTGATGCTTGCACTGTAGCTACAAGTGAGACTGGAAGAAGTAGTGGGTTTTTTTGTTGTTGTTTTTACTTCACTTCGGCAGGCCTGGATTCATGATCTGAGAATCAAACAAAATATGGAGAACGTTTGAAAGATATCAGACAGCTACAAATGACAAAGTTCCAAAGGCTATGACTGAAGAACCTCAGTGAGGACACATTTATTTCAGGATGAGCTAGAAATTAAAATTAGGTGACACATTAACAGATGTGCTGACTAAAAGTTGGAGGCTAAAATCTTTTTTGAATCTTGATGTGTAGGATTTGGACAAATTACAATTTCTAAATTGCAAACATCCAAAATACCTAGGGATAAACTTAACATGAAATATGCATGACCTATGAAGAAAGTGATAAAATGAGCTGAGGAGCATAAAAGATGACAAAAAAATGAAAGACACCTTCTCTTGGCTGGAAACACTCAGTAATGTGACAATGTCAATGATCTCAAAGTCACTCAATGCATGAATGGTAATCCCCATCAAAACTCCAAATGGGTTTTTTGGAGGGAAATTGACTAAATAATTTGAAAGATTGTATTGGATCACAAACATAGCCAACAATATTCTGAAAAATATAATAGTCAATGAATGTAATAGCCAACAAAATCCTGACGAAGAAAAGTAACGGGGGTAATTGTCTCTGGTGTCAAGGCATTAGGAAGGAAAGCAGTGTGGTCCTGCCAACACAGCAATGCCTAGAAAGATGAGATAAACCGTGAGTTTAGAAGAAGACTCAAGTTAGTAGAGGAATAAGATATGACAAAGGTGGCAGTGCCAAAAGGATAGATTATTTAATAAATCCTGTTAAGGAGACTAATTAGTCATTCAGAAAAAAAAAGCTCACTACTGACTTCAATCACTGTGTTAATAGAGAATCCAAATGGATCAAAGATTTAGTTCAAAAATTAGACCTCAGAATTACAAAAACAAAACAAAAACTAGGGAAGCTCGTGTTATTATACTCTTGTGGTGAGAAAAGCCTTTAACTATCACATAGACACACACACACACACACACACACACACACACACACACACACTCCCCCTCATATACACTAAAGGAAACTATTGAAGTATTCAAGTACATAAAAAAAATTCCGTATAGCAAAGGAACCATGAAAAACAGAAAGACTACGGAACAAATTGGAAAAAGATTTGAAACTTTGTTTTGAGAATGTGTATGAAAATAAAATCAGGTGACAGTACAGTCCTGTGTTTAAGGAGTTCTCAATCTTTCCACACACATACACTTCACATACATATATATATTACACGTATTACATACTCTGTGTCTCTTCCATAATTTAGTCCCTTTACAGAATTGCCATTGGCTGAATGTTTTATAGTACCTAATAAAGCAGCTATGCTGAAAAATTTTAAAAGATTTGGTTAATTCATCTGACAACTTTTTTAAGTTCAAGGAACATACTTCTTTAAAAAAAAAAGAGTTGTGGTTCATTGTATTAAATCAAATTTTGTATATTGAATATGTTTCCCTTAACAAAAAATCTTCAGATGAGTTACGTTTCTGTAAAAAGTAATGAAAAGTCTTCTGGGGTCATGCAGACTCTTCTAGCTTCTTTTGCTTTCCTGGACCCAAGGAAGAGAAGGCAGGATTTTTAAAAGGGGGATCGCGTTCCCTTCAGATTGTTATTCTAAATCCAACTTGACGGCAGAATCCAAAGAACATCATCTCCCAAATAAAGCTAGCTGCTTGCCAGACTGCTCTGTTACAATTGAACTGTAAATGGCTCACATCAGCACATTCTGTCAACTTTATATAAACCCTACTTTATGTAATATGATTATAGATCCCCTGAACACTGTTCTGTACCTGCAACTTGCAGACTGATTCTCTTGGTATTCTCTATCAGACATAATCACCACAAAAAGCAGCTTGGGCTGATGTTGAGGACCCAGGCAGAGATAACAAGTGGCTAGGGCCTGGTAGTTTCATTTTTCTAGAAGCCTGTTACCTCATATGCAAAAGACAGGTAATTGTCTTCTTTCTCTCTTTTCCCCTCAAGTCTTTCCTCCTTGATCCCTGTTCTTATCACATGTAGAGATGTCTACGGATGGCTTTCTTTGACCAAAGGCCCTGAGCACTCCCCAAGAACACGCGATTCATGTGGGCAGCATGCCCTTCTGTGCAATGTGATTTTTCCAGAAGAGCTTCACTCTCCATTTCTGTTTGCAATATGATTCCCACTGGTCCATAATCAGGCTGACCTGCCAGCATGAAGAGTTCTTCGGAGATTCAGTTCAGATCAACAAGCATTTATTGAGCCTCTACTGTGTTTAAACACTGAATGAGGCACTGGGGATACCGAGACATATAATGCAAGCTCCCTCCTTTGTAGAGGCGACTGCCTAGTGGGAAAACAGACAAAACCACAGTTTCAATGTAGTGTGATTAATGCCAAGATAAGACTCCTGGATTCTGAGCACAGGAAAGGTACTTAGTCTAACCTGGGATCCAGAAAAGTTTTCCCAGGGAGAAGGAATCTGAGCGGAGTCTGGAAGATTGAGAAAGAATTGTATAGGTGAGAAAAGAAATCTATGCAAAAAGTAAAGCCTGAAAAATATCAGAAGGATGTGAAATGGCTTGGGGATATGGGCATGGAAACTCCCAGAATTCAGTAATTGAAGGGAAATGTAGCAGGTGTGGAATGGTGAGAGATGAGGCTGAAGAAGGAAGCAGGTATCAGGTAGGGAAGGATTTGGGTGCTGTGCTATAAGCTTGGGCCTTATTCTACAGGCGATGCCAAGTCCTTCATTCCCTGCTCTCTGTCATACCTATTTCCAGTCCTTCAGCAAACTGTCTTGACCCACCACCATAACCCACTAGTCCAAGCTACCATGGATCATGGCAGTAGCTCAGCAATGATAATGAGACTCAGTGTCCTTCCATTTCTGCCCCTCTGAGGTCTACCCTCTTCACAGAAGTGAAAACAGTCTCTCTAAAATGTAAATCAGATAATGACATTCCCCAGTGCATACTCAAGCCTCCAAAGACTTCTGCACATTTAGAATTAAATCCACATCTTACCAAGGTGTAAAAGGTAAGACTTTATTTGAATTGGCCCCTGCCTGGCTCCTCACTTCACCTTCCCTCCTTCCACGTTGCGCTCCAACCATGCAGGCCTCCTTGGCGTGCCTTGGACATGCTGGTGTATCTCTGACTTAGGGCTTCACACTTGCTAATCCCTCCGCCTGAAGTGCTCTTCCTTTCTTCCTTCTCATGGCTGACCCTCTCCCCTTGTTCCCCTCTGCTGAGAAAGGGCCCTCCTTCGTTGACTACCCTCTGTAAAACTTGTCCTCCACCTCCATTACTCTCTGTCTCTTTTTTCTGCTATATGTATATATCTGTCATTGTATAGTTGTCTTCTATTGCCTGTCTTACAGGGATGTAAGCTTCGAGAAGGCAAAGGTGTGTGTTTTGTTTACTGTTGTATTGCCAGTGCTGGAGCACTGGGGATTTGTTGAATAAATTGATGAATGAATTCAGAGCCATTCAGAACTTGGGAGTGAAAGGATCAGGTGTGTGTTTTAGGCAGGTCACCCTGGCTGCAATGTGGAAGATGTATGTAGGGGGGTAAATTTTGGTTGGGGGTAGATAAGAGTTAGAGAGACTTGTTTGGAAGTTCTTGTGTTATTCCAGGTCAATGGAATGAAGGACTGAACTAAAGCAGTGGTATTTTGCATGGAGAAAAAGGAGATAGATTTGAGAAGTGTTTTGGAGATAAAATTGGCCAAAAATGATCAAATTACATCTGGGCCTCCCTTTAGACTTTTGACTACATGAAGGATGATAAAGGATGCTGGAGCTGGAAGTGGTCCAGAATCAGAGGGAGCAGGATGATGTTGCCTGAGTGCCTACTGGGACTAGTGCTTTTCCATTTCAGTATTTCCCTGGGTTAAAATTTCCAATGCATTCATGTGTCCCTTGTGAAGCACAGAAGCATTGTCTTGCTGCAGATCTGAATGACTACAATGAGTTGGATGTATTTTTGGCACCAGATAGATGTTCAATAATAGTTTTAATGATAGTTTCTACAGCAATTGGGTTTACCCTGGAGGCTGTCCATCTCTCTAATGACTAGGGCCAAGCCTGCTTAGTTTATAAAATCTGGCAAAATTACAGTGTGAACTGGTAATGCCGTGGGCTGTTATACAAATTATACCAGGTCTGTCTTTGAGAAACTTCTCCCAGCCCAGTGCCTCCAGATACTTCAAGAATACTGACTTCAAAGGAAGTACTGTGTTGTTATGAACACCACAAACCATGTACCTAGCAAAACAAGAAAGGCACCCATGGCGCCTAATTTGTAGAAGTATTTGATCGGCTTGAAATTTTTTAAAAAGTGTTTGAGCTGTTGAAATTGACAGAGCATTACAATTTTGTTTTCAACGTGGTTTGGGAAATTTCCTTTTAGCTTGGGAAAATTTATTATCTTAGCCAAGGAAAGAATTATGTATAGGCCTCAAATCTATAAACTCTCAATCCAAGAGAGATTATGAAATTATTTTGGATGATTGAGACAGAAGTGTTTCCAAAGAAAAGGTTTATCACATGGGTGATTTAAAACACTACTAAAATTGCCTTTCCAAGAGATGACCTAGAAATCTGACAATGCGATAATGAATTCTCAAACAAATAAAACAAACAAACACAAGAATCACATTGGAACATTTCACAATTGGCAGGGTGAAAACTGGCAACAATGACTTCTGGAAAAGTGAGTTGGATCTTATAGCATTAAGATGAATTTTGGGACTATAATGTCAAGTCAACACTTTTGTGAGAATTTTGGAATGCTCAATTTCCCACAATCTCATCATTTCTCTGCCTGACAATTGTAACTATTCTTCATCAGCTTGACAGTCAAATTTGCTTCCTGTGGTGATAATATACCTGCGACCATCCTGACCATATTGGAGAAATAGCTTTTGCTTTCATAGGTTTGTTCATTTTGAAACTAACTTTCTATGTTATTCTAACCACTTTCCTACATTATTCATTAACTAATCACCATTCACGTTTCTGACAGTAGTTTGTAACTTTGGAAAAAATGAGATACACAATTGTCTGCCTGATTGTGAAGAAAAGACTCCTTCACTTACTTCACAAACTGAAACTAATTAATTACTTGGCCAAAGTATGCCATACGACTTCAGAAAATATTGGACATTATTGTAGGTTTCCAAAACATCCAAGGTCATTAAGTAATTGTGGATTTAATGTACGAAACATAAAGGATTCTCATTTTGTACAAGTTGAGAAAAGATGCATGGGACATTGAGACCCAGTCACAGGTTTTAAAAAGAACAACGATAGGGAAAAGAGAATAATTATAAAGTAAAAGTGCCTGCTGATTGATTTGAATTCTCTTCACTTAATTATTTATTCAATAAGTTTCTACTCGCTTCTGAGAAGGTGACACTTGAGTAAAACTTAAACAAGATGACAAAGCGTACTTTGCAGTTACCTACAGAAACACCTTTCCAAACAGAGGGAACTGCAAAGGCCTTGTGGTGGGGGAGGGATCAGGCCTGGGGTTTCAGAGGTGGCGCAGGGAAGAGGGCAGAGGCTGTGGGCTGGAGCAGAGCTGCGCACAGGGACGGGAGGTCAGGTGGCAACGGGGGTCTGTACAAGTCAACATGGGGATGTGGGCTTCTATTCTGTGTGAAATGGGGAGCACTTGCAGTGTTTTGAAGTAAGTTTTAAAAGATTCAGTCTGCCTGGTACATTGGGAGTAGATTGCAGAGGGCATGGGTGGGATCATGAAGACTCTTTAAGGGGCTGATACAGGACAAAGGCTTCGCCCAGGAGGAGAAGTGGAAGTGCTAAGAAGTGGTCAGACTCGTGGCGTATGTTAAACGTACTGCTGTTGGATGAATTGGCAGTATGAATAAAAGAAGCAAGCCCAGGGTGACTCAGGGGGTTTGGGTGAGCCCCTTGAAGGGGAGAGTTGTCGTTTGTATTAGATTTGGGGGGATGCTGTAAAAAAAATTACCACAAACTGGGTGACTTAAAATGACAGAACCCTAGTCTGGAGGTTGCAAAACAAGGTGTTGGCCAGTCTGCACCCCCTCTGAGGACTCTATGGGAGAAGCCATTCTTTGTGTCTTCCTGTGTTGGTGGTTGTCGGCTTCCACTGGCGTTCCTTGGCTGCATGACTCTAGTCTCTGCCTCTGTGGTCATGTAGCCTCTTGCTCGTCTGTCTTTTAGGGCTCTTTTAGGGAAATCTAGGATGATCATATCACAGGATCTTTAACTTGATTATGCCTGCAAAGTCCCCTTTACCAAATAAGGTAACATTCATAGGTTCCAGGATTTGGATTTGGCTCTATTTGGCAGAGGGTATCATTCAAACTACTACACCATTCATGGAAATAGAGGAGATTGTGGGTAAAGCAGGGGGTGGGCAAAAGGGAAGAATGTATATAATTTTTCTTTTACCTGACAGAAGACCTGATTACAGCCTGAGTTGTTGAATTAAATAACCAGGTATTATTATTAAAGATATTCATTATATTGGTCATTTAAAAGAATAGATTATTAAACCTCAAAAAAAATCCAATATTCTGCTCAAATTTTGCCATCGTCCTCATTTTTTATGAGGTATGTTACCTCAAACTGTTAAAACAAGTCAATTATTCATGTTTAAATTTTATTTCCTCTCCCTTTCACCAATCTATGGTTTATTTAAAAAATGTATTTATTCAACAGATATTTATTTAGTGTCTAGAGTGTTTAGGCAATTCAGAGATACAAAGATTATTAAGAAATAGTTTCTATCATTAAAGAACTTACGTATAATAATTCGGCTCAAACTAGTGCCCCCATCCTGTCTTAAGGTGGCTTATCAAGCATATACTTACTTACAGTAGGTGTTTTGTGAGCGAGAACACAGGTAATCAAGTCTCCTTTGCTAGTCAAGGTTGAGAGCTGCCATAAAATCTTTCTCTTGCTTTTTGTTTCCCACCGGCTTTCTCTCTTTACATTGAGAAAGTTTAGGCGATCACAGTGAGCTGAGGGTTCCAGAAATGCTTCAAAATGCAGAAATACAACTCCAGAGTGAGTACATAGCAGGGTAAACATCAGTTTACTTGGAAGAGCTTCTCCTAGGAATAACCTCTCCTAGGATGTGGAGGAGAGAGAGTTCACTGAAGAGACGGAAGTGGGGGAGAGACGGCACCGTAAAATGTAGCCCATGTAAAAGAAACTGTAATCTTGGAGGTGGAAGGGTGCTCGTGGTAAATAGCCCTTACGGAGTTTAGGAAAGGGGAAGATGGACAGTAAGTATGTTTATCCATAACAACTCAACAGGAGGAAGAGACTCTATTTGACATCACTAGTAATCGGAACCCTTGAAAAGTGACGAATTCTCTGATCTCTCAGATAGTCTGATTTAAATAGTTCCCAGAACTATCCAACCTCTTCTGCGGGGAATCTGGGCTCAGCAGACACCACATTATTATTTTGAAGAGCTTAAGGGGCAGTGCCCGACACATCATATAAGCTCCACAAAGGTTAGCTATTATTATAAGTTATTATTTATTTTCCTTGTTACTTGATCATTTCTCGCAGTTGTGATCAAACTGTTGGGGGTGTTACTGATGAAACAATGTATAAACCTTCTTGGTCCTGTCTAAACTGCTATGGTTCGGGTCAAGATGTGATCCGTTATTTACCTAGCCACTCCTGAAACAGTCTACTAGTTCTCTCCTAATATTTCAGCCAGAATATTTCTCCACATTGAGATATTTGCTCATGATTGTCATGTATCATCACCTAATTATTGTCTCCTTTTGTAATCACACTGAAGCAGTGTTTGCTCATGTCCTTCTTCCTCAAACACCTTTCAATAGATCACTGGTATCTACCACACAGTCTAAACTTCTTGAAGTAGCATTCAATTCCTGCTTATTACCATTTGATTCCAACCTGGTTCCAACTGACTTTTCCCACCGCTCCAAATATTATTTCTAGGTTACCACCCCAAAAGATTATTGTCTCTTTTACAAAGCATATGTTCTCCTACCTCTATGCCTCTTGCCTCCTGGAAAGACCCAACTTCTTATAGTTACTTAGCTCCTAATAGATTCCTTGCCATTGCTCAGGGGCCAGCTCAAAGGCTTTCTCCTCCACCAAACACTTCCAGTTCCCTCTGGCTGCAGATGACTGCTATAAAAACCTGCAGTTCATGGGTGTGCTTTAGGATGTTTTCCACGTAACAACAGTTTGTGTGTTGTGGGAGACGCAGTGTGATATCACAGAGGGGAGCTAATGCTCTTTGGGGTCAGATCAACAAGTCCTACTTACTAGTTTTACAATCTTGAACCACTTACTTAAACTCTGTGAGCCTAGTTTCCTTATTTGTAAAATAAGCATAAGAATACCTATCCTGTACTGTTACTATGAGGATTAAATGAAATCCTTCAATGTGCAATAAAGCTCTTGGTGTAGTCCCTGACCCATTATGTGGCCCAACATATGTTTGAAATTATTATTTTATTGCTATTATTATGTCCTTTCCTACTTAGAGATTATAGTCATTTTTAGGTCAAGAGCATGGAATCTCAGTCCTCTTTGTATTCTGCTTAGCATAATGTCCTGTACAAAGGCCCCTGTTTGTTAAATTTATGCATGTGTGTATATCAGTTTTGCCTCTAGAAACAGTCAGGGACAATGCCACATATACTATAGGACACATGATTAGTCCCAGTTTAAGGCTGGCATAATATGTATTTACCCAGGTAGGAATACGACCTGTTCAAGCACCCTCTGCTAGCAGTGACACTTATTTTTTGTTTAAAGATTTAACTAATTTATTTATTGAGAAAGAGAGAGGGAGAGAGAAAGAGAACAAAAGCAGGGTGGGGGCACAGAAGGAGATGGACAAACAGACTCCATGTTGAGCATGGAGCCTGACCAGGGGCTTGATCCTACAGCCCTGAGATCATAACCTGAGACAAAATGAAGAGTCAGATGCTTAACTGACTGAGCCACCCAGGAGCCCCTGGGTAACTGAATCTTGACTGTGGTTGTTAGGAGGGGTCTTGGGAATCACCTCTTCTAAGCAACATTCTTTAATAAGGTTTGGAAGAATTGTGTATAGCTGAGAATAACTAAATCCATGGTGTGAAATTAGTACTACTATACTTAAAATTAAGTTGAGCTTATGTACATATACAGCAAATTACAATGAATATTGAACATTATTCTGACAGTGACATTCATCTCTTCACATGAAGGAATCGGTGGAATATTTAGGTACGTGTGGATCAGAGAAGTATCTCCGACCTAGTGTTGGTCCCTTTGCATGGCTCCATTTCTGGGTCCTACAGTCCACATGTACTACAATTGCCTGCCTCGGAATGGGAGTGTATTGCCTCAGACTCAAGATTACTGTTGTGAGAGGATGTTTGCTACATTTACAGTTGCATACGAAAGCCTTTAAGTAGAGTTTTCATAAGCCATTTCTTAGGTAATCGTGTCAGATATATTTGCATCAAATTCACTATTGCACCAAATGTAAAGGGGATTCCTGTGCCTCCCCTTTATTTTACAAAGTCCTCGGAGTAGGATTGTTCTTTGAAAGCAATGCTGCAACTTGCTTTCTCTAAGAGTTTTTTGATTTGCCCTATATTGTGGGACTGGAAAAAATCATATGTATTTTCATGGATTTGTGACATAATGGAGTGGCTAGTGGTTGGACTCAACCTGAGAAAGAATCCGCTGTTGTGTAGAAATAATTTCTATGGCTTCCTGGGTGTCAGAGTCAAACATCTTCTATGCTTACCTCTAATTTTAAAAAAAGAAATTAAGCATTGCTTAAGTTACATGACACTATTAAACTTTCAATACTTATTGAATAACTTCGGAGTTTATGTTATTATTCTTACAGTTTATAAGATATCTGAACGCTAAGTCTAACAAAATTGCTACATATTTACTATGTAAATTCACAGAGTCTGAAAAGTGTCTTATAACAGTCACGTGAGCTATATATTACCCTCACAGATGAGGTGTAGGCAATTATGTATCATTATGACAGTGGAAAGATTACTAACTAATTGTATTAAGTCTGGTGGTGATAACATTATCATAGTATGAAGGAGTAAATTCAGAGATGAAGGTGAGATGATGAGAGGAAATTAATAAGAAACCTGAAATCATTTCAACTTTTTCTCTGGTGGATTGTTCCCCAATGTCTCTCTTTCATCAATCATGTGATATACATTATACATGGTTTTGCAACATTAAACCATCTCTCCTATAGGTACTGGAATTTACTTATTTCTCGCAACAAAACTGGATTTTTGTTTGGAAAAGATAATTTTTGAAAGGGAAGGGGAGTCATAATTCAATCATCTCTTCACAGCTGGACAGAAATTAATTTTAGCTGGTGTCAGAAAAATTAAGTGCTGTAACATTCTTTTTGCTCTGAATAAATGGAATATTAACTCTGATGGTGAGTCTGTGGTCCACCTGTCTCATTTTACACATGCAAGAGACAGATATTCAAAGACACACAGCGAGCTGTGATACAACTCAAATCTCTTGATTTGTAATCCAGGGCATTTTCCACTACTTTTTGTGCTCTATAATTCTTTTAATTGTACGAGTACATCAGAAATGACCAATGTTATGGACTGAATGTTTCTATCCCCCCAAAATTTATACGTTGAAGCCTTAAACTCTAGTGTGACTGTTTTTGGAGGTGGAGCCTTTATGGAAGCAATTAGGGTTACATGAGGTCATGAGTATGGGGCCCTCATGATGGGATTAGTGCCCTTACAAAAAGAGATACCAGAAAGCTTGCTGGCTTTCTCTCTGTCATGTGAGGACACAGGGAGATGAAGGCAGCTGTCTGCAAGCCAAGTAGAGAGCCAACATTAAATATCGACCAGGCTGGCCTACTGATCTTGGACTTCTCAGCCTCCAGAACTATGAAAGAATAAACTTCTGTTGTTTACACCACCCAGTCTATATTATTTTTTTATGGCAGCCCAAGCCGACTAATATAACAAAGAAAAGAAAAAATACTTTTTTATATATGGCCAAATTTGGCTACTTTCCCATTGGTTTAGAGTTGTTGGAAGTACTGATGTTGCCTTGATGAAATACAATTAGAAGGTGAGAAGGAAAACAGAAGTCTCTATCTTTCTCTTTGTTCCTACAGTGCTAAGTTTCTGTAACTCATAAATTCACATTCGTAGATACAGACGTGTTGTGTGATTCATGTGCAAATTCTATCTTGGACCTGCCCTGGAGATGGAGCTGCTTATGCAAACACAGATTAATTTGATTAAAAAGAATATTTATTATGTCTTAAAATTTCTCTTTCAAGTGGGAATATGTTATTCACTACTGAATGTTCAAGGCTAAATTAGGTGCTTCCTAATTATCTTGGTCAAAGGGGTTAGTAGCAAAGGGAGTTTTACATTTTTTATTCTGCAGGGCATCTATTCATACTATTGCCCCAGCTTCCAATGAGACAGGAATTAGCTAGCAAGGTAAAATTAGCTCTACAACTGCTCAACATGTAGGAAGTCTAAACATTTATGAAGGAACTAAAATCAAAATGGTTTCTTTCCAACTTTTTATGTGGGTTTTCTTCATAACAGAAAAAGTGTTCTTGATTTTCTCATTGTCAGTCAAATCTCGATGACTAATGTGTTTGGAAGGGACACTGTAGCTAATGTTTTAGTTTTGGATTGAGAAGCGTCAGGAGGGGTCAATTCCTGAATAAATGTGTGTAAGAATATTGATTATAATAGAGAAATATCTGAGAAGATTTATTTATTTATTTATTTATTTATTTATTTATTTATTATAATATTTTTTATTATATTATGTTAGTCACCATACAGTACATCCCTGGTTTTTGATGTAAAGTTCAATGATTCATTACTTGCGTATAACACCCAGTGCACCATGCAATACGTGCCCTCCTTACTACCCATCACCAGCCTATCCCATTCCCCCACCCCCCCTCCCCTCCGAAGCCCTCAGTTTGTTTCTCAGAGTCCATAGTCTCTCGTGCTTCATTCCCCCTTCTGATTACCCCCCCTTTCTTTATCCCTTTCTTCCCCTACTGATCTTCCTAGTTCTTATGTTCCATAGATGAGAGAAACCATATGATAATTGTCTTTCTCTGCTTGGCTTGTTTCACTTAGCATTATCTCCTCCAGTGCCGTCCATGTTGCAACAAATGTTGAGAAATCGTTCTTTTTGAAAGCTGAGTAATATTCCATTGTACATATGGACCACATCTTCTTAATCCAGTCATCTGTTGAAGGGCATTTCGGCTCCTTCCACAATTTAGCTATTGTGGACAATGCTGCTATGAACATTGGGGTGCATATGGCCCTTCTCTTCACTACGTCTGTATCTTTGGGGTAAATACCCAGTAGTGCAATGGCTGGGTCATAGGGTAGCTCAATTTTTAACTATTTAAGGGACCTCCACACTGTTTTCCAGAGTGGCTGTACCAACTTGCATTCCCACCAACAATGTAGGAGGGATCCCCTTTCTCCACATCCTCTCCAACAATTGTTGTTTCTTGCCTTGTCATTTTTTGCCATTCTAACTGGCGTAAGGTGGTATCTTAGTGTGGTTTTGATTTGAATTTCCCTGATGGCTAATGATTTTGAACATTTTTTCATGTGCTAGCCATTTGTATGTCATCATTGGAAAAGTGTCTATTCATATCTTCTGCCCATTTTATGATTTGTTTATTGGTTTCTCACGTATTGAGTTTGAGAAGTTCTTTGTAGATCTTGGATACCAGTCTTTTATCTGTAGCATCATTTGCAAATATATTCTCCCATTCCGTGGGCTGCCTCTTAGTTTTTTTGACTGTTTCCTTGGCTGTGCAGAAGCTTTTTATCTTGATGAAGTCCCACAAGTTCATTTTATCTTTTGTTTCTCTTGCCTTTGGAGATGTGTCACGAAAAAGGTTGCTGTGGCCGATGTTGTAGAGGTTGCTGCCTATGTTCTCCTCTAGGGTTTTGATGGATTCCTGTCTCACATCGAGGTCTTTCATCCATTTGGAGTTTATTTTTGTGTATGGTGTGAGAGAGTGGCCAAGTTTCATTCTTTTGCATGTAGCTGTCCAATTTTCCCAGCACCATTTATTGAAGAGACTGTCTTTTTTCCCTGGATGTTTTTTCCTGCTTTATCAAAGAAAAGATTTAAAAAGTGTGCTGGTTAATAGTGGTTTTCTCTGGGAAATGAGATACTATAACGTTTTATTTTTTATGATTTATGTATATTTCTATTATCAAATTAATGCCAAAGGAAAGAGAACCAAGAGGATTTTTTAGCTTTTTTTTTAAGCTATACCTTTAACATCAATGAGTTTAATGTCAGAAATAAAATATATTTTCATTTGGAAAAACGAGGCATTTGGGAAAGCAGAAATATCACAATGTAGACACATCTAGAATGTAAATAGATTACATTATAAAAATGGACTGGTAGAACAGACATTAAATCTCAAACTTTCCAAAATGTTTCCCTTAGGATTTTTTAGGATTTTTTTCTTCAGGACAAGGTAGTGATAACAATAATGTTGTCTTACTTAATTGGGTTTCATAGCTTACCAGCTAAAGAACATTCTCTTATTTGAGCCCAACAAGAATACTCTCCAGTAGGCAGGGCAAATGTAACTTTCTTCATCTTAGTAATTAAGTAACTGGGGCTCACAGAAAGTAAGCGACTTGTTCAGGTTGAAAGGGTAAGAAATGGCTGGGTCAGAAGTAGAGAGAATATCCAGTGTTCTTTTCAGCGTAGAACTCTATATTCACAATCACCACTTAACTCCCACTCACTTAAATGTCACTGGGTTTTCATCCATCCCACTCCAGCGGACTCACCCTTACAAAGATCACCAAGGAACTCCATCTTGCCTCATGATTTTCAATCCTCATTTTATTTGACCTCTTGGCAACACTCCTTCCTCAAAATTTTAAGAATACTTAAAAAATAGATAGTATATGTAAATGTTATAAAATTCAAAAAGTATGAGAGAATATAAACCAAGAGTAGGTCTCTCTTCCACCTCACACAGTTCTTATGCCCAGAGACAACCTTGTCATAAGATTATTGTATACCCTTTCACAGATATTCTAGGCATATACAAAGATATATGTATATGTGTGTGTATATTTGCTTATTTATTTTATTTACTTATACAAGAGATAGGTAATATACCAAAGATACTAATCTAAACTGTGACTTGTTCCACTCGATTGTGTGTCTTCAGGAGCCTTCCATATGGTACCTATGGAGTTGCCTCATTTTTTTTTTCCTCATTTTTTTCAATAGCTGAATAGTATCCTAGGATGAACCACAATTTATTTAACCAGTTCCCATAATTTTATTATTTATTTCAGGATGAGTCATAATTTATTTAGCCAGTTTCCTGATGATCTATACAAGTTGTTTCCAACATTTTACTGTTGAATATAGTTCTTCAATGTATGCCCACATACATTTATCATTTTGCACAAGTCTAAATATACAAAAGCAATTCCCAGAAATAGAATTGCTTGGTCAAAGGGTATATTCACACTTAAAATTTTGATATCGCTCTCCAAAGAGAATGTGCCAGTTAGTAGTCTCATCTACAATACATGAGACGGCTTCTCTACAATCTTACCAATGTGGTATATTATTAAATTTTTTTATCTTTGCTAATCTAATGGGTGAACAATGGTCTTGCAATGGTGTTTAAATTTTGTTTTCTTTGAGCATCTCTTCTTTTCCAGGATCCATTTGTATTTCATTTTGCATGCACTGTATTTCCATATCCTTTACTCATTTGTTTTCTTCTAGATACTCTATAATTCTTCGTTTCTTACCCTCCTGGTTTTCCTGCTGTTGCTAAACTGGTTGTTCCTTCTTAGTCTCTTGTGCTGGGCTTTCCTCTTTTATAGATCTCTAAATGGTAGAATGCCCGAGGGCTCAGTCTTCAGCCCTCTTTTATTTTCTACTCATTGTCTAGAGATCTCCTCCTGTTCCATCTAAGAGCTGATACTTTCTAAACTTACACCTCAACTCCGGTCTCTTCCCCAGCATTTTGTCTAATTGCTTGTCCACCTAGATGTCTAATAGGCATCTCAAATTTAACATGTCTAAAGTATAACTCTTGGTTAGTCCCTTTTCTCTCCAAGTCCTCATTTCAGTGAAGAGAACTGCCACTCCACCAGTTGAGCAAGCTGAGACACAACTTGTCCTTGATTTCGCTCCGTCTCACTCCCAACAGCCAATTCATCAGTAGGTCTACCATCTCTAACTTTAGAATATATCCTGAAACCTACCAATTCTGATGACTACAACTGTTACCATCACTTCTACTACTGCTGCAACATCTACTACAGCAGTCCAGTCCAACCAACCTGTTGCAGATTTATCCATGTGCAGAGATACAGTGTGTGTTCTCACGTGGATCAAAGAATCACCGACCACATGCTCCGTTTCATTGTGGAACATTGGCAGGAAGCTGAAATAACACATGAAGAAGAGTGCTTGATCTACAGATTCCTGGTTGCAAAAGATTCCCACTGCCTGTTAGATTGGGAGCATTTTGAGAGACACGCAAGACTGACTTACTCATCTCTGTATCCACAGCACTCAGAATAGGGACCAGTATGTAGTTCAATTAATGTTGGTAGAATGGATGAATGAATGACCAGACTATTGGTAGGAGGTGACAGGCATCATGCTAGAGAGCTTAATGATTTATTGGCCACAAACCATTCATTCAACAGATATTTAGTAAGTGTCTAGAGCATAAGCTCACCTCACAGTCTGCATTCCAGGTCATTTAATGTTAGCAGAAAGCACAGGCAATCAGAGCAAAGCATTCTGATTTCTTAACTCCATAGTTCTTTCATTCTCTCAGATTGAAAATCTGTATTAAGTCTGCCATCATGAGCCTGTTTTTATTAGGGTCATTTTTGTTAAGGGATTGATTCAGGAACTCAAATGTTCAGCTTGCTGGTCCACCTCTTACCTTCTGTGGTAGGATTAATAACCAGGCTCTTGTTTTGCTTCAGTATCCAATTTCAGTAACCAAGTCCCTGTCATCCTAGGACTACTTTGATAGTTTGTCTGATATAGCAATTGCTCTGGGATATATCTTACTTTTGAACCATTTCCAGGTTTCTAGAGTCCTTTGGTCTCCACACCTGTGGCTGAATACTCATACTAAGTAGCAGACCTAATCATCTCTTTTCTTAGACCCATGCTTATTGCCTGACTCCTTAAAACTTGCCCATCATCCCAGGCTTCCTTCTTTCCTTCCCAGCCATGTCTATGTCTCCAAGTCCTGCCACCTCTGGTTTGCCTTTTCAGTCAGCCTCCTCTGGCTTCCTGTTTGACTCCCTATATTGAGGTACAATGAATGAAAAAGTCAACTCTGATCTCTTTTTAGCCTGGGTGTGATCCTGGAGGAAAAAAATCATGGAGATGAAGGAAAGAAGCTCTTTCTCCTTCAACCAATTTCACAAGGTCTATGAACATTAACTGCTTTGAACTCTGTGGATTGCTTTCTGCCTTTGTTGAACTCCTGCAGCACATTCTGGATGTCCCAAAGTGTACTGTCCTCGCTTAGATGTTCCATGTGAGTTGGTGGTGTCTTCCCAGCAAGATGGTAAAGTTCTTGCAAGTGTATATTTCAAGCCTTCTTATTCCAACATCACTTCCAACATCAGTATCAAGTACCATTTTTGAGCACTTATTCTATGCTAGACACCGTGCTAAGCACTTGATTCACAATAACTTATTTAGTCTCTGGAATGATCTTATAAGGAAGGTGTGAATATAAGGGAAGTTGCTATTTAAAGGGTATACACTTTCAGTTTTGTGAGATGAAAAGTTCTGGAGACCTGTTGCACGACAATGTGAAAACACGTATACTTAATTGTACACTTACAAATTGTCAAGATGGTAGATTTTATGTTATGTGTATCTTACCACAATTTAAAAAATTCTTACACATAGAAGGTAGACTGAAATACTATACAGTATTGTGCTATGTCCAACAATACATACACAATGTAATTTTGCTATTAAAGATGGTAGTTCTCATGATGACAACAGTCAAATCCTTATACAGTGCAATTGTTCTACATTCTGGACTTAAAATTTACTATATAAAAAATGCATATGGGCAATTTTTATAATATCATCATGGTGTTGAATAGTTGTTAAGAAAAATTAGTGAAAGCTCAAGACACTGTTTCATGTCTCTAAAACTTGTTTAGAGGTGGTTTTGGGGGGGCACATAAATATATCCATCATGTGCATGCAGACACATAGCCATAGAACACATATTCTGACCCTTTAACTTATTCTGCAAATGTATATTATGTAGTGAGTCAGTACCTTCCCTGTGTGACAAATGTGCTTGTTTACACTTTCTTTTCTAATATCTGGAAACATTACACATCTGATGTCAAATATTGTGGTTAGACTTACATATTTCATTACATTTGAAAAGAATATCTTCTCAAGCTGATATAATACATTATAACATAGAGAAAAAAATCTACATTTTTAGTGAGGAATTGCCCTTTATTTCATAGTTTTTATTATATTGAATAGATATTCCCATTATCTCTTATTTTCCATTAAGGAAAGTTTATATTGCTTTGGTTTTTATAATATCAAAATGTATTATTTCTAATTCCTAAAATGCCCAAAAGTTAGAAGTGTTTCAATTTATATGGCGTAAGTAGATGCCTGTGGATTTGACAGGAAGCTGGGAAGTTTCGCTGCTCAAAGATATAGGCCTACCGTGGATATTTGAAATGCCACCAATAATGACTTACTGCTTTCTGTTAAGCTTTTCCCTCATATAGTGGTTCTTTTCTAAAGCAAATACTCCAGGAAGGAGTAATATACCAAGTAACTCACACCCTATTATGACATAATTGATCATGTCTTTTCCATGATGGGAGGAACTGCGCAGGAAGTACCGCCACAGGACCTGTGAAAGGAAAGTAGCTAAGAAGGGTCCTGATCAGGCAAAGTAGAGTGAGCAGAGGATTTCTCCTTCCACCTGAACAGACGCCGGGTTCCCGATCCTTTATTAAAATGAGTTTCTCCATTTCAAGTTCAAGTTTTGTGGATACAAGCAAAGTGCAATGGAAATCTGGGACAATTACCTAAATTATTTCATTTTTAAAAACCTTCATTAAATCTAAACAGGGATTTTTGGCTTAAATTATTCAACAGGACTAACTGCATTAAAATTATCTAAAATTGCCTTGCTCTCTATTTCACCTTATCTGTTTAGAGAGACAGACCTTAGGCTGTGTCTGCTTCACCCTGTATGGATTGATTTGGGGCCAAAAAATTCAATTAATTCTATTCACAGAGGACCGTCGTGGTACTGAGCAAATGGCAAAATTAATGCTTCTGATTTCTTGCTGCCCCATTCCGCTGTCAAGTCTGGGAGGGACTGAGCCTGACATATTTAATGATCCCAGTTCACTTGGTTCACTGTGTGTCTGTGTAGGTTTCCACTTGACATCTTATTTTAAATATATCGGCTTCAAAAACTGTTTTGCTTTGGGATAATCAGCAGAGCCAGTTCATTGTTTGGGAAGCAAAGAAAGCAAATTGAAGCAGTGTGTTGCTAGCTACCCTCTACTGTGTGCTTATCATGTGCTGGGTATTTATTAACTCATTAATCTGAGGTTTATTGTAAGTGCTGCGGCAGCTTCAGTGCTGGGTGGTTTCACTCTGTAACCCGTGTATTGAGCACAGCTCTACGCTGCAAGCCAGTGGAGCACGCTGATCAAGAGTGTGGGCTCCAGATTCAGGTTGCTGATTATATGACCTCATGCCTCAGTTTCCCTTCTTGTAAAATGAGGGTAGTCACACTTCCTAGCTCATCGGGCTGTGGAGAGGATAGTTAGTATATGTAAAGCACTGAAAAGAGTGCCTAGTGCATAGTAAATTATTTAATAAATATTATCTATTATTCTTAATGGCATTATTACGATAGTCTCTATAGTCAATTATGCAATGCTCTGAAAGGGAGTGTGTGGAAAACCCTCTCTTGCCTCTGAATTTACCCCTCCCCCAACCTTTTACTCTTTCCTGTACCACTCCCACCCACCCACCCTTACGTATTCTTCAGAATCAAGGTTGGCTTTAGGACTGTAAATTTAAGCAGAGTTACAAATCAAGACCAAATGAGCTATTTTGGTTTGTGTGACAGTCATATGCTTATTATCTTTTTACTTAAAAAATGATCATAAACGTCATCATGATGATGAGATTGGTGTAGCACTTTATGGTGTTAGTATATTTTTATGTTCATCTCGTCTGATGTAGCAATACTCTGCAAAAGATTGTGCAGATGTGACTTCCATCAATAGAAATTGTAACACAGAGAAGTCGAATCATTTGCAGGAGAAGGGGAGGGGATGCAAGGACTTCCCAAGGGCCTGGGGCAGGAGAAGTTGAGGGAAGGAGCATGAGAAAAGTTTAGTATTAGCCTGGGAGTTTGGAGATTTTGGGACTGTCAGTGTCAAGTCTACGGCTCAGGACAGGGATGAGGGAACCTTCAGAAAGGAAAAAAAAGAGAGTAGACAAGAGAGGCCAGCAGAGGGAAAGACAAAGCAAACAGGGAGAGGAGGTGGGCAGTCTGAGAAGAATAGAATGCTAACAGCAGTTTCTCCCAAGATGCTGACTATTCACTTCTGAAAGTGGAGGTTCCTCAATGGCAGGGTCTTTATCTAGGTCCTTAATTTCTTCTCCTGGTGTTTAGTGTAGTATTGTTGAGTGCCTAATGAATTGTTCTCTCTTGTGCAAAGGACTTCCACTACAGCAACTGTGAGCTTAAATGATGGGAAATGGTTCATTTGTCCCATTGAGGAGAAAGGAAGACCTCCTATGAAGTCAAGGAATTGGATGAAAATGATGGGTATTCTCTGGGGTGGTTGAAATTAGAGCCCTGTGGTCCGGAAAATAAACTGTGCTTCAGTACAGATACATTTATGGAAACATCAATAAACACTGTGATTAAACTGCAGAGAGGATTCCATCAGAGAGACCAATTCAAATGGTATACAAAGTTATTTTAAACCCCTATTCATATTTGCAGGTAAAAATTCCATTTGAATTAACTAGATGGGTTATTTAGAGGGTTTTGTTAAATTCAAATTATGTTAAAGTAAAAACCTTGTGCTGCAGGGTATGGAAAGTTTACTTGTTCCCCCTTTGCTTTGGTGTGCACTCTTTGCAAATAACAGCTTCCTAACATTGAAAGTGGTGATGGGGGCATGGATTCTTTCCTTCTACACGCAACCATTAAGTAGCTATTGTGTGGGGAGCTTGAGGTTTATGTTGAGGAAATCCTGACAGAGTTCCCGCTCCTGAGGAGATTAAAATCTTTTGGAGATTAAAAACGGTGTGACGATGACAAGGGCTCCTCTAGAGAGACAGGCTTAAAGGACGACGGGAACTGAGGGGAGGGGCAGTCAGGAGAATGTGCTCGATCTGTGCCCTAGCTCTGCGCCTGGGAGGATGAGTTGGAGAGGGTGATGAGCCATTCTTTGCAGACAGCCCTGCATGTGCGAAGTTAGAGAGATGAGAGCATTTGGGAGCTGAGGATGCCGGCTGGAGAGGAGATAGGAACTGGAAAGAGACAGAAGGAAAGATGAAGCTGGTATCGTAGGTGGGGTCCAGTCTTAGTGGGTCTTGTCTGTCATTCTAAAAGTCTCAGGTTTATTTGGAATGCCCTAGGGGTGACACTGAAGGCATCGAGGCATCATATCAGCACTGGAGGCAGGAGGAGCGGCAAAAAGATGGGAGTAGAAAGAGTGGGTGTAGATGCACTTAGGTGATAAATGTTGCATTTTAAATAAAAGCCCCCCGGGCTGCTGGCTGAAGAATGGATCGGACAAGGGTGTGACTGAGGGCAGTGGGAGGTGGTGGGAGGAATCTGTGTAAGAGGTCAGGGCAGTAACCGGAAGAAGGGAACAGGTTTGAGCAACAGTAAAGGGAAAGAGTTACTGGAACTTGGTGATTGACTCAAAGCCAGTGAGTGAGAGGGAAGAGTCTAGAAGATTCACAGATTTAAGGCTTGAGAATCCAGTGGTTTCTTTAGTTGAGAGAGATATCCTGGGGGAGGAGAGGGAGTGAGGTAGAAGATGATTTAAGACGACTGCGTTGGGGTTAGAACTGTTGAAATTAGCAGGGCCTGGAAGGGTAAGCACCAGTGTTTCCTGATTTCTGCTTTCTGGTACCTGTCTCTGAAACTTTGGCGGTGGTTGTCCTGCCCTGTCTTCCCTTTCTCCCTGTCCCCCCCTTCCTCTCACCTTGCACCACTGCCGTTTTCTTTCATCCTTAACTGGCTCTGCTAATGCTTCTTTCTCCGTTCTCTCCAGTCCACCCCCTCCAGCCCACCCCCCACTGAGACTCAGCAAACCCACACACTTACAACAGATAGAACAAATACTGAACCAACATTTTTGTTAAATAGCTTGACTGCTTTGTGGACAGGGATTTGTCAACACATCTGTTCTAAAGGATTTTCTTTTAATAGATTTTTTTTTTTTTTTTTTTTTTTTTTTTTTTTTGTGAAAACCAGATCAGCAAAGCACTGTTACCATGGTCTATCCTTAGAGACCTGGAAATTGCTATACTAAGCAGAACTGATTAAATGGTATTTTACCTGTTTGGAATGAAACTCACAATCTGTTCCCGAAAATTGTTGCCATTAGTCGGCTAAAGGTAATTGAGAAGAGGAATATACTATTTGTGGTATCTGAAACTGAGATTTGTGATCTGTGTCTACAGACATGCTCCCTCCTTAACTGGGTAAATGCAAACTGTGAACATTGAAGGGGACCCATTCAGAAGAAAGGGGACCCTGCCAGAGGGAGCATCAAAGCGGACTATTGGTGGAACTAGGGACACCACCAGATACAGATCTGGGGTGCAAGTCGAGCGGAAGATAACCCGGGCCCAGCAGGGATGCACTAGAGCTCCCTAGACATGCTGATCACGTGATGCTGTGTAAGGCTCTTGGTTACAAATCCAAGAAAAACTGCAAGACGGATCACCTGGATGTGTAAATTCTGAAGATGTTTGACCCTCAGGGTGAAGGCGATCCTGCCTCGGGAAAGCAGAGGGATAAGGAGAGTCGACCAGCTCTACCACTCTCTTACAGTGGGAAAGCTGTGACCCTGCCTCGTCTCACCACGAACCCGGACACATACCCTCGAGGTGGTGTGGTAGGAATTGAGCTTGCTCTCTCCAGGCAGCCTGACACACGAAGATTAAGAGCAGGGACGCTGGCAGACAGGGTCCAGCTTGGCCCTGCCTCCCTGCCTCGTTTCCCAGCAGTGTAACTTTGAGTAAGTTACTTAACCTCTCCAGGCTTCACTTTTCTCTCCGTATAAGGGGAAGAACATTACTCATCGCAATGGGTTGTGGTGGAGAGGAACAGCCACGGTGCTTACCGTGCTTAGCACGTTGCCTGGCATGTAATGAGAGAGAGCTTAATAGATGCTAGCTGGTATTCTTAGTGTCTATCTGATGGGAAGACTACGTTGGAACTAGAGAACTGTAATGACGGACTTTGTAAAACAAAGATGTTTTCCTGTTCACGGCATTAAGAAATTGGTCTTTGGGGATTTGGTTACAATGAGTCTGCTACAAGGAATAAGCTTATACTACAAAAGCATTCTTGGGGTTTGTTAAAGTCTTGTTGTTTTCCCTCCGCTCATGGTTCACCGTGTTCAACAGCATTCTATAAACTGCTGTCATTTAAGGTCCTTTTCCGTCTCCGTCTCTGATCACCCTTCACCCACAACCAATTACCAACTTGCACGGGGCATTTCTACAGGACATGTGAAGGGTCTGCCCAGGATCCTGACTCTGGTTTTGCTCATCTCTGGCCTCTCTTTTTTCCTTTCTTTCTTAACCTGCATTGCCAGGGAAATTAAGCGTCTTCTGGAAGAGACTAGAGCAGCGGTCCTCAATTCTGGCTGCAGACCGATCAGTTATAGAGCCGTTAATAAATTGCAGATGCCCAGGTGCCTGCTGCTGAAAGCGTGGAGGGCAGCTCACCCAGTTCGCCCTAGAACTCCACTCTGGGGTCCTTGTCAGACCAGCAGCGGCCAAGGACCACCTACAACTGTACTAAGCAATCCAGGAAAGCTGTGAGCGTCCCCCTGTAGTTACAATGCTCTACATGCACTCTCGGAGCTGGCGCACCCGCAGAGGAATCAGTCCTGTTTGGACGCTCCCTCCCCAGCACAGTGCTTTCTGCTTCCCCCAGGACCTCTCTCTGTCAGTTGCATCTGTCTTTGACTCAAACATTTGCCTTTGCTCTTGTACAAATGTATTGAATGGGAGGAATGTAGGATGTGTGTTTTCCCTCTAATGTGGATAACTCTTTCAAACAGGCTTACACCAAAACTTTCTTCCATATCTGAAATAAATCTGTGAGAAGTTAACTGGGCAGAGAGGAGATGATCTCCTGTCTGCATTTCTCCTGGAAGATTTCCCCTTATTGGTCAGAAGCCCTTTTCTCTGCGGCAGTTTACTGTTTCAAGTTATCAAAGGCACGCCCCTCCTCCACCCCCGAACTGTAACAGCCTAGGTTACAGCCTGTTCCCTTGGGAGGAAAGCATGCCTCACTGGGGCCCTTGCCTTTTAACAGCTTAACGCCAGCCTCTATTACAGCTAGAGCTGCCTCCTCCCTATGAAGTTTATTCACAGGTAAATTTTAAGGTTGCAATGTTTTTATCAGTACTAATTTGAAGGCTGTCATTTTTTTCCGCCATAGATTATGTTGTATTTCCTTCTTTGGCCAAAATTAAAACAGACTTGTGAGCATTTCTCAAAAAATGTTCCTTCATTCCAGGGGTGTTTATAAGTGTTACCGAAAAAGGGAAATGCTTCCTGGTGAACAAAGCTTGGGGAAATACTAGAAATACAAGTTGGTTTCTCCTCTGTAGAAACGTTTAACATGGTAGTATTCGTCACGTAGGCAATATTTTCCCATAAAACTCTCTTTATTCGCAGAGGCATCTCTCAGGACTAGGTTTTTGGGGAAAACACTTTGGGAAACGGTGTCCTAAATTTCTTAAACAAGAACCGTGGAACAGGAAAGGAAGAAGAGACATATCTTGAAACAAAAACTGATACACATGATCTGACATATTGTCAGATAATAAGACAATTTGAAATTGGATCTGCCTCAAATAATTCAGAACGTGGGATCAACAAGTACCTTATGCCACGAGGGCGACGGGGGGATAGCACAGCCTTTCCCAGGCAGCCACCAGAAAACAATGGTCTTTGATGTTGTTGTCCTCAGTTGGCGGCATCATCAAAAAAGTGGGTGCACAGTACTGAAAATGGGGTGATCCAGACCAATCCCCTAACCCTGTCGCTGTTGCCTAGGGAGTTAAGAGATTTGGAACAGAAACCATGGGGCCTTTCAAAAATAGGCATGACGTTAAATTGCATCAGAGATAAGTAGGCAAGATGTCAAGTGGGACAGCTGTTGTGGCTGGTACTGCTCAGTAGAGGGGCAGAACTACCGGGTCCTCCCTTGGTTAGCATCAGTGTGGCCAACTATTAAGAAGGAATTCCATTCCTGTTGTTCCTGTTCAAAGCATCCACTGATTTACTCCACACATACTTATTGGATGCCTGCAAAGTGGTAGGTGCTGTTCTGGTCGCTGGGGCCAGAGGAGGGACAACACAGATAAAGTCCCTGACCTAATAGGTTTACTGTCTCGTTTAATCTTTATAATGCCCCCATTTAATAGGTGAGAAAATGATTCTAAGAGATTTTAAGAGATGGAGACTATAGATTTTCAAGTCTGGAAGGTACTTTAGAAAACATTTTGGGTCAAACTCAGCATTTGACTTATGAAGAAATATGTTTAAAGGCCTACTCTTTTTGATTGAAAGTACTGACAGCTGGAGCCAAAAGCCAGGTCTTCTATCTTGCAACTCTGGTCTCTCCCCGTTGCCATATGCTGCTTAGAAAATTGATGTGGTTTTGTACGAGGTAGGCATTCAATAGAGGTGTGATTCTCAGAGAGCGGGAACATTCCCTGCCCTAACACAGTCGGAATTTGACACTGTCAGCTCAAGCTGCTAACTGAAAATCCAAAAGCAGCGATGGCTTAAGGACCATGCCAAATAGTATTTCTCAGGGTAAAAAGGGAAAGGGACCCCCATTAACTGAGAAGGATGAGATAAATGGTCCCAGAACTCTTACTTGCATCTTGCTGGATTATGAAAGCACCGTGGATGCGCTCTGATTTAAACTTGGCCAGACACTGGGGGATTAAGTTTCATGACACAGGAGGTTGGTATTGTAATCCTTGTAGGTTCTCCGTGAGAAGATGGAACTCTTACATGTCATTACGTGTAAGGAAGCGATTTAAGGACCATATTTCGGTTACAAACCGTATTAGAAATAGGTATTTCATTTCCCCTTGATTGCAGCACTAAATCTAGGAATGTCGAGGGAGAGAATGTACTTCATGGAATGCAGAAAACTTTGTCCAAAAAACCCTTAATTGGTAAAAATGTATCAAAGAAAGCATATAAAACAAACAGCACACATTTCATATTTCAATTTTTTATTTGAGTTATCTAAATGCATGTTAGATTGACTGATTGATTTAATGCATGAAAAGGGGATTCGATGACTGTTAATCAACAGACATGTATTAAGCATCTAGAGTGCAAAGCATCATTAGATAGTAAGAAATACGAAGATGAATAAATCCTGACCCCCGAGAGATGATAAATGCTGCAATACAAGGATGAAAACTGTCATGTTCATTAAAGAAGTATGACATGTTTGGGAGAACAAAACTATTTCTCACCATGGGAAACAGAATCATAAAACAGTGAGCAAACGTTTGTTGCTTACGAGGATGCTCGGCCTTAAGAACCTGGTGAGGAATCTGCCACCAAAATTATGGAATTACATGACTTACCTTTTGGAAACTGAATTTGGCACGGATGGTATGATTCTAACTACCATTTGCAGTATGATCTATAATAATAGCTGTTATTTTTTGAGATGATGTTATATTGGCCCGGATCCTTCTGAAGTCGGTTCTGACATTTATAAGGGAGCAGTTAGCTTCTCTGCAGACAGCAAGCTCACCATCCTTGCATACTTGTATCTAAAATAGTCCTAAAATTCTCTTTATTGCCACTACTCTGTTTCCCAAAATGAAGCATGAGATCATGGTAGTATTTAGTTATTGGTTCAGTTTCCTGTCTTCTTAGATCTTTTTAAAGCTCCTACGTCCTTACAGAATGACCTCCTAGCTTAATGTCTGATCACGTGATCAGCTATTTACAAAGTACTGCTGTTCTAATTTGATTCCTTCTGATAACATAAGAGAACATTTAGTTGTATGGTCTGTGGTGAGTATAATTTATTTCGTGCTCTCAGAGTCTTCTGAGACTGCGATGGCAGAAAGCAGACCAACTAAATAGTAACATTCTATGAGAAATTAAATCAGCCTTTCTGTAAAGGAATTTCTTCCAACTATTTCCCCTTATTGATTATATAGTTCTAAACGAAATAGATAAAAAAAAAAAATGCAGCCAGTGAATGTGCAAAGCCGTGCTTTGTCAACTTTATTGTAAAAATATGTTAAGTGTCTATGGATCAGTTACGTCACATCTTATTTGCATAGGAATATATGCCCTTTAAGAGAAATTTTAAACATTTTTTACTGAGAGTATTGTAGTCTTAGTTACTATAATTCTTACCCTAGAACTCATGGCTGAAGGTTCCTTTAAGGCAAGCTTGTTAAATACCAGTCCCCAACTTTATTGCAAACCTGTTATGCATGCATAATGCATTCCACACTCCTGCAAGATGCAAGTCACTACTCCCCAGTAACATTCTTACACACAGCCTTACTTTTTTTTTTCCTTTGTAGGAATGAAATATCCTCCTGAGTTTGCTTTATCTTGTTTTGTGCAAGTTTTGTGAATTTTACCTATGACCTGAGAGAACTGGTTGTGATTTTATTGAAAAAATGCAGCACGTTATTCTGATGCAAGTCTCCATGAGTGGCTATTTTTGTTCTCCGTTCTCAACAGGAACAAGTAAATATTGCAGTATGAGTTATTTTTAAAGGCTTTTAAATAGTGTTTGTTATTTCAAGGCATTAACGAGTAAAACTTCTTAGAAAATACTGGTCAGTTGTGTTTATTGCCTTATGTCAACACGCTTGTCATTTTGAGAAAGTGTCAGAATCCTAGAAGAAGATGGTTCGCGCTCCTTGAGTCTGATTCTAATCTGAGAAGTGTTCTGTGTATCCCTGCGTATCTCTCAACGGCTCTGTGGCTGCACGTCTGTAAGCATCTTGCTTCTCAGAGCAGAGCACACGCGTGTCGGGAAGACTCCCGTTCTTTTCTTTGGCAGTGCATTTGCTAATTGAGTAGCGAATATGAAAGAATGCAAGGGTCCGCATCCACCTGTATTTTTTCTCCTCTTTTCTCCTCTCCGCAGTCTTCGTATTGTTGACCTATTTAGGGTCAGCCAGTTTTACTGAGCGTGATGGACTGAACACCGAGATCTAGATTCCAGGCCTGGACTTGCCCACAGGCAGTTATCGGACCCTGAATGTAAACTGCTTGAGCCCCAGTGTCCTCATGGTGTGAAGGGAGAGATTTGCGAACTGCTGGCTCATGGCTTAAATCTAGGTGTTTCGTGTGGACCACTTACTGCTTTAAAAGTCAGGAGATTTTAACATATAATTTCTAGCATAAAATGGGAAGACCTGGCAGCATGGGGCCTGCGTTCTCAGACAGCACCAGTTTTCTGGGCTCTGTACGTTGCTCAGTTTGCTATCCTTGTACTTGACCAGGTTTTGTTCCCTTGATCCTCTAAAATGGTGCGATTCTGTGGGCTTTGTTTCAAGAAACTTTGTGGGAAAAATTCATTAGACACATTCCTTTCTTTTCTATCTTATGAAGCCTTAGTTCTCCTGTGGTTCCCTTCTGCCTCGACACTCTGACAAAGGATACAGCACTCCACCTGCGTATGCTCTGTTCCGCCTGCGTATGGCTTGTCCTTCCCTGCCGCCTCTTTCAGGGCAGTGGTGGGGAGTGACCTTGGCTTTCTTTTTGTCATGCCATTTAACTTTTCTCCTTCCATAACTTTACTTCCAGGTGGATAATGTAAAATAATTTATCATTGCTTCTGTGGACATTAGAGAAACAATGCCTCTCTGCTCACGAAATTCAGAAAGTATGTGGAACTGAGAATAGAGTAGTAAATCTCACTTTCTGAAGCTGTGCTTGTTCATATTTTTTGGTTACCACACTGTATCTAATCAGATTCTTGCAAAGCAATGCTATGCATGCAACAATTCTCCTATAACTCTCTTTGGAGACGGAGTCCAGCTGCTGCGGTGAGGGTTAGTTGCTTCTTATGGCCTGGGATCAGCTTTCATTAACGATTGCAGATGGTCGGATATCCATCTTAGTACAAGACCTGTTGTAAGCTTTGGTCAGGCTTGCATGAGGACTGCATGACCACGAAGAGCTTCTTCAAGCACAACATCTCTGAATCATGTCCAATGGCCATGTATCCCCATGACCAGATTCTTGAATCCCCATCCCAGATTCTTGGAGAGAACGAATATAGTCAATAAAAATCCAGGGTAGTAAGATAACTTTGGATCTACAGGGGGGCTGGTGGAGAGTGATTGATGAATTAAGTTTATTTTTAATTGTTTTATTAAGAGTTGAATTTGTACAGAAAAAAACAGTTAATATTAGATGGTTTAGAGAAAGACAATGCTTATTTGCTAAAATAAAGCCTCGGTTTCTTATTTGGTTCTTACAACATGGCTACTCTTCAATGGTTTTAGAACAAAACAAATGTTGCTTATTGTCAAATGTGATCCTTGAGCTTGGTTATTGACAGCTAAGGACCATCTAAAAATAATACCTATTTTGCAAGATGATTCACTTTCACCTGCTGATTAAATTGTGAAAAATCTGAGCCCAAATGCAAATTTCCCTGTTCCTGTTTTACTGGATAGGCTCCCAGGACTAGGCAAGAGGTAATACAAATGAGAGAATTTCCACCAGTTGACTCAGGGAAATAGATAGCTTGAAAAATAAAACTCTCAGCAATGAGGTTCTGCAGAAAAATACAAAAGTAGGAGCTTTGATTGAGCTAAGGAGCACTGGGGGCAACAAGATGTCTTTTGTAGGGTTATTACTCATTGTATGGAGCAGATTGACCAGAGTCTCAATTTGTGAGCTTATTCTCTGGCTGTTTTCCTCCTCATCTCTTGTCTGGCTTCTCCTTGCTCAACATTGACTGCTGAAAGTGAGAACACCTTAGGGTCGACCCTCTACCTCTGCTTTGACAGAATGCATTTCCCTGAGTCTCTCATTCGGAGCTGCATTCCAAAATAATGTTGGAGCCATAAGGGGGTACATTTTGTGAGGCACACAGGCGGTGAGTAACTTGGGTAGAAAAGGTTGGTGAATTGATCCCTGCTTCATTTCTGACTAAACAGAGCTCCATGGAAAGTGGGTAGAATATTTTGAGTATCTTGTTATGAACACTCAGCAATGATTCCACAGAAGAGGAAGTTGTCTGGAAGAAGGCATTTTTGTGGATGTTAATCTCAAGCTTTTTCATATCCGGTCATGATGTGACTCTGGAAGTTCCTTAATAATATAAAGAATTTGGTAAAATTTTATAGTAAGTTGCTCCCTGTTGTCTTTGGAGACCTCATGATCTGCTGTAGGATTATCATGTGCCCAACTGTTCAGGAAGGGTAACAATCAGTCCCGGGCAAACACTTAAAAATGCTTTATCAACTAGCAATTTAAAAATCGGGGGGGAGGGGAGGCTGGATACTATTTTATAAGCTTCATTTATATTTAAGTTTGAAAGAGGACTTGGAGGCAGATGGACTAACACCTTCATTTTACAGATGAGAAAACTGAGGACCGAGGAACATAAATGCCATAATTTAGGTTACATAACTTCTTAGCTGCAGAACCAGAATGAATTCTTGATTCCCAGCCCAAGGCTCTGTTATTAGGGCATGCTGCCTCAGATTTTCCCACCGGATCAAGCTGCTGGCTGGGGTAGAATTCTAATAATTGATATTTCATTTTTGATAAAAGTTTGTTTTGTGAAGCCTGCATCACATTATGTCCTTTCAGCACTGTAAAAAGGAGCTTTCTCTGAATGTCCTGGTAGCAGACTGCACCAACAAAGTGTACCAGCCCAGCCAGTACAGTATTATCACCAGGCTCCAAGAACACTGTGTAACTTTTCCCACCTGATGCTAGCCCCTATCTGTCATGTTCAGCTTCAGTTTTGAGAAGCTGCCCAATTCCTCCTGTATCTGACTAATCTTACAGAAAGATGCTGCCTTTAGTGTATGGTGATTTTCATGGAATCCTCCCCCCCCCCAAAACCTGTTTCAAATTAATGCATATAAGTAATGCACGTATTTTTTCCGCAGAAAGCTTCGGCATAAATAACAAAAACATAAATAACAAATTAGTTGGCCGTTATGTTGAGACATCTAAGTTGACATAAAAATTGCTCTTGTGCTAAATCACGGAGCGAAAGCCAAGTATGTATCTGAGACCTAGCCTTTGGATTTCTTAAGCTATCTGTTGAATGTTAGGCATCTTGAAATTTTCACAATTGTCGATTTGGGTGTCCAACTTATCTCTGTTTTTTTTTTTTATTTTGAAGATTTATAAAGTCAGACTGCTCAGTGGGAAAAAGAAATCTTTCTTAAGAAATGAAGGGAGGAGATCTGAACATGGAGAAAGTCTATTGGAAAATAGCTGTGACTCAAAGACTGTCTTTGAGTATTATTTCTGGGCCTGAGTGAGCTTCATGGGTTTTGGGTGCCACAAAAGTAATGGTCTGGTTAAAGGAAAATGTTGTGATGGAGGATTAAAACAAAAAAACAAACAACAAAGGGGAGAATAACAGGAGAGAATGGGAGTGGCAGAGTACTCCCAGAAATGGTTCCAAATATGTATATATGTGCTGTGTTCTCTTACTCTTGGGTTTTTTTTTTTTAAACAGTTTTATTGAGTTATCATTTATTTGCCTCAAACTTCATCTGTTGTACTTGCACGATTCAATAATTCTGGTACTTGAGCTTGTCATTTAAGTCTGTCACTTGGCCTCCATTGTGTCTAATGAGAGGTTAGTCATTAATTGCATTGTTGTCTTTTCCTCTCTGTTCTCCAGATTGGAGAATTTCTACGGATCTATCATCAAATTCCCACATTTTTCTTTCATATTACATTTTCAGGTGAAACCTGTTTGTGAAGTTTTCGTCTCAGTTATTGTACTTTTCAGCCCTAGAATTTCCATTTAGTTCTTTTTATAATTTGTGTCTCTTCATTGAGATTCTCTATTTGCTGAATCATTGTCATCATATTTTCCTTTAATTCTTGTTTCCTTTCATTCTTTAAATATATTTATACCACTCGTGAGTCTTTGTCTGCTAAATCCAACAGCTGGATTCCCTCAGATATAATTCCCATAGACTACTTCCCCCTTCCCTTCCTGCTGCAAGTATGGGTCATAATTTGTTATTTCTTTACATGTCTCATAATTTCTTTGTTGAATATTGGACATTTTAGATAATTTTTTGTAGCAACTCTGGGTTCTGACTTTTTCCCCCTGATGGATTTTTTGTTGGTTGAATAACTTGCCTGGTCTAAATCTATGAAGTCTCTCTCCTCTGCAGGGTGTGGGCCTTGATGCCTCTACTCTGTTGCTTCCCTCCTCTCCTTCTTCTCCTCCACCTCTCCCTTCTTCTCCTCCTTGTTTTTATTTTTCAGTCTGACTTTCTAGGGATCATCTTTATCAGAAGGAAAGAGAGTTCAATTCTGGCATATGCCTTCATAGCTTAGGGTTAGCCAATAATTGGTCAGAGGTTGTGCTCAAACACCTTGAATCAGTATGGCTTCCATCATCCACTGATGGATCTGTGTAGGCTCGGGAGTGTATTCAGACTTCAGGTCACCTTCAAGTCTGCATCATCTTTTGCCTTCTGCTGACCTCTCTTGAATGTCCTTTTCATATGCCCAGACTCAGCTGTGTCAACTAGGAACCGTGTAGGTGGCCGTGTATGTGCACAGCCTCTGGTCAATTTAGGATATTTGCAGAGTTTATCACAACCCCATATGGATGTCTCATTTCCCACAACTATCTGTTTAAGCTCTGGCTAGTCCCCCAGTCCAGTGCTTGCCCCAAACAGGCCAGCAACCTGAGGCTAATGGTGCCCTGGCCCTCCCTTGCCACCAGCGAACCCCATCCAGCAGCAGCAGGAAGAGCAACTTCTAATTTTCACGGCCTGACCCACTCTGGTTGTACAACCAGGCTGAGAACTGAGGAGAGATGATTGCAGCCTCGGGCAAAATGCCACAGACTTGTCCTGTTCTTACCCAAAGTTTAGTAGTTGTCATGAATAAATGCTTCTCAGTTTGTTATATGTCTTTGGTCAAATTCCAGGGTGCTGAGATGATTGGTTTTGACTATTTTGTCCAGCTTTATAGTTGCTTTTGGGAGAGAGGATTTTTTTTTTTCACTTTTTAAAAAAAATCTTGACTTATTTGTCACGGTGGAAGTTGGAAGTCTCCTACACTTTATTTTAATGACAATATCTGCATTGAAGATAAGTGGCCCATACCCTTTGCATGTGGGTGTAAGAGCTCGGCACATGTTCCAAAGGTCATGCACTGTATTTGATATTATGTCCCAAACCAGGAAATACTCCATTCATCAGCCAGCTTTTAACAAGCAGACAGGTTTGAGGCTCTACCCACACCTCTGCCTCTATTTCCTTGTGAATGAACATGGAGCGTTTTCATTTCTGAGTCCTGATAGCCAAGGTGCAGAGGATGATTCTTCTCCTTGGCAAGAACAGCAGTCATGTAGCTTGCAGGTTGAGAGAAGACAATGGAAGGGCATTATCTTTCTGCTTTTTAGTGATAAATATTTAAAAAGTAATAATGTCTACCATTTAGTGAGAGCTTACTATGTGCCGGGTACTTTGTTAAGCATTTCACAACTTTGTGTATCTTCATTATAAGACTTAGTAAAGTTAAGTAACTTGCCCGAGGCCACTCAGCCAGCAAGTTGTGGAGAAGGATTCAAATCCAGGTCCGTTGGATGCCTAATCCCATGTTACTAATGACCAGGCTAGTACTTCTTTGAGGCATCACTACTCCCAGACATCAAGCCAGCAAATTAGGTTCACACTTGTTTTGAGAAACTAGCCAGTCTTTCAATAAGGCGGCATCGCTGATGAACTGCCCATGGTGATTCTTGTCTGTTTCAACCGAAATCCTCCAGCCCTTCTTTCCTGGCTCACTAAATTTAGTTGTAAGTTGGGTAACGGAGGAGGGGCTTCAAGGAATTGTGCTTAACAATACATTATTTTTCTAAATCTTTAATTTTCTCAACCGAAGTGCACATCTTATCACAGGCTGGGTCCCCTGGGAAGTGGCATCTAAAATGGAGATAAGCATACAAGAGATTTATTAGGGAGTGCTCTTGGGATCGACACCTTAAAAGGGAATGGAAGGAGGCAGACCTGGGCAGAGGACAGAAATGGAGCTCTGATGGAATTTCAACAGAGTTCTCAGACAGCCCTGATCTGAAGCTAGTGTCACCTTTTTAGAGTTTGGAGGTAGTGGCTGGACCTTTTATACCCACAAAGATCTGTCATTGGGTATGGGCCACCCTGGGAGGATGGGGTGTGGCTTGGGATGAGGTAGCACTCCCAGAGGGGGGCTGAGCACTGGGAGTTATCAGCCAGCAGCACCTGGTCCCAGCTGGGGAAAATACATCTTTTGTTCCTTAAGGAAGATCTGGGCAGTTGGTTGGAGTGCCTAGCTCAACTGTTTATATGCATACATTTTTTTTTCTGTAATTATTATTATTTTTTTAATTTGGCAAAATTGCTTATTGGGAAAAGGATTTCTTGTTGTCGTTGAGATATAATTGACATAATATTGTATTCATTTTAGGTGTACATTATAATGATTTGATATATGTATCGTAGCTCTTTATTCTTTCACTTAGTCAAGCAACATAATTTTTAAGTGTGAAAGTTTTACACGGGCATTGTATGAGAGGCTGAAGATATGACAATGAAAAATATCTACAAAGTTCCTGTTCTTATAATGTTTATAGCTTGGGGGAGGCTATTTGTATTTAATTTTCTTCCTTGAAGTCTCTTGTTTAATCAGAAATTGGTTCTAGGTCGGTAACTCAATGTGGCCTAATTTAAGCCAATTTTAATCTCTCATCCGAGCCTTAAGCACTTAGTTGTTGTTTCCCAAATCCTTTTAAATTAGAGGATATCTTTCTTAGAATTATACTAGACAATGTTTAGAAGTTTTTACCATTCGTAAAGTTACAATTACCAGTTTAATGGACTGTGAGCTGAGGGAAAGGAGCCTCTGTATTTTAAAAAAAGGCATTAAAAATTAATTATAATTTTTGACAGAAAGTGGTGATAGCAGCAGTTGAATTTGTTGCTCAAGATTATCCTAGCTTCTTAGTGTTATCCTATTATCCTTAAAAAAGAAATAGTGTGTTTTAATTGTAATTACTTTTGATAATTTTTTTTTACCCTAGGAGGTAAATTATTAATTAGGGTGTGCATTATAAATTACTTTTTTATTAGGTGATTTCTGTCTGACAATAGTTTCTAGTTTTTTTTTTTTAATTAAACTATGTCTCTAGGATTTATTATTAATAGCTTTGGGCTCTATTAGGAGGGAGGCTAATCTGATTTCCACCTTATGACTCCACATACAACTGGAAAAATGATTCTGCCCAGCTGAGATAACTGGTGAATTACGTGTGGCCAATACAAATGGCTCTGGGTGAGAAATCATTTTTATTTTTTTATTTATTATTGCTTTTTAAAAAGATTTTATTTATTTATTTCACAGAGAGAGTGAGTGAACACAAGCAGGGGGAGCAGCAGAAGGTGAGGGAGAAGCAGGCTGTCTGCTGGGCAGGGAGCCGGAGGCAGGACTTGATCCCAGAACCCTGGGATCACGATCTGAGCCAGAGGCAGGTGCTTAACCAACTGAGCCACCCAGGCGCCCTGAGGAATCATTTTTAAATGAATATTTCCTTTTCACATTTTTTCACTATGGTATTTCACTATAGATTTTAAGTTCATTTGCCTCACCATTACACATGTGCCAGGAAAATTACTCTTTAAAGAACGAATCCAGGCATAAAAAGAAATCAGGGAGAGAACAAGAAAACTCAATGTACAATCAACTCTAAGTGATAAAACAAATAAATGAATAGATCACCGATAATGTTACCATTTGGGTATAAGTGGGGTATCTTGGCTAAAACTGAGTCCTAAGACTTTTTTTTTTTTTTTTTACATTTCATAGGCGTAGGTGGAAAAAAAACCCAACCACAAAACAACAAGCCACAACCAGTAAAAACCTCCCACAACAAAACTGCTCTTAAGATAGGACTACTTAAAAGTATGAATAAGTTTTTTCTTCAGTTTACCTTTTGAGCAACCAGTCTTTTGTTTTGAGAAAACGCTTGGAAAGAATGGGGTCTTAGAGAAATATATATTTCATGTAGGTCTGGGACAGCACCGCGTAACCAAACTCGTATTTCTACGCCTAAGTAAATCAATAAAGACCATATGCCGCTGCATTCTGTTTGGGTCAGATTTGCTACCTAATGAGTCAGCTCCAAACTTAGGAAAATAACATTTGGTTTTTAGAGAGCCTTGGGTTTCAGAATGGGGTAAGAGATCGCGCACCGGTGCTAAGGCGGCGTCTTTCTATTGCTAGAAACCTAGCGTCATTTACTCCCAGGGAAATATTCTGAGACCTCACCACTTACACAATTGAACGAACCTTGGAGGAAAGTGGAGGCTTTTGACATGGGTGCTGGTGCTCATGGGGTGGGTGGGTAGGGAGAGGGTCTGCAGCCTCAGAATTGGCTCTTATCCTCACTCCCTGAACCAAGCCTGCATGTTTCTGTCTTAGGTCTCTATTAGGTTTCCTACTCAGCGAAGAACTCTCCCAAGAAGTAGACTGCTTTGTGCAGTCGGTGGGACACTCAGCAGACTTTCAATCCTTTTTTCTTGAGTGTGATAGGACAGCCAAGGAACACGGAGAAATCTAGGAGCATGAAAAAGAAAGACCAAGATAAACAAAAAATGAAACCTGGAAAGAAACCTTGATCATTTAGGAAACAGAATAAAACTTGAGAAGAAAAATACTCATAGTCAAGAAAATATTACATAAAATAAGAGCAATCAGGGAAGGAAAGCTCTTAAAGAATAAAAATATTACTGCCTATATAAAAAGAATTTAGTGCAAGCACTGGAAAATGAAGTTGAGGAAATCTCCTGGAATGTGAAGCAGTAACACAAAGAAATGGAATAGATGAAAATGCATGAGATAAGTGGCCAAACCAGGAGGTCTAACATCTTTGAAGAAAATGAACAGGGAGGGCACCTGGGTGGCTCAGTCAGTTAAGCATCTGCCTTCAGCTCAGGTCATGATCCCGGGGTCCTGGGATCAATTTCCGCATTGGGCTCTCTGCTCAGTGAAAAGTCTGCTTCTTCCTCTGCCTCTGCTCCTCTCCGCAGCTCATGCTCTCTCTCGCTCTCTCAAATAAATAAATTCTTAAGGAAAAAAAAAAAAAAAGAACAGGGAAAGTGTAGGGGAAGAAATAACCAAAGCAGTAAGAGAAAATTATTTCCCAGAGTCACCTTGGAAGGGCCTACTCAGTGAATGAAGAAAGTCTGCGTTTGGAGAACTTCAGGAGGACAAAGGGGAAGAGTGGGGCCTGGAGCCGTATCTTTGGAGAGCCCAGTAGTAGGCGGGAGTTAGACCTGGCCCTTTTGGTGGATTGTTCTGAATCTAGTTGTAGAGTGGGTCGTGATTTCTTTCTCTCTATCATTCTGACCAAATGGTGGTGGTGGTGGGGTGAGAGTCCAGGAAAACAAAAAATGTTAGATTCAGATCCTGCTAGCATTTATTAAGGCACTTAAAAGAAAGAGCTTTGAGTGCCCTTATTAATTCAAGAGTACAGGGAAAAAACAGATTACTGCAGAGAATGTGCTCATGGCCTCATTCACTTGTATATGCATGCAAGCTTAGAAAGTAATCTAGAAGGCTATAACCCATCTCTGTATGGCGGGATGATGGGTGATTTTTATTTTCTTCTTTATAATTTCCTATATTTTATGAAATAAGTGTGTATTTGTTTTACAAATAAAAATACTAAACTTGCTTCCAGGTGTGGGGAATTTTCTGTATTTAAAATGCAAATTCTCTTGGGAGAAGAAGGTGAAAAGCTGAGGAGAGTATCTTGTGAAGGTAGGAGTAGGAGATACCCCTCAGGGTGCTGAGAAAGAAGGCCTGGAGCGGGAGAAACTGTGCAGAATGGGGAGGTTGTAAACCCCCAAAGGTTAAGCTAAAGTTAAGCTTCATCTACCTCACGGTTCATGCAAGACCTGTCTTAACAAATTTCTGGACCGAGATAAATAATTTTCTTACATTGACGTCTCATTGCTTGAGGGCTGATGCTATCCAAGATTATCTACTAAGGGGCAGAAGAAACAGAACCATATCTGGAAAGAGTCTGGCCAGGGCTCAGCTGTGAGAGGGAAGGGAAGGAGCCCAGGGTTTACAATGAGGTGGTTGGGGCTTGGCTCACATAAGGCATTTGTGAGCGTAGAGATCTTTCAAGTTCTCCTAAATTTATTTGAAAATAGATACAGAATGCTTTGTTGACCATTCCAGCATCCTGAAAGAATATTTCTGTGGCCGTTGTCCCTATTGTCATCATGAAGATACATTCATTCTCAATTGATCCACGGGGAAGGCTATTTTGGGCACTTTAAAAGGCAGGTTAATAAAGTAGAAATGGTTTCTTTTTTCCCCCTAAGAACTTGCAGATTGTGAAAGAGAATAGTTTAAAAGCTTACTTTGTGTAAACAGAAATTATAAAATGTAGCTTCTCTCAGGGAAGCCCTGCCTGAACAACTGTGTGATGATCCAATTGGTTACAAACATCCCTTAATTGAGTTTAGGTCACTAACTTTTGCCTTGACCCCCCCCTCCTTGGTAGCCCAAATTTCCAGAATATTCAATACTAAATGCATCTGGATTAATTTGATAATCCATTTAAGATAAAAATGATGGAGAATTGTCATAAAATTTTCCATCCAGGTTAAATTTTTTTTCTCCAAAAAAGCAGTATGTTTATAAGATTAAAAACAAATAATTCAAGCTCTAAAAGTTACTTTTCCCTACAAAAATACTATTGTGGAATTCTATTTTTTTTTTTCAAAGCAGAGAGTAACAAAAGCAGGGGGAAGGTAGGAAGGGAACAGAAAAGTGGATTTAAGAGATAATGTATTGCATTTAAAGAACTCGAATGCCATTATTTTTCATCACTTAACTTTTCAAAGAACACTTTCAGCTTCCTTATTTGCATGTTTCATTGTTTTCCAGCCTTTACACTGTATGCTTAAAATGCAAATGGAATAATATAAGAATAATGAGAAGTAATACTTGGAAATGTTCTGAGAAAATGTTGAAAAAGGGCCTGGTTTCCATCTGATTGAAAGGAGGTGAGACTTGAGAGAGCAGTCAGACTATATATAATTTTACCATAAGCTCGAACTAGCAGCACCATTGCTATCCGTCTATTCTCCTGTGTACTGTTGAAAATTAGTTCATATTTCTCTTTTATTACTCCCTTATTCTTTGTCCACTTCTCGTACTCTTCACGTTTGGTGTCTATCAATTGGTTAACCTCAAGTCAATGAACATTTATTGAGCACTTATTAACTAGTCATTGCCATATGTGGAATGTAGAATAAATAGCTCTTTAATAAGAAAAGCAGGGTTTTGGGCACCTGGGTGGCTCAGTCAGTTAAGCCTTCAACTCTTGATTTCAGCTCAGGTTATGATCTTGGGGTTGTGGGATGGAGCCCCAAGTTGGGCTCTGTGCTCAGGGCAGAGCCTGCTTAAGATTCTCTCTCTCTCTTTGCCTCTGCCCCTCCCCCACTTGCACATGTGTGCTCTCTCTCTCTCTCTCAAATAAGTAAATAATATCTTTTTTTTTTTTTTTTTTAAAGCAAAGCAGGGTTTGGCTAAAGGACAGACATGGGGAAACATTTGTCAGCCTCCTGCTCCAACTCCTTTTGATATCTGACTTTCCATTGAATGGGCTAGAAAATCAGACATCTTGGGTTCAGTCCCTCTCTGCCATTTCCCAAACAAGCTACTTACCTTCTCTGAGCCTCGATTTCTTCATCTGTAAAAGGGACTAATAATGCCATTCTCATTGGAGGCTGTGGGGACTGAGACAATATAAATAAGGTGCTTATAGAAATAGCTCAGATGATCTCTGTCCTTTGGTTTGTGATATAACAGAGGAAGTGTAGGGTGACCAGCCACCATACTGGTGTCAGACAAATCTGGATGAAGCGGTCACCCTAACGATAGAAGAACATATATTCGGTTAGTCTTTTTTTTTTTTTTTTAAGATTTATTTATATATCTGAGAGAGAGAGAGAGCACGCACACACACGCAGGGAGGAGAGGTAGAGGGAGGGGGAAAGACTCTCAAGCAGACTCTGAGCTGAGTTCAGAGCCCTATGTGGAGCTCGATCTCACAACCCTGACATCATGACCTGAGCGGAAATCAAGAGTGGGCCGCTTAACTGACTGAGCCACCCAGGAGCCCCTATATTCAGTTAGTCTTAATCCCAAATCCAATGAATGAAATTACATTCTAGAAGAACGAAGTTATACTGGGACATAGGGCAATGCATGGCAAATTCCTTCACAGAGAAGAAGAACGAGCATTCCATACAGAGGGAACTGAAGAAGCAAAGGCATGGAGGGGAGAGACTTCATGGCCTGCTTGTGGAAGCCTTAGGCAGTCTGGTGTGGGAAGCATAAGAGCATATGAGAGGGTGTAGTGAGTTAAAGTTTCAAAAGAGTATGGGATGGCCAGACTGTCCAAGGCCTTGAGTGTTAGTCTGAGGACTGTGGATTTGTTCAGAGGTAATGAGGAGATGGCCCTGAGAGGGGACGGAACAGAGTTAGGACATATACTTCTCAGACCTTAGTTTAACCCTGCAAGAGAAAGAGCTCGTGTGGCCACTTCAAATAGATTAAATGAATAATTAGTCTATAGCTCTCATTTTATTATTAAGTAATCACAAATTTTCCATTTTATCAAGTATTTAAGATGATTCTCCTTGTATGATGGCAGAGGGTGCAAAGTCATTTTTGTTACCTTCCACATTTAAACTTCGGGGCATCTTGATTCTCCTCTTCCCATTACCCTCCTTATCTAATCACCACCAAAGTTCCTTCCTCTGCATTCACTAGCTCAGGCCCTAGTCATGTTCCCCTGGATTCAGGAAACAATCACATGTGGCCCGTGTTCCCAGCCTCTCTCTGGATGTAAATATTCATCCTCAATACTGTGCCCAATTAATCTTGTTAAACAACATTTTTGTTATATCGCTCTCCTATTCAAGAACCTATCATGGCTTGTATTAACACCTGGGTCTAGGTCACTTGTTAGCCTGCATCTAAAATTTCTTTATCAATGGGCCTTTCCCACTGACGAACCACTCAGGTTCTCAGAAACCATCTGTGCTATTCACATCCACCTTCTCTCTGTCTTTTGCTTTGTTTTTTAATTTTTAATTGTGGTAAAACACACATAGTGCAAAATTTGCCGTCTTCAGCATTTTTAAGTGTGCAGTTCAGTAGTGTTAAATATATTCACATAGTTGTGCAACCCCAAATCTCCAGAAACTTTTCATCTCTTTTTGTCTTTAACACCAGGCCTTCCTCACAAATCCAGCCCCTCCATCTGTTTCAAACCACTTGCCACACATGGAATTGAGTTTCTTTTCTTTCTCTCTTCCTGTTTAAATCCACAGCCAAACTCCAAGAAGAGAAATCCTCTGTAAAGTCTATAAAAGAGTAGGTGCTCAATAAATGGTTCAAGTTGAAGTACTATTGTTCTGTTTTGTCTCGGTCTGAAGTTACAGCTTGTATGTGGAGAACACATTGTCATTCCCAGGTCTCAGGCACAGAAGTCATCTCAACTGGTCCTCACCACAGCCCTGCGTGGTAGATAAAGGAGATGCTCTTACATATGGTTTTCAGAGGCTGAACCCAAGAATGACCGAGGTGCTTTCCCAAGGTGATGCGGTGACAGACCTGGTAGTAGAATCCAAGTATTCTGGCTCCTAACACAGAGCTATTTGCACTGTGTCTAGCTGCCTCATTTCTTTGAGGCATATCTTGTCTCCCCAACAAGAGTGGAAGTTCTCCCAGAGAAGGAAATACAAGAATTATCTTCGCAACCCTAGCATATGGCTGAGCCTTGGGCGCAAAGATTCTGTTTCCTAAGGTACTTATCAGCTGATTGATAATTCACTGCACTGTTATCCATGGTTTCTAAAATACTTAAATCATTTTATATACAGTTCATGTGTTTCCTCACATAACTCAGCAGAAGACACTTTTAGTTCTCACCTAATTCTTCTAGGTACGTGAGAAAACTGTACCTTCCTTGCCTCCCCATCACTCTTGGGAGAGGTCAGATGACGAGTTCTGGCCAACAGGCTGTGAGAGGCGGTGCCACAGATCTCTCCAGTCTCTTTTCTCCTGCCACCCCCGTCATGGAAGGGGATTTGCATAGAGATGGTAGAGTCCGAGGATCTGAGCATCACGGATGCTACGTTGAGCCTTGGAGAACAGCTACCCTGGAGAGTGGCCCAGGTCTGCTATGGACTTTGTGAGATAAATAACTTGTATCATGTTAAAGCCCAAAGATTTTAGTTTAGTTTTTTCTTTTAACCTCCGCATAATCTACCCTATTCTGACAGTACAACATGGAAATGTTTAATGGCCAGTCCATTAGCATCTCAAACTCTCAGAGTTGCCCTGGAAAAATCATGAGGAATTGTTCTTAATTTATGGTTGGAAAAAAACCAAGGGCACAGGGAGGTTAAAGGAATGACCTTGAGCCACTCCTCAGGTCAGTCTCTTAATCCAAGTTGAATCTTTCCACACGGACTTAAGGACTACTATATAAGAAATGTAAATCAGGTGCAGAAAAATGCAGACTAATACTGCAACCCTCTTTGCTTGTTCAATAATTTCCTCCAGCCTCAGCTCTCCACCCTGCTTCACAGCCGTCTTCCCTTTTCTGTCTGGTTTCCTACTTAGCGGCCAGTTGAAGCCTTTACCAGCACAGGCTATGTTGAAAGAGGCATTATTATTTATCGCTGTGTTACCAGAGTAACACCAGTGCCCAAAGATGCAGTTGAAGAACTGGCATGTGTGCAAAAGATAGTTCTGCTGGGCTTATGTAGACTGCTCGGTCCCCATCTCCTACCCTTGGCCTGCGTGAGGAAAAGAGATTGATCAAGCTCGCTGTCTTTCTAAAGAGGAGCATATCTCTAAGAAAGCAGAGAGAGAGTTTGTATAATCTCATAGTAAGCTTCAGTTCAGTGATGGTCACTTCTGTTTTCCCATTGTTTCCACATAAATCCTTTCCTAATCAAACCAGTTCTTATTCATAACTCCAAATAAAATCCAATTACCAGAGTTTAGGGTCTTCTTTTCATCTTTTTCCCAATTTTGGTTGAAATTTAGATTCTTATATGACCTTATTTCCCTAAAGTTTTACACACACTCACTCACACACACACACACACACACACACACACCCCTCTTATATAATATATAAAACTTTATGCACACAGTCTATAATATTTTTCAAATTTCCTTTCTTTTTCTTTCTTTCCTTTTTTTTTTTTTTTTTTTTGAGTCTGGTTTTTGGGGGTGTTGGAGGGACGTTGATTGAGGCATTAAGCCTTGGACCCAGACTAATTTTTCTGTATAAATTTGCATGGCCTATCAGGAAGTTACTAATGTTTCTTCGCAGCATTATAAGTTAAACAGATTATTCAATTCATATTTTAACCTCACAATTTACAACTATTAGGAAAAAGCTGAGAGGGAGGCTGAAAAGATGTTCCTTGGGGGAATTTTCATTGCTGAAATAAAAGATACCAATAGACTCACAAAAAGTTCCATAAAACAAATGGGAAAAAAATGTTACACTGAAGATACAGATAATTTGGGAAGCTGCAGCCATCTGGTTATGGTCAAAATAGCTGCTTCTGATGTCCTTAGATGGTACAAATTACTGGCAGACCTCAAAAACCAAAACAGGAATCCATTTTGAGATCAGATTCCTTTTGCCTTCAAGACATGTTTATAAAGAAATCAAGATTAGAGGAAACAGAGGAAGAACTGAAGTGTAGAGAGAACATATCACCGAAGGGCTACTTAATTTGGCCAGTGACCAACGTGAGCTGCGTTTGGATGAGAGGGCAGGTGGACGTCCAGCCCCAGGTCATTCATTTGGTTTTTTCATCTTCTGGTAGCCATCAGTGCCCCCACTTTCCCACCCGGGAGCTCTTTGGTGATCTCGTAAGAGCTCTGTTACCAGTGGCAACCAAGAGGCTTCTTGGGATAGGGTAGTGGACATTAACCAGAGAGGACATCCGTTGGTGACTAGCAGCCAGTTGCTTCTAAGCACATAGGACTCACTCCTTCGGAGGCTCCACCAAAATGTGGGGGGAGCACTTTGCAGGGTTTAGGCGGAGAACTTCATTTGTAGGAAGTACTAACATGATTTGAGCATTTAAAGTAAATGTACTCTAAAAAAAATTGAAAGTATGTGAATTTATAATTCCCAGGTCAGCAAAATCTTAGTCTACTGGTGTCATTACTGAACTGCTTCAAGCAGCCTATGAGGGGATTGTCCACTGACTCATCCTCCCTTCAGTCACTGTACAACTAGCTGGGACACACCCTCAGCTCCCCCTTCTAACCCCATGTTCCCTGGTTGTGTGATCATGGCACTTTCTTTCCCTTGTTTTTAAGCTTAGATAACCTTTCCTTCCCCTCCATCTTCTCTTCTATCTTCCTCCTAATCTCCCTCCCCAATTTCTAGGACTGCCCTCTACTCAGGTCCCTATTCTGATTTCCTCTTCCAACAATCTGTGAGGTCAGAAACTAGGAAATCAAATAACTTCCTCAAAATACTTGTTTTTCAGTAATGGGGAGGGAAGAATGAGGAAGAGGGGGGTTGATATTCTTGTATGTAGGAAAAAAAAGCAATTTGCATACTTTAACAGATAATTTAAGCATGCTATTGATGCAGATTTTAAAAATCATTTGAAAACGTTTTTTTGAAACCACTTAAAAAATACTTCAGAGTAATTGCATGGAATATTGAAGAAAACAGCATCTACCTTACGCTGGTTATATGCACATTGTTTTCGACTTGGTCTTTACACTGTTCAAAACACGGAGCATCCTTTTTATGTCTTCAGTTGCGGTGGGAATTGATGCATAATGTGTGTAAATAAAATAATCTCACTCAAACAGTTACTACATGGCATCACAGAAACTCACTTTGTGAGGTTCCTGGGGGCCACTTCAAAGACATAGGTATTCATTCTCCAGACGGGCTGCAACGGAGGCATCATTAGAAAACTCCTGGCCTGTGAATTAAGAAGGGCACTTTGCATGTGTCAAGGTTCCCTGAGAGAAAACCAACAGTTGTTTCAATACGAGTCTTACTTGAAAAGTCTCAAGGGCACATGTTCTGATTTATAGATGTTGATTCAGAGTCAAGCTACTCTGTGTAGCTGGGCTTCTAGGTAAATAACAGAACTTATCTATAGGTGGTTAATGCTTCTGCTGAGTAATACCTAGGTCAGTCAAAACTGAAAGGATTTAACAAATTTGGAGCTGATTTTTGCCTGCAAAATGTGTCTGTATTAGGTAGGATAGGCTGATCACCATAAGAATAGACCCCAAATATATTATGGCTACGACACAGTAGAAGGATCTTTCGTGCTCATGTGATGCTACTGGGCAAGTGTACAAGCTAGAAGGGTGGCCCTCTTCCATGAAGTCATGTAGGGCCCGGGCCGACGGAGGCTGTGCCATCTTCTAGCGCTTCCAAGTGCACAGCTGGTAGGGGACAGGCGCAGAGGAGCACGCATGGAAGGCTCTCGTGGGCCGGGCCTGGAAGTGGCACGCGTCACTTCTGCCCACATTTCACGGCTCCATGGCCATATCTAACTGCAGAGGAGGGTGGGAAACAGGGTCTATCTGTGCTCCCAGGGAGGAGTGGAGAGCCTGGGTGCGAGTGAGCAGCCGGCAGGCTCTGCCAGTGTCTGTTTATCAATCGGCGGCTGTTGTGACCTCCAGGAATAGACATATTTCATTCAAGAGAGGGAAATTTGTCAAAAAGATGTAAAAGGGAGCTCTCTTTTCCAAAGCATTCAGATAACTGAGACGTCATCCAAGGAGAAATATTTATTTAATATACAAAGTTACAAAACATCAGCACTCCGTGCTGCCCCAGCTCTGTCATGTCCAAACCCAGCGGGAGCAGCAGGCCGCCATTTAATATCCTGAGCCTAATACTCAGTTTTTTAACAAAGTCTTTAACAAAGCTTCACTTAATTCAATACAGTATCATTGAAAACATTTGTTTGAGTATGTATTTGTGTGTGTGTGTGTGTGTGTGTGTGTGTGTGTGTGTATTTTCTGTCATTGAGACTAGGGTCTATACCCAGGGAATAACATAACTCTGAACCCACGTCACTTGTACGGAAGCTACACCCTTTATGGTCCACTCATTAGTAAGATGAACATAATATCCTCCTTTGGACTTTTCTGGCATTTGAAAATGAATAAGCACACCCTGGTTGGATAGGCAGTGGGAGTAAGAGACCTTAAAATAACTTAATGACCTTGTTCATTACTGGCCTTAAATTGTATTTAATCTAAGGGTGGGCCCTTGCTGCTGTGTGACTTGCAGAACCAGTTATGTTTCATATAGAATGACTTTGTTCATCTAAAATCAGAGGTGAAGTCTTTGTCTAGGCTAATTAGGTGGGTAAAAGGGCAAAGCAAACAAAACTGCTTGGGAGCCAACTTGATTATGCAGGTTTATGAAGAACAGTGAATACTTTGGATAACTGAAACATGCAGATAATCCCTAAATCTCAGTCTACCCATTGGTTTTAATTACTTCCTCCATGGATTTGGTACCAGGTGCATCAAGTCAATCACTCTGTTCTTCCTCTTTCCCCTGCCCTCGGCACCCCCCCCCCCAACTGTGGGCTTGCTCTTGTAAGGGAGGGTCTAACAATGCGTGCTGAGAAGAAAATGGTGAGGATGGGTAGTCCATAGTGAGAGGCCTTGGGCACCTGTGGATTGCCAGCCATTGATCTGTTTTCACTGGGTTTATGGCACAAGCCAGGAGAGAGACATGGGGTATGGGCTCTGAACCCAGACAGACCTTGGTGCAAATCTCACCGAAAACTACTTATCAGCTATGTGATTTCAACCGATTACTTAACTTCTCTGAGCCCTAGCTCCTCCATCTACAAAAAGAGACTGAAATTGTCCCTTTCTCAAACAGTTGTGGTAAAGATTAAATGAGATCATGCGTGTTACATTCCTAGTCTGCTGCCTGGCATGCAGTAAGCGTCTAATCAGTGTCAGTTACAATTATTATCTATGAAACATTCGGATGTCCCTTTCTTTCCTTCATGTTCCACGCCAGTCTCTATTCCTGATAAGAATCAAAGGGGCGCATGTTGTTGAAATTCCTCACCCCGGTGCTGTTTTAGGAGTTAATGCAGTAGCCCCCGGTGCCCTTTATGACCTTAGGGATGAAACAGCTTGGTGGTTCAGAGCAGCTCTTTCTTCTCAGCTCTATTTTGTTCTTGATATAGCTGTTCTATTCACACACCTTGCAATCTGTGAAGTTAAAATTAACCTATTTGCCAACCTGCGTCTCAGTGAGAAACTGAAAAATTACACCTTCTCTACGCACTAGACAGTGTTTTCTAGTGCATCTTTGATGAAGAATATGTTAAAGGAAGAGATGGCTTAAAGGGAAAAGACGGAGTTCTATCTGCGCTGAGTTTATTCCCTTGGAAGAGTACTCTGCAAATGTCAAAAGCTGGATTGAGAGAACAGGATGTGACATGCAAGTCGCTCAGTTGTGTCTCCACACACGTTTTTGAAATGGGGAATCAAAGTGTGCCAGTGTAACTGTCAGATTTGGGCATATGGAACAATCTAAGGGATCTGACTCTTTCCAGTAACAAGTTTAGCAACTTCCTTTTAAGAGAGAGAGAAAGAAAAACACTCACTGCACTCACAACCAATGGTTATCTTCAGTCAACAGTTCGGAGTCCACTTTTCCATGTTGTGTGTGCGCTGACGTTTCCCTGACTGCGGGCCTGGGTATTGCTGCTCTGATCTGAGGGCCCTGGAGTAACCTGCCGGTCTTCTGCCTCCCTGTTACGTCTGAGCCGTGACAGGTAGCCGAGGATGAATCTGTTTGCCCTGACCTTGTCCCGGGGGGCAGCTGGGTGCTAGCGTTTGTCTCCGAGACGCCTGCACATGGCACCCCGCCATGCAGGTGTACGCTCTCTTGTTTCCATCTCCCTCAGTGGCCATTGGGAGTTATTCCCCAGTTCTTTCAGGACTTATTTCCCCTTCCTCGCCCACCCCTCCCCAACACTTCTTAGAGACTCTGAAGTCTCAGGTTCTAGAGACTAAAATCAGTGGGGATGGGGCTCAAACTTTGAGGGAGTGGTCTTCAAGGCTCGGGCCTAAGAATTCCTAAGCCTTCAGAAAGCTACTTGAGACTAGACCCTTAGAGATATGATAAGAGGACAGGAAGAGTTAGAAATACCTGCTTCTTGCCTGGCACAGGGAACCCAAAATCGGGGTGAGGAGGTGTCCGTATAGTGGGCAGACTGAGGTATTAGGCATAGCTCGCTGCCCTGAAATAGTCTCTTAATATCTGTAATTTTACTACTGGAGACTTATTCTTTGGATCTGGAGATGTTTTAGTTTCCAAAAGGTCTTCATCTACATCTCTTTGGGAAATAAAAATTTAAAAGTGCTTTCACATATATTAATCTAATCCTTAAAACAACTATGTGAGTTAAGTACTACTATGATTCCCATTTTACAGATGAGAAACCTGAGGCACAGAGGCGCTAGCCACTTTTCCCAAGATCCTACAGCTGGCAAGTGGTGGAGCAAGAATTTGAACCCAGGCAGTGTGGCTCCAGGGCCCCAGCTCTTAGCCCCATGCCCTTCTGTTCTATACTGACAGCATGAATTCTTACTTTGCTAGCTCTACCATCTAACTGCTGTTACAGAAACTCCAGTCTCCAGCAGAGCTCCCACTGCTCCCGCCCTTAATTATTTCTGGGAATTCCCAGAGACTAAGTAGGTGTGGACCAGTGCATATCAGTGTAATGTATAGTACCTACCACATCCCTTTCTCCTATTTGGGTGTCCCCTGGATATTATCTTGCTGCTGCCTCTATGTTACAACAGTTTAACCTAAGAAAGCTATGTTCTTTATAGTCCCCAGGGAGCTCAAAGCATGTGGTGTTCCATATTGAAGGAGTGAGGATTTTCTGCCAGTGTGAGACTTGGGGCTTTGAGCAGCACTGTGCTGTGCCCAGCTGTAGAGGAATTCTGGCATGTGGGATTGTCTGCCAGGATCCCTTTACTAAAAGGTGCCCCCACCCCACCCCTTCCCTCCATCCTCATCGTTAACATAGGAGTAAACACCTTAGTATCCTTTTCCAGGCCCCCTGGCACGTCCGCCATGAAAAGTGGGCCAATCCCAGCAATGCTCCCTCTGGACCCAGATGGTTCAAGGCTGATTCAAACTGGGCTAATGAGTCATTTCCTTGGGTGGACCGGTGTCCAGAGAGCTTGAGGGTCTCTTTCTAGGGATTAAATCTGTAAGATGTAAAACTTAGCAACTCTCAAAGGTCATGGATCCTCTCATTCAAAGAAAATCATTCTGCAGGGGGAGAGGATACAGTGGATGGACAGAGAGGCAGGAATGAGGAACAGAGTAAAAGCGCAGTGTGCACTTGAGTCCCCGATTCCAGTAACTTCCGAGGGTCAGCAGCATCCCTGCTCTTGCCAAGTCTTGCTGTTCTTCCTTTCTTGAATACCATGCACCAGCAAAGTCCCATAATTACTCAAGTGGATTTGAATTGTGTTTTTGTCACTTGCAACTAAAACAAATAAAAAAGTCCAGCAGGTGACAGTTTCTGGCTTAAGTATCTCGATATTTGTTTACAACTCTCCCTTGAGCTTTGACAAGTGGAGTGGGCCAACTGAGCATTTTCCACCAAAGCACTTTCCTAAATTCCATTCCACTCCCCTCCCCCATATTATAATTAGTTCCTTAGACCTAAGGCTGATGGTTTTAAAGCTTTCACTTATAGATGCAAATACACCTGGGAAAAGAAACACCTTAAACCAATATCAGCTAAAAGCCATTATCTGTAGAGAGACTAGCTGACAGCTAAGATAAGACTTCTGGGAAATGAAAACTAGTTGGAGAGAAGCAGAAATTTGATGTGTAAGGCAAGGAAGTGGAAGACAGAATTTGTCAAGGACAAGCCCTGCTTTCTGGATGTCCTCCTTACTTTAACAGGGTAAATCCGGGCATTTGTATGTTTGTTGTACTTCTTTTCCTACCGAGTGTGATTACATTAAAACAAAATATATATTCTTTGCTGTACTTGAATAGAGCCCAGGGGATTGTTGTTTATTTTATTGTACATACTTTAAGTTTAGGCCTTTTAAAACTTAATATTTAGACACTCCAAATGGGATGCAAATTGGTAAGATGTTCTTTTCGAACTAAAGCCTCCGGAACTTTAAAAGAACCAGATTACAATGTTGCAAATCTACCTTCCTCATTGCAATTTAACATTCACTAAACTGGGAAAATGGCTGGGGCTAGGAATCCCGTAAATAAGTACCTTATTTTCTCCTGGTTGCTAATCAGCCTGCCTAAAACCAAATCTTTGTCTCTTTCTCTTGAAGAGAAATGGAAAAACCGAAGAGAACACAGCTATCCCGAGTTTTGCTTGCTTGATGCCTTCTCGAAGCCTCCCCCAGCCTCTTGTGTTGTTTAAGGAGCATTTATTACTAGAAAGTTTATATACCTGTGCTTTCTGAGCCACTCATTTTATCTACCCGTGGAATTTTAGATCTGAAAGGGACTTCAGGGACTGAATGGTCCAAATCTTTTCATCATAGACCTTAGGAAATTGAGCTAGTTTGATCAGGGTCCCAGCCATTTAGAGGTCTTTGTCTCCCAGGACGGTGCTATTTCCAGCGAAAACACAGGATTTTCCAAATTAGATCTGGTGATCATAAATCAATGCCAAGTTTATGTTCAGTCTGCATTTGTTTCCTTTGCTTACCATTCAAGGCAGAGCTGACAGAACTCGGTTTTGCTAATTTTTGATCCCCCTCTAGGTTAAAGGAGCTTGACCTGGGCTCGTAGGACCAGGGGAGGTGGGGAGCATTGGGTAGGTGGGATTGGCTCACTGATTGCCTGAAGTAGAGCCAAGGGACCTCGCAAAGCCTGTCCGGATGAGGATCTGATGTTCAGTCCAAACTGAAATTTCCATTTCTAGGAACTGAGCGGAGCTGGAGATCAAAGTCCATATGATGCAGACTAGAAACCAGTAAGGAGCAGGAAGCTGGGAAGGGAGTTCTGGAAGGAAGAGCTGGAGGAAGTGCCTGAAGCCTTAGAGCTGGGGAACTTCCTTCCCACTCCCCCTGCCTGCACCCCTCCTTGAGGATGTGGGGGAACTGATCTGTACCCACAAGACCTCAGTGATTAAATAAAACAGAAACCTCCTTTACCAGAAAAACTGTGATTCTGGATGGTATTTTTGGCTGAATATTTGTCAGTCTTGTTTATCCCCTGGTTGGAAAGCCCAGTGTGGGATGACATGGTCATGCCTGAGAAGCCTTCTTAAGTCCATGGGTCTATTATGAGCTTAAGACATATCACTGATATACAATCAAAGAGCTAGAAAGTGTGAAAAGCAATATTTTATATGTTTTAAGAAATATATATTTTGGTGGCAAATCCTTGATGTGCTTCCGTGCAAATAATTTATGATTAAAATTCTCCCACTTTCAGTTTGACAGTTCGGTGTTGAAATGAAAACAAGGAGTCCCTTGAGAAAAGCACTGGAAAAGAATGATAGAAATAGGGATTTTCATGCTGCTGCAAGACTAACTTCTTTGTCCCTCTCTGAATAGGAAAGGGTGTGGAATGAGGAAATCTATAGGGAGGACTCTAGTTGGAAAACTTGTTTCTTTTCCTTCTTTTCATCTTCCATTTCTGACTCTTGCCTTGTACTCCTTCTCCTCCTCCTTCATTTGACATGAATTCAGATTTTAAAATTTCAGAAGCCATGAATCATATGTGTATTTCTTAGAATAATGTAATACACAAATAAATGAAAGTGTTTGAAACTTGCATGACCCATGCTGAAAGTGCACAGTGGAGGTATAATGTGACGTTTCTGTAATTGGTTAGAATGTAGGTCTGGTCATACACTGAGGAAAGTGAGCGGGCTGATCCTGTGTGCTTGCTAAGTTCCTCTTCGCTGCTGGTACAGCACCAAGCGTGTGCCTGCCCTGCCAGCTCATGTCATTGCATTACTGACATTTTCAGTTCCTCTTTCCAAGCATGCTTTTGAAGTTCTGTGCTTTGCCTGTACTTTATAAAACTGTGGTCACAGATAAGTAGGAGATTTGGAAGGAGTTTAGGGAAAGGTAGTGATGGGAGGTACCCCAAAGAACAGTTCGCTGCCAGGACCATCCTGGAGGTCGGGGTAGGTGGGTGATGTTGAACCAGTGCTGATGGTCTCGGTTGGGCCTCTTCTTTTTACTTATAGATTTGTACAGACAAGATCTGGTTAAAATGATTATCATGGGAATCCCGAGGAGAAACACTTGCCTCTTCACCCCATCCATGATGTCCCTGGAGCTCCAAGTCCTTTCTTCATAGCAGAGAAGCATCCCTCCCAATACTCTCTGCATCCCTTCCCTACAATACGGGGAGTGCAGAGGTGTCTCTGAGAGTGTCTCCCTGATGCACCTCCAAACTGCACAGGGGGAGCCAAAGCCCTAGGAAACCCTGCCTTTGCGGGTGCTTTTCTGGCTGCCTTTGACATACTATTCCCCAAGCCAGTATCCCCCCCACCACTTTTTTTCTTGAGGGGTGGGGCTTAGGGGATTCAGCTGTAACAGTATCTTCACTCTAGGAGTTAGTCGTTCTGGAGTCTTCCTTTCTGTGTTCTGGGAGGTTCAGCCTGATGCGAATCGGTGTCATATAAAGAATCCAGGGTAGATTCTGTGGCTCAGGGATGACATCTGCAAGCCAAGCTCTTTCAGTTTTCTGCCCAGTCATTCTCAATGTGTTGGTATTCGCCTCTCGTGCTGGTTACCTCGGGGCCATAAGATGGTTGTCACAACTCATGGCAACGTGGCCATGTTCAAAGAAAGAAAGGAGGGAGTGAGGAGGGGAGTAGGTGGAAGAAGAAATGGCTTCAGGTAATTCCCTCTCTGTCTCTGTCTCTCTTTCTCTGTAGATAGATTGATAGATGGATAGATATATAGATAGATAGATGTATATGGATATATTAAAAGCCCCCCCAAGATGTTCACTCATATCTCATTGACCAGAATCATGTCCTGCACCACTCACAGGACAAGTCTGAGAAAGCTAGTATTGGGCAAAAATGAATGGGATTGCTAGCAATGGCTTAACTGATCATGATTCAAATGATGGGGCAGAACACATCATTGTTCTGCGCAAAATGGTGGTTCTGTTGGTATGGACGAAGGGGTGGATGGCTGTTGAGGGGCCAGGCAACAGTTCTGCCACACTAACAGAACTGTGGTTTTGTTTTATCCTCCCCCACACTGTCACGGGAGTGTGACTCGTTCATTTTGGGGGGCTTCCTTCCCAGTCCTAGAGAATGAATCATGATCATGAGTGATTTAAGCCAATCAGGATGGCCCAATTCCCTTGCCAGTGGTTGGAGTAAACATGGAAGTGTGGCACAATTTTGGCCAATGAGATGGAAGAGGAATTGGACGGGGGGCTTCTGGGAAAGATTTGCCTCTCTGACTAAAAATGACACATGGGGGAAAAGAATACTTGATTTTTCCAGAGGATGTTGGCATATACGGTGTGATGGCTGGTGCTGCTGCAGTCATGAGGGGAACCACACACATGCTGAGAAAGGAAAAGGGAGAGACAAAAGTTCATGGTGCCTGATGACAACTCTGATCTGCTGAATTCACTATCCCTGAAGACCCCTAATGAAGAACTTATAATATGAATAATAATTCTTATTGTTTAAGCCACTCTGAATCATTTTTTTCTGTTACTTTCTGTCCAAAGAATCTGAAGACAAGAGGCAAGAGTTCTTAATTAGGTGAGCTTTGCAAAATGTATAACTCAAAATATTACTCTCTAGATATGCTCTCCAACCCAAAGTAATCCATGATCAAATAAATGTGGGAAATTTGAAAACTATATATGTTTGTGGAAGTTAATGATCAAATTAGCATATCAAAGGCTAAGAGCAAAATTATTCTTAAAGAGAATCTTTGCCTCTGCTTACAATCTTATAGCTCCTATTTAAGAGAGGAGTCAAACAAATAGTATGTAGGTAAGAGAAAATGCTTTTGAATAGAAAATATATTTGATGTAGTAATCCCCCTCTCCTAATAAGAAATCTGTAAAAACTCCTGCTCTTCTCCACCCCTCAGACTTGAATCTATCCTTGACACTGGGAAATCACTAGTAGGACTCTTAGGCTTTGCAAGTATCGTGAGATGGTCCATTATTTCCACTTAAAGACCAGCTCTCAGTTATGGCTGAATGGACCAGCTGCCCTGACTTTTACAATCATCATAAAGTGTCTTCCTGTTGGTCAGTAAGCATTGATTATTGATTACCAGTCATAAACCCCAAATTTTGTGAAATCTGGAGAAATACAAGTATAAGATAAGGTCTATGTATTAGTTTCCTAGAGCTGCTATAATAAATTCTTAAAAATTTGTAAAACAACAGAAATGTATTCTCTTGCAGTTCTGAGGTTAGGAGTCTCAAAGTGTTGACAGGGCCAGGCTCTCTCCAAAGGCTGTAGGGAAAAATCCATTCTTTTTTTTTTTTTTTAATTTAAATTCAATTTAATGAACATATAGTATATTATTAGTTTGAGAGGTAGAATTTAGTGATCCATTAGTTGCATATAACACCCAGTGCTCATTCCATCTAGTGCCCTCCTTAATGGCCATCACCCAGTTACCCCATCCCCTCACCCATCTCCCTTCCAGCAACCCTCAGTTTGTTTCCTAGAGTTAAGAGTTTCTTACGGTTTTTCTCCCTCTCTGTTTTTGTCTTATCTCTCCTTCCGTTCCCCTAAGTTCACCTGTTTTGTTTCTTAAATTCAACACTGGAGTGAAATCATATGATCTTTATCTTTCTCTGACTGACTTATTTCACTTAGCATAATACCCTCTAGTTCAATCCATGTCAGTGAAAATGGCAAGATTTCATTCTTTTGATGGCCAAGTAATATTCCATTGTATATGTATACCACATCTTCTTTATCCATTCATCTGTCGATGGACATCTTTTGTATTTTGGCTATTGTGGACATTGCTGCAATAAACATTGGGGTTCATGTGCTTTGAATCACTATGTATCTTTGAATCACTATGTATCCTTTTGATAAATACCTAGTAGTGCAATTGCTGGGTTGTAGGGTAGCTCTATTTTTAACTTTGTGGAACCTCCATGCTGTTTTCCAGAGTGGCTGCACCAGTTTGCATTCCCACTAACAGTGTAAGAAGGTTCTCTTTTCTCTGCATATTTGCCAATAACTGTTGTTTCCTGAGTGTTTAATTTTAGGCATTCGGACTGGTGTGAGGTGGTATCTCATTGTGGTTTTGGGAAAAATCTGTTCTTGCCTCTTCTAGCTTCTGATGGTTGCTGGCAATCCTGGGCTTTCTTTGCTTGTGGCAGTGTAACTCTGCCTCTATTTTTTTGTGTTTTCTTCCCTCTGTGTATCTGTGTCTCTCCCAATGACACCAGTCATTGGAATAGGGCCCACCCTAATCCAGTATGATCTCATCTTAACTAATTATATCTGGAAACGCTATTTCTAAATAAAGTCATACTCGGAGGTACTGGATGGACACTACCAAACCCCGCACAGTCTGTGGTTGAGGAACGTTCATTCTGGTTGGATTTGCCCCAAATTCTGTTGTTGATGGTGTTGTCCTTAGAGTCATGTGGCTCAGAGAGAAGAAAGTGTTTAAGTTGTTTGGATGGGTCAGGGAATATGTGCGGATGAAGTAGAACTTGAATGGAACCTTGAAATAGGGCCGGAATTTCGCCTGGTGGAGGGGACAGAGTAGAATGTTTTGGATCTTGGAGATGGGAAAAATTCATGATCAAGGACCGTGAATTAACAACTCTATTCTGAAGAAATGAATTTCTTGACCCCTTACTCACTTGGACTGTGATTCCTGAGGTTGTATGTGGTCAGGGTAGAGCAAAGTTTCCGTTCCCAAGGCCTACCTCTTCCTCATGGCTGGAAAGGGTCATTGTAGGGAAAGGAGACGTGTGTGTATGTGAGGGAGGGGGCACTGAGGAATTTCCTTTATGTAAAGAAAATGGCCTGTCTCTCTCCTTGCAAGAAAGAAGTTAGGAATAGTAGTGAAAAAAGATCATATACTCTAAGTAATCATAAAAGCGTAACACAGAAAATGGATGATGCCCACTGAAACTAGATCAGTGAAGACCACAGTTGTAGGTCAAATTTAGATGTGGATTTTTTTGGGCTTAAATCCAGAGGAAAATTTAAAATCTGTATTATTATCTACAGGGCTTATTTCTCCTGCCAGCATTATTTTTTTTAAGTTATCATTAAGATTTGTACACCTGTCTAAATTTATTTCCCAAATGTCCTCTTAACTCTTTACTTATAGCCGTCTAAATTCTTGTAGTGTTTTTTGGATGCCCCAACTATTAACCTTAGTCATTTTAAAGTAACTATAGCATGGTTCCACATGCAAAAAATTACTAGAAAAGACTTTGCTCCGCTCCACATAGAACCGGCCGAGTATTTCACTTCCTTTTCCTTTATACGGCTGCTGTCCCTATATATAGATCAAACAGTTTTTAAAAGTATCTCTAATTCCTGGTCTTCAAAGTCTGCTAAAGCAGCCCTGAAAATTGTCTCCAGAAATAAGTTTCTGTGCAGCCTACTAATTTAATTCAGCCGTCCCCAAATTTACAAATGGCGTTTGCTCCAAAATGACATCCTTTTCCTTTGCTAAAACCACAACTTCGGTTCAGTGCCCTTTTGACCACTATTGCCATTCACAGTGCTCCTGGATCGCCACGGAACATTTCACCTGTAACCTTCAGATCATCCGGGAACGAGTCTCTTGCCTGTCACTGGCTTCTTTAATAAATCTCATCATATTTTGATGGCAAACTCTGGCAAATTGTCCCTTTTCCCCTATCTCCTGCAGGATGGGATCAAGACGCACTATCCATGTTTAGATTGATGAGGCTGAAGAAAATAGAAAACATATTTCGTGATATGAGTGGAAACTGAAAGAATCTATATGACAGTTAAAGAGAAATGATTAAAAGGGGCGTATCCAGGGGCAAGGCACAGATGCTGACAATCAGAATGGAGGCAGGGTGTAAACATCTGGAACAATTATTCTCGTGCTTATGGATACTGGTTGCCTTTACCAGACTGTTGGTATTGCCTGGGGTCTCTTCAGCTCTGGTCAGTTGGTCTCTTACTCATTTCTGGGATGGGCTGCTGCAATGTGGGGTGTCTCACTTTCTAAAGTACGGAACGACTTTCCTTTTTGAAGAAAGCTGCTACTTTTACCTCAAGGGTCATTTTACATAGAAACTATTCAAGGGGCCTTCCCAGTTTGTAAATTGGAAGCTGACCTTGAAGCGTTTTAGAGAAGAGCTTTGGAACATTTCTGGCAGATCATCTTTTTAGTCGTAGAGGCTGGAAAGAAATGAAAGACTTGACAGATATCAGAACTAGGTAATGCTTTTTAGCTAAAATTGTGATGGAAACTTACAGGAGTTTGGGGGTCTCCACAGAAGTAAGGGTATGTGAAGTGTGTTGGCTAACATGCTGAATCAGGGTTCAGTGTTCTTCTGTGAATCAAGATCGAGAGAATTGTGTATTTTCAGTTCCGTGAGGTCAGGAGCTAGGTCTGCCATATTAGAACATTTCTAGCACCTTGCTCAGTGACTGGCACATAGTAAGCTCTCAATAAATATTTGGTGATGGACTGAATAAATGAATAAAAAAATGGATCTCTGAGATCTGCGCAGAGGTGGACCTTACCGGTAGATGGAAAAGACTTGAAATTCCATTAGAAACTCATTACTTTGTTTCCTTTCCTCCCTACACCTTCTTTGAAACACAAATACCCCTGAGCAAGGTGACATGGCAGTCCTCTGATGTTTTACCACAAATAAGTTGTTTGAGAGAGGGAGGGAGAGAGAGAGAGGGAGAGAGAAACTACTAGTGGGGAGGAAGGGCAAAGGGAAAGCGAGAAGCACACTCCCCGTTGAGCAGGGAGCCTGACTCCCGGCTCAATCCCACGACCCTGAGATCATGGCCTAAGCTGAAGGCAGACATTTAACAGACTGAGCCACCCAGGCGCCCCACCACAAATGAGTTTATAGATCACGATGCCACATGACATTCATGAAAGTGGGGAGAGGCTAAACGAAGGTGAATTGTTGCAGAAAGGGAAGCCAGAACGCAGGAGACCAATTTGACCGATCTAAGTATTTTTCCTATGGCTGGTCTTGTAAGGAGAGCCCTGCCCCAGCTGCTATAACCATTCCTGGGAGCACCTGCAGCTTTTGGAAAGTAGCACAAATTAGGGGAAAGAGAAGAAAGGTAGTTGGAGAGCGGACTTTTAAAAAAAATTCTGACCTAGTTTTCTATTAATAAAATGTATTTATTACTTAGGCAACATTTTTCCCAGCAGGCAAATTATAACTAACAACATACAATTTTAAGCTAACATTCTTTTTGCTAAAGGCCTCAGTCATAACAGGTGTTATTAAGGGTAATAAGTACTTGAGGAAGAAGAAAGAACAATTCTTTTATTGGAACATTTGTGGAAAGTCCAGTCAATGCAGTTAAGAATTATGTCAAGTACCTTACTTTTCAGCTCTCAGGGAAGACCACAATCTGTGAATGATTTTATAGTGCTTGGGTAGTGATGAATTCTGGTAGATCCAACTGAAACGGTCCCGTGGATGATTATGCCCTTGAAGGTAATGACCCTGAGTTTAAGGAAAATGGATATTTACATGTAGGAATTGAAACAAACATTGAAGGTTCAATCTGCAGTGCTATATGCTATGACGTTACTGGAAAGGAAGAGAAACGCTGTATATTCTCAGCTTTTAGAATAGGGTGTAAGGAAAAGGAGAGCTGGGAGAAGGGGCCCGACAGTCACCCTTCCAATGAGCAGTAGTGGTGCTTTGGAAGAGCATCAGCTGCTGTGAGAGTGTTCCTTGGGCCACTGTTGTTTTGCTTTCTTCCTGAGCCTGGGTGTCTGGGCTGCATGGAGTCGGAAGAGGGATAGGTATGGTGTGCTGGTCAGGGCTCCCACGTCTAGCACTTGTAGCCTGGAGAATATAGGACCGTTGTAACAGTCATTTATTGGAGGGGCACTTTATTTTTTATTTTTATTTTTTTTTAATGATTTTTTATTATATTATGTTAGTCACCATACAGTACATCCCCGGTTTCCGATGTAAGGCTCGATGATTCATTAGTTGCGTATAACACCCAGTGCACCATGCAATACGTGCCCTCCTTACTACCCATGACCGGTCTATCCCATTCCCCCACCCCCCTCCCCTCTGAGGCCCTCAGTTTGTTTCTCATAGTCCATAGTCTCTCATGTTTCATTCCCCCTTCTGATTACCCCCCTTTCTTTATCCCTTTCTTCCCCTACTGATCATCCTAGTTCTTATGTTCCATAGATGAGAGAAATCATATGATAGTTGTCTTTCTCTGCTTGACTTATTTCACTTAGCATTATCTCCTCCAGTGCCGTCCATGTTGCAGCAAATGTTGAGAACTCGTTCTTTCTGATAGCTGAGTAATATTCCATTGTATATATGGACCACAACTTCCTAATCCAGTCATCTGTTGAAGGGCATCTCGGCTCCTTCCACGATTTAGCTATTGTGGACATTGCTGCTATGATGGAGGGGCACTTTATTGGTTTTAAAAATAGACACCCACTATTTTAATCAGTTATAAAAAGCTCCCTTTAGACCCAATGGCCATATGGTCTTACTGGCAAACAATTTAAGCTCACATTGGCACAAGTTTGGTATCACTTGTTTCTTAGGCACGCTGAGTCCCTACTATGTGCCCTATTCTGGGGCTTGGTATTCTGTTGTGAAAAAGACCCACAGAGTTTCTGAATTCTCAGAGCTTATATTTTCGTGGGGGTGATACACCATAAACAGTACATACAAATATAGAGGTTACTTTTAAGACATAGTGTCTACCCTGGAGGAGCTCTTGATGTAATTGGAGAGACTAATATTTCAGCATCTACTTATCAGATAAGATAGAAATACAGTATCAGCAATTTAGAGGACCTCTGTAGATCTCTACTTGATAGCCAGTGTATCCTGTTGTGGGGCATTTTATAATGGAGTCCTTACACTTCAAGTTGACTCAGATGTCTCTGGAAACGTTTTCTTGTTATTGCCCTGCCCCTTTCTGATGATGTAATTACTTACCTTCCTGAAGAAAATCGTATCCTGATGAAATGGGTCACTGTCACATCTGACTGATGACTAGCTTGCTGTTCTCCTACAGAAAGTGAGAGTATTGGACCGGTCTTCACTGTGGCTAACTATGCCTACTATTCAGCTCTCACTCAGATAATATCTTGAAAAGTGGCCTCTGGCCTCCCAACTCACCCCCACCCCCCAACCGCCACCGAGTTGTGCCTTGTCTCCTTGGTTTATCCCAAGGTGTTTACAAACAAGAAGAGGAGGTAAGAAAAATATGTGAAGAACCAGGAAAAGAAGGCAGAAGGTGTAAAATGCTACAAATAATTATAAATAGTGTTATGTAGATTTAGTGAAAAAGAAGTCACTTATCTTTTTTTATTTCATATTTTAAAAATACTGACTCCTTGGAGAAGATGAGGCCTTTTATATATATGTATCTATATCTTTGAATCATTGGACAAGAAAATAAAGGTCCTGAAATGTTAACAAGATTTATGAACACAGGAACAAGGTCTTATAGAGGCGATTGAAATATGTGACAAGCATTAGCATTTCAGAGTAGTGATGAGCTATTTGTATAGATTGATGTGGCTAAAAATTAGACAAGGCATATTAAAAGCTGAGATCATTCAGGCTTAGGAGCAGCTGAATATGAGCAATTATGAAGCAGTTAAGCCATTAAATAAAACTGAATATCTTGTGAACCGCCAGAGCAAAAAGGCACCTCCGCGTGACCGGGAGCTTTATCACCAACACTCTTCTCTCAAAAACATAAACATTAGGAAATGTTAGTGCCAAGGGCGATGGAGAGGCTCTTTAAAGGCAAATCATGTCACATGTGGCTCAGGACAGCAATCGCATGCAGAGAAAGCCACCTCTAACCGGGCATAGCGATTGTGTGAGCAGAATGTGCGGATAAAGGGATTAAGGCCAGCATTTTGGTGTGGGGGGCTGAAACGGGGTCTGAATAATACAGGGTCCTGCGGAGAACGGTTCACCTGGTTTTCATCATGCTCCTAGCATTGTACATTCAGGCTAGCTGCCTCAGCTGATCCCTCCTGTGTGAAGGATTGCAAACACGGGTAATGCTGTCTATGTGAACACGGTTATTCTATTTCCATTCTGCTCGGCTGTTAGGCGCTTCCGCATGAGAGGGTTTCAGGACACGCTATGTGAGGGGAAATAAGCTTTAAAACATCTGTTCTTTCCCCAGTCACTGTGACTTGGCCACATCATTTGATAGTAAATATGATTATTCCATGAAGAAAAAGCTGAGGCACTTTCGGAGTGGGTCTTCCCCCATGCAGTAATGCTGTGTCTACATGCACAAGTCGTTCGAATAGCTTAATTGGTTGTCAATAGAAACATCTAATATTTATTAAGAATCTGCCACGTGCTAGGCGTGGGGTAGGCATGTTTACATATTTATCAGGAGAAACAGGGTGTCAGAGTGGAAAGAGCACAACCATTAGAGCTTGTCTTGGCATAGCGTCTAACTAGCTGGGAAAACTAAACAAGTCATTTAAAACACTCAACAAATGTAAGGAAGAAAAGCAAAGCCTCTAGATCTGTATTTATTTTACCGTTTGAAAGTGTGTGTGCGTGCGTGCATGTGTGCGTGCACGCATGTGCGTCTGTGTCTGGAAGAGATTACCATTCATATTTTGTCCAGCTCTAAGGCTCTATGGGCTGTACATGTATCCAGCTTTATTTATATTTTTGACCCTTCTGCTATTTCTTGGATAATATACTTTCCATTGGCTGTATTTTCTTTCTTCTATATCCAAGTCAGTCATCAGATTCCTCTTTGATTCTTCTTTGAATTCTCTCTCAAATGTCTTCCTTTCCATCCGCCATTCCATATCAGGAAGCCCAGTGGTTAGACGTGCAGGCTCTAGCGTAGACTCGATTTAGGTTCAAATTCCTCCTTTACCATTAGTACCTGTGTGATCTGTGACCTGTGATCTGTGACCTGTGATACCTATGATCGTGTGATCTCTACTATTTATTTAGCGTATTTGAAATTCAGCTTCCTTCTCTGTAAAAAAGGGATGGCAACTCCTACCTCTCAGGATCGCTGTGAATATTAAATGAAAACACGCATATAAAGTACTTAGCAAAGTGGTACGAAAACCTCAGTGTTAGCTAGTCCTTATACTGCTACGTTATTATCAGTGGGAGTAGTTGTTGGGTTAGTTTCCCACCATCACTGCTGTTATGTTCACCCTCCCATCCTTTTTCATTAGACTGCTTGGCTACAATAGCCCTGGGGCTGATATGTGAACTCCATCCATGGAACATCTATGATGGTGAATAACTGCGCTCCGTGGTAGACTCTCTCTGTGTTTCATTTTGGAGTTTCTATTCAGGTGTCATTTTGGAGTTTCTATTCAGATTCAGGTTTACTAAGTTTTTTCCTCTAATCCGCTCTTTATTTCATTCAGTGTATTGTTCATCTCATTGTATTTTTCATCTACAGAAATTTTAATTTTGGGAAGGGGGTATTATCCATGTCTCTCCTTACTTGGTCATGCTTTCCTCTACTTAGTGGTTCTCAACCAGAGGTAATTTTGCCCTTGAGGAGACATATGACAATGTCTGAAGGTGTTTTTTGCTTGTCACAATGGAGGTTGGGGACTGCTACTGGAATCTAGTAGGGGGGGAGGCCAGGGATGCAGCTAAATATCCCATAATGCAGAGGACAGATCCTTCAACAAAGAGTTACCTGGCTCCCAAAGTCAGTGAGTCGTGTCGAAGCTGAGAGATCCTGCCCGGCCTTGATATATGGAATACAGTTATAGTACCTGTTTTAATATTTTTGTCCACTTGTCCCATCATCTGTGTCATTTCTGAATCTGTTTCTCTTCATTGTTTTTCTCCTCATTATGTTTTTTTGCATGCTTGGTGAGTTTTCATTGGCTGCCAGTTACTGTGAATTTTATCTTGTTGGGAGCTGATTCTTTTAAATACGCTTGTACTTTGTTCTGGACACATTTAAGTGACTTGGAAACAGTTTGATCCTGTGGGCTTGTTTTAAAAATTTGCTAAGTGGGGTAACCTTTAGGGTTAATTTATTCTCACTACTGAGTCACTAGCCTTATAAGCACTCTGCCCGATGCCCTGTTTATTCTGTGTATTATAAGGTTTTCTACTCTGGTGGGGGCAGGGGAGAAATGGAACTATTTTCCGATGTGTGTGAGCCTTGTGAATTGCTTCTTGTTAGCAGTCTTTAACTGGCCTCAGTTATTTCCTCACACACATGGGCTGGTCAGCTGTCAGTGGAAGACACAGAGAAACGGTGTGTAGATCTCCCAGGCACAGAGGCTGGGCAGCGATCCCCTCTCTGTTACAATGTGCTGTGAATTTTAGCCACCTTGGCCTCCCTTCTTAGCCAGCTCTATCTTCCCAGCTCTGGGGGAAAGCCAGGCTCTGTTTGGGTTTCCTCTTTTCCTTACGGCCTAGAAACCCTCTTGAGGCTATAAAAGTGAGCAATCGAGGTGGAACTCACCCGTGTGTTTTCCTTCACTCGGGCATCATTGACCTGTGCTTCCTGTTATCCATTGTCTGGAAACTACTGTTTTGTATGTTTAATCTGGTTTTTTTTAGTTATTTGGGGTGAGAGGGTAAATCTGGTCCCTGATACTCCATCAGGATCAGAAGGGGAAGCTCACAGTAGATTTTGAAGAAAGGTGCATAGACAGTGCTATATATTACATTTCAAACAGAATCCCATTTTATTTCTACAGCTGTGTTTCCAGAAGCATAGCCCATCTTCAGAATCAAACTGGCGTCAGTGCTGAGATCTAAACCACAAGGTATGCATTTAGCAGAATAACCTCTGAACTCGCCCACTGGCTTCTCTTCTGCTCCCTCTCTCCGCAGGGCACTCTTCTCTTGAGGACGTACTTCAGGGCTTCAGCTGTTCCATTTTTAAACCTTTTACCCTCCTGGATCCTATTACTTGCTCAACTAATTTGGACCTTTTTTCATTGCTTTTGGCCTTTTCTGCAGTCAGGTCCTAAAGTTTATGTATGGCTCAATAATTCATATGTCTGTTTGTTGGTTACAATGCAATTTAACGGCGTATTTATATTGCCGTATTTATTAGCTTTGAAATTCCCTAACAGAGGTATCCATTTTCTGCCCTCAGGGCATGCTCACATTTTAATTACCACTTACGTATTAAAGAATATTTCTTTACATGTTTTCTAGTAACTTTTTTTTTCTTAAAGGCTTTCATTAAGATATATTTATTGAAGAGGATGGGGGCTGGAAACATAATGAGAACTGGGGACTGAAAGCAAAATAAAATACGACTGAGTCCCAAGTTTCAGTGCTTGCCATTACTATTTCTCTTGGTGGCAGGATATTTTCAGATTTTTCCCAAACTAGAGACATCTTAGCTCTTCGTGGCCTGTGGTCACTAGCCTGGAAGTTTCTCGTCCTGCTGCTGTTAGGCTGTAGCTTGAGTGAGCCTGATCTGGGTAGGGGGTTGTTATGCTGCTCCATGTAGTGTCATGCTTGACAATAAAGCCCAGGATTTAGGTTGAGTGGCTCATAAGATTAGAGATGGGAAATGTGGAGTCTTTCATCTTTTGGTTCTTAATTCAGAGCCAATCAAGAAGTCATTGGATTTAATGACCTCCAGTTAGAGGATCCTGTGAAATAAGCTGTTGCTGTCAATCCTATTTTTAATGGACAAGAATCCCCATAATTCAGTGCCACATGGTACCCTTTGTTCTGTAGGGTTGATAAATGGGCTGTGAATTGACGGTTTCTGGAAACAATTTCTCCCTCCCTTCTCCAAGCTTAGGCAATTTGATAGGATAAACTGTAGGAGTGTCACCAAACTTTATTACTGGTCTAAATATGTTATTTGGAGTTGTTCCAGGATTGGGGGCTCATGTGGAGAATGGGGCAATGGTAGGAAGCGAATGAATACTGTGAGAGTCAAAGGAAACTGGGATTCACCATTGACCTCATGGCATAGGGAGCATTGTGGAAAGGGGTCAGCACTTTCCAAGCCAGGGAACTCACTCCTCGTTCCAGGGGTCAGCAGCTGTTTGAGTTGCCAGAGCGAGGTCAGGGGGTCAAGGCCAAAAAGATAGTAAAACACAGAGTAATTACCTGAATAGCAGTCTGAAGAGCTTAGTAACAGAGAGGCTAAAATGAGGCCCCCCCTCTTGACAGAAAGCCTCTTACGTTTTTTCCTTGCAGTGGGAGTTGATGAGCCGGTTTAAGAAAACAGTGTGTAGACTGAGCAGGACGATGCAAAATAACAACGGAGGTGCCCAAGTACTTGGATTTAAATCACTTGAATTCAACTTGGTCTACTTGGGGAAGAAAAAGAGAGGGAAAACATAATTTAAGTGGTGTGGATGAATCTGCTTGCCATTTTATCTAATAAATGAGGGAGACATAGGAGATGTGAACCCAGGTTTTTCCTGGGTTGGTTTTTCAGTCCTTCTGTGCTTCTCACACTGAGTATTTCTCGGCACAAAGGGTGATTGAAATGTTTATTTTTTTTTTTATTTTTTATTTTTTTATTAATAATGATTTTTTATTATATTATGTTAGTCACCATACAGTACATCCCCAGTTTTCGATGTAAGGCTCGATGATTCATTAGTTGTGTATAACACCCAGTGCACCATGCAATATGTGCCCTCCTTACTACCCATCACCGGTCTATCCCATTCCCCCACCCCCCTCCCCTCTGTAGCCCTCAGTTTGTTTCTCATAGTCCATAGTCTCTCATGTTTCATTCCCCCTTCTGATTACCCCCCTTTCTTTATCCCTTTCTTCCCCTACTGATCATTCTAGTTCTTATGTTCCATAGATGAGAGAAATCATATGATAGTTGTCTTTCTCTGCTTGACTTATTTCACTAAGCATTATCTCCTCCAGTGCCGTCCATGTTGTAGCAAATGTTGAGAACTCATTCTTTCTGATTGCTGAGTAATATTCCATTGTATATATGGATCACAACTTCTTAATCCAGTCATCTGTTGAAGGGCATCTCGGCTCCTTCCACAATTTAGCTATTGTGGACATTGCAGCTATGAACATTGGGGTGCATATGGCCCTTCTCTTCACTACGTCTGTATCTTTGGGGTAAACACCCAGTAGTGCAATGGCTGGATCATAGGGTAGCTCAATTTTTAACTTTTTAAGGGACCTCCACACGGTTTTCCAGAGTGGCTGTACCAACTTGCATTCCCACCAACAATGTAGGAGGGATCTCCTTTCTCCACATCCTCTCCAACAATTGTTGTTTCTTGCCTTGTCTATTTTTGCCATTCTAACTGGCGTAAGGTGGTATCTCAGTGTGGTTTTGATTTGAATTTCCCTGATGGCTAATGATTTTGAACATTTTTTCATGTGTCTGTTAGCCATTTGTATGTCTTCATTGGAAAAGTGTCTGTTCATATCTTCTGCCCATTTTTTGATTTGTTTATTTGTTTCTCGTGTATTGAGTTTGAGAAGTTCTTTGTAGATCTTGGATACCAGTCCTTTATCTGTAGTGTCATTTGCAAATATATTCTCCCATTCCGTGGGCTGCCTCTTAGTTTTTCTGACTGTTTCCTTGGATGTGCAGAAATTTTAATCTTGATGAAGTCCCATAAATTCATTTTATCTTTTGTTTCTCTTGCCTTTGGGGATGTGTCATGAAAAAGGTTGCTTTGGCTGATGTCGTAGAGGTTGCTGCCTATGTTTTCCTCTAGAATTTTGATGGATTCCTGTCTCACATCGAGGTCTTTCATCCATTTGGAGTTTATTTTTGTGTATGGTGTGAGAGAGTGGTCAAGTTTCATTCTTTTGCATGTAGCTGTCCAATTTTCCCAGCACCATTTATTGAAGAGACTGTCTTTTTCCCACCGGATGTTTTTTCCTGCTTTATCAAATATTAGTTGCCCAAAGAGCTGAGGGTCCATTTCTGGGCTCTCTATTCTGTTCCATTGGTCTATGTGTCTGTTTTTGTGCCAGTACCATGCTGTCTTTGTGATCACAGCTTTGTAGTACAGCTCGAAATCCGGCATTGTGATGCCCCCAGCTTTGTTTTTCCTTTTCAACAGTTCCTTGGAGATTCGGGGTCTTTTCTGGTTCCATACAAATTTAAAGACTATTTGTTCCAGTTCTTTGAAAAACGTTCTCGGTATTTTGATCGGGATAGCATTGAAAGTGTAGATTGCTCTGGGTAGCATGGACATTTTAACTATGTTAATTCTTCCGATCCATGAGCATGGAATATCTTTCCATCTTTTTATGTCTTCCTCAATGTCTTTTAAGAGTGATTTATAGTTTCTAGAATAAAGGTCCTTTACGTCTCTGGTTAAGTTAATTCCAAGGTAACATATGGTTTTTGGTGCTATTGTAAATGGGATGGATTCCCTGATTTCTCTTTCTTCGTTCTCGTTATTCGTGTACAGAAATGCAACTGATTTCTGAGCATTGATTTTGTATCCCGCCACGTTACTGAATTGCTCTATAACTTCTAATAGTTTGGGAGTGGCTTCTTTTGGGTTTTCCATATAGAGTATCATGTCGTCTGCGAAGAGAGACATTTTGACTTCTTCTTTGCCGATTTGAATACCTTTGATCCCTTTTTGTTGTCTGATTGCTGTTGCAAGGACTTCTAGTACTATGTTGAATAATAGTGGCGAGAGTGGGCATCCTTGTCGTGTTCCTGATCTTAAGGGAAAGGCTTCCAGCTTTTCCCCATTGAGAATAATATTTGCAGTAGGCTTTTCATAGATGGCTTTTATGAGATTGAGAAATGTACCTTCTATTCCTACATTCTGAAGGGTTTTAATCAGGAAAGGATGCTGTATTTTGTCAAATGCTTTTTCGGCATCGATTGAGAGGATCATATGGTTCTTGAGTCTTTTCTTGTTGATATGATGTATCACGCTGATTGATTTGCGAATATTGAACCACGCTTGCATCCCAGGTATGAATCCCACTTGATCGTGGTGGATAATCCTTTTAATGAACTGTTGGATTCTATTAGCAAGTATCTTGTTGAGGATTTTGGCGTCCATATTCATTAGGGAAATCGGTCTGTAATTCTCCTTTTTGAGGGGGTCTTTGCCTGGTTTGGGGATCAAGGTAATATTGGCCTCATAGAATGAGTTTGGTAGCTTTCCTTCTGTTTCTATTTTTTGAAATAGCTTTAGGAGAATAGGTATTATTTCTTCTTTGAATGTTTGGTAGAATTCCCCAGGAAAACCGTCAGGGCCTGGAGTTTTGTTATTTGGAAGGTTGTTTATCACTGACTCAATTTCTTCATAATTAATTGGCCTGTTTAAGAAATCAATTTCTTCCTTTTTCAATCTTGGTAGTTTATACGTTTCCAGGAAGGATTCCATCTCTTCCAGATTGCTTAGTTTATTGGCATATAGCTGTTGATAAAAATTTCTAATAATCCTTCCAATTGCAATGGTGTTCGTCGTGACCTCTCCTTTTTCATTCATAATTTTAATAATCTGGGTCCTTTCTCTTTTCTTTTGGATAAGTCTTGCCAGTGGTCTGTCAATTTTATTGATTCTCTCCAAGAACCAGCTTCTAGTCCTGTTGATCTGCTCTACTGTACTTCTGGTTTCTGCTTGATTGATTTCAGCTTTAATTTTGGTCAACTGCTTCCTTGTGCGTGGATTAGGCCTGTCCCTCTGTTGCTGTTCCAGCTTCTTGAGGTGAGAATATAAAAACTGCATTTTAGATTTTTCTATTCTTTTGAGTGAGGCTTGGATGGCTATGTATTTCCCCCTTAGGACTGCCTTTGCAGTATCCCATAGGTTTTGGACTGTTGTATTTTCATTCTCATTGGTCTCCATAAATTGTTTAATTTGATTTTTGATTTCCTGGTTTATCGAGTCATTCCTGAGCAGGATGGTTCTTAGTCTCCAAGTGTTTGAGTTTCTTCCAAATTTTTCCTTGTGGTTGAGTTCCAATTTCAGAGCGTTGTGGTCTGAGAATATGCAGGGGATAATTTCAATCTTTTGGTATCGGCTGAGACCTGTTTTGTGTCCCAGAACATGGTCTATTCTTGAAAATGTTCCATGGGCATTAGAATAGAATGAGTATTCTTTGGTTCTGGGGTGTAGTGTTCTATATATATCTAAGAGGTCCAACTCGTCGAGTATGGCATTCAAAGCCTTTGATTCTTTGCTTAGTTTTTGCCAGGGTGTTCTGTCTATTTCTGAGAGTGGAGTGTTGAGGTCCCCTACTATTAATGTATTTTTATCTATATGTCTCTTTATTCTGGTTAAGAGTTGGCTTGTGTATCTTGCTGCTCCCCTGTTGGGGGCATATATATTTATAATTGTCATATCCACTTGTTGAATACTTCCTTTAAGAATAATATAGTGCCCTTCTGCATCTCTAACTATAGTCTGTAGTTTAAAATCCAATTTATCTGATATGAGAATTGCTACCCCAGCTTTCTTTTGAGGTCCATTTGCGTGAAAGATGGTACTCCATCCCCTTACTCTCAGTCTGAATGCATCTTTGGGTTCGAAATGAGTCTCTTGTAGACAGCAAATGGATGGGTCATTTCTTTTTATCCAATCTGCAACCCTGTGGCGTTTGAAACCAGAATTTAAACCATTAATGTTCAGGCTGAGTACTGAGAGATATGCTTTTAATTCTGCCATGTTGTCAGTAAAGTCTTTGTTTGTATTGGCTGTGACTTTCTGTTTTGTATCACTCTTGGGGCCTTTTTACTTTTATAGAACCCCCCGTAATACCTCCTGTAGGGCTGGTTTCGTGGTTACGAAATTGGCTAGTGACTGTCGATTCTGAAATGTCTTTATTTCTCCATCAATTCTGAATGACAGCCTTGCTGGATAAAGGATCCTTGGCTGCATGTTTTTCTCTGAAAGAGCTTTAAAAATGCTCCCCCAACCCTTTCTCTCATTCCAGGTCTGTGTAGACAGGTCTGATGTAATTCTGATGCCTTTGCCTTGGTACGTGAGACATTTCTTTGCCCTGGCCGCTTTCAATACTGTTTCCTTGGATCTCATATTTGCGAATTGCACTATGACGTGACGTGGTGTAGGTCTGTCATGGTTGAGCTTGGGAGGGGTCCTCTCTGCCTCTTGGACACGAATGTTTGTTTCCCTTGCTAGATTAGGGAAGTTTTCAGCTACAATTTGTTCAAATATCTCTTCTAGACCTCTGTTTTTCTCCACCCCCTCGGGGATGCTGATGATTCTAACATTGGATCGTTTCGTTGAGTCAGTAATCTCTCGTAGCCAACATTCGTGGGCGTGGATTTTTTTAAGACCATCTTCTATTTTTATTTTTTCCTCTATTAACCCATCCTCCAATTCACTAACCCTTTCCTCCGGTTCCGTGACCCTGGCCGTCAGAGCCTCTAGTTTTGCCTGCATTTGGCTCATAGAATTTTTAATTTCTGTCAAATTCGCTCTCATTTCCGCCCTTAGGGATTGTATATTCTCAGTAATATTTTCCTGAATACTTTTTTCAAGTCTACTCATTATCTTGACCATTGTTACTCTGAATTCCATTTCTGATAATTTGGTTACATCCATATCCGTTACTTCTGTGGCAGAGGCCACTGACTCACTGCCTTTTCTTTGCTGGGGGGGGCTTCTCCTTCTTGTCATTCTGATGAAGAGAGGTTGCGGGGTTTCCAGAGCCCAAAATTATTGACTGGGTCCCAGGCCGTGCCCCTTGTTTTATAAGGATCTTAGAGATGTGGGCTTCTTCTTTAAAGATTTTATTTATTTACTTATCTGAGAGAGGGAGACAGACAGTCAGCAAGAACGAAACAGAAGCAGGGGAGTGGGAGAGGAAGAAGCAGGCTCCCAGCGGAGGAGCCCGATGAGGGACTCCTTTCCGGAACGCCGGGATCACGCCCTAAGCCGAAGACAGGCGCTCAATGACTGCGCCACCCAGGCGCCCGGGTTGTGGGCTTCTTGATTTTTCAGCCTGCCTTCTGTGTTCTGGGGGAGGGGCCTGCCGCGCCGATACTCAGGCAGCCCTGTTTGGGTAGAGTCTCCGTGTCCCCTGCGAGGGGGGATGGGGATGGGCACGCTGTGAGCCGGTATTTCCAGGCTTTTGTTCTCTGGCGGCTTTCCCTGGCGGCCGGCTATGCCTCTTCTGAGGGTCAGAGCAGCAGAGGCTGCATTGTCGCAGAACAGAGGGATTGCGGCCCGTTCTCCACTGATGTTCTGGCCACTTTAACTCTGTTACTGTTGGTGCTGCTCAACCCTGCAGCGTCCCGGGATGTGCGCACCAACCCTGCGTCCCTGCCCTCACTTCCAGGGCCGGCGCGTCTCTGTCCTTTGTGTTTCTAATGCCGCCAGCCACAGGCCGCCCCGCGCGCTCCCGGGTCTCCCGGTCTCAGTCTACGCCCGGTGAGCACACCGCGATTCCGGAGTTTCGTGAGAAGCCTGGTGGCGCGCGCACCCGGTTCAGGGTCTCAGTCTGCTGTTTTGCGGGTGCCGACCGCGAGTCCGCCCGCTCCCCCGTGCAGGTGGCCCGCCAGCCGCCAGCCGCCCCGCGCGCGCTCCGGGAGTTCCCGGTCTCAGTCTGGATCCCGTGAGCACACCGGGATTCCGGTGTTCCGGGAGATGCCTGGTGGCGCGCGCGTTCACGGCTCACCGGTCTCAGTCTGCTCTCTCGCGGGTGCCCTCTGTGAGTCTGCCCGCTCCCCCGTGCAGGTGGCTGCCGCTTCCCGGCGCCCAAACGCGGCGGCTCCCTCCCCCTTCCGTTTATCTTCCGATATCTGTGCACGGTTTACAGCTCCCCTCTTGGTACCTCAATACTCAGCGCTGGAGATGTTCATTTGTAGAGATCCAGATGCATCATCCTGCGTCTCAGGCTGATTCCGTGGTTATTTAGGCTGGTCTGGTACCTATCCAGCTCGACTCAGGGGACCGGCTGAAAAAGGGGTCCCCTACTCCTCCGCCATCTTAACTCCTACCTGATTCAAATGTTTAATGAGACTTAATTTTCATAACAACATGCCCCTAAAACCAAGCTAACAACAATAACAAAATGACTATAAATAAATAAAATAAAAAAAAATAAAAGCAAGCTAACAACTTCATCTGGTGCTCAATCAGAGAAGGAACTAGGAGGAAATGTGGTTATAAACCTTCTCAGTAGATTTTTTCCCAATGGTAAGTTTGATTCTACGAGTTCTGCCTCTAGCGTTGATCCTAGAACCTGACTTCTATAAGAGATGCAACTGCAATGGATGGCATAATGCCTGGCACGTGGCTGGCAACCAGCAAATATTGGTTAAATGAATGAATGTAGGAATAATTAGATACAGAGGAGCAGAGAGACAGGGGACCCTTTTCTAGAATATTCAATAGCTCTGCTAGAAATGTCTCTATGAGTTGCCCTAGCCACCATATATGTATGTGTATCGTCTCTGTATCTATTGACCGACTGATAGATCAGTTTATCTAAAATAGAGTTGTAGCTGCCACCCACTCTGGGTGCTACAGAATGACCTTGGTAAAATTTTAGTAAAATTTTAATTGTAATACTGCATGGTACGTTTTGTGACTTGCTCATTTTTTAGTTTAAAAATAAATCTCTGTCATGAAGACAAATAAAGAGCAATTTTTTTTGAAAGTACACATTGTGGGAATAGTCCATGTAGATAGAATTTCACCTTGGGAAGTAGAATGCATACTGGAACAAGAGCCAAGAGGTTAATTGTAAGCCTTCTTTTGGCCTTCCTAGCTGACTGACCATGGGTAAGCTGTGACCTTTCTATTCTCGCTTTCTTCTTCTGTAAAGTGAGTGGATTGGATCAGAACAAACTCTGAGCTCTTTAGAGCTTAAACCTTCCATAGTGAGTTAGAAAAAATCAACTTAGTACTTTAGCATACAAAAAGATTAAGGGATTTTTATTAGATCACGTTCTTTTTTCAGAGATCTTTAGCATTGTGATTTGGTCTTGACAGAAGGGGCCAATCTTTAGAACTCAGATTTCCACCTGGATACCTAATTTGCACCTTTTTAGAAACATTCAAATACTGTTTGAAAGTCTCTTCTTAATTCAGTAGTGGTTCTTAAATTTTAGGATGCATAAATATCTATCAGCTAGGGGGTTTGCTAAAAATGTGCATTCTGGGGTGAGGCCTAGGAATCTTAATATTTATGAACATCCTAATTCCAAAGCAATGGTCCCTAAGCTCATTTTGAGAAACACTGATTTAAGGTATAAATAAAATTGTCTTTGGATAGGAAGGAGCTCAAGAAATAATCAAGTCCAATCTATCCTCAAAGACAGAACAGATTCATTCTCAAGGTCCACCATAGAAAGGTATTATACAAAGTCCAACTTTTGATCTATCCAAATCTTTAGGAATTCCTTCTTTGCGTTAAACCTAAGACAAATCCAGTTTCACTTTTCTAATTGCTTTTATTTGTTGGCCCCAATACTTCCAGTAAAAATTTTTATGGGATCATGAGATCTTGGAATTGAAAGTGACACCAAGGGATGGTTTTATTTAGTACTCTGCTTTGTGGCTAGACTAGAGTGGAATAAAAAAAAAAAACAAAAAAAACAAAAACACAGTGAAATGATTAGAAAGCTAATATAAAAAGATTTGTTTGGTAAAAGGCCTTAAAGGCATTTTGGAGCACACAAAAAACTAGACAAAAACGAGGAAGCAATTAGAGACATTTCAAGGCACACAGTTTTCCTGGTCAGCTATCCTTAGGGAATCATCTTTAAAAATAAACAGCTGCCTGGAAGGTTGGTGGGTAAAAGGTGGGTAAGGAAAATCTGTCCTTGGGGATTTGTGGAGGTGTAGATGGGCCACAGTTTGAGTAGGAGAAGGCAAGTAAAGAAAATCAATCTTAAAGCTCTTACCCATAGGTACTTGGTACCACTAAGCTTCCAGGTAGCCCGTGCCTAGGCTTTGGTGTACAGAGGGTACCTAATGACCTAAGAATTGTTTTCAAGGTCAGGCATGGCTCGCAACTCTGCCTTAGGGTACAGGGGAGGGTGGGAGGTGATGGTAGAGAAGATGAGTTTGTCAATACCTTTTGTCCTAAGCAGGCATGGGCTTGAGCCTACAAGCTGTGTGGTTTAGTTTGGCTTCCTTGCCACCTTCCCGTAGTGAGAATGCTCTCCACAATTTCATCATCTCTCAGTGGTTACATGAAGGGCTGTTCTTTGTAGTATCAGAGGGCAGAGTATTATAGACAATGGAGTTCTGACTTTCAGTCCTTTGCCCTTCTGACCCCTGCAAATGTGTCCCATGGACAAGTCCATTTTTACTCTCTAGTCTGAACTTCATCTTTGATTTTGATTTGAACAACATAACATAATAGAAGATGGAGTTGGAATTGAGAGCCGTGCTTAGGGAAAATAACAGAAATTGGTCAGATAGGATCGGCCTAGGATGTCGAAAGTAAACTTCAGTGTTGCCAGAGTCTCAGGTTGGTGTTTTCAGAAAACATTTGCCACCTCCTTTATTCCTTTTTTTTCCTAATGAAGCAAAATCACATTATTAATTTTTTTTTATTGAAGTACAATTAAGAGAGCTCTAAGAAGAAACATTTTGCTGGTTTGTTAAATGTTACATGTGAAGTCATTTGGTTTATTCTTTACTCTGTAGCTCTGCACTTATGCAGAATTTATTCTCTTGGTAAGTTGTTCTAATAATTTTAAAGTTTGGGTTGAATTCAAACAAATAACTTGAATAAATCCAATGTGGACGGCTTTCCCCAAATCCCTTTTTTGGAATGAAATGAAAATTTTCTCATTCTTAATATTAATGTTATGAAAAATAAATAGTATATTTAATTCAAATTTATTTTATAATCGATAGTAGGGAAAAGAGCCTCTCCAAAGAAAAAAATCAATGGCCTCAAACTCAAGACATATTTTTCCAGAAATTTCTGAAGCCCTAGCTAGCTCATATGTTCCTTATCTCTGCTCCCACAGCTTCCCATGGTAACCTTTATCACAAATTTTACTAAAGTACTCAAAGAAAGTAGCACAGCAGGAAGGGCAAGTATATAAGCTAAAATCTGAAGCCTGAAGTCTAATCCAAACTCAGCATTTGCCATCTCTGTGACCTTAGAAAAATTAATTAACTCCCTTAGACTCGGTCTCTTCATCTGTCATATGAGGGTATCACTAATACTTACCTCCCAGTGCTGACACGAGGATTAAATGAACCAATCCACGTAAGGTGCTCAGAGAACTGCTTGGCGTATATTGGATGTTCATTAAAAGTTAGCTGGCTATGATAATTGTCTGGCCCTTCCTCTGCACTGTGAGTTCCCACAGGGTGCAATTTATATGTTCATATTCATACTTATTCCTCAAGTTCCTGGCGTATATCCGGGACTCCATAGATGTTGAATGAAAAAAATGCTTTACTCTTGGTGACAGTGTGGAATCCAGTTTGCAAAAGAAATTAAACAAACACAAGCAAAGCCTCAAAGCTAATATTATGGAGTATCCACGCAAAGAAGCAACAGATATATTGCCCCCATATTACATTGTGTGTGGTGGGGGAAGCAATGAAGCTTTCACGACAGATCTTCAACTCCTGTTCTCCACCTTCTCCAGTTCAGGCTAAATGTATGCTAACTTTTAATGCTTAGGAGAAGATTTGCAATTCGCCAAGTTGACAGAAGACTGCAAAAAGATTATAGAATTTTGGTGCTAAGGGGGCTCTAGTGCTCTCATTTCATCCATGTGACTTTGTCCCTAGGGGTCCCTGTGGTTGACACAAAGAGATACAACCAGTCATTGGAAAGTCTGGAACCAATACCCAGGACACTTGATTTCTTGGAAAAGGCTTTTGTGAACAAACCTGCATAACTGAAGATAGTGTGAGACTTTACTGGGTAATCTTACTGGACAAAAAAAAGGGAAGTGGAGTTACAAAAAAGCCTGCTAGAAAAATCACTGACTGAACATCCCAAGCTGCAAACTACGGTTATCACCATCAAGGCACTGGATTGCTGCGGTGTAGCAGAAAAGTTTCGCCTCGGAGGTAGAGGGTTGTGCTGCTTAGGGCTTGGGAGCCTTGGCTGTGGGGTCAGAAAAGCCTGGGTTCTAACCCCAGCTCTGTCATTGACTGGTTCTGGATCCCTGGAACCTTACTTTCTCTCTTCGTTTCCTCAATTTTAAAATGCAGGTAATAATACCTCCTTTGTAGAATTATTATGAGGATTCTATGAGGACATTTATATATTTAGTATATAATATTCGTAAGTGGTAGATGTAGCCTTTGAAATGTCATTAGATTCTCTGAGCCTCAGTTTTCACATCTGTCAATTGTCATAATAATCTGGAATTTGCAAGACAATTATAAGAACTAAACTTTCAAAAAATGTTCTTTTGAAAATACCTACAGTCTGGGTGCATTGGCTTCTTTTCTATAGTCCTTCGTCTCTTCTGCCTGTGTTCCCTCTTTCTTCTTTTCCCCTATCCGAGGACCACAGACCTCAGGTTATCTGCTGGTGCTCTAATTCTCCTTATTGATCTGCCCATTCAAACCTGACTTTCTTGTGAGTGCCCTGTGCTTCCGTTTTGATTCTTCTGGGCAAAAACTCACAATTCTTTTAGTGCTCATCTTACATGAGTATCAGCAAGGAAAGCGATCTGATTAAAGCAATTCACGATCTAGATGCAGATAACTGGCGGATTAACTCAGAGATATGGGTATTTTACAACTCATGCTAGGAGAAATATTCTTACCTAAAAAAAAAAATCTGTAGAATTTGTTAATTCAAAGAAATCAGCAATATCTATGTGGAATATAAAGAGAAGAAGAAATATTTTGGGACCGTATACTTTCCTCTTCTGGCAACGTTTCCCTTAATACATACAAAAGAAGGAAATGGGTCAGCATCCCCACTCTGGAATATTTGCTGCTAGCAAGAGGAGTCTTTTTAAGGTGAGAGTGGATGTAGGTATTTGGATTTGGGTCTCTTGTAGGCCTATGTGTCTCCTGTCCCTATGCCTGCTATAGAGATATACTCTGTGAGATCTCATTTTTTGAGACAGCCCCGAGTACTGAAAACATAGACTTTTTTTCCTTGAGAGCACAATGGAACCCTCTATTTTTATCTTGGCTGGAATTGAAAGGGAATGCTTCCAAATGTTTCAAATCTTCAGATGTCTTTAGTTTGGATGGAATAATATGAAAGATGAAGGCTGGCGGGGATGTGATTGAAGTCTGTAAAGTCACGAAGGGTCTGAGCAGGGTGAATACAGATTTGCTCACCAAATCTCAAAGCTAAAGCCAAGGGCAATGCCTTCAAGCTTAAAGGGAGAACTCACTGCACTTAATTGCACCTTAACAAACATTCTTTAGTTACAAAGAAAATACAGTCGAATTTGAAGAGGCTGATGGGGAGTTTACCTCAAGGGGTGCTCACTGGACATACGAATAAACTGCAAAAGACTTCAGGTCTGTGCTCCACACTGAATCTGCACCTGAAAGACTTGGGTTAGAGAAGAGTCAAGAGTCTCTGACATTCTCTGGCTTTGCATGTAATTAGTGAAAAAATTGTGGGATGCTTCTGAGTGCATCCCTACCTTTCAGAGCCCGAATATAAGTTCCTCAGGGTCAAAATTGGAGACTCCCTATTGGGTCCAAAGGGTCTCACCTTTGCAGGTCCTCACTTCTCATGAGATGAGTTTTATCCTGGGAGAAAGTAATTTCCTGAAGTCTTAAACTAATTGTTGAATTCTTAATTGCCCACATTGTTATGTGAAAAAGCAGAAAAGGGAATGTCCAAATCCTGAGATTTATCGGATACTCCTGATGAAATCACATTAGTGTTAGCAACAAAAATATACACATTTAGTTAAGTTCCAATATATTTGTTTTTTGACCTGCAGTGATTCTATTAGTTTCAAAAAACAGAGTGCTCAACTGAAAAATGGATTGTGTGCTTGTTATAGCAAATGTATATTGATTTGATTAAAAATGCATTAATTTCTTTAAATTTCAATAACTGGATTCGTTTTCAGAAAGAAAGGGCTGGAAAATGTGTAGTCATGCAACCTGATAATCTCAGATAAGTGGTATTTAATATTGCTCAACAGGAAATTTTTTTCCCTAGTACTTTTAAAGCAAAAATCTCCAGTATTAAGTAATGTATGTAGTGCATAAGAAGCATTTAGAAGAAAAGAAATCTCTCTAATTTAACTCAAGGTCATATGCACATTGTCAGAGCAAAGAGGGAGCTGTGAAATTATCCAGGGAACTTGAAACAGTCTAGACAGTCAATCCAGATCATTTAAAAAGATATGTTAAAGATGCTCATAAGAATGAGAGAGTTATCTGCTAATGTGAAGACACAGTTTTGGGACAAATCAAGTTTGGTGTTGTTTAAGAGCTTGAAGCCTTGCTTGAAATCTATTTTATTAGAAATATATACACTTAAAAATGTCCCCTAGATAGGAAGTTATTTAATAAATTAGTATGTTTTATTCATTTGTCACACCACACATTCAGCCATAGAAATATGTTTAAAACTAACCTAATGCCTGTGAATGTTTAATTTTTTTTCATGTCAAATGGATGGCATTGAGCAAAGCCTATAAAGCTCAGTGCATTAAGTAAAAATCCAGGCAAACCCCAGCAGAGGCACATGCCTGGAAGGAGGAAGAGACCAGGGTTCTCTCATTAAATCTTCCATTGACTATGCTTAGGCAAGCCCTTTATTCTTTTTTAAATTTTTTTCATTTGTAAAATGAAGAAATGAGAGCTGAAAGGACATAGAATGGATAATCTCGAAGTATGGTTTAACATAAAATTAAATAAAATGTATCTATACATACCTTTATATCACACAGACACACCACAATATAAGTCTGCAGCAGTTAGCTAATTATATAACTGGGAGAATAAATAGCAAATTAATAAATTATGCTTTTGTTTACTCTTCTGCAAAGGATAATTGCTCAGCAGCTCAAGCTTCCAATTAGTGGGAACTCATTCAATGATTGTGGAATTGAATTGATTGTGACCCGTAGTACATAAAAATGGGCTTGAATTCTACCAAGTATGCTTGAATTTCACAAATCTTGCATTCCACACTAGGGAAATCAGCCTCCGGAACGTATTTTCTCTATTTTCATGGCTTGGATAAAGGTGGTAGGTTTCACTCACAAATAGCTATCTTCGAGAACGGAAATATAAACAAAATCACAGCTTGTATGTGAACTGATTCTCCTTTCCAATGCACACTGAAGGCCAAATGTGTAAATACACGTTAGCAGCGCGAAGGCTCGCTCTCAGACAAACTGACACGCTAATTCTGCCAGGGGAATGTCACACACTTGTGTTTCTCTCCATTCTCAACGCTGTCATCATGTTCAGCGCTCTCATCACCCTGGATTACTCCTGGATGCCTTCTTTGCCCCCACCTGAGCTGTTCGATACAGGAGTCACTAGCCACAGTGGCTGTGGAGCCCTTGAAATGTATCTAGTTCAAATGGGCTCGCGCTTCACATGTAAAATCCCCCAGCAGCTTTCAAAGATGTAATGTGCAAAAAAGAGCAAATGAACTCCGTACTATTTTTTATGTTGATGACACGTGGAAAGGATAGGATATTGGATATGTTGGATTCAATAAAACATGCTAGCAAAGTAAAGTATACCTGCCTGTTTTTACATTTTAAATTCTCAGAATTTGAGAAGATGTCGTATTACCTACGTGGGCCCGCATTTGCGGCTCACATTCTATTTCTGTTGGATGGCGCTGTTCTTGAAGATCCGCTGGAAATGCATCTTGTCTACATGTTCTTTCTTAGAAATTGTCAGTGCTACTCTGATCCCAGCCACATAACCTACACGTTAGCTTCCAAGGCCATCTCTCATCTGCACCATTCCTATTTAACTGTTTTTGGAGGAAGTTACCCCTTCCTTCCTTGATGGTGGTGGTGTTTACTGTCCATTGTCTCTCCTTCCCTGTTTGTGCCAAGGCTCTGAGCAGTTTCCTTCATCTCTCATTTACTGGTTTTACTCGTGGGCTCTGGGGCTACGGTCCTCCCCTCTTGGAATATACAGTCTAGAGGAAGAAAGAGACAAGTAAACAGTAAATGACAATATGGGTTATTAGTGCCACTGGGGGTGAGAACAGGGTGCAGGAGGGGACACAGATGGGTCCCAGCTCAGGTTCAAGAGTTTAAAAAAGACTTAGCAGAAGACTTGAAGCCTGACTTGAGACCTGAGGAATGAGTAGGAGTTTGCCGGGCAAATGTCAGGTGAGATGGGGAAGAAATGGCCTTCCAGGCAGATAGAAATTGGGCTAAGGCCAGGAAGTGAGAGAACATTAGGTCTCTTCGCGAGATGAAGAAAGTGATATGGGTGGGAAAGGAGACAGGAAATTGAAGCTATAGGTCAGAGATGGCCAGATCAGGAAAGCCGTGCTGTGGAGCTTGGTCGTATATACTCTTGTGGATTTCTCTCTTAGCTCTCTGTGGTAGATTGATTCTATTCATGGACCCACTTCTCAGCCTTTTCTGTTTCCTTGCCCCTTGCCATGTGACATTGCAGTACCTCTCATTAAATAGGCAGCATCTGTGTTCTACCCTCGAATCTGGATTTGGACACATGACTTGCCTTGGCTATTAAGATATCAGCAGATCCCATTTAAAATGTGCTTGTGCATTTTGCCTGTGCATTTGCACTTTGCTTTTGCCATGAAATGGACATGCCCAGGCTAGCCTGCTGGTCCCAGAAGGAACATGAAACACATGTGAGCAGAACTGAGTCATCCCAGTCAACGTAGCAAAGGCCATACTTGAGCAGCCTATGGTCAGCCAACCCCTGGACATGTGAGAAAATGCACCCGAGATCAGCAAATTCACCTCACAACCCCAGCTATATGAGCACTAAATGCTTATTTTGCATGGTTATTTGTTACTCAGTGTTATCGTGGGGATGTGTAACTGATACACTAGCCAACTCGATTGTGTGCTCCTTGAGGGCAGGACCATGTCTTTTCTACCTTTTTCCCAGTGCTCAATAATCAGGTAGTAATTGATAGATTTAAACTTTTCTTGGGTTGATCAAAGATTTTAATGTCATGGTTTAATGAAAAAAATGGAAGCTTTCTCAAGATAATGTGGATGACCTGGCTAAAACTTTCCATCAAAGAGAAAGACAGCACCTAGTCTTTCCTCCTCCTTTGTTCTATTAAAGACCCCAGTGGCAGCCCCTGAGGGAGGAAAGATGTGGAGGCCGAGTGTGATTGCTTAGTGGCTTTTCTGTATGAAGGAGAACCCCCCGCTCCCACCCCCAGGTACTAGTAGGATTTAAGAGACCTTACAGGGTGGCACACACAGTCTTTAAAAAGCAGCTGACATAGGAGAAATGTCCAGTACTACTTCTGGAATGTAAATCTTATTTGACAGCTCTTCTAGAATGCCCGTCCTTCCCAGTAATGCTTGGCTCTGACAGATGCTAAGTAGACTGCCAGAGAAAATTGCTGAGTTTCATGGACTTTGGTCAGGTGGGTCAGAGTTGATGGCATTGTGTCATAGTCATTTTCCATCACCAAAGGAGAGAAGGAGGCTGCTCAAAAGATCCAGCTACACTCTGTTTTGTGTAGCTATACTTCAGAATGCCACTAGACGTCTAAGAAGTGATGCTAGTCTCTGCTTCAGATCTCGTGGAAAACTTTCCTAGATCATCAAGAGTCACTGAACATCTAAAGTCCTTTCTTAAGTCAATAGGCCAGGGTGATACATACATGCTGAGAAAGGCACACACAGGCAGATGTGAGGAATATCGGTCCACTTTGTGAAGTCGGTGCAGTGCTGTGGTCTGAAGAATGAAATCACATACCCAAGCCTACATGAGGAAATCCCTGCCCTTATGATGACAGTCCTCCTTCTGAATCAGAGATGAAAAATGGCTTTGGAGTCACATTGTCTGGGTTTGAATCAGCTCTGTTACTTATCTGCCACATGATCTTGAGCAGGAAAACTTAGAGACTGTCTCTAGGTTTTCTCTTGGTAAATTTCCTCTCTTGGAAGATGGAAATGAACATAGTTCCAACCTCACTGAGTTGAGGCAAGGCCAAAATGAGATAAAGCATGAAAAGTTATTGACACGGTGTGCGGTATATTATAATTTCTCAGTAAATGGTGGCTGACTATTAGTGATTTCTGCACTGTGTGATGACCTTGAGAGCCAGGGAGTAAGCAATACTGGTCTAGTTTGTCCTAAAAGAGAATGACTGGCATAACTCTGTGTCAGCAAGAGTTGAATCTTTAGGGGAAGCTGAGGTTTAGCTTAACAGTGAATTGCTTATTCCATTACGAGGCTTGTGTTGGCTGCAGATGATGCTGTCATGCCACCATTGCTGTGCAGTGTGGGTGGCAACCAAATTGTTCTGAGAATGTTTGATGCTTGCCTATGCCTACTCTCCCAAAGTTGTACCACAGTCTACCAGAAAAGGAATTTGCTCAACTATGGAAGCTGCTTACCACATTCATGGTCCTGGACCACTCTTCACTCCCATTGGCTGGAGTCTGGCATGATGGTAACTTTGGATGATATAGAGGCTGTATATTTCAACAGGCCAGTGGCCACAGATGGCTAGTGTCACAGTTTTAATAAGTGCAAGGTATGCCTCTATGTATATATGTGTGTGACAACTTCTCCTTTAGTTGTTTAGTCTTTCAACAAATATTTACTAAATATCTACCGTATGCTAGGTACTCTGCTATAAGGTAAAGTAGACATGTCCCACTGCTATTCGATTCACAAGCAGATTCATTTCCTGATCTTTTCCTGCAAACTCTATTTTCCAGGTTCCCTTGCAAGTGGCTTCTTGCTAGATTCAGCCAATGGGAGGTACTAGAAGACAGTTAAGCAGGAATAAGAGGAGAAGCAATGGTATTTCTCATCGTGGCTTCCATCTCCCACTTTGGGAAGTGGCTACATCTCTGTGTCCCACCTCTTGATATTACCTTCTGTCATGAGTTCTGCTCCCACTAGGCAGCCCCGATGTTGGGATCAAGTAATAGACCTTCTTTCCTTTGTCCTTCAAGCCCTAGGGGTGGTAGGTATTTCCTGCTTTTGCTTAACTTTGGACTGTTTCACTCTCAATTTTTTCAACAACTTTGCATCTGTTTTCCTAAATTAAATGCCTTCTGTTAAACTACCTATGTGTTCTCTGTTTTCCTGACTAGATTTTGAGTGATGTGATCTCAGTATTTTTTATTTTTTTGGGGGGGGGACAGATATTATTCAAACAGTCCTACAAATGTATAATGGTATTCTGTGACATGCTATGAAGTACAGGTACAAGGAGGGCATGTAACTGGGTGGGAAGCTGTGTTGATGTAGTTTAAGGTCTTGTTACTCCAAGTGAGCATTGCCATCCCCTGAGGGCTTATTAGAAATGAAGAGTCTCGGACCCTAGCCCAGTTACAACTGGTTCAGAATCAGCATTGTAACAAACTGCCCAGCTCAGAGGAGTGACCCAGGGAAGGCATCTACTTTCAGTCTGAATACTATAACATAGTCCTCCCAGCTCTAGTCTATTGGGATTGTACAGAATCAGTGGTGGCCCCAAATCTCAGCTCCATTCAAATGAAGAAACTTTGCAATGCCTGCTTCTTTATCCTGCCTGAGCAAACACTGCAGGGCAGACTCTAGGGCCAATGCGAAGAAGAGGGTGGAGATTAGGGTAATTCAGGTATAAGAGCCAGAACACTGCCTCTCTGCTGGCTATTTTAGGATATCTGGTAGCTGAGCCCTAGAGGACTGGGTCTTTGAAATGAACTGAAGAATGTTGTGGGAAAGTAAATATCTCTCCCAACGTGACCATATCTTATATCAGCCATTGTAGGACATTTGATCACTATGACCTTTGCACATCGGTAAACTTCAGATGAGATTCACATGCATTGTTTTTTTTTTTTTTTTAAAGCACAGTGGAAAAAGCTGTCAGAGGGTCAGAAGTTATACAAATGTTATAGGCAGGTTTTCATCTATGATCTCGTTCTGTTTTTAATAGTTCTGCCCATTCCCCAGACCTAGTCATTGATTTTGGATGTGCTCTTCCCTTTGCCATGACCATTAACTAGAAGTGAGAATATTGTAGAAAATGGCAGGAGAAGACCTCATCAGGCCCCACCTGTGCCTTTCTGTGAGCTGTGCTCGCTTGGGCCAGTGCCTTAATATTTCTGACACTCAGTTATTTCACACACCACATAAGACTGAAAATTCCTTACTCATTGGTTTGTGGTGTGGTCCAGATGGTGTAAGAATGCTCTATAAAGTGAAAGGAAGTAACTGGCATTTAAAAACTACACTTAAAGCAAATTAAACTGGCAAAATGGAAGGGAGAAAGTGAAAGATGTCAACAGTGTGATTAAAATGCAATGTTCTACAGCTTCTATGCGTGGGTCTAAAGGACTAAAGATTGCACAGTGCCCCCTTGTAAATACTTGTGTGTGTGTGCATGCGCGTGTTTTAATGCTAGTCTGTGCATCTTTCAACCACCCCCCGCCTCTTGTTTTGAATTTGTGGTTGCTAGTAGTCCCTTCTTTCTTACACGTGGCCGTGCATGTTGAGATTCATTCCATGAATATTTACTGAGCGTTGACTCTATACCAGACACCAATCTTGGTATTTGGGGTACTCAGTGAATGGAGCAGACCCCAAGCTCCTATTTTCATGGAATTTAAATTTTAGTAAGCTCAAGTGACCCTCCTGGTTATGCTTGGGTCTATCAAATATCCATCAGTTTTGCCTTTGGATGTGAAACCTAGCAGGTCCTACATGGGATAGGTATGAAGATCCCTGTTTCAGTTGCTTGCTGCCTATAATGCTGTTTGTACAGCTCTGATCTTACAGTAAGCAAAAGTGTTCCATATTTAACCCATTTCTGGTGTCTTCTTCATGCTACCCTCCCCAATGATTGAGTCTTCTCTCATGAATATGTCAAATCTACTTCTGATCTCCTGGGAAAAGACCTTCTGCTAGCATGGTATTTCTTTATTCCTTTACTCATTCATTCATTCATTCATTCACTCACTCATTTTTTCAACTAGTATATATTGAGAACATTATGCTAGTCACTATGCTAGGATATGACGCTATAGATATGAACAAAATAGAGAATGTTCCTGTCTTCATGGATCATCCTTTCCAGCAGGGGAGCCCATAGATACAATTAAATATTCAAGTATAATTACGAAGAGGACTAGAGAGGGAGAGTGTGCCATATTAGTAGAGTCTCTAATAGGGGTACTTAGACTAGTCTGACTAGTTCACTTTCTTGAGGAAGGCATTTGAACTGAGTTCTGGATAATAAGGGGTAAGAGAGGGAATTAGTCGGTGGTGGGGGTGAATAAGAACATTCCATACAGAGGAGTACCATGTGTAAAGTCTCCAAGGCAGGAAAGAAATTGGCATATTTGAAGAACAGGAAAAGATTGGTATTCCTGAATCACAGAGAGTGAGTGGAATCAGGGAACAGGATGAGCTGGAGATGTATGTAATCTTGCAGGCCATGTAAAGGATTTGATGCTTATTCTAAAAGTAATAGAAAACTGTTGAAGTGTTTTATGCTCGGGTGTGGTATGATCTCATTTATGTTTCCAAACTGTAGTGTAGACAATGGGTTGGAGCTATAGCAAAAATGGATATGGAGAGATCAAGTGGGAAGCTATCACAGCTGTCCAGAACAAGAGATGGAGTTAGCTTAGATTAGGGTAGTGGCCTGATAAAGAGAAGTGGATGGATTTAACAGATATCGGGGAGTAAAAATTGTCAGGATGTGGTAACTGAGTGGATATTGGTCATCCAGGATGACACCCAGGATTCTGGCTCGAGCATCTGGGTAAAAGGTGGTATGGTTCACTGAGATGAGACATACTAGAAAAGCAATGGGTTTTGGGGACAAATGACTTTCGTTTTGGACATGTTGGATTTGTGCTGCCTTTAAAACATACAGAAAGAGATGTTGTGGTAAGTGGATGGATAGGTCAGGAGGTAAAGTTTGGGCTGCAAATTGCTGCTACTAACTACCTCAATCATTGTTGGCTAAACACTTCAGATACTGGAACAATACTTCAGATCTTGACTGATGGCAAAAGCATCTTATCAGCCCTCCCCATGAAATGAGTGTTCCAATTATCATTATTTTCAATGCCTCTTGACAGACTATTAGACATTTACAATGCTTCCATGTTAAACTTCAGGCTTTTAGATGTAGGATGCCAAATTGCTCTGTACTGCCAACAACCAGATACCCAGTTATGATGATAATGAAATGTGTCTACTGCAGATCCTGCTAGCTGCCTCCCAATGTCTATTCACCCTTCTTCCTTAGTAACAGAATCTGGGCTACCCTGCCTAGCCTCCTTTGGAGCGATATATGGCCCCATGAGTGAAGTGCTTGCCAGTGAGATGTAGAGAATAGCACTGTGTGGTCAGAGACATTAATGAGTGGGAGGTGGGGGTGGGAAGAAAGTCATCTCCTCCTGCCAGCTGCTTGGAATCCAGATGGAAAAAACTGTCATTTTGGATTATGAAACTCTTATGTGGTAGAACAAAAGAAGGAGCCTGGGTCCTTGATGACTTTGTGGAGCCCCAAATATTAACCTTAGGTTGACTAAAGTATGTCTTCTTTTACCTAAAAAGAGGTGCATTTACTCTAAATTTGGCAATTATCTGGATATTTTACTGTAATGCAACCTATTGCAACGCAAAATTTGGTGTGAAGAGAATAGGTTTGGATCTCATTCAAAAAAGTTTATTATTGGAATGCTAATGGAATCTTGTTTTAATACTTTTATCTCTTGCCCAAGGCCCAATCAAGAGCAGCATAAAGACAGGGACCAGGGAGATCAGATCAGAAACTGAGATTGAATAGTAAATAGGAATGCCAACAGAAAAGAAAGAAAGGAATGAATTACTTTGTGATTAAAAAAAAAGAGAATTTACAGATTGTATCAGTGAGTTTTGCTGCTTAACAAACTACCCCAAATTTAGCGACTTAAAACAATAACCATGTATTTGGTTTATGCTTTTGCACTTTGGAAATTTGGGCTGGGCTCAGCTGGGCTGCTCTGAGGATCTGGGTCAGGCTGGGCTGCTCTTGGCTGGAGCTCATTCAGGCATCTGTGATAGGTGCCAAGTCAGCTGGGGCTGACTGACTTTTGGCCGGGTGCTTCGGTTCTGCTCTATACAGTCTCTTATTCTCCAGAACTTGTTCACATGGTGATGGCAGCAGGGGTCTCAAAAGAGTGAGTGAAAGTGTGTGACACTCTTTGAAACCCAGGCCTAGAACTAGCAGAGAGAAGCATCTGCATTCATCTATTGGCCAAAGCAAGTCACTAAGCCAGCCCAGATTTAATAGGTGAAAAAATAAATTTTATTTCTTGATGGAAATTGCAGGTGAATTTGTAGATGTTTTTGCAATATACCACACAGACATCTAAAGATCTAATTTAAAGTAGAAATGAGGTAAGATAACTGAACCCCCTCTGTAGGAAATGTAACCCAGAGGTTAGGAGTGTGGCTATGCGATTAGACAGAACTGGATTCAAATCCTTACTGTGTTGTTGACCAGCTGGGTTTCTTAGTTATAATGACTATCTCATGTTTTTGCGAGGATTATATGTGTGTAAAACTCTTAGATACCATGCCTGACATGTGCTAAGCAATAATAAAAGGCAGCTCTTGTAGTTGTTCTTATTATGGGATGCTGCTGTGGCACAGGACCTGGGCTGGAGACTGGATTTACCAGGCGGAGGGCTGGGCAAGAGAAAGGTTGGCTCAGGTAGGCAGAAAGAAAAGAGAGCTGTCACAGGATTAAGTAGTAGACTATAGCAAGACAAGACTCAGGATCAGACAGACCAGGGACTCATCAAAGCAACAGGCACATACACTGGCACAGGTCTCCTCCCAACAACAGTGATAGTTGGCATTTATCGAGCACTTACAGTGTGCCAAGCACTGATCTTAAGTGCTTTATAAGTATTAACTCATTTAATCCTCCTAACACATTTATCTAGAGTTTTTGTTATTCCCATTTTATACTTGGGGAAGTTGAGGCTCTAAGAGATTTTTAGCACATTGTCCAAAGCCACACAGTTCATGAGTGGTAAGCTGGGATACAAGCCAGGGTTGTCTTACTCCTGACCCCAAACTTCCAGCACCTTCACTACACTGTGGGATGATCCCAGCCAGCGGCCAATGGCAGGCAAGTGAGGTTCAGAAGTTTCCAGAAAGGTAAGGAAGATTCAAGCAACCACTCGTGGCACCCAAAGAACGCTAGCTGAGGAACTGCTAGGGGCAGGAGGAAGACTGTCTTAATAATTGAGACCTCGGTAGCTCAACACTCCCATTTGCACTATCTCTGGCATTAAAATTTCTAGTACTCAAAATGAGGAAGGTGAGAATTGCTTTCCCTTCACAACTCAGCTACTTGAAAAAATAGTCTCCACTTGTTGACTTTGCTTCCTCCTCTCCTACTGCATTAGCCCCCTGCAGCCTGACTTTCAACCCCTCCTGTGGTCAAGGTCACTAGTAACCTGGATGGTCACATTGCTTCGCGCTGAAGAACTGTGGTTATTCATTTATTGAAATGCTTTCCTCCCTGCCCCATCATCTTGGCCTAAGGGAGGTGAGCCACCTTTTCCAAGCATAGCCTCAGACAACCGACTCACACTCCAGGCCAACTAGCCTCCTTTCCTCAACTGTCTTCTGTATTTTCAGCAGCACATTCCTATGCCTATGGCCAATTTCAGTCATCTCCACTGTTTCACATGTTTTTTCTATTCTTTTGAATGATCAGAATGTAAGTACTTGTACAGTCTCTGACTTGGAGCCTAGAACCTGGGAGACTGAAGTGAGAGCGGTCACCATCAGTTACTGAGCCCACATGGTAGTACTTCTCTACACATAATGCAGTCAATTTTCACACAACAAGTCTTTGAGCTAAGTACTGCTATTTTTATTTTACATGTAAAGAAACTGAGGCTCAGAGGGAAAATCAACGTACAGCTGGCAGAGGAGTCTGGACTCAAAGACACCCAGATTATTTTGACACCCAAGCCTGTGTTTTCCTATCTCATGTTGCCTCTCATAACTCACAAATTGTAGACCAGGGGATCGATAGCATTGTCTGCAGTAACACAAGTGTCTGATTGCGTTTATTTATTTGTTTATTATTTATCTACTCTCCTTGTCTTTGGGACATAGCAGAGGCTGGCGAATTGAGGAGAGTTTAAGCACAGACCTGCTGCTCGGTTGCCCAGGGTGTGAACGGCCAAAGGTCTGAATTCTGTTTGGGTACCTGGGTGCCTCCTTTTCTGGAATTTGTAGCCAGACTCTGTCCTTAATTAGAATGTCCCTGGGATTTTATAAGGAGGGGAAAATGCACTGGTGAGATTACAGATCAATAGCTCTTCCACATAGAGCAAGTAAGAGATTAGAAATTGCAATCCAGGCATGAAGGCATCTTGGAAAAACACATATTTTAGCCCACCCCCTTTGGGATCATTGCGTGTCACTGAAGCCAATAAGTTAAAACTTAATGTGTGAAGCTGAATGAGCAAAGCAGCATATTAACGGAGGAAAACGAGAGGTATTTCTTGACCTGGTAATTTGGAAGGAGAGTAGGTGAAGTGTGTAAATTAGAGAAAATTCAAAGGTGAGTCATTTGGAAATGGATAGTAGGCATATATCACACTAACTGCAGCTCGGAATTGTGGATCTCACTTCTGAAGTCCATTAGAGCCGGGCTTCCTAGCATTTTTACCATTTTAATACTTGCATCGTTGTTTGATTTTGTCATATGTGGTCTATGTTTATTTAAAACTTCAAATGAATTAAAATGATTCTTTCTCTGAAGTTTTAATGATGTTCCCCTGAGGTAATTAGAGGCATTCTGTGGTGGGAGGTGTCCCAGGGCTGGGAATTATGGCATTATGGAAATACACCCCACGTGCTACCTCCTTCCATTTTTAATTTAGAAGAAACAGCTGGACATAGTGTTTAAGTGCTGAGGATAAAAAAGGAAGGAAACTCGGTGATTGAAAGGACTGGTCTGAAAAGAGCAGTAGAAAGAGTGATGACCTTGGAGGTTCTTGCCCAAATGGAAGTAGGAATTAACGTTGTAATCGCAGGAAAGAAGAAGTCTCTGGCATCTCATTCTGTCAGGAATGTCATCCCTGCGGTAGTCTCATGATGCTATATCTAGGAGACTGTTCATTCAACAGATGTTTGTTAGGTGTCGGGCTCCGGGGGACGCAGTGGGCATTCAGCCGGGAATTAGATGGAGTCCCCGTCCTCGAGAAACTGACGTTCTGTTGGGATAGATTAACAACCAACAGATAGAGTGTTATGTCAGCTGGTGCTAAGTGCTATTCAAAAAAGAGAGAGGGAGAGAAATAGGCTGAGGGAGACGTTGAGGGAAGAGGTGCTGTTTTACAGAGTGATTAGAGAAGGGCTCTCTGAGATGGTACGATTTTTGTTTTTTAAGATTTATTTATTTATTAGAAAGAGAGAGCATGAGTGAGGGGAGGGTTTGAGGGAGAGAATCTGAAGCAGACTCCCCACTGAGCACAGAGCCCACCCCCAGGGCTGAATCTCACAACCCATGAGATCATGACCTGAGCCAAAAGAACCAAGAGTTAGATGCTCAACCGACTGAGCCACCCAAGTGTCCCCAAATGGTACTATTTGAATAAAGGACTGGTCTGTACCAAAATTCAGTGGAGTACAAAATAACAAGTGCTGTGTGATTATGGACGCAGGTCATAGGATGGCTAAGGGAGACAGTTCATGGGAATTCATGTGAACTTGGCTACAGTATTAAATGGATATTCAGAAAAGACCCTTGAGTTGTCACAGGGTCTCAATGACAGAAAGCTACCATAGCCTGGCCTTGAAATACTGCAGAGTTCTATAGCCTTGCTAATAATAGGAATCTGTGATGCTGAGGACCACTGGACAATCCCAGCTTGGACACTGATTTAGTCTCTCATTGCACCTGGTCCCCAGTGATGTCAGGAACAAGCAAGGCAATTATCCAGCTCCAGGGAAAAACAAATCAAGATGCTTGGACCACACAATATACTGCAGTCATTCTTTTTGACAGGTTGTCATGGTGTGTTAAATAAAATTTCTCATCTATACATCTGAGGGTGAGAAGTGACGTGGTATAGAAGCTTCAGCAGGAATAGAATGGCTATTTGGTGGAATTTTTACCTTCAAGACCAAAATCACTTGTTTACTTAAGCAAGCCATTATCCATCTGCTTTCTTATGTCTGTCTGAATCTTCTCTGGTATGTTTCAGGTTTTGCCTTGGTTAGCAATTTTTTTTTTAGGTTGCAAACAACCTTAAGACAGACTTGAGAGATTTATTAGGGACATACAAAGCAATAGGATGGAACCCAAGGGAAGGAAGTCAGGCAGGGCTCATATGATGCTGGAATCCCCCCTGGAAAATCATCAAGAATGGGAGTTACTTTTTCTAGGTCTCTGGAATCTCATAGTCTCTTGTCTTTGCCTCTTTCTGCTCATCTGCTTCATGTGTGCCTCTCTCTAAAGGGTGGCTTTCTAGGTTTCTCTGAGCACATGGCTGCTCTAGCTTCTGTCTGTACATTACTTCCTTGTTCATTCTTAAAAAGAGACTCACTAGAACTAGTCCTATCCAATGAATAATTACATGTAAAAAGCAAGTTATAAATAAACATACATGGTGTAATCCTATTCTATAAACAGTTTTAGTACGTGTATGTATGCTTAGAAGAAAGGAAAGAACCACACTGAAGTGTTTTTAATGGTTATCTCTATGTGATAGGATTATGTGTGATTTAAATTTTTTTCTTTGAGTATGTCTGTACTTTTCCATCATTACCATGCAGTATTTTTGTAATTGTGAAAAATTATTGAATAAAATGATGAGGTGAAATACATGCAGTACATCCAGGTGGTCTAGGACTAAACCCAAGAGTGTGTTGGGCATCTGCCAGATCCAGGGTGCAGGCAGGGAGGGCTTACCGAGGGTGGTGGCCAACCGCACTGGAGAAGGTAGCAGGAAAGACTTCACCCACAAAGAAGGGCTGGCTCTTTATTTCTCCATTTAGTCAATGGTTTTCAAGAAAATATCCTCAGATAGTTGTTTATACCATCCTAGGAACAGAATCTGCAAATAATAAGGACATGCTCCCTGGGTCTCTGGATTTTCTTTTTCCCCTTGCTTTGCCTGTGCAGCTCTCCGTTGGCTGAGATTCGGTCAGTCCTACGGCATCCCATGTTGTAGGACTGACCACTCAGTGATATCCAGGTGATCAAGCTGAGACGCTGAGCTGCATCTATTCTCTGACTTGCCCCCTTCTTGGAAAAACATCAGAGTGATCTGGTATGGATTTTCTCCCTCTGTAAGACACCACCAGAACAAGCTGGTTCTTAGAGACTTCTCACACTCTTGCATGGGGTCAAGTCCATGCAGCTTAGCATAGCAAAGAAAGCCCTTAGTGCCCTGGCTCCCGCCTACTTGCCAACCCCCTCCCTTTCCCCTCCCCGCTTCACTTCACCTGCAGCAACACTGAATTGCTTGTGGTTCTTTTAACACACTAACATTTCATGCTTACTTGCATTTGTATATGCTATGCCTTCCTTCTGGAATGTTCCTCTCCCTTGTCTGCTTAGAAACCTTCTCTTCCTTCCTTCTGTTCAGATGTTACATTTTGAATGGATTTCTTTGAAATCACAAACGGAAACTGTTCTCTGTATACCTTTAAGCCTTCCCGAGCGCCTGGTATTGCTTCTACACCCCCACATAGTAATTGGTTTACATGTCGGTTCTCCACCTAGAGGGCAAGAACTATTTCGTTGTTTCTGATTCTTCAGTCTGGTTACCAAATAGGTGCTCAATATTTATTTCTTAAACGAATATATAAATAAATAATTCCAATTTGGAACTCCTGCGAAACACTGCATCGGCAGGTACAGTGTGGGCTGCAGGGAAAGTGAGGCTTTACAGACATTATCTCCTTTAATCCCCAGAGCAGCCAAGCGAGATGTTTATGACCCATCCCATTTTACAGATTAGGAAACTGTAGCTCAGAGAGATTAAAAAACCTGCCCTAACCTTCTAGAAAGTGGCAGAACCAGGATCCAAACCTGGCTCTGACGCCTGTGCCCTTTGAACTGCAGAGTCTATGTGAATCCGAGCCTTAGTCTGCTACTGACGAGCTATGATCCAAAGCAGTTCGTTTCCCGTTCTAAATTATGGTCAGATTTTCACAGCTGCCAAGCAAGCTAAACTCTAAGGAATTAGTTCTCAAACCCTGGTTGCACATTAGAATCCCCTGAAAAGCCTTTATAAGATACGGACGTGTCGCTCTCACACTGAGAGATGCCGGTATCACTGGTGTGGGGGTGGTGCCAGGACCTCAGTACTTTCTCAGAGCTCCCCAGGTGATTCTAATGTGCAGCCAGAACGAAGAAGCATTACTTTAACTCAGTACTCCTTAAACTGTAATATGCATATAACTCATTTGGAGATCTTGTTAAATGAAGTATTCTGATTCAGTAATTTGGAGGCGGGGCTCTAGATGCTGCAATTCTCACAGGTTTTCTGACTATACTGAGGGTATAGCTGCATCCTACCTGACCAAATCTAAATTACCCAAACAAAGGTACTTGTTGCTATCACCAGCTCTACACAGCTAAATGCAGCTTCCTTTGTCCGTTCAACTCAGCTTCTATGCGCCTACGGTCTTTGACCCCGAGTGGCCCTGACCACCATCATGTTCCTGCTGGGTCTGGCGGTTGGCTGTGGTTGTCTCCTAATTGGTTTTCAGAGATTAGGAAGCAAAGTAGGAAAAGACCTAGCTTGGGGCACAGTTGAAAAAGGACCTTGGCTAACAATCAGGGCAGCAGATAGTATCCACCAAAACACCATGGAATTCAGAGTAAGCCACAATGGAGGGTATGGCAATGGAGGGTATGGAAAGGCTGGGGTCTAGAAGCTAGCGCAGTAATGGGTGCGTTAAGAGGGCAAAGGAAGGTGAGGGCAAGGGGTTAGAGAATTGTTAAAGTTTAACCAAGGGCTTAGAAAGAGACAAGATGGCGTCTCAAGAGGCCAAGCTGTCAGCAATCATTAATCAATCAATATTCAGCTGTTCACTATTTACTACCTACCAGTCCTGAGCTGGCTGTGTGTTCTGTGGGAGGGTGTGTGTGGGATAAATGATTCATGTAAATGTTTGTAAGTCAGAGAAGAAACCTGACTTGCAGAGACCCCGCTTGCATCCGAGAGTGGACCCTGAGCTCCCAATCAATCCGCCAAGCCACTTCATAGTGAAAACACACGGGTGATTCATTACTGACTGCTGTTACATTGTGCTGGGGCAATCTGCTGGCATTCCGTAGTCACATCTGGGCACGAACGTGGACGCGGATCAGAACCAATGAGAGTGACATATCACCAATGAGAGTGACATTTGTCCCTTTCTAGGGAAAAAGCAGAAAGCAAATTTAAAGTGAATTAGACATTAGGGAGAATTTCCTCCCCCAAAGTTTGAGGAACCAAACTTTGAGGATGGGCCACCAAGGAAGGCACTGTAGAGGCTTACTCTGCAAATTTCCAAGTATTCTTTCAGGTTCAAACTCTGCTTGGCCTGGAGGCAGGGCAGGGCTCAGATGGCCCCTCGCGGTGATCTTCAGCTCCAAGGTTAGTGCTATGTTCATGGCTTGGAAAGCCCAGCACCTTAACTGCTCAGAGAGCCTAGACACTGAATGTTTTTCACAGAATTGGTAGCAGGAACACCCTCCCTCTTTGTTTAGTCACTTGAAAAGGAGGATTAAAGACAAAAAAAAAAAAAAAAAATCAGAGACTTGCCACGAATAGACAGAATGGAGCTTGTTTTGTAAAACAGTGCCTCAAACTGTGCCCATATTCCTTGTGGAAACGGAGGATAAAGCCAAGTCTGCTTTGTGCAAATTCAGCAGCACCAGGACCCCTTGGCAGGACGCCATACCACCCCTTGCTTGAGCGATGTTTGTGCAAAATTTTCCTGGGTGAGGCCTTGCTTTCTTCCGAGTAACAAACGGGTGGAAATTCCTGATCTACCTCTGTATCACCGGTAATCTGACCTGCGGGCTTGTGCCTGAATGCTGAAACCTTGGGGTTCACTGCTCAAATATAATACTTGGGAAAAGAAGAAAAGGAGTAAAGAGACTCTTCTTAACCTTTGCAAATGTCACATACTATTTATATAACATTTACCACTTTTATTTTCTACAGCCCAGGATTTTGTGAGGAGAAAGGCACAGGCACCTTAACTGCATTCCTACAGGTTTTAAATTGCAGCTTCTCGAACTCTCTGAGGGCTAAGCTAATTGTATGGACATCATTCTTCAGGGTCTGATCACCTCATAAACAACTTGAATTCTACTTTTCAGGTAATTCCCGAAACTGACTTTCTAATAGCTTCAGGTGAGAACAAATTTTTTTTTTCTCTTAAATTAAGTAAATTACCAGTCCTAAAAGACAAGTTGCTATCTGTTGGATAGTAGTTTTGGAATTCTTTCTGTCTGTGTCATAATAAATGCAACAAGTTTTCATTTCAAATCCAATCTTACTAAATAAAAATTGTACTTTTACAAAGACTGGACTCAAATTAAGTTTCTGTTGTCTTGCTTTTGTACCCACCAGCGGCCTGAACTTGACTGAATAAGTTGTGTAAAGGCTGGTGAAGTATTTTACAAATTCTAGAAAGGAAGAAGCCACAGAGTCTCATTTTGACAACCTTACTAACTGTAGGTAGATAAGAAAAGCAAACAGAGGTTAATGCCGCCCGGGGATAAAGAGAACGTGAGCCTCCGGGAAATACGATAGACAAGTATATAAATGCTGGGGCCTCATCGAAGGTGCTTGTTTCAGCTAAAATGCAGCTTTCATGTATTTGATCCTTTAATAGAAGTAGACATTTTTAGACCAAGAGCTTCTAAATAGCTGAAGTGTTGGAGTGTTTTAGAACAAATACACTGTACCTTGTCTTAAAATTGCTTATGGTGACTGAAGTCAGAGGTCGTCAAGTGGCAGTGCTCAGGTTTGGGCCGTCTCTGACCCAAAAGTTGTCCTTCGTTTGGCCCTCACTGTGTTTAGAAATGAATGTATTACAACATCTTAAAATGAGGATATTTCAAATAAAAATGCAGATTTCTGGATACTCTTGAAAAATGGGTAGTTTCTAAAAGAATTGGCCACATTCCCATTTGGGGCTGATGCGCTGGAAGTGGGTAGCGGCTGCTCCTTACCTGGCGCACGTCCTTTCCAGTTTGGCACAGGTGGGCTGAGAACCACCTTGCTCCCCTATGTCACCTCCTTGACCCCTGTAGGTGTTTGGTTTTTTTGACCAAAGTCGAAGCCCGGGTGCCTCCCTCTAGCACCGGGATGGCAGCCTGTGGCAGGAAGGCCCATAGGAGCCCCCTGAGACAAGTTGAGTCTTTTTCTTTCACTCCCTGATGAACACAATTGTTTTCTTTTTCTCCTTCTTGAGAAGGCATTCCAACATAGATGAAGGAGTCCTGGAGTGAGGTGGGGGACTTGGCTCTGGTGATAATTTCTTTTATCTGAGTGAATTCAGGAAAGCCACAATTTTTTGAGTCTCAGTTTCTTCATCTGTAAAATGAAAGGCTCGTTGATTCATTTATTCATTCAACTGACCATTGAAGGCACCCCTATTCGCCACAGAATTGCAGATGCGCCAGAGAACTCAATTATAAAAGGAAACAGACTGATGTGCAGACATGCTCTGTGTCCATGTCTAACACCTCTTTTAAAAGGATGAATGTGAATGCCTGTGGCCATTCTCCCACAGTCCCCATCACTCCCAGGAAGGCAGGCTCTCTAGTACCTGTCTAGCCGGGCGGTCATTCGAGTTAGCGAATGACCCCTGACTCCCGGCCCCCTTCCTGCTAGGATGTCCTGCGTTTTTTCTCTCTTAGGCAGCATCTGCCTCTTCTGCTACCTTGCCTCTTTCTTTTGTTCTCTTCCTGTTTCCATCTCCCCCAGCCTGAGGCTTGCCAGGGGCTTCGCTTTTAAAGTCTGCCATAGAATTTCTGGAGACAGAATTCTTTTGGCTTCGTCCCTTTGTTGCTTTTCATCCTCACCTTGACAATAAGGACAGGATTCTCAGTTTTACTCTGTAGTTTGGTTTACTGTTAACCGCAGATCCCCGTCCCCCCCTTCTTTGCAGCAGCTGTTCTCATTCTTCTAACCAGTTTTAAAAAGCTTGAATTTGGAAATACGGTCGCTGTGTGCCTCTTCAGAGATTCATCCATAACTGTCAGAGCCTTTTCATTCCCTGTCTTTTGTATAGGTTTCTTTTATGAGCAGAGTAATTTGCATTTGTCTTTAATTCTTAATTTGTCTTTGCATTTACTGTGGATGTAACATGCAGCTGAATTTGCATTTTCTTTTCACTTCCATTCTCATGGACTGCGGCTGTCTGAGGTGTAAACCATGGAGACGTTCAGGAACATGTTTGCTAAGTGGCAAACTTGCGCTGGTTTTATCCTATTCTCCCTTCCCCTTATTCTGAGTTGTCTTATTATATTTAGATGCTCTAAACTAATCAAGCATAGCCTATGTTTTCCGATCCATTGGTTACTTAATCCCATTAACCTTTAAACAGCAGTTGTACTCACTCATCAGAAGAAACCTTATGTACAAGGATCCTATTAGGTTCCGGAGTGTAGAAAGCTAAGGATTTAATTCTGTCCTTACCACTAACCATTTGGACACATATCATGTAGCTTTCTGGTCCTTGGTTTCTTTGCCTGTTGAAAGAGGACTGATACTGTGTTTCTGGCTATTTCAGAGTTCTTCCAGGGTACAAATGGTAGGATGGGTGTGGAACCCTTTGAGGAGTATCATATTCTGGACCCATATCAAGTACAGTGCCCTGAGGACCCCAGGCAGCACTGCCCCTAAGCACTCTGTTTAACTTCTGTTTGGTTGATGATAGAGCTTTGGTCCCATGGAGTTTCACCAACAATGGCCACTGTATTTCAAATCATATCAAAGTTTCCCATTAGCAGAGGTAAAAAGGACCAGGTTAAAATCCACCTACGGACTCACACTAGGGGCTTCTCTCCAGTGCTGTGAAATAACATTTAAACAGAAGGTTAATGCCTTACACGAAACCTGTAGTCCTGATGTGCCTACAAAAAGCATTAGTTCTAATTACTCTTCATAGAAAAGCAGAAACTAGAAGTGGCCCTATATATTCCAACATTCAATTAAAAGGTTGTTCTTGAGAAATAGATTTTTTTTTAAAACAACTGTGGTGTAGAATGTTGAGAAAATTGTTAGTTGCTTCTACAGCCCATTCTGTAACAATATGTAATTTTTTGCCTCGTCGAAAGAGAGAGGAGAATTTTAAGTCAGTGTGAACTAATTGTAGGGTATAAGTAGTTTTCAGCAAAGTCCAGTGATTCCTCCACACTACTTCCCTTTATCAGAGCTTAATTACCAGAAGACCCTGGAGGCATTAGATGGGTGTCTAGATTTCCTATAAAATGTACCAGGTCCCAGAGAAAGGGCCATCCCCTTAAACCATGAACCTCTTCCCTCCCTGCCACCTGCTTCGGTCCCGGGATTAGATCTTTCTCTGTTGGAAATGTTTGAGACCTATGGAATTAATGGATTGATCTGAATCAGAGGGTCAGTCTCATAGGTTAGAGAGTGGGACAGTTTCTTCCCTGGTTAAGGATCCATTCTCTCTCAATTCTACCTGTTTCTCCTTTACTTCTCCAGGAACCCTTGTTTCAGGTTTAGGAAGAAGAAGGATCTCTGGTTACTTTGCAGAGATCTCTGTTCCAGATGGTTCAAGTGTGGATAATAAGGACTTTGATGGGAACCTAAGCCCACTGCTCTTGAGACATACCCCACAACCCAAAGGCCAGAGAATAAAGAGAAAAACAACTCACGTTGAGAGGTCAAAAAGTACAGAGGACATCACCAGGAAAAAAGAAAACGAAACAAACACAGTAATTTTAGATAAACTGAGAAAATTGTTGTTTTCCTCAGAATTTTAGAAGAAAAGTTGGGTTCAGAGGGTTATGTTTTATTTTATAACCTCTGAACAATATTTCATTGCAGCAGGAAGGTTCTTCGCTACAGTCTTTGTAGTTGCAAAAGACACTACTGTTTTCTTGGAGTTTATGAGAACTTTTTGACACTATTAGCTCTTAACTATGAATCAGAGCTTAGGAAATGGATTTATTGTCCTATTTACCCTTGTCCAAGTAGAAGAAATGCAAACTTCATTTCAACTGATTTCTTTGGAAGCAGTTTCCCAATTTCGCTGGTTGGGAGGACAGGCCATTTGTTCTTTAAAACTTGATGGGCTTCAATGGGACAACTATAAATTCTCTTCTGACCTAATAGCTTGCTTAGGGGAGGGTCATTTTCTTTCCAGTTTGCTGGCTGACTTCCTTCCCGTGGTGCTGGAAAGCCTTGTTCAAAGATCTCAAAGACTGCCTGCATCTCTTTCCTAATGAAGCACCCTTAGCTTGAAGCTGGGGGAGAAGGTCCATCTGGCTTCTGCCATATGTGTGTATGCTGTCAAACCAGTAAACACAGCAGAGTTTGCTGACAGTGAGGAGTTTCAGTTAGTCAGTCATAAATTAGAGATGAGATATGCTGTGTTCCTGCTGCTGCGAGCTTTCACACTCCAGAAAGGAATCTTTACTTACCTATCCCGAAGAAGAAGAAAATGTAGAGCAAGGACCCTCTGATGGGCCGCCACAGCAAGTCAACTGCGCATACACTCTTCAGAGACAGTGAGAATACGACAGGATTAGGAAACCGAAGTCGTTTCCTCGGCACCTGATCTGTAACTGTGTGCTTACCCAGTTGGTACATTGACGCTTTTGTTTTAACACATATCTATCTAATTATGTTTTGGGTTTTTTTCCCCCCCTACTCGGGTGGGTATTGGGGAACAATTCCTTGAAGAATCTTTAAAAACACTCCTGTGCTGGGTGAACATATGTGTAGTTTCCCCCCACATGTGCTTTATTCTTGTCTGATAATCAGGGAGACAATAATTAAATTTTAATGCAGCTGTCTTTTTAAAGAGAAAAGTGCTTTCTGACTCTTAATGGGAAAATTTCATTATTATGATTTTAATGCTTTTAGACTAAAGGAGAGTTTACATTGAGGCCGCAAGGAAGCACAGCTAAACGACTCCTCGAAGACATATTTGTTTCATTTATGGGCTTGTGTTGAGGTGTGTTTTAATGTATTACATTTAAAACAGACCATGATGTATTAGACTATTTCAACATTTCAACCAGAATAGCTTCAGATAACATTGCTCTCTGTATCCGAAGGTATTACCACACGAGGGTCATACTTTCTAAGACAGATGATCATACTTTTCATTCTGAACACCCTTTCTTACTGAAGAGATTCTGTGACCCCCGCACATCTTCAAACCTTCTCACTCTAAAAAAAAAAAAAAAAAAGAGACAGTAAGATGTTAAGATAGTTTCACTAATATGAGAAGTGGAAAACTCATGGCAATCTATTTTGTTTGATTAGTTCAGAAATGCTTAGCCCCTGACCTCAGCTATGTTTTGTTCCTTTGAGAATGGAATTTAGGGCCAGGGAAGAAAGGTGATGACAGATGGGGTGAACAGAATAAGGAAGTTTCTAATTCATACAAAAAAGGCTATTTGGGAAAAAGGAGGGGAGGGGGGCCAAGATTGTGGTTGGCCAGAAAAGAGGACTGTTGGTCTTATTCTAGTCCCAGAAATAAACACTATAGGCTCTTTGAAACTCCCTGTTTGATACCTAGGGTGAGTAGGATTGACATCTTTTTAGAAAAGCTTCAGAACTTGCAGATGTAATTGGTTGTGGCCATTATTCAACAATAACAAAAATTGATATGTAGCTACAGTGGGTTGAACAGTACCCCTCCAAAATTCTTGACCGCTTGGAATCTCAAAATGTTACCTTGTTTGGACATTGGGGTTTTTTGAATGTAATTAGTTAAGGACCAAGATGAAATCATTATGGATTAAGGTGGACCCTAAATCCAATAGCTGGTGTCCTTATAAGAAGAGAAGAGGACACAGAGATCCAGGGAAGAATGTAATATGAACACAGAAGCAGAGGTCGGAGTCCACTATCTACAAGCCAAAGAACACCAAGGGTTGCTGGCAACCACCAGAAACTGGGAGACAAACATGGATCAGACTTTCCCCCAGAGCCTCTAGAAGAAGCCAACCCTGCTGATATCTTGATTTTGGACTTTTGGCCTCTAGAACTGTGAGAAAATAAATTTTTGTTGCTTTAAGCCTCCAAGTTTGTAGTAATTTGTTATGGCAGTTCGACAAGACTAGTATAGTTGCTCAACAATTTTTTTCTAATCATTAATAACCTTAGCTTTAGGTGCTTTACCCAAACAAACACAATTATTTTCCTGAGCTTCGTCTTTCAAGCCACTGCCTGTTTATCAGCTGGGACATCATCTTCTGCACTCAGACTGGAGCTGGGTCTCCAGCTTGCAGATTGGGGGACTTCTCAGCCTCCATGAACATGTGAGCCATTTCCTTATAATTAATCTATCATATATCTATCTGTCTATCTATCATCTTCTTTTGGTTCTGACTCTCTGGAGAGTTCTAAGGCACTTTGCTTACATCATCTGGTCACTCCGGCCTCATCTCTTGTCAATCTCTCACCTTCATCAAGTGCTCTGAATTTCTTTCCATACTGTGAATATAAAGTCCTGTCTGTAGACCAGTGGTCCCCTTCCTTGGCTGCACATTGGAATAAACTGGGGAGATTTAAAAATTGTTGATGTCTGGGTTCCACCCCTAGAAATTATTATTCAACTTGTAGGGGTGCAGTGGGGGAGTTTTAAAATCTCCCTGGGTGATTCTAATGTCCAATTCAGGCTGAGAAACTGCGGCTTTGCACATGACTTTGCACTCTCATCCCCTGTTCTGTTTTTCAGGCTGATACTCACTTACCCTTCTGGTCTGTAATGAACACCTGCTCCAGAAGCCTTTCTTGATTACCCTTAGACTAGGTTGGTTTCTTCATTATGTATTCCTTAGCATCCTGTACTTCCGAATCATACCACTTGTCACCTTTAGTTGTATGTATGTAGGTAGGTAGGTAGGTATTTATTTAATAGGCTCCATGCCCAACATGGGGCTTGAATTCATGACCCTGAATCAAGAGTCACACGCTCTACTGACTGAGCCAGCCAGGCGCTCCTGTAACTACTTTAATTCTTTACCTTCCTCATTAGAATGTAAGCTCCTTGGGGTCAGGTATCACATCCTGTTTTGCTCCATATTTTATCCCCAACACGTGCCTTTGTGCCTGGTATTTCGTAGTTAGTAAATATTAAACTGAATGCATAAACAAATGTAAATACATATGGCAGTATACACTGACAAAGGTTCCTATTTGTTTCGGGCGGTCCGTTTGTGGGGACTGTCCTCAGTGTGGTCAGGAACGCTCAGCCTCTTTCCAGAGTGAAAATCATTTCAATGACTGTGCTTTCCTCAGATCAGAGACTTGCCTGGGGTGCAATCTTTGGGAACCATGCTTCTCAGCTGCCATTTTTTCCAGTCACCAGATCTTCAGGATACCTCTTTCCCAGCCCTAACCTTGACCTACATCCTATTCTATCTCCATCAGTTGTAAGGTGGAAGCTTGCGTCAGAGTCCCTATGGGAGCATTTTTAAAACATATTTGTTCAAACCTCTACTACTTTCCAAATTCTGACTTGGTAAGTTTGGGGTGGATCCTGGGCGTTTGTATTTTATAAAAGTTCCAGAAATTATTATGGTATACAACCTGGTCTTCCATTGTTTCTAAATGTGTGAAGTGATTACTTGCAAACCAAAAAGAAACTCAAGTGGGAGAGGGCCAGAAGGAGAAAGATGTTGTCTATAACTTTGGCCACCAACTAAATGCCCTTAGTTGTACCTAGGTTCGCCTAAATGTGCCATCAGTGTCCTTCCAGGAATCACATCTCTTCTTTTATTGCCCGACCCAGAGGAATGACTTTGTGGTGACTGTCGGTGGATTGTCAAGGCCATTGTAGACCGGGGGAGGATATATCTGTGGTTGGTGGAACACTGTAGGACTCTCCAAACTGTAGACAGAGCTGACCTCTTTTGGGTTTCATATGCTGGGAAAGTTTTCGTCCCAGCTGCCTAACGGCGGCTGGCTTCTGTCAGTCTGCAAGAAAGGGGACCTGGCACGTTGCTGTGGTGTCACTAAGTGTTTCACTTTATGTAACACAGTCTTCAGAACATTGCTCTTAAATATATGTTAGGGTTGGGCTATTTAAAGCTCAAGACTTATGCTGCTCAGACATGAAGCACAACGCTCCAACATAGCTTTAAGTTATGCAAATTGTTTCTTCTCAGTTGCTGCAAGAAGCTTTGTTTGGTGATATTGGCCTAGGGCCAAACAGGTAGCGTGATATGAGTAGGCAGCCCTCCTACTAACTCTTAAATTGAAGGCTTCAGCCAGTGCTATTCTCAAACATCCAAACAGGGCAGAAACGAGCCTGAGGAAAGATACAATGAGAGGTGGCATGGACTGGTTCTGTATAGCCAGCAGCGGCCAGAGCCCAGGAGACCTGGGATCGAGGCCGGTCGAAGCACTGGGAGGATGTCCACGCACTGGGAAGCTTCTCTGCCTCCCATTCTCCCCTTGGTCCAAGCCGAACAGGGCCATCTTTCGAAACCTAAAGTTTTTCTTCTTTAAAGCTTTTTTTAAAAACATTGGTATACATGCATAAATAACCAGCATCAACAGACACCATATATCTATGTCCTCACGTCAGCCAAGGCTCCTTTTCCCCGCAGAGATGTAGTCTAATGAACTTGGATCGTAGTCAGTCCGCAGGCATTGAAAGTCCACAGTTCTCCCGTGATTTCTATCATTTCTCAGGCTCATCACCCCATCTCTGTTTCATTACCTCCATCTCTCTGGCTATAAACACAGCCCAGTTTACATAAGAAACCCACTTACTCCTAGGATTTTGCCAACTGATGGAATTTATTCATAACTGGGGAGAGGGTATAGGAGAGGGGTCATTTCCTGCTAGGCATGGCCTCCTTCTACCCTCCTGGCTCCGTTCCCTTCCTCCTGTCTCTCCTCCCTCCTCTTCTCTCCTTCTGCACTCCCTGTCTTCCACCCCCAACCCCAAGTCATGACTGTTATGCAGGGCAGTTTGTTTCTGGGGTTGATGGAGGGAGGTGGGGTTTAGCCTCTATCCCTGAACCTGCAAGCCCAACCTCAAACCACTTACTGCTCTTGTGAGTCACCCTTCTTAGGAAGCAGTCTTGGCTATGGATGCTTTTTTTCTTCCCTGGTATATATTTGTTTGATATCTTACCATGAGTTAAGGTTTATAATGCATATGTATATAGTGGAAACTGTAGAAACTTTAGAAGGTACAGGTGGGTTCTCCTGCAGGCAAGCTGTGTGATGTCATTAGCCCTAAGCTATATAAAACCAGCAAGACTTGAAACTGCACTATTTTGGTGCAAAAGAGAAAGTGATGTTGAGGAAGAGTGAGAGAAGAATCGGAGTCTTTAGGTTTAGATGTGCAACTTCCAAAGTGAAAGGTGGAAAAGTATATAAACCACCCTATGAATATTAATAAGAATACTTTGCAAAGCACTCTGAGTTCTCAGAAGAAAGACGCTACATAAGCACAAACTTTAGCTCATTAATCCAACAGCATCCCTGGGAGAGGAGAGCCAAGGCGGATTATTCCGCTTTAAAGACGAGGAACTGGAGAAAGGAGGAGATATGACTTGTCCCCAACATCATCATTATCTCTTGCTGAGATCCCACAAATCTCTCCTTTAGAAAGTGTCCTCACACAGGCCAGCCTCACTGCTGCATGCGATAAATCCTTTACTCCTGGACGCTGTTCACCATTTCACCTGTGAGGGGAGAGCCTGGGCCTCCCATCCCTTGCATCTCTCCCCCCTATTACACCCAACAGAACATCAGGGTCTTAGGAAGTACTCAGTAAATGTTTGTGGACTGGTGCATAGTCATTGTAGTGTGGAAGCGACAGAGGTTTCACTAGCTGTAGTGAAATATTTGTTTGGTATATATTTGTTTGATATCTTTGGTTAATGTATTTTCATTATGGTGTTAATGTATTTTCACATTCCAGGTATTTTCCTTGTTCTTAGTGAGTTTCAAATAATTACAAGTCATTTGAACATCTTGTTTTTATAAAAAAAAACAAAAACCTAAAGCATTCTAGAAGTTTCCTTTGTTTATCACCCTCTTCCTGGATTTAATTGATGTATCATAAGATGAAGAACAGTTTTAGTAATGTATTTTGGAAAAATAACTTCATGTGCATACCACAAAATTTTAAAGGTTTTATAAGAGGATATTTTGTGAAAAATAACTATCCCTCTACCCTTTCCCAGGGCTACCTGCTCCCCCTTCCCAGAGACAATTGTCATTACCAGTCTTGTGTCTTTCTAGGCATGTTCTATGCTTATATAGGAATGTGTATGCATATAATTTTTTAAGGTATAATTTTTATGGTAGTGTATCACAGACATTGCTCTGTACTGTGCTCTTTTGCTTAATAATGTATCTTGAAGATTGTTTCATGCCAGGGTTTATAGTTGCCCCATTTGCAGTATGGGAACAGTCTTTATGTGGACATACCATCATTTCACCACTCTCCTACTAATGAACAATAGGTTATTTTCCATCTTTTGCTATTATAAACAATATTACAATAAATGCTTTTCTACATATGTCATATTGCATATGTGCAATGTCCTGTGTGCAAATTCCTAGAAGTAGAATTGCTGGTTTGAAGAATTTGTGGCTTTACCATTTTGACGCTTATTGCTAATTGCTCCCCATAGGAAAAAGAACTGATATACACTCCCAACTACAATGGAAGAGAGAACAGCACATTTTAGAAAAGCCATCTATAAGAGACGAAAATCAGGGGAAGGTATGAAAATTAGATCATAGCAGAGTAGCATGTTGCAAAGAAGATGTGGGTGGCGACACTCATGTATAGAGCTTAATGTGTTCCAGGCTCTGTTGTGGGCTCTCGGATTCACTGACTCAAAACAGTTCTGTAACTATTCGGTGATTTTATTTGAAGGGACTTTAAATTGGTACCTTGCCTAATAGTTAAAGTGGCTGTTAGAAAAGAACATATATTGAGTATCTTCTAAGTGTCAAGAATAGAGATAAACACTTCCAGTTCTCTGTTATTTAATCCTATGAGGTAAGCATTATTATCCTCAATTTTTTTTTTTTTGGATGAGGAAACTGAAATTCAGGTTAAGCAATTTGCCCAAGGTGTGCTGTGGAATTAAAGATGGCCTCTCTGACTCTTCCTACTATGCCACACTGCCCTGTGTGATTTGGAATACTCCACTAAGAGTCAAAATGGCATTTTCCTAAGGAAGAAGGTAACGAGTCCCATGGTATTGCAGTAGGGAAGGATGTCCAAATATATGTACTTTGAACTTTTCCTCAGAAATAGAAACCACCTGGTAACCAAAGGATATTTTCTGATGTAAAAATCTGAACACCACCACTGTTCTCTCTCCTTTAGTGAGGGTCTTAGAGACAAATCTGTCATCACACACGATGACCCCACTCGAGAAGGAACAGATTTTAATGTCAGCATCATTTTAGAAATTGGCAATGTAAGGAAAGGGAACATAAGGGAGTGGAACACAAGTTTCATTTTCACATTAGGGTACACAGCTGAGCTGAGATACTCTCAATGACCAAAATTTGAGTCCTGCGGTTACTGCTGTGATGAAATCCTGTGGAGAGGGGAGTTTCACTTCCAGACACAGATTGACCACTGACAGACCCAAGAAAACCCATGCAATCATCTGCTGGTTTTTCTCTACCAAGGAAAACTGGCTGTGGACCTTTTGCCAGAAGTCAGGGATGGCAATGTATGTCTTCTGTGTGTGTGTGTGTTCAAAAGATGGTAGTGCTGGGGCTGTGAGAGTACCTTTGTTATAGGGGTATTTTGCACATTGCACCTCAACGAGTGGTGTTAATACTATTAATTAACTTAGTTCAACAGTTATATACTGTGTTCTTGCCAATATGAGGCTATCCCTGTGATGCATCAGCTGGAAGATACAGGAAATAGAAATCCTTGCCTTTGTGTTCTATATGCAGAGAAATATCTAGTCTATTGTGCAGCTAAAAACACATACACATGACAAACTAGAAGACGTCCCTCCAACGAATGTTTGCTCAGAATCTACTATGTGAAAGGCACTGAGCCAGTTTCTCAGAATACTAGGTTCAGAGAGAACGAGATATGGGTCCCTGCCCTCCATATTTACAGTGTACATGGGGAGACAGATGATCGAACAGTTACACCAAGTGAGAATTACAGAAATCACTGCTAGAAGTGTTTGGAGAGGTTATATTATTCTGGGTTGGTGGAAGAAAGCTTCAAGTAGAGACTAGACATGAAAGTCAAAAATGCGCAATACCAAATATTTTTATTATCTTTCTTCTGGGTGGAAGAAATTTTCTAGTAGAAGGTGGGTATGGAATCATAAGTGCTGCTGACCAAATATCTCCACCTCTCTTTCTTCTGGGTACATGGAAGATTATACTTTCCCACCCTCTTTGAAGTTAAGCCTGGCTATTCCAACTTGTTTTGTCCCAAGCAAACACGATTGACATGTGTCACTTCTTTGTTTAAAATTTATTTTAATTCCAGTATAGTTAACATACAGTAGTGTATTAGTTTCAAGTGTACAATATAGTGATTTGACAACTCTATACATTACTCAGTGCTCATCAGGATCAGCGTACTATTAATCCCCATCACCTATTTCACTCATCTTTCCCGCCCCCCCATAACCATTCATTTGTTCTATTTTTTTTTAAAGATTTTATTTATTTATTTGACAGAGATAAAGACAGCCAGCGAGAGAGGGAACACAAGCAGGGGGAATGGGAGAGGAAGAAGCAGGCTCATAGCGGAGGAGCCTGATGTGGGGCTCGATCCCATAACGCCGGGATCACGCCCTGAGCCGAAGGCAGACGCTTAACCACTGTGCCACCCAGGCGCCCCCATTTGTTCTATTTTAAGGATCTGTTATTTTGTCTCTTTTTTCTTTGTTCATTTGTTTCTTAATTCCACATATAAGTAAAATCGTATGGTATTTGTCTTTCTCTAGCTGACTTACTTCACATAGCATTATACCCTCTAGTTCCATCCATGTTGTTACAAATGGCAAGATTTCATTCCTTTTATGGTTGAGTAATATTCCATTGTATATATACACCACTTCTTCTTTATCCATTCATCTATTGGTGGACACTGGGCTGCTTCCATAGTTTGCTATTGTAAATAATGCTGCAGTAAACATACGGGTGCCATATCTTTTTGAATTAGTATTTTCATATCCTTCGGGCAAATACTCATAGTGGAATTACTGGATCATATGATAATTCTATTTTTAATTTTTTGAGAAAACTCCATGCTGTTTTTCACAGTGGCTGTGATATGTTTCACTTCTCGTTGGAAGCTTTAAAAGCCTCATTCTATTAATCACACCTTATCCCACCGGTGTGCTCATCCTCATAGACCCATATGTTGAGAGGAAGCCTCCGGTGGTCATGGTCCCCATAGGACCATGATGAATACAGTCCTCTAGCCTTTATAAGGTCTATATTGTGGTTTTAGCCTATTGAGATTTTGGAATTGTGTGTTTCTGTAGCCCGTTCTGACTATTCCATTCATTTATATTTTTGGTGAAGATTTATTGAGGAGTTCTGAGCATTATGCTTAGGTGCTAGGAATAAATCATAGAAAAATACACACAAGTTTTTTTTCTTCTAGAGCTTATATTCTGGTTGCATGGAGGCTAGGAGATGAAGCTGGAGGCAAATAACAAACAGGTAAACAAGTAAACACATAATTAGTAAGATTTTGATTCTGGTAACTTTTACTGTTGGTGAGATAGAGAATACCTTTTAATAGGGATAGTTTTAGACAGGGTGATTAAAAAATACCTCTCTGAGAAGGTGATATTTGTAGCTAAAATTTCAAGGATGAGGAAGAAGCAACCGTGTGAAAACCTAGCAGAGAGTGTTCCTTAAGGAGAAAAGAGCAAAAACCCTGAGGTCAAGAAAGAAGTTGGCTTATATGGGCAATAAAAGAGGAACAGAATGGTCTAAACAAGGTGCTTATAGGGAGGCGGATGTGGTACCAATTAAGATCAGAGAGTCAAGAGCCCAGTGTTGTAGGCTGCAGTGAGAAGTTTTGAATTTTTAGTTTAGGTAAAAATGGAAGGTTGTTGCAATATTTTAAGTGGGAGAGTGATGTCATTTATGTGTTAAAAAGACCATTCTGTTTGCTATGGAAGAAGGCCAAGCCTGGATGCAGAAAGGCCACTTAGAGGACTATTACAACAGTTCAGAAAACCGATTTTGGGGACTTGGTCTAAGGCGGCAGCAGTGGAGATGGGGAGAATTGGGCATATTTGAGATACATTTTGCTAGTATAACGCACAGGATTTTCTGATGGATTGAATGTGGGCAGATATTAAGAATGGTGTCTAAATTTTTGGTTTGAGTTAAATAGTGTCATTTACTAAGAGAGAGAGGATTAGAGTAGAAACAAGAAGAAGATGGGAGAGGTGAACTAAGAGTTCTGTTTAGATAAGTATAACGTGCATACTAGCTATCTAAGTTAAGATACCAAGATAGAGTCTGGGACCTAAAGTAGGTGTTAAGCCTGGAGGGAAAATGGGGAGCCCCAGTAAACAGCATCTAAAGTCATGTGTGTAGATGAGATCATCTAGGGAATGTTTGTAGATAGGAAGAGAAGAGTCTAGGACTGAGTCCCTGGGCACTCTCAAATTTAAAGGCTGAGTAGAAGAGTCATGACAGAAGACTGGGAGTGAGTGACCCATGGAGTAAGAAAAAAAACATCAGAGTGTGGAGTGCCGGATGCCAAGAGAAGAGTTAAGAAAGGAGGAATGGTTAGATGTGTTGACTGTTACCGAGAGGTAGGTAAGATGAGAAGACAGATCTTTTCTCTGATTTTGGAGCTGACCTGGTGCTTAGTAATTTGAAAAGAGCAAATTCATTGGAGCTGGATGTAGACTGCAAGGGTTCAAGAAGGAATGAATTCAAAGTGAAAAAGTAAAGAAGCTATGCAGAGAAGGTGTAAAAGCCAGGAAATGGTCTGATAGATGGTGGGTAGATAATGGTGCATATGGGTCAATGGAGGTTTTTTTTTTTTTTTTTTTTTTTTTTTTTTTTTTTGGATAAGAGGTTCTAAAGCACATTGTATGGTAATGGGAAGAATTCAGGGAAGAGAATGAAGGGGGTAGGAAGGGGAAGAGGAGGGAGGAGAAGGAGGGGAAGAAGACAAAGACTAAGTATAAAGTACTTAGAGCACATGGAGTTATGAATGCCAGTAGAAAAGAAGGCATTGACTTTGACCTTAGTGGGTGATTAGAATTTGTGTGGGCTGAGAGAAGTGGGACCATCATCAGCAAAGGTGTATTTGTGATATTTAAGATAGTATTTTGGTGAAAAACAATTAGTAGGATTGGTTGACTAACGACATGGCTTTATTAGGGAAATAATACAACTGAAATTGGAAATACCTATACAATTGGAGAGTGCAGAAGTCTGTGCTAGCACTGCCCTGACAGGCATCTATCTGGCCTCTGCTCAAAGGTGAGGGCAGACTGCAAAGTCCATTATATCTGAATTACCTTTGGGAATTCATTATTTAGGCCATGAGAAGCCAGAGTGCATTTTAGAGCAGGGGAACTTGATGAAAACAGTATTTTAAGCAGCTTCTCAAGGAGAGAGCATTTAGGAGGACTGGATCAAGGAGGTTGGGGAGCTGGAGAGGCCAGGTGGGAGGTCCGTGGGACAGAGGCCAACAGGGTTGTGGCACTGGGATTGCGGAGGAAGGGAGGCAACGTGGCAGATGACATTAAAGGCTGTAAGAGGAAGCATTTAAGATGGTTGATATCTGGGAGGAAGTGTTAGGAAGGGGTGAGGGCATATATTTTTTAGCTTGGAGAAGTTGTGAACCAGAACAGGGTAAGTTAGAGACATGGAACTGGGGGTTGGGGGTTATTTTCTTACAAGTGTTTTTTGAGCCAGTAACACTAGATGAATTTGTAGAGAGAAAATATGGAGAGAGAAAAGCAGGGCATAGAGGAGAAGAATGAGGGAAGGAGACAAAAAAGAACAGTGGGATAGAGAACATAGTTTCAAGAAAAAATTGTTCCTTGGGATCAAATGCAACCAAGAGGCGATATGGCGGGTATCGATGACCACTAATGCTATATCTGCTTAGTTTATGAAGTGCTTTCACAGTGTTTCATTTCATTTACAAGTTTAAGGTCTTCTTAGCAATTCTCTGAGGTAGGGAGAGGGTCAGTATTTTCACTTTCAGAAAATAGACCTCCTCAAGGCCACATGATAGCTTCCATAGAGTTGTGGTTCTCAAAGTGAGGGGCCTCTTGTAGCAGCAGCAGCCTCGCCTGGGGACTTGGAAATGCAAATTGTTGGACCCCATTCCAGACCTACTGAGTCAGACACCGTGGGGTTGGGGCCCAGCAATCCGTGCTCTAGCAGGCTTTTCAGGTAATTCTGATGCACACTAAGTTTGGGAACCACCAGCTTCCATGTAATGAGCATATGGCAGAAGGAAGACAGATTCTAGAGGGTTAAGGAGTGAATGGGAAGTAAGAAATAAAGGCAGCTGGAGTGGTTACTTTCCCCTGCTAGGCCTGATCTCATTTCCTGGGGTTGTGGTTGGAGGGTGCTCATTCAGGACCTCTGGATTCTGCTTTTTCAGTACTATCTTGACTTCCATTTGACTATAAATTGCTTTGGGAAACGCATTTGTTCAGTGCTATTGTATTTGTGGGAGTAGGGATTTTTTAATTAAAAATCAAATTTTATTAGTGCAGGGAAGGACCGTATATATATAACATTCTCACAGCACTTAACATGGTGATCCACGCTCCGTGGTTTCTTAGTAGAGACTCGTGAACATCTTTGTGCATCTAGAAATGACAATGTGCGGGCATGATCGTGGTATGGCTACTTAGGAGAAACATGAGAACAGACTGACAGAGCAGTCAGAAGCGACAAGGGCCTAAACTAGGATGCCATCTGGTCATGGGGATATTTGGTGGTCCTGAGAACCTTTGGGGAAAGTTGAAAAGTAGGACCAACAAGGGTTCATTGACGAGAGATGTCTATTAACTTGGCACAGGTAAGTGAATGAGCATAGTGCTAGTTCGAGGAGAGGAATTAAGAAAACTTTTCCCTTTAACAACTTAGTGTTCTCTAAAGAAGAGGACAAGCATGTTTAACATGAATGTTTTCTATCTCTGCCCCTGCTTATCAGTAACACTTTCCCTTGCCCCAGTGTCAAAATGGTGAGTTTACTTTTTGACTTTGATGACAGGCTACTGAGCTGTTGAACCCCAGGTCCTTGGCCTTCACCTTTCCTCCTTGGCATTGGTGTGATTTCTCTTCTAACTTTCTTGGCTCCAGGCTCTAGCTGGGAAGCTCCTTACCTCATTAGGGTCTAAGAGGTCTGCGTTCCTCTCTCTCCTCATGGCCATGATTCTTCAACACTTGGGCTTAATGTCTTTGAGTGTCGTGTGTGGCCCAAGGAAGGAAGTAGACAGAGTCTGAAGGAGCCATGTGTGTGTATCAGCTGTTTTTCCTTCTATTTTGGTCAGGTGTGCCTTCCTTAGGGGGTCAGTCAGGGTAGGAAACACGACATTTCCTAGTCCTCAAATAACTTCTGCCTGAGAGAATTTTTGATTGACTTTATAAAAAAAAAAAAAACCCTCAAAAAATGCTTTTGGCAATCTTCAATAGGACAGATGGAAATGTGCCTGGCAGGGTTTGATGTTCTAGGATGAAGTTTCCATCATCTTTTGTCTAGTCACAGAAGGTACTTTGGAGTAAGAAAAGTAAAACCGAGCTTGATGTGGGCTCATTTGGCTAGATATATGCTAGTCGGACATGCAAGTTTTTGGCATGGGTGTCTAGCGTTTTCTGCAGTGAATGGGGAGCTGAGTGCGCATTTGATGAAGAAAACATAAGACCTCAACAATTGCAGCAATGGAAAGAAAACATTAAAATAGGAAATTAAAATCCACACGTGTGTCTGTAAGTATCTGTAAGCATAGACAAAAGCATGTTTACAGGGCCAGACTAGACCACACTTAAGGAAAGATCTAGGTTAGATCAACTAAGCAGTGAATACTGTTGGCTGATTTACTGAGCTTAGGGGCTGAGCAAAGGTATTCTGCAGTTTGTATTTTTGATGTGTGTTGTTAATTAATGAAATGCACTCAGCCTTCCTGTGAAGTGAGTCAGTGTTCCTCATTTCACGTGTGAGGAAACAAGGGCAGAGAGGATAAGTGACTTGCCATTTTGCCAACTAGTAGCATCACCCTAGCCATATTGCTAGAATTTCCAGTGGGGCTTCAAAGGATGACTTTAATTTCAGATTTAGTCTGGGTTCATGTAAGGCCACTTCGGTGGAATTTCCATGTCTGTGGAGTCACTCACTGGGTCCTGCCTGGAAGGTAGGTAATGGTCAGTAAGAGTCTACTCGGAAGGTGTGGGGGTTCTAAGTGCTTCTCCTGTTGACTTAAATTAGCACTTGTCTTGCTTTCGTAGTATAAACTTGCCATCCCTGAGTGCCACTTATGTGCTATTCAGAACAAAGAGCAAGCTTGCTGGAAAATTAATTAATTCAATAATTGGTGGCAAAGGAACTTGAAAGCTTGCCAGACCAGCAGCCCAGTGTGATTTGTAGCAACAGAACAGAAAAATACCTGAGGAATGAGTTTCATGTTTATTTTGGGGGGACAGTAATAATCAGCAATAAGGGAAAGGGGCCAACGAGAGTAAACATGAGGGTTTCAGTTTTTCTCTTGCATGATGGGAGCTCTCCTTGTGGAGCGACCCCCTGCTCAAGACGAAGCGCTCCGTGCACTGGTAGAGGAGCAAAGTAAACACATGGTTGTTACGGGGACAGCTAACTGTGCTCGAAGCCTGAATCAACCCACCTAGATGAGTGAGGTCAGCGCGGCTCCTTAAACTGTGCAGAGACAGCACAGAAATGGTAGCATCTGTAGATGGAAACAGGGTTTAGGAAACACCCAGGATTTCGAAGGATCAGAAGTTACCTGTGGGCAGTGGTGGTGGGCTGGCAGGGAAGGAGAACGACCGAAGTCCAGTGTTAGGTTAAAGAGAGGCACTCTTGCAAGATGGGAATGAATTAGGCTAGTGGGCAGCGGAAGATTCCAGCTGTGTGCTTCATTCCACAATCTGTAAATAGATTATTACTCTTGCATTTTGCCAGTGGGAAAGGGAACTAATTAATTAGAGGAACAGAGGATCTTACAGTATTGGGACACTTTGAATTTCAACGGAGAAGTTGTCAAAGTGTTTCAGAATGAGTCAGAAGGAGCTAAATGTTTAGGGGTGCATGGTTTGTGAGCGTATGATTCATAAGGGGAATTTTATGTGCTATAAATGTCTTGAGTAAGTGGGCTTTCCTTTTTTGAGGGGGGGGAGTTCAAATTTGCCTTATTAGCAGCAAAACTGTAATACGATGTGATTATATTTAAGGAACTATGTTTCAAAAATCTGAAATTCACTTAATTTTGTAGATAAATTTTAATATGGTAATTTCTTATAATGACCTTTCTTAAATGGCCTGGATAAAAATACCAGCAGGTGCTGAGTGGCTGTGTAAAGAACATCATGTCAAGTTCTGAAGGGGGTTCAGAAAGAAATAAGTAAAGATACATTTATAATCTAAAGGCCTACCTTCAAGATATATCAAAATACCCAAAGATTGTTGTACTCTTTCTTTCTCTAAACTCTGTCTGGGGGGGGGGGGGGATGTCTATCTTATGGGAATAATCTAAATATGGAAAAAAATCAATGTACAAAGATATTGATTAACATATTATTTACCATTGTGAAATAGCAAAAAATTTGAAATTACAGCAATACCCATTTGATAAAGCATGCTATTTATGTTCCAATAACCATTAACAAAATGATGGTAATACGAACTATATAAGAAACATGGAAAAAGCATATAAACTTATGTTACATGGAAAGATTAAAATAATAATAACTAACATTTAGTTAGCCTCTATTAGGTAGTATTTCTGTTTTAAGTCCTTTAAATGTTTTAACTCACTTAATTATCAACAACAATCTTAAGTGGGGGGTATTGTTATCTCCCTTATTTTGCAAATGAAAGAACTCAGGCAGAAAGGTTATGTAATTTTCCAAGGTTACACAGAAAGAAGTAGAGCCAGCTGGCCTCAGAGACAGGCATAAAACTGTATCTACTGTATGATTAAAACTATTTATAAAGCATATATGAGGAGTGAATATGTTGATTTTAAACAGTGAAAACACTTCTTATATATAACCATATTTCTGCAGGGCGGTTATCTTCCGTGGTCATCTATTTCACTAGCCAGGTAAAGGAACATGGTCCTTGTTAAGGCTCCAGGTGCCAAAGGGGTTGTGTGGCTCCTTTTGGGAACGCATGCAATTGCTTTCCTGGCTCTGTGTGGATAATCTGCAATGGTAGTATTAACTATAGTTCACCATTTGTTTTCTCTCTTGTGAATTTGGTTACACACAAGTGGAGACCGGAAGAGGTGGCTGATATCAGTGTGGGTTGAGCCAAATACAACTCTGCAAGGTGATAGTACCCTTGGAGTACTTCACAGAGCCTAAACTTCAGACTCACATGAGACTGTCTTATAATAATATTATGATGTGACATTTGATTGCTATTTGCAGTTCACACATCATTTTCATCATCGCATTTGATCTGCACAAAAAGATTACCTTTATTTTGCAGATGAAGAAAGAGACGTTCAAAGAGCACTCAAATTGCAAAACCTGAATCCAAGCCCTGCTATTCTCTTCTTTTACACAAAGATGTAAACATACTGTGTATATATACCTAGTACTTTGTATCTGTGTAACTGTCATCTAATTTCTCTGCAACTTTCTCTTGTCCCTTACTGCTCTGTCATATACATCTCTACAGCTAAGATGTGAATCTGACTTGTTCTTTTAGTATTTGCACCATAACCTGCACCGTCGAGATGCATTGTAGTCTATTCAACCATTCTATTCTTTTTCTTTTTTTAAAGATTTATTTATTTATTTGAGAGAGAGAAAGAGAGCACGAGTAGGAGGGGCAGAGGCAGAGGGAGAGAGAATCTTAAGCAGACTCCATGCTGAGCCTGGAGCCTGATGTGGGTCTTGATCCCAGGACCCTGAGATCACGACCTGAGCCAAATCCAAGAGCCTGAACCCTAATAGACTGCACCCCCAGGCCCCCCTCAACTATTCTATTCTTGTGGACATGAGGGTTGTGTCAAGTTTTGCCATCATGAACACAACTGCAATAAACACCCTTGTATGTATGTCCTCATGTACTGGTACTTTGATTTTTACAGGGTTGATTCCCAGAAGTAAAATTGCTGAGTCAAAGGATATGTGCTTTTAAAATTTTAATATATCATGTCAGATTCCTCTCCAAAAGGCTGGGTCAAACACTTTTCCACTCTGATGTCTGGAAGTGCCTGCTTCTCTGCACTCTCTTCAGCACTGGGAGTTGTCACTCCGGTCTCCCGCAGAAGAAACCCTGGCATTCTGACTGTAAAGCCAGGCTTCTGTCTTTTCAATTAAGATGTCTCAAGTAACAGGGACTTTGGGCAGATTTTTAAGAAATAGTTATCTTTAGGAGATTATTCATGATCTAATAGGCTTGGGTTCTGTTAGGAGGCTGCTTTTGGCCTCCACCATTGCTTTGTATACACACATGTCAATAAATAATAACCATTACGGTTGAACATTAGACTTGACAGTGTAGTAACTTATGAACAAATCTCCTCATTAGCAGCACTATTATTTTGCTGTTTGCAGCAATCTAGTAGTCACAGCTAAGTTGAAACAAGAGCCATTATGTATGTAAGACATTTTTAGCTCATTTACTCTGAACTCACTTTGCATACAAGAGCACTTGGCCCACGCCATATGGTGTAATGTCAGAACAAGATGCAATTGGAAGTGAAGAGGAATAGGACCTCTTTGACGTGAGAGTGCATTATCATGTACTTGGATGCTTATGGCTTTAGAACCGACTTAACAATTGTTTCTGAATAGATTCAGATTTTAATTCCATCTGATTGACCCACATATTTTCTTGCTGTTGAAACAGAGGGGCTACTGTCCTAATATATTTACTTATGCATGTCTGTGTTTGTTGACCACTCAAGAGTTGGAATTGTGACATTGTATCACTGGACTTAATTTCCTCTTTCAGAAATTCTTATTGATATCTCATAAGCTGAGGTTGGGGAGTTATTAATTTGAGTGCTGGATTGGGTGTCTGGCAATTATTTCATTTTTTCTAGTAATGGCACCTTGATATTAATCTGGGGAGCCCCCCCTCCCCAGAACCTCTCTCCTTTATTCCAAGGATGGGGTTTGCATGCAGCACCTCTCTCCACCCCAGAGCTAGTCTATTTTGCTCCCCTGGCATATGGTTTGTTGAGGGGTGGGCATATGACCTGACCCAGGATGATGACACTCAGTTCAGAGACATTCGTTAGGATTATAGGGAAGACACCATCCCTTTCTGCAGTGATTGCTAACTCTAGGCTGAGGTAGGCTGAGCTATAAATCTCCAAAAGGATAGGGTCAACCTGAGAGTGAAGCCAACCCAGAGGTTTGCAGACCCAAGAGGTGGAAAGAACTTGAGTCCTGAGGCCGCTTTTGAGCTTCTGGTTCAGGGTCTATGGACTTTCCCATTGTGTGAGCCGATTGTTTCCCTCCTTTTCCTTATTTTTAACTTCGCCCGTTCGGAGTTGAATGACTTCTTTTACTTGTATCCAGTTGAATTCTAACTGATTTAGGTTTTTAAATTGTTCTGATTTTTCTACTGCTTTATTTGTATGATTTTTCAGTGGCTTCATTGTTTCACTGCATAACCAAAGATGTTTTCAAGCAACTTCTAATGCAAAGTATTAATTAGGTTAAATAAGGATACACAGATGCTGAGAGATGAGCTTCTCTTTGGCAGGTCCGCAAATATAAAAAGTTAGTCTCTCTTGTTTTCTAGTGAGTTTGTTTAGTTTTTAGGTCAGATGTTGGCACCTGAGTTTCCTTCCTCCCTGGTCAAAGTTAACAACTCCATGGGATTTTTTAAAAATGTTTTCAGTTCTTCAGATAATAGCATACGGAAGCTTATTACCCCAGCACATTAAATATTGCCCTGGGGGCTGAAAACACAGCAAAAGGTACCGAGAGTGCTAACCGAAGCCAGGTTCCTCCTTCGGGGAGCCATGAGTGAATCACAAATGATTTCTTAGCTTGTGTTTCGCTGTGTCTTGTTCCAGGCACCTAAAGCAGCTTTGGAATTTAATATTATTTCCTCTAAGCTTGAGATAGATCATATAACTGTCTTATAAGAACCAATAACAATGTTTAATTATTGTAGAAATAAAGTATAAGGGCAGGTGAAGAAAGACAGTATATTTTTCCCTAAACAGAGCTAGGGGAGGGCAAACCCCAATGGGAAAATTATTTTTCCAAACGAAATGATCTGCAAAATAAAACAAACATTTCTCCAATAGCCTCAGAGTGGTCAAACATGGGGGCAAGACTGGGAGTCCCCCGAGGCAGAAACATGCAGACAAGAACAGCACTGTAGGGCCAGGCACACGGGAAGAGGAGTCTTCCCCAAATTGAAACTCAGTAAAAAATGCTGGAGGAAGCGAACATTCTCAGAGATACCATTGCTATAAACTCCACACTGAAATTATGCCCCATGCAAGGCAAAAAGAAAGACTAAAACTTGCCCAGAGTTCATCATAAGGGAACTTACATGAGGAAATGACACTCCAAGTCATGGGACACAGGCCTGATGAGGATGGCGTGGAACACCCAGAACGTGAGGCGTAGTGTAAGGGGAGACCTCGACAGGCACTTCAGAGCAGAGGCGTTTCTCTCATGCCTTCCTGGCTGAGCCTTCACCAATTCGTAATGAGTGGAGTTGATGAAGCAAGAGTATTTGTAGAGTGAATACTATTGGCCATATACTGTTAGGCAGTCCAAAGTCAGATGAATTTTATATTTCCTTTGTATAATTTTTGCTTACATTAAACTTATAGAACACTGCTCATGGTTCTTATTCCGCAGAAAGAAGTCTGTCATCGCAGATAATCATTTGTAGTCTCCATGAAATCTTTAGCCTGGTGTACCTCTCCTAAGTGATATAGTTAAGACCCTGATGCCCAGTGGCGAGGGGGACAAGAGCACATTCTTGGTGGGATCATGCTTTTATTGGGGTGAATTCCATGTGCTTTTACTATATGGGCCATCTTCCTAAGCAGCTTTTCCAAGGAGGGTTCAGCCTCCCAGTCATTCTTTGTGTCTCCAAAGCCTCAGACTTGGACATGTACAATGCCAGCCCGTGGACATTCTCTTTAAATAGCTTCACTGATTGGTGCAAAGAATCTCCCCAGGGGCATCTCCGCATCTCACCTACTCAGCTGGCTCTCTTCTTTTTTTTTTTTTTTCCTTCAATTATTTTTTTTATTGTGGTAAAAATACACATTAACATAAAATTTACTATGTTAACCATTTTTAAAATTTTTGAAAAGATTTTATTTATTGGGGGGGGAGAGAGAGAGAGAGAGAGAGAGAGAATGAGAGGGGGATGTGGCAGAGGGAGAGGGAGAATCAGACTCCCTGCTGAGCAGGGAGCCTGAAGCCGGACTCGATCCCAGGACCCTGGGATCATGACCTGAGCCAAAGGCAGACACTTAACCAACTGAGCCACCCAGGTACCCCCCATGTTAACCATTTTTAAGTGTTCAGTTCAGTGATATTAAATATATTCCTAGTGTAAGGCAATAATCATCACTATCTGCAAATAGCTCTTTGTATCTTGTAAAACTGAAACTGCATACTCATTAAACAATAACTCCCCATTTTGCCCTCTCTCCAGCCCCTGGCAACTAACATTCTATTTTCTCTCTCTATGATTTTTTTGTTTGGCTCTCCTCCTGATAACATTTTAGCTGGTCCGGGAAACCGGGGGGTGGGAGGAGGTGGTCAAAATATGGACCTGTTGGAGATGCAACGTGGGAAGATGAGACCTGTACTTTGTTAAGCATCTGACACAGTTAATTGTATGACCTTGCACAAGTTCCTTAACCATGCTGTCCTCAGTTTCCTCATTTCTAAAATAGGGACACAAACAATACTTACCACATATGCATAAAGAATTATACACGTAAAACATACAGAACAGTACCTGCACATACTAAGTAAGCACTAGATAAATTGTAGTGATGGTGACGATGATGGTCTCTCTTTAGGATAATTAACCTTGGTTGAATTAGCCAATTCAAGCAGAATATGAAGTTATGGCTGACACAAAACCCCTTCCCCTCACCAGGTTGTGTGGGATTACAAATTCAGCTGTAAGGGTGGTTTGGTTGTTTAGATGGTCTGTATACTGTTTCATGTTTATGACAGTTTATTGACGTTATATAGACTTACGACGTTATTTTCTGTTGACAACACCCTGTGGCAATGTGAAGGATACAAATAAACCGACACTCCTCATGTGGGAGGAAGCCCATACCTCTGCCAGTGGGGTTAATGATCATGTTAGGGACCATTCCATTACCTGGAAAATTTCGGCTATTACCAGAGGAATTATGCAAGGAGCTATTATAAAATTGCTAGTAGAGAAATTGACATTTTCTTTACATAAGGCATCACTGCTTACAACTTAGGCTTTTAAGTAGCTCAAGAGATGATATGGCTTGAGATGGAAAGGCCAAACTAAGCATGTGCTTACAAATGCTCTACTTGTGCTTTGCAGACAGTGACTAGAGCATTTTTTAATTCCACTCCTACCTTGATGCTGTTATTTGTGTCCATGACACTGGTTCTGGGAATGGTACCAGCACATTCAGCATCTGAAAGTGATGGATTAGGTAGTAATTGATGTGTGTTACGAAACTCACATCTGGGCCTTCCACCAACTGAGAGTCCGTTTGATTTGATCTGGCAAAAGGAGTTTCAAAGCATTTGGCTTTTAAATTATAGTGATTTATAGAAAAGTGCCTCTTAAGATGACTATCAGCTGGTGGCAGGTTGAGTTTCCAGAAAAAGTGTGCTTTCATTGTCCTAATTTCTCCAAATGGCAAACCCACTAGGGCATTCCTCTTCAACATGGCCTCCCGGGGCTATCTCTTCCTCTTGTTGAATAGGCTGCCCTCAGATAGATAGGATTGTGGATACTAAGATTGTAGTTCACTGTGCTGTAAGTTTATTTTGTTTACTGGATAATACTTGGATTATCAAAACTGTGGGAATAAAGTACTTTGATGATAAAGTTGGAATTTAAAAAATCTTCATAAATTTATGTGAACAGTTTTTTTTTTCAATTCAAAGTAGTGTTTGCCCAACAAAAATCGTCATGCCTTAAATTCTGTTTTCCTACATTCCCCTCTTTCTGTCATGTTATCTCCCTAGTATACAGCCTTCAAGCACTGAATATCTTTCTTCTCTCTCAAATCCTTCTTCCCTAGCAAAATCTGCAGAAATCTGCCATCAGTCTTTTATTCGTGTTTTTGGATTTAGTATGATCAAGTTGCTGTCTATATTTTACCTTTTCTTGGTGTTTGCACTTTAGGTTTTTTATTTCTTGTTGGGAAATGAAAGGCTCTTCTCCTCTGTTAAAGGAATTTCAAGCATCATTAAGCAGCAAGAGAATCTTTCTGAAACTGGGTAAGACCGTTTTCTGATATCATTCTAGATCTTATAAGACAGGCACTGGAGGTAAAACTGATTTAATCACACTGGAGGGATCCCAAAGAAAATCACCAGGAATCACCTTCCACTCAGCTATGGCTGCTGGGAGCAAACAAGGGGAGGAAGGACATGTTTTGGTCACTAAATATAGGTCTCCTATAGTGATGGGGTAAAGGTGCTAAGATGTAGGTCTATGGTAGGGTTATTTCCCTCCTCTTTAAACTACAACAAAGGTTAAACTATTATGTTAATTATTAAACAAGCTAGTATTTAATTCAAACACTAGAAACCCAAGGAAAGATTTACTGAATGAAAACAGGAAGTTGTATTTTCTCAATGCCAAAAATTCTGAGTTTGTAAATGTAGTGTACATCAAATTATACAATTCTCCCTAGGAGTAAACCACTCACCACCTGACATGTACGGACTCCTCCAGGCTACTAGGGCACCACTTATATTACCCATCAGCACTTCTAAGTAGCCTAGAATATTAATGACTTCTGAAAAAAACAAACAAACAAAAAAACCTTTTTTTAAAAAGGCTTAATATCAAGAACTTATTTAGAACAGAACCATGAATATAGTCAACTGATCTTTGACAAAGGAAGAGTGGAACAAAGATAGTCTTTTACAAACGGTACAGGAACAATTGGACAATCACATGGCATCCACATGGAAAAAGCAAATCAAGACACAAACCTTACATTCCTTCACAAAAAATTAACTCAAAACGGTTCATAGATCTAAATGTAAGATGCAAAATTGTAAAACTCCTAAAAGGTAACATAGAAGACAACCTGGATGAGCCTGGGTATGGTGATGACTGTATATAATAACATCAAAGTTCTGGTCTGTGAAGTATATGATTGGTAAGCTGGACTTCATTAAAAGTGAACAACTTATGCTCTGTAAAAGACAATGTTAGGATGGGAAGACAATCCACAGACCAGAGAAAATATTGCAAAAGACACATCTGATAAAGGACTGTTATCCAAAATATACAAAGAACTCTTAAAACTCCAAAATAAGAAAACAAGCACCCCAATTTTTAAAAAAATGGGCCAAAGACCTTAACAGAGGCATCACCAAAGGAGATATAGATGGTAAACAGATGTAGGAAAGATGCTTCACATCATATGCAAATTAAAACAATAAGGTACCACTACGTACTTATCAGAATGGCCCAAATCCAGATCACTGACAATACCAAATGCTGGTGAGGATATAGAGCAAAAGGAACTCTCATTTATTGCTGATGGGATTGCAAAATGGCACAGCTACTTTGGAGGACAAATTGGTGGTTTCTTACAAAATGAAACATACTCCTACCATAGAATCCAGTCATCATGCTCCTTGGTATTTACCCAAAGGAGTTGAAAACATGTCCACACAAAAACCGATACATTGATGTTGATAGTAACTTTATTTATAATTTCCAAAACTTGGAAGCAACCAGGGTCTTCTTCAGTAGGTGAATGGATAAACAACTGTTTCACACCCAGACAATGGAATATTATTCAGTGCTAAAAAGAAATGAGCTATTAAGCCATGAAAAGACATGGAGGAATCTTACATGCATATTACAAAGTAAAAAAAATCACTCTTAGGGGCACCTGGGTGGCTCAATCTGTTGAATATCTGACTCTTGGTTTCTGCTCAGGTCATGATTTCAGGGTCATGAGACTGAGCCCCATGTCAGTGTGGAGTCGGCTTGAGATTCTCTCTTTCTCCCTCTGCCCCTCCCCCTGCTTGCGTGCGCACGCACACACACACTCTCTAATAAAATATTCAAGAAAAAAAAGAAAGAAAAACAGTCTGAAAAGGCTACACATTATCTGAGTCCAACTATGTGACATTCTGGAAAAGGTGAAACCATAGAGATTGTAAGATCAGTGGTTGACTGGTGTGGGGGGAGGGGGTAAGGGATGAATAGGCAGACCACAGAGGATTTTTAGGGTGGTGAAAATACTCGGTGTGATTCTATAATGATGGGTACTTGTCGTTATACATTTGTCCAAACACATAGAATGTACAACACTATGAGTGAACCCTCAGATAAACTATGGACTTTGAGTGACTGTGATGTGTCTCTGTAGGCTCATCAGTTGTAACAAATGTATCACTCTGGTTGGGATGTTGGTCATGGAGCGGGCTATACAAGTGTGGGGACGGGATTCACGGGATATCTCTGTACCTTCTTCTCAGTTTTGCTGTGAATCCAAAACTGCTCTAAAAAAATTATGTCTTAAAAAAAAAGAACCTAGTTAGTCATTTTCCTCACGTCCCTGATCAGAGGCCCTGCTACGCTGTTAGTCTGTCACACCTCCTCATTTTATAGATGACAGTCCTGAGGCGAAAAGGGTGGGAGCTTCATGGCCAAAACTCCACTGGCAGTCTATAGGAGCTGGGCCCCTGAATGTTGGTCTCTAAATTAGTAGCTTCCTGGTCTCTTCACTCATCACCGTTGCCTCTGGCAAAGAGTGCTGGAACTACATAGAGTTTTAAACACAATGGTCTTAAGACTTTTCGAGGAAAGGTCAAACAAGTATGCTTATTGAGACCTTTTTTTCCCCTCCATGACTCTGTGGATCCATGTGATGGGATAGTGTGGTGTCTGTACAGTGTCTGTGCGAGAGGATCTGGGCTTGGTTGGTGCAGAACTCAGGAAATATCAACAACAATAATAAATCGGCATCTTTTTAATGAGCTAATATCTTTTTTTTTAAAATAGAATTGATGCCGGTGTGATCTGGCCAGTATGTCTGGCCAAAACACAAGTGTTCCTTCAGAGAAAAGCGGCTGGTACTATATATAAAATGTACTTTTGAGAAAGGAAAAAAGAATGAAGTAACTTCCAAGCGATTTTTCCATTGCAAGAATACTAAATTTGTATCATTACTCTAAAAATGAGCCAATCAAGATTGTTTGTTTACATTTAAAACCAGAATTGCTGATACCGACATTCAATAAGCACTTTGGGTGGCAGGTGGTTGAATGGGTGGCTTGCTGGGGCATTAGCAATCCCAATTTGAGCTTTCCTAGCCCTTGGGCTGTCCACCAACACTTGGAAACAAGATAGGTAAGAAGAAAGCAAAAACCATCTGGGCAGTATGTCTTCTTAATTTAAGGTTGGTTTTTGTTTGTTTTGTAATTCTAACCTCTAGTTTTACCTCTTTTTGATCCTTCACTAGGGAACTTAAATTGGTTTGGGTTTGCCCTTGTTTGAAGTCTATGTATCTACAACAAGAAAATTACTGTAGAGAAGAGTATTTCCTGTTGCTGAAGGCTTTTCTGCCCACCTTTCTTTCTCTTCTTTTCCTTTCTTTCTTTCTTTCTTTCTTTCTTTCTTTCTTTCTTTCTTTCTTTCTTTCTTTCTTTCTTTCTTTCTTTTTTCTTCCTTCTTTCCTTCCTTCCTTCCCTCCCTCCCTCCTTCTTTCCTTCTCTCCTTCTTCTCCTCCACCTCCCTCCCTTCCTTCCTCTTCTTTCCTTCCTTCCTTCCTTCCTTCCTTCCTTCCTTCCTTCCTTCCTTCCTTCCTTCCTTCCTTCCAACAGCAAATCTCTATTGTTACTATTCACTGATCATTTTGGAACCATCATGTGAATTATACCAATGGTAATTCCTTTAGAAAGATAAAATTTTTAGGTTTTTGCCAATTGAAGTATTCAGTGTAAAAACAGATTTCTCCAAATGTAGCAAATTGTTGGTTCATTTACTAACCATGTTTGTTTCATGTATTTGCATTTGCCAGACAAACACTGAGAATATATATTTTAATTTTATTGCAAAACTACCATTTCAAGGCATACCGTGAAATTATAATTTATGTTCCTGAGATTTTTGTAGTTTTAGAATGATCATTTCAATTTAGCCCTGGGTACCTTATACCATTATGCTAGGAACACTTCCAGTTTAAACATATATAATTTATTTTTAACAGATTTTGCTTGGAGTACACAAATGAAATGTAACAGTCATTACAGAGATTGTCTTAGTTCATTTACTAAACATGAATCCATGTCCTCCATTTCCCTTATTGTGTGCATGACTCCCTGGCTGGGCTTCTGTTCTCTGCTTTGATGCAAATTGTAGGTTGAAGGAGGCTCTGAGCATAAAGTCTCTTTTTAGGGGAAAATCCTGGCAAATGGAATGTGTGGGTTATTCAGATAGTCTGGATTTTTAGATAGTTTGTTCTGAAAAATCAAACTTATAAATTGATCTTTCCTCCATTCCTAGCCACTTTACACACACAACCCCTCTTTGCTTCAAAACCCTCGAACAAACAGCCTTGATCTTGAGACTTTTTCTCATTGGAAGATGACGATTTCATTTTTCTTGAAGTTATTTTACTTCTATTTGGAAAAAGTTATTTAAACTCAACTTCTAATGGGAGTCCTCATTCTCTCTCAAACGGCACAGATCAAACAAAGGTGGATTTGGCATGTCACAGCTCCATGAGTTTTTTGCAGGAATTACACACAGCATCGAGTATAGAAATTCAAATAATATAAAAACATTTTGCAATAGGCTCTGTACTGAATCTACGCCTGCAAGTTTTGGCCTCCAAGTATTTACACTGGGTTTGTATTACTTTTGCCCACCAAATCTTTGTGTCTTATTATGTATTGTCAAGCTCAGTACAGATGGCGTACAAAATATCTCCTTTCTTTCTCTACGTAGAAGAATGTTTGAGGAAGGTCTCACAGGATCAGGCTGTTTGCTGCGTGGACAGAGGTGATGCCATTTGAAACTGGAATTATGTAGAGCAGTTATCAAGAGTGTGGCTGAGGTTTCGGATTCCACAGGTAGGCGGGACTCACCAATTCGGTTTTCGTTTTCGTCAGTAGTGAATAAATGTCTCTAAGGGATTAAGGTAGCAGAGCAAGCTCTCGCAGATTTGTATGCACTGTGCATCGGGCTTTCAGAAGATGCCATAAGGAGTTGTAGAACTTTCCTGGCAGAAGCCGAGAAAGAAAGATGGATTCTGTGAGCGTTATGAGTTGTGAGGTGATTTTGCTTCAGGCTATCAAATAGAAGTGGCACATGCCATTAGCCTTATGGAGAGAGGGTTTTAAATATCTTTTTTCAAAATTATGTCCTCTTTTGATTTATTCTGTGGTCCCTTTTATTTGTCTCATATTTCTGAAAGAGGCCCGTGACAGGGGGCCCAAGGGATCACCCCTCTTATAATCTGACATGTTGAATTTTGTATAATCCACACATTTTTTTTCTTGGATATTGGACACGTTCCAAGCGCTGAATAAATTCTGCTGTTTAAAAAAACAAATCAAAAACAAAAGTCCTCTTAAGAGAGCCAACCCCTCAGATATGGCTGTGTGTCTTCGCAAAGCAGAAGCTAAGTATCAGTTGAATAACTACACGTATCCAGCCCAAGATGAGAGGCTCTGGCCTCTTCACGGATGACAGTTTGATGGTGCTTCCAGCTTTTGTTCACGCCCATGCCCTCTCTTATCTCAGAGACTGCGTCTACAGAGGGGAAAGATGAAGTGTATCTTCAGCGGGGAGGCACCTGCGGAATGAGAAGGTGGAAGTGACTTCAGTGCGTAAAGATCCACCAAGCACTGGCCCGCAGGCTCTCATTACAACGAGGCTGGAGGAGAACAATAAAAAGATCACATTCAGCAGAGATAAACCCCGTCCATCCTCTTAACTGATCAGTAAGCAGCTTCTGAGAGTAACCGATGTGAGCTGAGCTGGATCAGTCTCTCCTAGCCTCACCCAGGAGTGAAGAGTACGTCCCCTCCAGGCTGGGAGGCCTTTAAAGCCAGAAAACCTATGGGGATACAGGCATGCTACGATGATTTCTCTATCACATTTTGAAGGTCTGCCTTATTGATGGAAATAGAATAATTTCACCAATGCAAAGCAGTGTGAATTAAAAAAAAAACAAGATAAATTATGCCATTATTGCCACATTTTTCACAGCCGCCCTACTAAACACTGGCATTTTAAGAGGAGTTTATATAAAGAGGAACATTATTTTTGATACAATACTGAACTTGCGGGTTACTAAAGCGAATACTTGAGAACACTCTGAGCACATTCTGACTAGAACAAAGTCTTAGAGGTGGCTCCCGGTCAGGCATAGCTACATATTTCATTTAGACATTTCTAGAATGAAAACGAGAGAGAAGTTTTAAGAGGCCTTAAACCCTATTTCCCCACCCGCTCCTTCAAGTTTAAATTTAGATAAGTGTAATGTACAGAAAATAAGCATCCAAATAGACTCATTTGATTATATGGCTTTTCTGTCTAGGAATTATGGAAACAGGATGCTTTATTTGATCTTGGGTTATAATATTACTGAAAGTTTTTGCTAAGGTTAATAAAAAGGAAATTCAATAGATACATTAAAATGTCTGAAATAGGCTCATGAGTTAGGACACTGAGCTCACTGCACTTAAAGCTTGGAAGTCAGAATTCTGACGCCACTCAGCAGTGAGAGTGTGTGTGTGTGTGTGTGTGTGTGTGTGTGTGTGTGAAGTGGGAGGTTGCTGTAGGAAAAGCAATGTCTTTGGCTCAATATTTTAGAGCATGTTGCCTCAGAGAAGCACCTTTTAATTGGCATTTAAACTCTTCTATTACCAGTTGGTGTAAGAATGGCAATTTTCATTTCTGGAGACTGTTTTCTACCGTTCTCATCAATATTTAAACATTGGGAAGCAAGGCAGCCCTATTAGATCGTCTCAAGGATTGTTGAAAAATCTGTTATAATTTGAATCAAAATTTCATCTGGAGAAAACTTGGAAAACCTGTCTGGCTAGAAAGCTTCTCTTCTTTTCTTCTTCCTCCCCCATCCCTTCCTAAAGTTCTTCTGATTTGTGAGCCCAGGGCAAGTTTAATTATAATTAGTTAATGTTAGTTAATTAGGTAATGTTCATATAGTGCTTTGAAGATGAAAAGTGTTTTAGAAATGCTACATGCTATCATTATTAATATCAGCAAAGCGGGAAAAGTAAGCACGATGAACACTTTTGGAGGCTGCAGAATTGAAGTTTGAAATAGTGCCACGTGACTCTCTGGTTGCACCATCTCATGTGTTCCTGGTGGAATGTGAAGTAGCCTTTTGTCTTCATTGTTTGGGTGTCTAGAGCGCCTTTCCTTCCTTCTTCCCTGTCCTATGTCATCACTGTTCAAAGACGTGAAGCGCGAGTCAGTCTTACGCTAACCACCACCCCAAATATGTCTGCTGGAGAACGTACTCACGTACATGCACGTTCACAGCAAGCTCAGCCTTCAGTGTGAGGTCATGCTCGGGTATATTTCTGAACTCTGAGATGTTCCAAAGGTTCCGACACTTCGCATTTTCTTTAACATTTCTTGTTCCATATTTTAGAAGAACACAGTAGAAAATTAACAAGAACAAAAAGAACCACTCTTCTTCGGATTATGTTATTTATTGAAGGAAATGGTCCTGCCAAGTAAACAGGAAGATATAGCGAATTCTCTTAATTGTAACTGAGATGCCAACGTTGGAGGCACATGGCTCCTGAGCCTTAGAAAATGCAAGGCTGTCCCATGCAGCTTGCAGAGCAGAACGCACTTGCGGGCCGTGTTGTATCTGGATGGCACAACTTTTTATTAGCTATGCTGGGTAAAGTAGGTCAATAGAATTTCTGATGTACAGGTCGAGGAAAGCGGGCCCTGGCCAAAGCCAAGTCCAGGTGAGGATGGAGGTTGCTATTTGGACGGTAGTGCTAATCGGAGGCAGTGCCTTTCTCCAATCTGCCTTCCGAACAGAAATCACATTTCTTATAGATTTAATTTCGAGGAGGCTTATAATAAATAAGACAGGAAGGCTTGGGATCTTGGAATGAAATAAATCAGTGTGTGGTGAGAAAGACTCTAAAGGGCAGAAAGAAGATTCGGGGCCAGCATCGCCATTGCACGCCGGGCTTCTACAGAGGAAGCGTGGATGGTGCCTGAGTGATCCAAGTTCGCGGAAAGTCATAGAGGAGTCTCTCACCTCATGAGTCCTCACTTTGTTTAGCACATTGATTCCTTGCTTTCTTGCCTTAATATAAATTGCTTAGGTGGCAGTAATACCAGGGAAATGGCATAGATGTGTCTTGGAGTTGAGTTAAATTATTCCCAAGAGTCCAAATTGGTTTCTTACTGTTTGGTGGAGTAATTTGTGCATCTCACTAAAGGGCTAATGAACACTTCACTTTGGCACTTGGAAATAGACACATTCAGATCATGTTAATCAAACACAATTAACTTTCAAGGAAGGAGGCTGGAAGAGTGGGCCAAAACAAATACGCTGAAATAGAACAGAGATGAATGCAAAGTCCTGCAGTTAAAAAAAATCAACTGCACATACATAGAACAGCTATGTGGTTTATGAAAACAAAGCAAGACCAAACAGCCCCCGCCCAGCTTTAAAGGCTTTAGCTGACTACAAGCTCCACGTGCGTGCAGCGATGTGACCTGAATGCGAAAGTGCCGGGTGTCTCAGTGTCACCCAGAAAGCATCCAGCACCGAGCCTGAAGGAGGGCCACGTCCCCAACACCAAGGTTTCCTGGTCTTTGAGTTTTTAGAGTGTTTGAGTGTCTTTAGAGAAGTAGTTGAACTGGGAGAGATTCAGCCTAGAAAAGTAAAGATTCTAGACATAGGTAGGGTGCCATTTTAACATTAAAAAAATTTTTTTTAAATATTAAAATGTCTAACACCTGGAGCAGAGATTAGGCCCAGAATGACTATGGCCAAGGAAGAAATGACTAGTCAAGCTATGTTTCTGGACTTTAAATCCCTCCATACATCGACCCAGACCACCTCCCTCGGCTATTCCTCTCTGCTCCTATATCAGAACCCTTTGCCATCCCTGGCTTGGCCCACTGTTCCCCAGATTCACCCTTCCCAGCACCTGCGGCGCTTTCCCTCACCTTTATATTGTCCCTACTGCTTTTCTGTCCAACTGATTCCTTCAAAGTCTTGCCCAGTGTTTCTCAACCTTGGCTGCATATTAGAATTATCTAGAGAGCTTTTAAAAAGGCTATGCCTAGGCTCCACGTCCAGAGGTTCTCATGTAGTTGGTTTGGGGTGGGGCCCAAGCATCAGTATTATTTTATTATCCAGGTGATTTTAATGGAAACCTGGCGTGAAGGACCACCAGTTCGGTCCCAGCTGTACTGTGGCAGCGCCTTGCTCTCATTCACTTATTCCTCTGACCTCCTGCTGAGAAACTCACTTCTAATTAACATTATGTCTGATTTCATTCATTCAGCACGGAAGAACTACCTGCTTTGTACTGTTAATCATCTTTCCAGGGACATACATCTCACTTCTTTAGTTGAACCCTCTCTCCCGTGGATGTGTTTTCTATTCCATAGTCCCTACTGTCTGGTACAATACACAGCACTATACCTTACACATGGAAGTGTGCATGGGGGAGTTTTTCTTTAACTTACTATATAGAAAATCCATAGATATCCCTTCCTTAATTGGCAAATAAAATGTGACATTTGATAGTTGATACTAAAGTTACAAAAATCATTATATCCAGAAATGTCTGTAAGAAAAGGGTGGGCCATGAAAGTTTAGCTAAGCTATGGGGTGAGAACACAACAAGTTAGGAAATAAAGAGTATTTGGGCTGCATTCACTGTTGCAGTAGATATAATGGAGAGTAATTGCGATGGCTCACCAAATGTATCACTGGAAAGGCATGGAATAACTGGGAGGGGCCGACTCTGGAGTGGCTTAGCATGACTTTACTTATGAGAAGTAGTTGGTTCAAGAGGCTGCAATAGCACACGGAGTTCATTATTTCTAATGAGGTTATCTTTGCTTTTTTTATTATCCGAGGGAGGGTGGCTTTTTGAATCGTTGTACTGAATTTTGTTTTATTCCTACAGGTGGATTTGTGTAAGCCAGAACAGAAACTGATGGAGTAACTAAGCTGTTAATAAATTCCAGTGCCACCTAATAATAATACTTTGTATTTATATAGCGTCTTTCTTGGAGGTGCTCAAAGCACTTTACGGGCTCTGAAAGTTAATCAAGTTGGGAATTTTTCAATCATTGTGGGAGTGAGATCCAGGGCTACAAACCCCCAAGCTGTGAAGCTTGCTTTCCTTATTTATACATGTGGACCCTGTTAGTGTGGGGAACTTCAAAAAGTCTGAGGCTCTTTGGCCTTAGAGACATTGCAACATGAAGTGAACTGCAATTCATTTCTAGCCAGCTAGCATAAGGATCCAAACAGTGTTTAAACTATTTTAACAAATAAAAACATTTAAAAACATCATATGCAGCTGTCTGGCATTACTTTGTCGCCATGACAATTGCTGAAATAGAAGGATCCTTGTATTTATGTTTCTAGTTATCATAGGAATAATTGTGAGGAGGAAGAGTGAGTTTTACTTTAAGTTTTGTTTATTGGAATTTTCTTGTTTCTCTTTATTCGAATATGTATCATCTCTGAGTAATAAAAAGGACTGGGGAAGGAGAGTAAGAGAAGTCAGTTCTTCCCTGGGCTAAGCTATGACATAAGATGATTTTGTTTCAGAATTTTGGCTAATAATGAGATTCATGGAAATGATCCGTGTCATCAAAGACTGGTTACATGAACTTAATCTTCGAATTTGACCTGTGCAGCCCTTGCTTTGGAGCCCCTTCCTTAGCACTTGGACTTAGAAGTTTTATTGTGGAGCTGGGTTTTGTTTAGGCAACCACTTCCCCACCGCCCCGGGGTCCTTGAGACTTGAAACAAGTTACATGTAGCAAGGTTTTATGTATCTTCTGAAGAGCCAGATGGAGTTGACTTTGAGCGCCTGCCATATTGTAGTGGAGTAGGTCTTCCAAAATTAGAATATGGGCTCTTTATCCAAAGAGACTTTGTAATTCCAAGTACGGTGCGATGAAAATCACTGGGCTCAGGACGTATTTGTTGATTGATTTTCTTAATACAGGATTTTCCAGAGTGAGATGAGTAGCACGGTGATGGTCAGAGTGATTTTAGATGGGGCTGGAGCCCTACATTTCATAAAACAGAATCACATAGAAAGTTATTCTTTTTCCAATTCTCCTTCCATTTTTCTGATTATGTAAAGGAGACAGGCTTAGCTGGGTGCTAGTATGTCTTTAACGGCACCACCTTTGAAACAAAAAAAGTAACCCTCAGCCTTTGACTCAATAGAATATAGAGAGACTTTAATATAACATTGTTTAATATAGCATTGTTTGGTTTTTGGTATAAATGATACAGGTTTTCCATTTTCGGTAATGATATAAGGTATCTTTTAAATAAATTTAGGTAGAAAAAATGAAGATATTTAGAGAAAATACTAAATAAACAACTGCACAGGTGGTACGTGTATGTCATAAGAGTTAGTCTATGAGAATGACCGGATTCCCTTACTCTTTGGGTTTATTGCTAAACCTAACACTTCTTTTCATTTTCTCTTATTTCTTTATCGGAGTTGCTTGCTACTTTTTAAATGTGAATTTGACCTCTCACTACCCCTAAATTATATGTATATAAATGGCCAAAATCATTAGTTTCTACTAATTTCTTACTAACTGACTAGGTAAAAGGGTATCATCCTTTTCTGAGTAAAGGTTCTGGAACGGAGTTGAGCGTCCACTATGTATAATGAATAAACTTTTCACTTACGCATTTAGAATAATATTATTTATTTTTGGGGAAACTTGTAAACAGTCATTCTGTGTTCCGTGATTTATTTATTTTAGAGAGAGAGGGAGCAAGAGAGCATGTGAGCAGGGGCAGGAGCAGAGAGAGAGAGGGACAAGCAGACTCGGCACAGAGCATGGAGCCCAACACAGGGCTCGACCTCCGGACCCTGAGATCATGACCTAAGTTGAAATCAAGAGTCAGACACTTAACCAACTGAGCCACCCAGGCCCCTCTGTGTTCTGTGATTCAGATGAGGAATCATGGTTGAGAAAGGATTTTGAAGTTGTTGGTCAAATCAAACTTATTGGCTGAATTATCTCTGCTTTGAGAACATTCAGTGATGTAAAGAAAGGGAAGAAACATCAGAGAGAGGTAAGAAAGAAGAGAGCAGATGGTGGAGAGAAGGGAATGAGTGCATTGAAATGGCAGGGAGGGATACAAGTGAAAGAGGAATCCCACAGAATCAGAGGAGGGAAATAGAGAACGATGTAAAAACACATGGTGAATTAATATGTGTGTTTATGGAATACTTGGTATTAACAAAACTGCTTTTAAGTATGTTGAAATACAGATCATTTAGGTCCTGATAATGTTTGCTCTCACGGGCTTGGTGATTTCAAAAGGGAAGGCAGATTTGGGCTCAAATACTGTTACCTGCAGTTAGCGCTGTGACCTTGGGAGCGTCGTGGAACGCTTCCTGTGAAATACAATGCTAGCAGCTTCCCTGACAGGATGGCTGCATGGATCGAATGGTAGCTGGTTCGTGAGGGGAGGTAGGAACTCCGCGGCAGCACGACGAACAAGTGCACTGTGGAGCTGGGGTCACCCAAGCCCAAAACAAAGGAGGAAAAGTGGTTTTTTTGGTGTTGTTTTTGATTTTTTTACAAGGCCAACAGATAGTCTGAAAGAACGTGTTTCTTTGCTCTTTTCCTTAGCAGCCCTCAGTCTTTCTTGTTGACGATGCTCTCTCCCTGGCTGCAGCATCCCTGTGAGCTTGTGGCACCAAGCTCGGGAATCTTCTCCTGGCCGCCCTCCAGAGACTGACTTTGAGGCTTAAGCTCAATTGGGGTGGGGTCATTAAAACGGTTGCTGTGATGTCTACAGCTTGTCAGTGAATGTTCAAAGTGAGCAAGAGAAGTTCTTCCCTGGACTAAACTGTGGCATAAGGGAATTTTATTTCAGACATCCTTTTTGCCTTATTTTCTTCCTCCGCAGGACAACTCCTTTTCAGGTACACAGGATCCTTGTCTTCTGTCTCCTCCCTGTGATCACTCACCCTGCATCCTCACATCAAACCAGTCTCAAGAAAGCAGCTATTTAGACTTCGCGTGAAATCAAGTTAACAGATTTACCTTTCCCAGGTGTGTTTGCAACTTGAGGTTTTTATTGCAAGTTGTGGAACTCTGCTCCTGTTAAAGGGATTACAGACAATTCCAGAATTTTCTGGAAAAGAGCCCAAGGGAGCAGGGTCTTATAGGCAGAAGCCTGGAAATGAGCCATGTCCTCATGCCTCATGGGCTAGCTCTCTGGGCCTGTCCTTACAACCCTCAAGGCCAATGTTTACCAGAGCAGTCCTCATTTCAAATACTACTCCGCATATCAACCCATTTTCTTGGTTTGCTGGATTTGGTTTGGGAAACATAATTATGTCTGGTGTATAGCAGATACTGAATTCTCATTTCAGTGGATTTGTTAAATGGCAGTGTATAGAGACAGCATACCAGGTGCCTCTATCTGTTGGTGCTGTGTTGACCCTCTGTCCTTCTTGGAGTATCAACAGTTCATCGTGCCTTGCTAGGCATATTCACAGCGGGCTCAACCCCATGCAGCAATTTCATCTATCTCTTGACCTATCTACCTTTTTTTTTTTTAAGAGAGAGAGTGTGCGCATGTGCACAAGTGTGGGTAGGAGAAGTGGGGAGGGGCAGAGGGAGAGGGAAAGAGAGAATCTTAAGCAGCCTCCACAGGGTTCTATCTCATGACCTTGAGATCATGACCTGAGCTGCTGAAATCAAGAGTTGGACACTTAACTGACTGAGCCACACAGATGCCTCTATCTATCTATCTATCTATCTATCTATCTATCTATCTATCTATCTATCTATCATCTATCTATCATCTATCTATCTATCTATCTATCTATCTATCTATCTATCTATCTATCTATCATCTATCTATCTATCTATCATCTGTCATCTATCCAACTATCCATTATAAAGAAAATAGAGGGAGAGAGTGGAATGCTTTCAGACATTTTCTTTAGACAGGTCAAGACTTTCGATAGCTCTTCTTACCACGCCCCTTCAAGACGCTGGGCTCAATAACATTTAGGACAAAGTGTGAACCGCTGCCTCTTTCCACAGTGCTGCGTGGTAGAAGGGTCTCTTGAGATTTGCTGTTGCAGGCTGCTAGCATTTCAGTGTGATGTTATTGCTGCTGTTCTGGGTTTTAAATATTTTAATGAAAATTTTTATTGTGTTTGTGGACTGGCTTTTAGCAAAGGCTGCAGTTTAAGAAATTCTAATAAATGAATGAGAGATGTGTATAGAGAGAATTAAAACTGAAACCTAGTTAACTCACAGCTACAGAGAATTTCATAAAACATGATAGAATCTGATGTTTTAGAAGGTGCAGTGCATGACTAGGTGCTGGAGAAATAAATTACGCCTCTTCCAGAACTAGCACAAACCACGGAGTCTGCATGTTCTTAGTTGGTTTGGGGAGTATTTGATTGTCTCCTTCTTTCAAGTGGATCATTATTGTTGTTGCAACGGGGTCTGAATGTTTCAAAGCACCGCCTGATTATACAAAGAACAAAGACAATGAAGACAGTGATGTCCTGCCTGGAAAACCTAGCATTGTGTCCTTCACTGTCTCCTTCCTCTTGCAAAGAGTGATGAAATCTTATCCACAAGAGCTCTCTGTTTATACATTTTATGAATAGGCCTAAATATCTAAGCCTATGTATAAAATATTTCCAATGAGCAATACAGCTCATTTTGTGAACTGTACTCCTTCCTCCCACCTCTGGTTTTGATGCCTTAGGGCCTTTCCATAAAAAATGATCTTATGCAATCCAGCTTGGTGGTTTTCACATGCTTTAAAAATGCATTCTCTTTTGGTGTGATGGTGCCAGGAGCGCCGTAGGATTGTGTGGGCTTATCCCTCCCTTTCTATGCTTCCAAACGTCCAAAGATAAAATGGAGAATAATTATGAGAAATGATGGTGCTGGTCACTTGCTTGTTTGCTCTCAGACCTATTCCTTGCCCTTTTCAGGCTCTGCTCTGCGTCATCAGGGTCAGCCAAAGAGAGGGAGAGACCTGGGTATTCTGCTTTCTTTCTGTCTCAGGTAGCAACTCCAGCAGCGTTTCCAGTTCCCAAACACCTCCACTTGGTGACCCCAGCTGCTCCCTCCCCAGGCAGGCTTGTCTAAATCCAGCTGTCTCCAGGCTGCCCCAGCCTCTGGGATCTGAGAATACTACCTCCTGCCTCCCTCCTCCCATCTGTAGTGAAAAACCCCATTATTTTCTGATTACATATCTTGCATGACCATTGTGGAAAAAAAACAAAAAAGAAAAAACAAACAACTATGAAAAGAAAAATTTTGAATTACCTGAAATCCCACTATCTAGCAATAACCATAATCAGCATATTAATTGTTTCCTTCCTGTGTTTTTCTGCTATAAATACATATAACCTGGGAATGTTTTTGGAAACATCAACTAGATGCTATTAGTGGCTTCTTGGGGCTATAATTTGTGGATGAGCTTCTGTGATAAAAGCTTTGCTATCAGAACATTAGTCCCATTCTCAGGATGATGGGCATAAATGCCAAGATATGGCAAGTTGACCCTCTTGACCTCTTGACCCTCTAACAAAATATGCATGTGCACACACACATGTGCCCACGTGCACACCACCACCACCACCATCACCACCAAACCCAGTTGTCCCGAAGCCACCTCCAAGGTAAATGTCTTTGGAGGAAGTGCCAGCTGCAAAGTGTCCACTGCAGGTGGATACCGACAGGCTCCGAAGATTTCTTTCCAGAGGGAAGCAGGCTTGTGCAGCAACTCTAGGAGGCCACAAACAAATGTGTTCCTTGAGCAGAGTAACAGCAATAACACACTCTGTACGTATGTGCTACTTTTTTTCGGATGAGCTCAAGGTGTCTGGTATTATCGAACTCCTTGTGTTTTTGTCCCTGTGAGGAAGTGGGGAGGCTGTTTTCATTCCTTCTTTGTACATGGGGCATCTGGGACCCGCAAGGTAACCACATGACCAACATCCCCTGATGCTTTCTAACTCTGAGACATTTATGATTTCTCAACTGCAGCCCTGGGCCCTGCTCCCAGAGATTCTAGTTCAGTAGGTTCCAGTGTGGGGCCAAACAATCTGCATTTTCCCAAAGCCACTCAGGTGCTGATACGGAGCTGGGTCTGGGAACTGTTGTGGTAGGAACCCTGTTATGGTCACACTAACTAGTCTCATTTAAACTCATGTGGTACATGCTAGATACTAGCGTTTGTGAAATTTTTGTGTTCTTAACAATGTCAGTCCTTTAATCTTAAGGTAGCTTAAATGGGGATATTCAGGACTTTTTTGGTCATGATTGGTCCTCTTCCTGCTTCTGGTTGTCTGTAGAGATGGTTTTCTGTGCTTGTTGCCTTGCCTCATTGGGTGCAGGGGAGCCTCATGTTTTAGAACTAGAATGTGGGCTCCTACCTGGAATGACCACAAGGCGAGTTCTAGGCAACATTGGAAAAAGGCCAAAGCTCCTCTCTGGATCCCTCCTGTGTCTCCTTCTGGGCCCTGCTCTCTCCGCTGTCATGAAATTTCCCACCGTGCTCCACCCTGGCTCTGAGAGTACGAATTGGCTCTAAATGGTCAAAGGAAACAAACGATCTGACTTCGCCCTGTCTTTAAAATTCTTTCAACCTAGGCCTGATTTCCTCGGTGGCTGGGTGGTTAGCCAATCTGAATTAATCTGTTGGTGGAGGAAAAGTGGATATCTGAGATCTCTATTGCTGCAAAACAAACTAAGCCAATACTGAGCAGGTCAGGCATTTGGGAAGGTCTCTGGGGCAGGCATTTGGGAAGAGTTTAGTTGGATGGTTCCTTTTGGGTCTTTAATGACATTGCTGTCAATTATCATCTCAAGGCTTGACCGTGGCTAGAGGACCAGCATCCTGGATGGTTCACTCACATGGCTTTGGCTGGAGCCTCAGCTCCTCTCCTTTTCCACAGGACTGCTTGAGTGCCCTCATGACACGGCAGCTGGCTTCCCACAGAGTGGGTGACAGAAAAGAGGGTAATACAGTCAAAGATATTGTAATAGTGATGTAACTGGACAGGTGGTAGCTACGCTTGTGGGAATACAGTGTAATGTATAAACTTGTCAGATCGCTGAGTTGTACGCCTGAAACTGTTACATTGCGTGTCAATTCTACTCAAATATTAATAGTAATAATAATGACAAAACAAACAAAAAAAAGAGGGTAGGGAAGAAGCCACACCTCCTTTTATGTCTACCACATTGTTTTAGCTAGACATGTCACGAAAATCAGTCTGCACTTAAGCAAAGGGGGATTAGGCTCCACCTTTTGAAGGGAGGAGTATCAAAGAATTTACCTAGTGTTTTAAAACTATTGCAGTGGATAATCCTTTAATATACTAACCCTTCCACGTAGCATATTTGCATATTAATAAGGCCTCAAGCTGTTCAATGCTAATAAATGCTAGAGCTCCCTTCTCTGACCTACTGACTTCAGAGAGGGAATAATGGGGACCTTTTAGTCTCTGGTTGATTTTTTAATATCTTCCCCTGTACGTGATATGTACACACACACACACACACACACCCACGGACACACACGCAATCACCCTCGCTAGTTCTGGATCTGGTCCACATCTGGTGAGTCATCTGACCGCTGTTGCAAGCCAAACTTTCTCTCCCACAGGGCCTTCCCCACCCCCATTCCCAGTCAGGCACTGGTCGCTCTGGTTTCTGACTTTTATTTTGAATACTTCATCCCGGTAATCCTATTCTTTGTCCTCAGTTTGGCCTTGAAGAAAAGCAGAGCGAGAACTGGAGTGACATTTGTAAGGAGGAGGAAAATCTTTTCCTTCCGCCTATGTATTCGGGAGTTGTGATATCCCTATATCCTAGCAACAGTCTTGGAGGTGAGGCAATGCTTTGTGAGAATCAAAGCAAGTCTGACTGTAGCAGCGTGAGTATTGAAAAGGCCTTTGAAAGATGAAAAAACTGCCAATTATATGTCTTTGAATTGGATTCCATCCAAGCCCTCCCTGAAGGAATCCCATTTACCTGGTGTCTGAGCGGGGCCAAGAAGGGAGGAAGGAAGCCTGGAACTAGGCACGGAGTGCCCAAGTGCATGAAGCGATTCCTTTTGACAAAGAATGATACCTGTTTCCCAAGTTAGGTGAGTGCAATGTGACGGGTGGATAAACCAAAAATTATGGCTTTGTCACGCTTCACCCAGGACAGCATGAGTTAAAGACTTGTAAATCACCTGCAAATATGCCATTAATCAATGGTAAAGAGGAACAAGAATGCTTCTGTGTGTAGGTCAAATATGCAAAGGAAATTGCCCTAGGAGGAGACTCATCTTCCAAACCCTCCTCCCTGCATCTAGCCTAAGGAAGACCTGCTTTTGTACGCCTTTTGGAAAAAAGACCTCATTATTATAAAAGATATAGGAACAGGGTTGCTGATTATAAAGTGGCATGTTTGTATGTCTTCCTAGGGACATGGATGGAATCTTACTTGGTTTGTTATTTCATTTGGGTGTGTTTAGGAGGGTTGCTAATTAGCAGGAGCAGGTGGCACTGTGTAGATTTGATATAAAGCAGCCTTTTCTGAGTGGTTACTGAGTGCCAGGCATCAAAGCAAGGCTTGTTACTTGCATTATTTTATTTAACCATTATAACAACCCAGAGAGATTGCTTATTATTAGCTCCGTTTTTTTACAGATGAAAAATTGGGGTTTCTGGAGGGTTAGGTAACTTGCCCATGGTCACACAGCTAGTTAGCAGCCAAACCAAACTTAAATTCAGATCCGATGGCTTTCGGCACAGTGAACTCTGCTTTGCCTTATAGATATAAACGTTGCTTGAAGTGGGAGGGTTACCAAAATCTCCCACTTGCCACGTAGCACGATTTTAGACTTTTACGGAAAGCAGCGAAATGACTTTGTGCTCTTTCTTATCAGAATCTTAATCTGTAAAATGGGTTAATGGCTAGATTAATGTGGGGCTCAAATGAGATAGGTTAAAGCATTTCTTAACTGGAAAGTTCAATTTAAATACAAGACATTACGCTCTCACTTCATTTAGAACCTGCTTCAAGAGTGGTCAGGTTAGCTAAAGGGCATGTAGTGGCTTCCAGCTGTGTCCGAAGCCTTCTATTAAGACTGACTGTTTGCAGAGTTTGGGCGATGATAGATTTCCACCTAGTGCTCTTGTGTTACTTCCTGAGAACTGGAGCATAATGAGTATAAGGGCTGGCTGAAACTGTCACAGCAAAACGGTAACATTGTTTGTATGAGTTCTATGCACTCACACTTTTGAAGTTGAGCTCTATGAGTAGTTAATTACCACTTTGTAGACGATAAGCATTTGCCCATTTTCAAATATTAAAATCTAAAAAAGGCAAAGGAAAACATGTTAAAATTATTATTTAGTGCAAAAGGCAGGAATGACCCTGAGCTTCAAGTACAAAAGAAAAACAACCTGAGCTCGTCTTCCATATAAATTCAGGTGGGAAAGAGCAGTATACAATGAAGTAATTGAATAAATAACATGAGATATTTATAAGATGAAATTTCTCTTCCTAGAGAGAAGGTCCTGAATGCAAAATGTAAAATATTTATCTTCTTGCTACTCACCATTGTCTATTTTAAATAAGGTTGTCTAGTTCATTAATAATGAAGAAGACAGCAGAACACCATCATTCTTGAGATGATTGTACAAATTTATAATAATTTATCATTTCTCGGTGCTTACTTTCACATATTAGTTTTCTGCACATCAATATTTGCAAAATGGAGGCTATCAAAGTTGTTCTTACTTCATGGAGCCAGAAATCCTGCAGCTCACAGAAGTGAGCTTCCTATGATGGGATACTTTGAAGAAAGGGTGGATGAAAAAACTTGAATTTAGGTTTATTTTGGTGTCCAACATGCAAGAGTCCCTAGTCCACTGCCTCCTACCATATCATTTTTCAAAGGAGACAACCGAAGTTTTAATGAACAAACTCGGGGGTGGAAGAGCTATGGGTAGAACCCTGGTACTCTGTTTCTTTCTTTTTTAAAATTTATTTATTTATTTATTTATTTATTTATTTATTTATTTATTTATTTAACAGAGAGATCAAACACAAGTAGGGGGAGCTGCAGGCAGACGGAGAAGTAGACTCCCTGCTGAGCGGGGAGCCCCATGTGGGACTCCATCCCAGTCCCTGGGATCACGACCTGAGCCGGAGGCAGACGCTTCACCGACTGAGCCACGCAGGCGTCCCTGGTACTGTTTCTTGAAGTGCACTTTTGTTCAACTTTAGCGTGCCTCACCCTGAGCTACCCCAAGCTCTGCGTGATGATGCATGGAGGCCACTCTCCGGGCCACTGCTTCGCTTTCTGGCTGGAGCTGGGGTATGTGAGGGACGGTGGGTGTGCGGAAGTCAGGACACAATGGGAGTCAGCCTTGTAAAAGATTTCAAAACTCCTTAAGCATTTTTTCCAGCCCACAACATTTGCATTGGCTTCCCTCCCTGCCCACCTAATCATCTTATTCCCCATCAGACAGCACGTTACAAATGCCAGCAGCCATAGCCTCAATTTTCCCAAAGCCACCAGTTCCTGCAGAGCCAAGGGAAAGCAGAAAGGAGGGCTGAGCACTCTCAGCTTAGTTTCTTCTTGGAACTGGCCCAAGTTTCTTCTCTTTGCTCCAGATTGCTTGTAGTCTCTCTAGTCACCTGAGTTTATTTTCGAGGCTGTGCGGATGGTGGAACGCAGATACGCAGAGCTGTGTGCCCACGTGTAACTGCAGGGGCCAAGATGGTGATGTAAGATTGCTGGATGCTCCCAGAACCAGACAGATGGTTGTAAACAAAGTGCAAAGTGAGGCTGAGAGTGGCTCCCAGCAGGGAAAAGAAGGGCACAGGTAAAGCGCAGGACCAGCCGTCTCTAATCTCATCTTGAATGCCCCTATTTTAATTCAATGCCATATTGTTTGCCCCTAGATAGAACTGGCTGCTTTGGGCTCAGAGCAGCAAACATGTTCCAGACATTGTGCTAGGTGCTGGAAAAAACAGCCAAGGATAAGACCGGTTCCCTTGTCCTCCAAAGGCCATCACCTTCATCAGCATCACCTGGAGAGACCTGATAAAAGTCCAGACACCTGAGCTTCAGTGTGAACTTCTGAACTTGGGGAATCAGAGTCTCTGGGGGTTAAACCCAGGGAACTGCTGTTAAAACAAACCTCCCAGGTTAATTTCTATAAAGTTTGAGAGAAGGTATATGAGAGAGTCTTGTGATTCCTGGTTAGAGACGGAGGGACAGTTGTGTGTCCCAACTGGGAACAAACCCTGTTGAGTTCTTAAGGGACAAAATCTTTGACTTTGGAGTTACCTGGGCTTGTGGGTGATTGGCTGGGCTTCTGCAGATGTGAGGGATGAATAACTAGAACCCCCTAGGGAATTTTCATTAACTTAAGTACTAAAATCAAGTTAAAGCCAGGTCAAGAAATACTTACTGACACCTACCATGGTCATGGTGATTTGGGGGATGAAGATGTCTAAGGCAAGCTCTTGCCTTCCATTTAGCAGCAGACATAAGACTTACTGATGTAAGCCAAAGGATTAAAAATAAGTAAAACTTTAGGGAGGATGGAGTATGGGGAACATCGTCTTGTATGGGGGGAGGGGCATTTAAATGTGCACTTGAGAATCCTGGGGAGTGACGTCAGCTTCATCAAAGGTCGCTCCTTTTTGTCCCCCTATTTAACAACTAATTAGGGATCCGTCCATGAACAGAAGGGTTTCTGTGAGAGTTGTGGGATACAGCACCACGTATGCGGGGACCTTGGAGGATTGCAGCCTGCCTGTGCATCTGGCCATGGGCAGACAGACCTTGGTTTGGGCTGTGGAACCAGCAGGAGCCTGTGAACCGGCCCGAGCCTCTTCTCTGCTGCAGCTGGGGAAAACCTGCAGTACGCCCATGGGTGGAGAGAGACTTTGTAGAAATCCAGCCTTCCGAAGGGAGATTCCTGCGCCCCCCTGGAGAATCCTGGGAGACAAGGTAAGGGGGTTGAGGTGCATGAAGATATTCACTGATGCGGACATGGCTTTTTCTTTCTTTTTTTTTTTTTGAAGGTTCATGCAGTAAAATGAATGCTCCTTTCTGCTAGTTAAAAATTAACACTTATTAAGCACTTTCCGTAGGCTTATAAGTATTAACATTTAACCTTTTATCCTCACAGCAACACAATGAGTTAGATATTATTGCTTTTCCCACTTTCCAGATGAGAAAATCGAGGCCCAGGGAAGTCAGTTGCCCAATGTTACACAGCAAAGCAGCAGCAGATCCAGGATTTGAACTCAGCAGTTTGTCTTTGGGGCTTCGGCGCTAGGTACACAGTCTGTCCCTCCGTTCAGGGCGCTGGTTGGAAAGACGTGCACTGTTCACACGGCTGTGCTCTCTCTTCCTGCTGGGCTTCTGCAGAAAAAGTTCATGGTGGTATCTCCCAGAGGAGAAGGGAGAGCTGTGACCCTTGGGAAAGTCTACCGTACGAAGGAGAGGATGAAAGAAGCTATGGGAGCTAGAATAAGTTGAGACTTTCAGAGAGTCAGCAAAGCTAGCACAACACTTCAGGGCGTTTCTTCCCTGTCCAGAGGTGGAGGGCAACCTGTGACCTTTCTCAACGCTCAGGTGTGCATTTGCACAGGAGCCAGTTAGCTCTCCCTTGGCTGCTAGTTTTTCTGCTGGTGTCAGGATGGAGGGCTGGCAAACTGGGTTATGTAGGTGGGAAAGGTAAACACTTTGAGGAATCCAGGGGTTCTGGTAAGAACATACTTGTGATGCCTGATCTTGATGTTGGATGTGGAGAAAAGTGAAGCTGATAGACTAGAGTTTGGGGAGGCCTGCATGGCTGGTGTCAGATGGAGGACAAACAGCGGCAGAGTGGTGAGTTTGGAAGCTGGGAGGTGCTGGCTGCAGCAAGACTTGGGAATGACTGCAGGGGCCCAAGGGAGTGGTTGGAGCTTATCAGTGAGGAGCTCCAATGACTGAAGGAATCATTGTGTGGACCCTGCGGTCACTGAGTATGTTGGCGCTGCCAGAGGAACCCAGTATGAGGACTTCTGGAAGTGTCCTCGAGTGGGTGGAAGGAGTGTGATCTGAATGAGATGTTCTAAATTATACCAGATCTTGCACAAAGCAAGCTGTGACCTGTGGGCAATTATTAAATGATAGTAGTAAGAGGCAGGGGATGGCACTGATGAGGGAAGTGTTTATCAAAGAGGTGGCACTTGAGCTGAGCCTGAAAGCAGGAGAGATTCTTGATGGGCTGGCCTAAGAGGAGGGTTATAGAGTGATGAGAGCAGAAGAGTTAATGAGGCAAAGCATGAGACAAACCACGGAGGGTTGCCTAGAATGTACTTCACTGTATAATAGTGATTGTAATTATCAATTGTGCGAATGTATGTATTACTTATTAATATAAATTGCTTTGGGGGCTTGCTTTAATGGTATAGCTTCTTGGCTCCAGCAACCTTTAAAGGACAGTGCATTATGTCAAACGAATACTGGAGGTGCAAAAAGAGGCCAGTTTTTTAGAAAATTTATCTCTGAATTTCTGAGATAGGCAAATGTTATTACTACGGAGCAATAGGGAGGTGTTTGCAGATCTTTGTCTCTCTCTTTACCTTATTGCCAAGATAGTTATCTATTATTTTTTTTCCAGAGAGAGATTTTTTTTTTTTTTAATTTAGTGATCCAGAAAATTAACTTTTCTGCCCTGGTCAATAACTTTGGATGAACCTATCCCAGAATGTACTGGGAGCATTCTGGCATATCAGGGGTTTGGGCATATGAAGGAGCCTGTATGGATTCGAGACATCTTCTCAGATTATATCGTGAAATCTTTATGAATCTTCAGGCATTTCTAATGAATTCTTAGTAGATAACTATTTGCTAATATTTTGGGGGTTTGGTGAAAATTGAGCTCTTTTTAAACGGAGACAGAGAGAGTGCGCTCGTGAGAGCGTGCACGCCGAAACCCAACACTCCCACCCTTTTTCCTTGAGTTGGCAAGGGCCCTGCTCAAAGCTACTGTTCCTTGAGATGCTGATGGGTGAAATAATTACACCCGATATTATACCAGGTACCGCATCCAGAAAAACTGGGCCCTAGTGTTCTGTGATGAGTGGGTTAGAAAGTTGGCTTAGAGAACTTGCTTTAAAAGAGTCTTTTAAAATGGAATGAAAAGGCTTTAATGTTTTGGAGAGAAAAGAAAAGGTGACTTTTGTATGCTTCTTAATGCATATGTGCAGCTTTGAATGGATTTATTATAGAACTCAAGAACAGAAGATTAGGAAATTAAGGATCATGCTTAAAATAGATTCCACAATTTTTTTTTCTCACTTTAAGCAAAGCAATCTGCTAGGCAGGTGAGATTTCTGAAATGATAACAATAAACTATCCAGAAGCCTGGGTGGCTATTCCTCTACCAGTAATATTTCCAAATGGACTTTTGATGCATATTTTAAATTTTATCCTAGCTACATAGAGATAAGCAGAACTAAGTAAAACAAGCTTCTGATGCCCTTCAGGCTGGCCAAAGTACACTAAGTATAAAGAGCCTCTATGCATTTAAAAATGTTCTCAATCTCCTACAAAATCAAATCAGTGCTCAATTCTCCGCTTTCTTTATCAGATTACAGATTTGTCTTTTGTTTTTGAGATCAGTGACAGCTAGGAAGGAAAAAAAAATCATCCTGGGTCTTTTATAAGCTGTATAATTGTGTTTCTTCTCTCATCAGATAACTTTCTTCTTCCATTTGCTATTACTGCCATTAAACCATAAACAGAGACGGGGGTTAAGCTTTGCTAGGGTTCCAGTGAGACCAGAATGCATAGCTGAAAGAGTAATCACAACTATATGTGTATTGTGCCTGAAACTGACCCTTAATATAGGCAGATATTCTTTTTCTCAAGAGGAGGGAGTGTGTTACCTTTACCTGGGAATAGGGCCTCGAGGGCGGGGGACACAGGTGGATGCATTTTGAATGGGAGAGGCCTGTGGGAAGGATGGGAAGTTGGAGCCCTGCAGGCAGAGTCCCACACAGAGGGCACCTGGGGGAAGATGCTGCTAAGAGACAGTATCAAAAGATATTTTTTGCATCTTTTGTAAGATTCCCGGCAGAAGAGATGGAGATTTTTAAAACACTGGGCAACTAGAAAGTCTTGCCTGTGAAGTTTTGCAATGCAGTCTGAAGCCTGCATGCAGAACTGCCACCCCTCAACCTAGACCCCTAAATGTATGCAGCCACACCTGTGTGCCGCCCCTATGATTACTCCCGGCAGAACTGAAGACACCTGTTGTCAGGCCGGGTGGGCTACCACCTGTGAGGACATTCATTCTTTCCAGATCAGCAAGAGTTGATTCTATACATAGGAGGAATTTCTAAAAAGCTTTCACTTCCTTAAAAATCCTCCAAAAGACTTCAGCAGGATGCAAACCCAGAGGGTGATCCAGAGGGACCATAATAATCCTAGAACTTTCCAAGAGGAAGGAAACTCTGGCAACAGTCACAGGCAATGTGTCCCAAGACACCTCCCTCTGCATCCTTCACGACCCCCTTCCGCCGCTCCTCCCTTGCCTTTTTTCAGAGGCCCTTATACAGTTAGCAAGGGACTCAGATATAAAGGGTTGGCCGTTATTGCTGCTGTTTTTGCCCTTTCGAATCTTTAACTGGGACTGTCAGGGTCACACAAAGGAGATGTTGTTGGATAGCATGTTCCAGGACAGACATGTCAGTCAAAGATACTGTAGCTTTTGGCAAATGAATAATATTTTTATGAGTTTTACTGATACAAGGTAGGGTTTTCTTTGAGTACAGAAATCAGAAGCTCGTCAAAAAAATAGCTCTGTTTCCTTTTGGTAGTGGAAATCGGAGGAGCAACTGAGAAGGTAGTTGAGAAAGAAACGGGGAGAGAGAGAGAGAGAGAGAGAGAGAGAGAGAGAGAGAGATATTGAGAGAGGCAGGCCCTGGGTACCAGGCTGTATTTCAGGGCCTATCATCATTTTCATTACTGAGACCTCAGGTGACTGTAACTTAAAGCTACCATAAACATTTACCCTCTGAATTGAAAGTTATCACCTTGAAACTTATTTTGATGATATTTCGCTTTTTTTTTTTTTTTTGAAGAGGGAGAAGGCCCCTCCTGGGCCATGTTAAAATTAGAAAAGAAACATAGAATCCCTACTTCATTTGGCTATTTTTGAGAGACCTCTGAAATAAGATAATGTAATGTGGGCTTGGCATTAAAATTTTTTCTATTTCCACAGTTCCCTTTTATTTTTAAATGCTGTCTACTTACATCTTCTTCTTTGCCTTCCAGAATGTGTGTGCTTGTGTGTATAAAATATATTATTCTTTATATCAATCCTCTCTCCACCTCCTCTCAGACCAAACACTTGTTCTTATCTGCGAGGCAGTGTGCTTTGGGCTCAGAAAAACAAAGAATGATAAAATAGTCTCTGTCCTTAATAGCAAATTTCTTTTCTTTTGGAGAAACATTTGGTTTGTTTTTTTTTCTTTCTTTCTTTTTTAAATTGAGGCAAAACTGATACATAACATTATGTAAGTTTCCGCTGTGCTTGTCATTGGACATTTGTATGAGCTACAAAGTGATCACCGAAAGTCTAGTTACCATTCGCCACCACACGCTTGACCCCCTTCCTCTCTGGTAACCACCAATCTGTTCTCTGTATCTATGAGTTTATTTTTTTTTATTTTTATTTTTTTTTAAAGATTTTATTTATTTATTCGACAGAGATAGAGACAGCCAGTGAGAGAGGGAACACAAGCAGGGGGAGTAGGAGAGGAAGAAGCAGGCTCATAGCAGAGGAGCCTGATGTGGGGCTCGATCCTATAACTCCAGGATCACGCCCTGAGCCGAAGGCAGACGCTTAACCGCTGTGCCACCCAGGCGCCCCATGAGTTTATTTTTGTATTGTTTTCTTTGTTCATTTCTTATATATATTTTTAGATCTACGTATGAGTAAAATCAAATGATATATGTCTTCTTCTGGCTTAGTTCACTTAGCATAATATCCTCACGTTCCATTCATATTGTCACAAATAGCAAGATTTCATTTTTCTGTATGGCTCAATAGTTTTCATCGTACACATAAAGCACTTCCTCTTTATCTACTCAACTCTTGATGGACTCTTAGGTTTTTTTTTGTATCTTGGTTATTGTAAACAATGCTGCAATAAACATACGGGTGCAAATACCTTTTTGAATTAGTGTTTTTGTATTCTTCAGATAAATACCCAGGAGTGGAATAGTTGGATCATATGGTAGATCTATTCTTAATATTTCGGGGAACTCCATATTGTATTCCATAGTTGTTGCACCAATGTACATTCCCACCAACAGTGTATGAATTTACATTCCCTCCAACAGTATGTCCCCTTTGCTACATATCCTCTTCAACACTTGTTATTTCTTGCTTTTTGATAACAGCCATTCTAACAGGGCTGAGGTGATATCTCATTTTAGTTTTGACTTGCATTTCCCTGATAATTAGTGATGTTGAACATCTGTTTTTGTTGTTGTTGTGTTACGTTAGTCACCAGACAGTACATCCTTGGTTTTTGATGTAGTGTTCCATGATTCATTGTGTATAACACCCAGTGCTCCATGCAATATGTGCCCCCCTAATACCCATCGCCAGGCTAATCCATCCCCCCGCCCCTCTCCCTTCTGAAGCCCTCAGTTCGTTTCTCAGAGTCCATAGTCTCTCATGGTTCTTCTCCCCCTCTGACTTCCCCCCCCCTTCATTTTCCCCTTCCTTCTCCTAATGTCCTCCATGCTATTCCTTATGTTCCACATGTAAGTGAAACCATATGATAATTGTCTTTCTCTGCCTGAATTATTTCACTTAGCATAATACCCTCCAGTTCCATCCATGTCTATCCTGCCCAGAATATCTTTTCATGTACCTGTTGGCCATATGTATAGGACCTTGTAAAAATGTTTATTCAGATCCTCTGCCCATTTAGAACTTACAATTTTCTGTCCATATATAACATGTATAGTTGTTCATTTTCTTAAGTTGTATGAGTTTTTTAAAAAAATATATATTTTGGATATTATCCCTTATTGGATATGTAGTTGGGAAATACCTTCTTTCATTCAGTAAGTTACCTTTTCATTTTGATGATGGTTTCCTTTGCTGTGTGAAGCTTTTTAGTTTGATTTAGTCCCATTTGTTTATTTTTACTTTTTCCTTGTCTTTGCAGATATATTCACAAACACATTGCTAAGACTGATGTCAAGGAGCTTACTACCTAAATTTTCTTCTAGGAATTTCATAGTTTCAGGTTTTACATTCAAATCTTTTATCGAATGTAGTTTTATCGAATCTATTTATTTGAGTTAATGTTTGTGTATGGTGTAAGAGAGTAGTCTAATTTTATTCTTTTGCATGAAGCTCTTCCCAGCTTTTCCCAGCAGCATTCCCAAGAGTCTGTCCTTTCTCTATTGTATGTTCCTGGCTCATTTGTTGCAAATTAATTGCTTGTACTTGTTTCTGGGCCCTCATTTCTGTTCCGTTGATCTGTGTAATCTGTTTTTATGCCAGTGCCATAATGTTCTGATTACTATAGCTTTGTATTATAGTTTGAAACCAGGGCGTGTAAATACCTCCAGCTTTGTTTTTTTTCCTCAAGATTGCTTTGGCTATTCACAATCTTTTGTGGTTTCATATAAATTTTAGAGTTATTCTAGTTCTGTGCAAAATGCCATTGGAAATTCGATAGGGATTGCATTGAATCTGCAGAGTGAGTGCTTTGGGTAGTATAGACATTTTAACAATATTAATTCTTCTAGTCCTTGAGCATGGAATATCTTTCCATTTATTTGTGTCATGTTCAATTTTTTTTTGTTAGTGTCTCATAGTTTTCAGTTCATAGGTCTTTCATCTTTTTGGTTAAATTTATTCCTAGGTATTTTATTCTTTTTAACGCAGTTAGAAATGGGATTGCTTTCTTAATTTCTTTGATAGTTTGTTGTTAGTATACAGAAATGCCACCGATTTCTGTATATTGATTCTGTATACTGTAACTTCACTGAATTTATTATCTCTAACAGGTTTTTTTTTTTTTGGTAGAGATGTTAAGGTTTTATACATATACTATCATGCCATCTGCAAATAGTGACAGTTTTACTTCTTCCTTTTCAATTTGGAATAATTTTATTTATTTTTGCTTATTGCTGTGGCTGGGACTTTTACTAATATGTTGAATAACAGAGGCAAGAGTTGACATCCTTGCTTTGTTCTTGGTCTTAGAGGAAACACTTTCAGCTTTACACCATTAAGTATGATATCAGCTGTGGTTTTGCTCTATATGGCCTTTATTATGTTGAGGAACATTCTGTTTACACCGACTTTGTTGAGATTTTTTACGATAAATAGATGTTGAATTTCGTCAAATGCTTTTTCTGAATCTATTGAGTTGATCATATGGTTTTTATTTTTCCTTTTGTTAATGTGTTGTGTCATGTTGATTGATTTGTGGATGGTGAACCATCCTTATATACCTGAAATAAATCCCACTTTCCCACTTGCTTATGCTGTATGATCCTTTTAATGTATTGTTGAATTCACTTAGCTAATGTTTTATTGAAGATTTTTGCATCTATATTCATTAAGGATATTGTCCTGTAATTTTCTTTTCTTGTGGTAACCTTGTCTGATTTTTGGTATCAGGATAAACCCAGCCTTGTAAAAGGAGTATAGGAGCATTCTCTCCTCTTCAATTTTTTGCAAGTTTGAAAATAGGTATTAAATCTGAATGTTTGGTAGAATTCACCAGTGAAATGGTCTGGTCCTGGGCTTTTGTTTTTGGGAGATCTTTGATTACTGATTCAATATACTTACTAGAGATTGGTTTATTCAGATTTTCTACTTCTTCATGATTCAGTCTTGGAGGATTGTGTATTTCTAGGAATTTATCCATTTCTTCTAGGTTTTCTAATTTGTTGGTGTATGCTTATACATAGTAGTGTCTTATGATGCTTTCTATTTCTGTGGTATCAGTTGTAACCTTTCCTCTTTCATTTCAGATTTTATTTATTTGAGTCTTCTCTCTTCTTTTCTTGGTTAATCTAGCTAAAGATTTGTCCATTTGGTTTATCTTTTTAAAGAACCAGTTCTGAGTTTCATTGATCTTTTCTATTGTCTTTTCAGTCTCTATTTTATTTATTTCTGTTCTGATTTTTTTTATTTCCTTCCATCTACTAACTTCAAGTTTCATTTGTTATTCTCTTTCTAGTTCCTTTAGGTGTAAAGTTTGATTGTTTGAGATTTTTCTTGTTTCTTGAGGTAGGCCTGTATTACTATGAACTCCCCAATTAGAACTGCTTTTGCTGCATTTCATAGATTTGGTATGCCATTTTTCTGTTTTCATTTGTCTCTAGGTATTTTTTTTTTAATTATCCTTTGATTTCTTCAGTGACTTATTGATTATTCAGTAGCATGTTGTTTAATCTTCACGTTTTTGTGGTTTTTCCAATTTTCTTCTATAATTGATTTCTAGTTTTATACCATTGCAGTCAGAAAAGATGCTTGATATAATTTCAGTCTTCTTGAGATTTGTTTTTTGGCATGATGTGATCTATCCTGGAGAATATCCTATGTGCACTTGAGAAGAATGTGTATTCTGTTGCTTTTAGATGGAATGTTCTCTGTGTATCTATTAAATCCATCTAGTCTATAGTGTCATTCAAGGCCAATATATTCTTATTGTTTCTCGATCTATCCTTTGATGTAAATGTGCTGTTAACTTCCCCTACTATTATTGCATTACTGTCAATTTTTAGTTCTGTTAATATTTGCTTTATATATTTTGGTTCTCCTGTGTTGGGTGCATAGATATTTATAAATTTTATATCTTCTTTCTGGATTGACGCCTTTATCATTAGGTAATGCCCTTCTTTGTCTTTTATTACAGTCTTTGTTTTAAAGTCTACTTTGTTGGATATGAGTATATCTATACCACCTTTCTTTTTGTTTCCATTTGCATGGAATATTTTTCTCCATCCCTTCATTTTTGGTCTGTGTGTGTTGTTACTTCTGAAGTGAGTCTTGAAGGCAGTATATAGATGTCTTGTTTTTGTTGTTGTTGTTGTTTTGTTTTTGTTTGTTTTGTTTTTTAATCCATTCAGCCACTCTGTGTCTTTTGATTGGAGAATTTAGTCCATTTACATTTAAAGTAATTATTGATAGGTATGTACTAATTGCCATTTTGTTATTTGTTTTCTGGTTGTTTTTGTAGTTCCTCTCTATTCCTTTCTTTTCTTTCTTCCCTTGTACTTAACGGCTTTCTTTGGTGTTATGTTTAGAATTTCTCATTTTCTTTTGTGTATTTACTATAAGTTTTTGCTTTGTGGTAACTGTGAGGTTCATGTATAACATTTTAAGTATATAACAGTCAGTTTTAAGTTGACAGGAACTTACATTTAAATACCCTCCAAAATTTGACATTTTTATTCCCCACTAGCTCACATTTTATATTTTGATATCAGATTCTACATCTTATTTTCTGCATTCCTTACCTAATTATTGTAGTTTTAGTTCATTTTACTGATATTATTTTTTAACCTTTATACTTGCTTTATAAGTGATTGATCCACTATCTTTTTTATATATTTACCTTTTCCCGTGAGATTTTTACTTTCATATGTTTTCTTGTTATTACTTACTTAATTTCTTTTTAGCCTGAAAAAGTCAGTTTACGATTTCTTGTAAGGCTGGATTAATGGTGCTGAACTCCTTTAGTTTTTGCAAAATTGGGAAACTATCTCTTTTTCCCTTCTGAATGATAACCTTGCCATGTAGAGAATTCTTGGTTGGAATTTTTTTCCTTTCAGTATGTTAACCTTAAAAATAAAAATGCCAGTTGTTTTTCCAACAAAAATGGGTCTAATAGGGAATAGCAGAGAATTACAATCTGGGACAAGGAAGCTACTGTAAAAGGATCAGCAAGTCTGGAGAACAAAAAAGAGGTATTTTTTTAGAGAGCAAAAAAGGAAGTTAGGAGGGCTGTTACAAACTAAAGGTCCATTGGAGTAAACTGGGAGTTTGAAGTATAATGGCTTCTTAAGTTTTTATTTTAATTTCAGCTAGTTTACAAACGGTGTTATATTAGTTTCAGGCATACAATATAGTGATTCAACAATTTCATACATTACCCAGTGTTTATCACCACAAATGCACTTCTTAATCCCCATCACCTGTTTAACCCAACCCCCCACCTCCCTCCCTTCAGGTCACCATCCGTTTGTTCTCTATAATTAAGAGTTTGTTTCTTGGTTTGTCTCTTGGCTAAGCTGTGACAGTCTCTCATTGGCTGAGCTGTTTCTTCCTCCTACTGGGATAGTAAAGCAGTAACTAAAGTAGAAAGGTATGTCTCTAACTGTTGTGTTTGCAATTGATAAGGAGATATCCCGTGGGGCTCAAAAGTACTATTCCTCCCTACCTGGGCCAGGTGTTCGAGGGGTGTGGCCTATGTGAGCTGTGTGTGCCTGCCTGCTGCGGTGGGGTGGCAACTGTGGGATGAGGGTGGGTGAAGTTTCATTTGATCTGGCCACAGTGCACAGCTGTGGCACCGGGTGGGCAAGGCCCTGAGCAAGGTGGTTCCTCCCATAACAACAAGCCAGAGGAAGAGTTTTGAAACGGTGCCCACCAACGCTGGCACCAGCAAGTAAGAATAAGATTACAAAAATGGCCCCCGTTAGTGTCTCTGTTCCTAGAAGGCATCTCAATAAGATTCTGTCTCTCCGGCAGACACTTCAAGATTAGTGTGGGTCCTTCACAGATAGTGTAGGCATTTTTCAGTCCACTGTTTTTGTGCTGGGTCCTGGGGTTGTGTGAGTCTGTGTGTGAACCCCTTAAGAGGGGGTTCTTGTTCCCTACAGTTCTGTGGTTTTCCTGGACATACTCTTCACTGGGTTTCAATGGCAGGTGTTTTGGGGTCTTGACTCCTATGTAGTATGTAGGTATTGGGGTGCTCGATGTGGAGTGCAGACCCCTCACTTCTCAGGAAAAAAAATGCCATATTTTTGAGATCCCTCCCAGTTGTGGATCACAGAACTTGGTGTGTGTGTGTGTGTGTGTGTGTGTGTGTGTGTTGTTTGTTTTGGTGAGACTGTGTCTGCCTCTCCTACCTGTTATGATGCTGAGCTTTTATCCTTTCTTGTGGAGGCTGTGTTCATAGATTTTCAGGTCTTTTTCAGAGGAAATTGTTCCATATGTAGTTGTGAATTTGTTGTGTCTGTGGGAGGAGGTGAGTTCAGGATCTTCCTACGCCACCATCTTGAACAACCCCTCTGACTGTTTTATTTTTCTATGTTAAATTTTAACCTCCTTGAAAGTAAAAACTGGCATTATAGTCATAAATGTACTTAACAAAAACAAAACACAAGACAGTCTCATAAAAAGCTAATGTCTTAAAAAATGGTGACTTTCTTTGATACCGTTTTTTTGCCTTCAACATTCCTTCCTTTAAGCCTGACTGAGTGAGCTCCAGAAGACGTCCTACACTAAGGTGTGATAGGCAATATAATGGTCCCTCAAAGATGTCTACATTCTAATTCCTGGAACTTGTAAATATACTACCTTATTTGGCAAAGGGAAATTAACGTTGTTAATCAGCTGACCTTATAATAGGGAGGTTATCCTGTTTTACTGGGTAGATTCACTGTAATCACAAGGATCCTTTAGAGCAAAAGAAGGAGGCAGAAAAGGTCAGAGAGATGTGACATGAGGACATAACCCTCCATTGCTGGCTTTGAAGGAATATGAGTGGCCTCCAGAAGCTAGAAAGGCAAGGAAATGGATTCTCCCTTACGGCCTCCAGAGAGGAATGTGGCCCTTTCAACATGTTGATGTTAGTGCAGGGAGACCCATTTTAGACTTCAGACTTCCAAAATAGTAAGATCATAATTTTTTGTTGTTTTCAGTACATAACTTTGTGGTAATACATTGCAGCAATAGAAAACTAATACACAAGGTGAACACAAAATGGGTCACTCTAATAGGTTACTAGTTAATTCCCTTCCTGGTTGATTGGATCCCTCAAATTGCCTGAATTTCCTGAGGGCATTTTCATTAGCCCTTATTCTTATCCTCCCCATTTTAAACATTATGCCATGGACTTTTAATTTCTCTGTATCTTCTATTTTCTTCCCTAAAATTACCTGAGTTTCATTGTCTACAGATTAGAACATCCCTGACAGTAACTATGAAAGGTGATGTTTCAGAAATAGGAAAATTTAGTTTTGTTCTATATGGTCTATATCAGTCAGGATCCAATATGAAGGTATGAACCATGTAAAGTTGCATATAAGGAATTATTTGCTATAGCGAGAGGGTTGGAGTTGTGAGGAATTAGAAAAACTAAAGAATGCTAGAGAATATAGAAAAAACACATATAAAGAGCAGGCACTACCCCCAGAGCACCCAAGGAAAAGTCCCCCCAGGGCTGAGATCCAGATCTTGCTGGAGGGCATGGCTGTGGCTCATTGGATAACATTTGTTGTGGTGCCTTGCTGGTGGAGCTTGCTGAAAATCTGTCCTCTGGAACTTTCCAGAAGTCTACCCTGGGTTCCCTGAGATCTTTCAGGGCATCTGTGAGGTCAAAACTATTTTCTTGATAATTTTGAACTATTATTTGCCTATTTACGGTATTGGCATTCATGGTACAAAAACAATGATAGTAAAACTGCTGGCACTTTAGCAAAAAATACAAAAAAAATGTACTAATGGTCATTACAGTCTTTAATACCATCCATGGGACATACAAATAAATAACTTCTTTTAAAAGTCTCCTTGATGAAACAGTAGGAATGATTAATTTTACGAAATTTCAAACCTTGAATACACATCTTTTTAATATTTTGTGTGCTGGAATGGGAAGAATGCATAAAGTGAGTCTTCTGTATATCCAATTATAATGATTGCTCTGAGGAAAAGCAAGTGTGCAGGTGTTTTATTTGCAAGCTGAACTGGCTACTTTTTATCATGGGATGGTATTTTAAGTGGGAAGAATGACTAATAACCTATTATGGTTATGCAGACTTGGGTATTTGGTTCACATTTTCTTAAAAGTGAACAAAATGAGCCTATCCATCCAAAGAAACCTGAGCATGTGTTGCAATGATAAAAATTCAGGCTTTCAAGTGGAAATCAGAATTTTGGAAAACTTATATCTCCCATCATGAACTTGACAGCTTCCTAATCCTTAAAGACTTCTCTGGCAAGATTAACAGCAATATCACTAATACGACTTTTTGACATTATATAAGGAAATGTGTCAACATTTAGAAGATCTGATAACCCAGTGAATTAATGTTTTCTAGATGACCAATGCATGCCGTCATAAAACCACTCATGGATCAAAGATCCATTTAAAGTGTAAGATAGATCAGTGGATTTCAATGCAACAGAAGACAAAATGGTCATTGATATGGTTTCAGGTTCCATATTACTGCTAACCTTTAAACGCTATCATGAATTGAGTTTTGGGTAGTATCAAAGAATTTCTAGTTATCTGAAAAAGCTATTGAAATTCTCTTCCCTTTTCCAACTATTATGTAAGGCTGGATTTTCTTTATACATCACAACAGATTGAGTACAGAAGCAGGTATGAGAATCCAGCTGTCTTCTATTAAGTCAGAGACATTCAAGTTATTTTCCAAGATGCAAAATAATGTCACTCTGCTCACTCAATTTTTTGTTTTGGAAAATATGGTTATTTTTAATAAAATATTTTATTTATATTAATATATAATTGGCTTATTTTTATATTTGTTACTAAATATTTAAATAATTTGCCATAAAAATTTCCAACATAGTAAATATTAGGAGATAGAACTCACATGCACAAAAGCTCTTTGGAGTACTCAATAATTTTAAAGATTATAAAGAGGTTCTAAGGACGAAAGGTTGAGAATTACTGGCATAGGAAATGGTGTAAGTTGTAGGTTTTAGTTTAAGGTAAGAAGTACTATCTGAAAATTAGAGCTGTCACAATCCCACTAGTAAGCAAGCAAGAAAGAAAGAAAGGAAGAAAAAGTTAAAATACCAGATAGAAATGACTTCTTATCCCTCACATCAGCAAAAATTAAAAACTCGAATGGTATCAAGTTTGGTGGAAATGTGTGAAAGTAAGAATTCTCATTTATTGCTAGTGGAAGTTTGAGTGGTACAGTCACTGGGGACTGCAAATTGACACTCTTTTATTTAATTGAAAATGCATTTTATAATTGAGCAAATTTACTTTTTATTACATATTCTTGAGAATCTGTCACTGTTGTATTCAAGGATAGAATGGGCACAGATGCCCATTGTGAGCCTTTTTTTTTTTTATTTGTAACGGCAAACAAACTAATACAAAGCAGCACCATTATAAAACAGGACCCCATATAACTGTTACAGTGAATGCACTAACTCTCCAAATGTATACAGAGACCTTTAAAACATGCTACTGAGCGAAGACAGCAAATTACAGAGTAATATATATGGTACAACATCATTTATGTGCATTTTAAAAGCCACACTCACAAAACGATGTGAAATTGCATTCTTTGGGTCAAAAACAGTTGAAGATTAGCAAATGCATATTATTCAAACTAATTGTATAGAAGTTTAAAAACTTCTATATATTTATGAATTTATCACACTAAATTCTTTGGGGAAGGAAGTATAGGCTGACCAATGGGGAAGGATTTCAACTTTATCTGTAATATTTAATTTCTTTTATAACAATGAAAAAAAGATAAAATATCAAAATGTAGAATCTAAGTGTAGGAATTTGAGTGTTTTATTTTACTCTACCTCAGTGAATGATTTTCTTTAACTGGAAATGTCTCAAAGAGGATGAAATGAGTCAAGAGGCAGCCTGTTTCCCTTTCCTGCAGTGTTCAGGATATTGTAGGGGACATCCAAACACCCAGTGCAGGGGCTTCTGGGAAACCCACTGCCTCTACTCAAAAGGAATACATGTGGTTAGAGCAGCTTCTAGTTCCATGGCAGCTTTTTGTTGTAGGAAAGAGACATGAGAACTGTGAATTTCTTCAGAGCTCCTATAAATCCCAATACCTAATTAGATTCATAAAAGCCTGACTTCGGGTGCTTAGTGAAGGAAGATTTTTATCTAGCAGAATATTCACTTTAGGAGACCTGAAAATACTGACTTCATCCAGCCCTTCTAAGAGGGTCCATTTGGATATTTTTCACCAGCATTGTGAAAGTTAGAATGGCCAATTAGACACGGACAAAATGGGCCTAAGATGTATAAATTGTAGTTAATAGGCAGCATGTAACCTAATGTGTACCAAACATCTTCTTTGGACTGTACTTTCCTTTCTCTTTGTTTCTGAATTGCTTTCAAAATAGAATTTTTAATGGGAGTCTCACAAGACTGAAAACAAATGATACTATAAATTAGTATTTAATTCTTTTAAGCAGATATTACTTACAGGGCTCTGGATGGAGAGGGAAAGGGAAGATCTGAGCAGGATCTTAGAAAAATCCCAGTCTAACTGGATAGCCAGAGCCCATACAAATGAAGTTCCTACCGCACAAGCTATAGGAAATGATAACATTGGGTCTTGGCAGCCATGGCTAGAGAGAGCACTGGAGCTATTGTGGAAGGATTGTGATAGGAGCTGGCCAGCCATTTGTTTGGGAACAGCTTCCCAGGGGAGATGCGACCCCCAGAGGATTGAAAAGGGAGATGATCCAATTTACCTGTGTGAGGAACCATTTACTTTGGGACTTGTGATTTTCTGCTGAGTTTGGAGGTTAATTCTGGAAGGATAGATTAAGCCAGCAACACAGTTGTGATTCATGGCAGAGGCCTGACTCTTGCAAATGAGTCGGGAAATATGGGGAGTGTGAAATATAGCAGGCGATGGCTAAATAGTTCAGTGGTGGTTATTGTTATTAGAATGTGTGAGGCAGTCTTCTATTTATAACTCGCTGTTCTGAGCGTCTGTTCAGCTCCCACCTCCACCCAAAGAACTCAATGTGACATCAGGCTGGAGAGATGCTCTTCTGGGTGAAATTACATAGGGGATCCCAGTGGAGCTTCAGATTATTCACATTTCAATGACATTTTCTCACGAAAGATATAGGACTGTTTATAGTCAGCTGTCGGACAGAGACACATGCTCTGAGATGAGCCCTGGATGCTACAGAGTTTATTTCTCTAGCTTATGGTCACACCAAGGTAGAATCTTCAGCAACTCGGCCTTTTTTTCCCACACATCCTAAGTCAAGGTGGTCCAAATGAATCCCCTTTTGTAACATAGCTGTAGGACCTCTTCTTATTCTTAACCAATCTCTGTCTTCTGGGCTTAGCATCCTGATACTTTATTCAGTCATTCATTTATTTAATATGTGTTGAGTGGTCTGCGAGGTGCAGTTAAAAAAAATAAATAAGAAATTTTTACTCTGATAAAGGAGGTAAGGAACATCCTCAAATAGTCTTAAAACAAAATGGGATGAGAAGCGCCATATCAGCCAAGAGCAAGAAGAGTTCAGAAAATAGCCGTGTTCAGATGGTGGGGGGTAGGAGAGGTAAGGAGGAGACGACAGAGCAGAAAGGAACTGAGAGCCTTCCAGGAGAAGCTGGACAAAGGTGTAAGCCCCATGACTGGGTTTATGGTTTGGTAGTCCTTCTAACTGGTGGTTTAAAAATATCTGTTCAACATTTGTGTGGTAGAGAAAATAAGACCTGCAGAAGCCTCTTCTCTACTGCCCCCAAGTCATTTAGCTCTGGTCCCCAGCTTGTATCTTATTTATTTAGCAGGGTAAAAGCCCTGTGGTTACCTGGATCCACTCCCCCTGGAAGGCAGTCTAGCCACCTGCCATCTGTGGTTATTCACAGTTACCCCTGCCAATCCTCCCCAAGCCCAAGTGGCTTTATTAAATTATTCCTTCCTAACACCTACAGTGCTGTTTCTGAATGGAGTCCTAGTAAACACAGTTTGCTCCATTTCACTACATTCTTGCACACTGCTGGAGTAGTTGCCATCTGGCCCTCTCCCTAATCCATTTCTGAAAAGAAGCAACAGCCTGAGCAAAAGTTCAGAGACTGGAGAGCTTGGGGGTGACATACCGGGATATGAAGTATCACCCGTAAGGAAGCAGTGGGAGAAACTGCTACAAAGGAGGGGTGTCAGTGTGTAGAGGCTTTTGAAGACTAGTCTAGTCCAAGAGAATTGGCCTCTGTTCACTAAGTCCTAGTAAGGCCCTGAAGGATGATGAGCCAGGATTATGATTCGCAAAATCAGATTTGTAGTTTGGGAATTCTTTTTTGGTCAATAAAAGGAAATAGTGGACCTAAAGATGTCTAAAAGTTGTACATTCTCATTATTGTTTGTAAGTTTCTACATTTAAAAAATGTCTATGGTCACCAAGAGTCCTACTCTTGGTTAATATTTTGCTGTTTCTGTCCAGTTCTATTTCTTTGTGTGTATTTATATGGTTGAGATTACAATGTGTATACAATTTATTTTCAGTTTATGTACTTCATATAACAACACTAATGCCCTCATTGTTAAAAACTCTTCATGAATGTAGTTTTTTTTTAGTTGTACCGTATTTGTAGAAATACTTTTTTTCTCAACCATTTGCTTGTTGTGAACATTTGAGTTATTATCTATTTATTATTAAATACTGTTATAATCATTTAATTAAGATTCATTTGGGAGCAACATGATTTAGAGAAGAAGGTTGTTACACAAATACCACATAACTGAGATGGGAGGCAATGACCGGAAGAAGTTTCATTGATCCCATGTCTAATTTGGGTAGCAGCAAAGGAAGGAATGGAGGGAATCAGATGGGATTATTGTTAGCTTTTCAAGGTTGATTTCCTAAAGCCCTGCACTAAGTTTTCTTTCTCTTTCATACCCAGTGAGCCCTCGTTACATGTTTGTTGAATGAATGAATGAATGAATAAATGAGTAAATGAACGCTATAGGCTTTGGCTATGGTTGCGAAGAACCAACGTATACATGGATTCTAAGTAATATTTTGCTCCTATGGCTTCCCCAAAGAGAATGTTATCCATCTTTGGCCACTATTATCTAAACAACCCCAGTGCACCAATTCCCTCTGACCTGTCTGATGTATTTAATTTTTTCAGAAACAGAACACCCATATAAACAAAGTGGTCAGCAAAGAAGGTCATATATTTGCTCCTGTCTTTTTCAGTATTTCCCATTTCCTCTGGTCAATAGGCAAACATTTATAAAGACTTCTACAATCAGCCCAGAGCTGAGCTGTGCTCAGTGCTTCGGCAAGTAAGTGTGTATTCTGCCTTATACATGACTTATGATTTAGTTGTGTAGCAGATACTAACATGCAGAGGTAAAAAGAGAGAATGATTTAGGGATAGTGTTTAGTGAAGAATGCATTTATTATCTACTGAAGCTTACAGACAAGACAGCAGAATGGAATAGGAGTATTAGTAAACACAAAGAAAGCAATGTGAATTTCATGAACCAAGTTGAATTTCTGTCAGCATTGTGGTTTTGTCTAACTCTGTAACATGGAGGCGGGCAACAGCTGGTCCCCACTTCCTGTGTAGGGGATCTTTCTTTACTTCCCTGTGATAAATGGAGACCCCTAAACTCATTTAATCAGTGCTTCACCACCACATTCTCAGCTGAGACATTGGCCTGCATATACAACCCCAGAGACGGACTTGCACCTAAGACCTGCTATAATCCATGTGAATAATCAATATTTGCTGGTGCAATGATCTCACTCTGGGAAATAATGCTTCTGAGCTAATTGAGCTAATGAGAATATATTAGCTATTGGTCTAGTGAAAGTGATGGCAGAGTAATCTAATTCCTACTGGCTCCTGGATAACCTTCAATTTAAAGGTAATGACATTAAGAAATGTTAAACTGAGTATGCTCAAGTGTACATGATATGTACTCATTAGGCAGTGCAAATGGCCATCAGTAAGTCATAATGATTCTTTAGAGCAAGGGTTCTTCACCTGAGGTCCATGGAAAAATTCAGACATTCTGTGGACTTGGACTGAAAAGAGAGAACACCTTGATTTTCCTGAATTTCTAATGAAATTTAGCATTTTCTTTCATTATGAATATAGGCACCTACCTACAATGGTATTCAAGGTAACTGTGACTTAGTCATTAATAGAAACGACAGATATTTTTGTATCACATTACGTTTGTTTCCAATATCCTAAGATATTGTTTACATTCAACACTACTTTGAAAATATGATAATTAGGTCCACAAATAGATCTTGTTTTTTCATACATTACATTACATTGAAGAGTATGTTATCATATCAGTAATTAGTTTTTTTTAACATTTTGATATTAGTATTTAAATATAACTGGTTTTCTTTGTATTCCTTTTAGGGTTTTTTTAATGCTTTAAGAAACATTATTGTGAGAAAGCATCATAGACGTTACCTGACTGCGAAGGAGTTTATGCACAAAATGATTAGGGACCCTTACTTAGAAAGAGGAACCTTTTGTTCCTGGTGAATACTTTGCTATTTGCAATCCAAATTCTTTCTGTTTTTCTGACACGGGGGATCCTACCAGTCCCTTTCTATGGGGGAGAACTTGGAGTGGCTCTGCTGTCAGTTTACACAGTGAGATCTTACACCATATGTAACTCTAGAGGCTGGAGAGATGACACTCTGCCAAAATGGTTGGGAAACATGGAGAAACAGAGAGCTGGTGGCTGGACCATCTTACAAGGAGAAGTGACTTCTGTAAAATTGTATCATGTTGCAGACTGCTGCCTTTCCTCCGTGGCTATTCTGCTTCTCAGCTCATGTCATATTAACACAAGTTTTAGACAAATAAGCTAGCAAAATATAGGGCTGCAGGAGCCAGCCTTTCTTCTAGCTGGCGGGTTTGGTTGAGGGATGGCAGTAAAGAAGGAAAGGAAAAAGAGATGGTCAGGGTCAAACTGTCACTTCATCTCCCAATATAAGTGCTCCTTGGCGGTGTGACATTGGTTAAGTATCACATCCTTTCTGGACTGTGGATTTCATCATCTTAAAATGAGAGGCCAGTTCTGATTCTGACTGGGTCCTGGGTGCTGGTCAAGGTGGAGCTGTTCTTTAGGGCTCAGGATTTTGCTCCTGATGTCTCCGGCTCCCTGACAGCCCAGACGTACGCCAAGAGGAATGGAGAGAATGGCTGGAACTCAGCTTCCCAGGAGCCTCTTGAAAGCTGTTCTAGAATTCTGCAAGGTCTGCCGGGTGAGGAGAGACCACTGGGAGGCTCTTTGGCATTAGCTTCCTTGGGTCTTCAAAGGTGAAAAGTTGAACGATGTCACCAGTGAGGGAGCGCAGATTCCATTTCACAGAGACCGTTGGAAAGCGGAGTCCTCCCCGGCCGTGCTCTCGGATGGCTGATCTGTGTCTGTCAGAGCGGAGGAGTAGGTTATTTGGGCCCAAGAGTAAGCCCTGTTCAGATGGTCGTGATTTTCCCTATTGCTTACTTTACTTTCCATAGCCTGTCTCCTTTTTAATTTATTTTTAGTTTTTTGCCTTACTTCTGCTGATTTTAAAAATTGCTCATTCTCATGCACTCAGCTCTGGGGATGAAAATAAGCCTTTCAGATCAGGTTTTTATGGCCTAAGCTAGGGAAGTAGATAGGGTACAAAGGAAAAATGTGCAGTGTTTGAAGTGTAATGTCCTGGTTTCTTTGGGTTTAGTTGGGAAAATGTGTGGTTTCTCAATATGCATATCAATTTATGGCAATATTACAATGCTTACAGTATAATACTTCATGGAGACACCTTGACTCAGGAAGCAGAGATCGTAGTGGTCTGAGCAAATAGCTTCAGTTGCTTTCTGAATCTGAAGCCCACTCCTCTTTCTAACAACTACATCTCTGCTCTTGAATTCCAGGGGAAGAAACTGCTGGTGAGCTCTTGGACTGGTTTTAATGCAGCAAAAGATTATTGTGTTAGAAGTTCCCCAGCTCTACAGGATTTTGCCTAGGAACATTTTGTTTGTTCTTAGAGCACAAAGGCCTTAATTTAACAGAATTTCTAGTTGATTGCAATTTTCATATAATCTATCTTTAGGAGAAAAAGTAAATGCCAATGAATTACCTATTGGTGCTTTGTTCAAAAAACCATCTTTCAGATCATGATTTGAGATTAGTGGAAATATGTTTAATCTCCTGTACCTGCTATCTTCTGACTATACTTTATGACTATGATTAACATTCAGAAATGACTGAAGGCAAAGCAAAACCTCAAATCATTAAAGATCCAGAAAGGTTTAAGAATAGCAAAGTTTGAAACTCATTTTTTCTTGCTTAACAACCCTCATTATCAAATCTTATATTGAATATGCTGATTGATTTAAGTTTTATTACCCTTTAGAAAAAGAGCCAAATCCTGTTAAGCTAGGTGCTTGAATGGAATGGTATCTGACCTCCCATTTAGCAGGAAAGACAGTTATTTAAGGTGTGTTTTGAAGGCTAAAATATAAATTTAGATTTAGTTGCCAGGGTAGCTAAGGAATTAATATCCACTTCATTCTTAATTTATTTGGTTTGAGTATTCTGCAGAACAGAAGGAAATTATGCTTAGGAAATACCCAACAGGCTAAAGGAAGAACCTTTAACATAGTTTTTCAGCTTCAGAATGAGAAAGTATCTGGAAACGAAACAAGAAAGTGAAACAAACTTTTTATGATTTTTAGGTTCTGAGGACTCTTTTGATTATTGGTTCATGTAATTCCCATGATCATTGGTAGGATTTCTGGAATATAACATTTTAATCCTTAGATCCGGACTGGCCCAAGAATGGTATGAAATTTGTTTATTATTTCATTTTACTGGAGAGTCTACAAGAATATTATTCATAGCTCTGGATTTCCCCCCCCCATCCATCTAGCATCTCTTTCAGCCTCATTATTTTATGTCTGTAACAAGATGAGTCATAAAATCAAAAGCAAAATGTTCTTGTTTGCACTCCTGGACAGAGGAACCAGTGTACAGCTCAGTGAAATGAAGCAGTAAACCTAATACTTTTATGCCAAAAGTACAAAAGTACATACTTTTGTAAATGCACTTAAAGCTTTCAGTCTGGTGGTTTAATAGAATCTTTAAGTTCATGAACAATAGGAAGAGAGACCTGAGGGGCAGAAATTAAAATGAATAGTTGCAACTCCATGTAATAGAATGTGTAACTTTAATCAGCTCTAATCTCACATTCTGACCCCATGTCTCTGTGGCAGTCATTCAGATAACTGAGCTGGGGTTTTATTCCACATTGTCTTGGCCATGTCCCTTGCTCTGTGTGTTGTCCTTCTGTGTCTTAAAGGTGTGTAGTCAATTTTGCCTTCTTTAGACATCAGCAATTTCCTACCCTCCTAAATCAGGTGAGGACAGTGAAACACAGCTTTAAAAAAAAAATGCTCATTTTCCATCCATCAACAAATGTTTATCAGTGCTGAGAACATCACAGTGGACAAAATGGACACAGTTCTGTCCTCATAGAACTTATGATCTACTTGAGAAACAGACTATGTAAAATTATGTAATTTCAAATTGATGTAAGAATTGCAGTGGAAAATTGGAAAGTACAGTCTTTGAAGATTATAATTGATGTTAGTTTGGGAAGTCAGGGAAAACCTTTCTGAGAATGACATGAAGATGATTTGAAGGATGAGTAGCAATTAGCTGAGGAGTGACTTGGAGAGAAGATTGTTCCAGGTAGATAGAAGCACAAGAATAAAGGCCCCAAGGAGGAGAAGAACTAGGAGCATTTGAGGAAGGAAAAGGTGACCAGTATGGCTGGAGTGTGGTGTGCGTGTGGGAGTGAGGGTGAGGAGATAAGGGTAGAGCTAAGGGAAGGGGCCAGATCATGCAAGGTGTGTGGTCTGTTTTAAGGACTTTGGATTTTATCTTAACAAAAATGACAGGCCATTGCAAGCTTTTAAGCAAGGGAACTACACAATTGGATTTAAGTAGTCAAGACCACTTTGGCTACTGTGTGGAAAATCAACTGGAGGTGGCAAGAATGGGAAATGGAGTATTACTGGTCTAGCCCAAGACAAGATCATAGCAGCTTGGACTCCAGGGATAGCATGCAGATGGACAGGAATTGGTGGATTCATGTATATTTTGTCAGAAAGGTAGACAGGACTTGGAAATGCCTTGAAGGAGGGGATGAGAAAGATGGAAGTGACAAGTGTGACTTCCAGATTTTTGGCTAGTGCAATTAAGAGGGTGGAAAAGATGCCATTTGCTGAAATAGGGAAGGCTGGAGTTGGAACAGTTGAGGGGGAAATCAAAATTTAATTTTAATATATTATGGTTGAAACGTATTTGAGACATTACAGTGGTAATGTTAAAGATGTAGTTAGATAAAAGGGTCTCCGTTTAGATATACAAGTTGAAAATCGATCAGTATACATAGATGCCACTTAAAGCATCTATATGAGCGTATAAGTGTATGAGTGTGTAAGAAATTACTAATGAGTGTATAAGATATTACTAATGAGTATATAAGATATTACTAATAAATGGCATATAGGAAATAAAGGAAGAAGCCCCAGGGCTGAGCCCTGAAACTCTAAAATCTAAAGGCCACATAAAAGAGGTCCTGTTCTTTAATGAGCCTAAGAAGGTACAAGTAGAAGAAATAAGAAGACATCCAGGAGAATATGGTGTCATAGAAGGGCTCGAAGAGAGTGTTTAAATAAGAATAGAGAGGTCAATTTGGTTGGATGTGGTTGGTAGTTTAGTAAGATGAGAACTTAATGATTTTGAAGTCCTTGGTGGCTTTAGTAAGAGTAATTTTAGAAGTAGAGGCAGGGTTTAGACTATAGTAAATGGGCAGTGAGGAAGTGGATATGAATGTGTAGAAAACCCATTTTAGGGAAAGATTGGCTGTGAAGGGAAGCAGAGAGAAGAGTGGTCTCTGGTGAGGATTGCAGGTCAAGGGAGGACTTTTAAAAAGATGCGGGATATTAGAGAATGTTTGAGTACTGATGGGAATGAAAACGAAAGAGGAGGTGTTTGAGGATGCAGGAGAGAGGGATTAATGATGGGGCAGCCCCTCTGAGAAGGTGGGAAGGGGTAGGTAGATCAAGAGTGAGTCCTGCCAAAATGCCATAGTTAACAGAGTTGGGATTTTGCTAGGCAGGGGTTACAAAAGGAGCAGGGGGTTTGCAGATATTTGCCAAGGAGTGATTTTAGTGATAGATCAATGATCTTGATCTGGGTAAGGAAGGATGTGAGGACATGAGGGCATTAATGAATAGAGAGAAATGGAGAAGTGTATGGATTTGAAGACTTGATGAAGACAGTGAGTGCATTGGACAAGACTTCCTACACAAGACGTTGGCTTCATCCATGCATACTAGGGTCTTCCTTTTTCAACTGCCCTATGTCCTTATTTGCATTATGTATTACAAAATATCTTTAGAATTCCTCCACGCAAATTCTCATGTTTCCAAACTAAAGTAGAAGAGTAAAACAAATAAGCTTATCTTAAATTTCACTCAGTCTTGCCTTCTTGTCTTAACATACTTTCCTGTGGCCTGAGGAGCACTGATCATGTGTTTGTTGGAGAAAAATGTTTATTGGAATGTCAGGATCTGTTCACTTAATTCTGCTTCCAGTTAGGTAGCTGAATTTATGTATTTATGTGGTTCCCCCATCAGCAAGTTGTGTGTTAAAAAAAAAAAATCACATTTGCTGCTTTTCCTAAATAGACCCTCTATACCCAAATATATTTCCTGATTAGGACCAAACTAAGCCTTAATTATTAAAGATTTTTTTTCTTGTTGGTTTCTTTTCAAACTAGATTCTTGCAGTTCATACTTACACTTAGTTATTTGTTGAATACCTATCAATTGACTGGCAATGTGCTAGATTCTAGGAATAAGAAAACTTAAAAACTAATGTACTCTGGGGCAGGCATGCAAATCATAATTTCCTGTGGTAAATGCTTACATTAGGCACTTGCAGAGAACTAGGGGAATACTGAGGAAGGGAGCAATGGATTCTACCTTGGTAAAGGAGTTATAAAAGGCTGCACCAGGGAAGGTGTTTTGGAGAAGGGCCCTTAAGGGTGAGTGGGAGTAGGTGGTAAATGCATGAATGTGAATGATAATGTTTGCAACCTGGAGAGGAGTCTGTTGTGGTTTGAGACTAAGTTGTATGGATCTAGCCCCAGGATTTCAGTTCGGAAAGTTTGGGTTGACCAAATTCTGAAGGGATTTATGGTTAAGCTAATTGAATATTATTCTATAGGATAGAAAGCTTTAAACGCTTTTAAAATAGAGGACTGATTTGATCAGTTCTGTTTTTCTTGCTCTATTTCTGTTTGCCTTCTAGTCTTAATATATTTCTGTTAAGCAACTACTTTTCACCTCAGCCAAAATTATGTCTCAGAAGTGACACCACTAAACTCCAGATGTCTCGAATTGCGCTTTGCTGTTGACAACTCCAGTGTCCCCACTGGCCCTTTTGTCTCTGCTGCCTGAGAAAGTGGACCTTCTTGTCAGAGTTGTGCCACCTAACCCTGGAAGGATTCTCTCCCAGGCCTGCTTCTTGGAGTCAAAGTCCTGAGGGAGTGAGTCTGGTTAGCTAGGTCTGACCATGGGACTGCACCCTCCTGCAAGGAAGCCTGGCATGATGGATGTCCCACTTTCCCCGTTTCCATACTGGGAGGCTCTCTCTGCCTTGCATCAAGACTCCTAAATGTAGAGATTCTCCAGATGTAAGTAAAGTTACAAATAATGATTAGCTTTTAATCAGCTGAAAAAGAAAAGAAAACTGTTCATAGACTGTCCTTTATGGGTGAGGAAAGTAACTTGTCCAAGGCCACGGTGGTATAAAGTACTAAAGGCAGGACCTGAACAGAAGTCTGACTCCAGAACTCATACTCTGAGCCACTATATCCTCTAATGAAGCTGTAGAGTGATAAAGACTTTGGTAAAGTGGTGATAGTGATGTACTGGCAAGAGTAAGGAGGTCTTTGGTTGTGAAACAGGAGTTGGGCACCTTGGTTTTGTTAGCATTGTGACCTCACTAGGGTGGGGGCTGGTTGTTATAGCCACAGTTGGGAGCAAAACAGGGGTGGTGCTTGATCAGTTCAGAGCCTGTAGTTTGGTCTACTTAACCAAGCAGCATAGCCGATGTCCCTGAGACTGACTTCTTAAATCCGTGGTCTTTAATGATCTATTTATCCTAGATCTTTGCCCATTCCAGCAAACCCTAACTCCCTGCTCCCCCTGTGACTGGCTTTTCTGTGATGTTCTTCCCTGTCACTGAACATTGAAATTCAAGTGGATATTTAGAGGGCCTTTTCTGAGAGGAAAATCATCAGTGTCCATCAGATATACACACACCAGATGCAAAAACAGGAATAATAGAAGTGTGTAATTTTAGCTAAAGCCAAATCTGGTCAGAAGATGCTTCCAAGAAGTTTTTCCCCTTTCAAGTAAATTTTGAATTTTTTGGATCCTTCAATGAAAGTAAGTAAATTGAAAGGTTTCTTGTAAACACCAGTCAAAATGTTGCAATAAGTCATCTTCTAAACTACATAAACACTTAGGCCCAATTACATAATTTCTATTTTTTTTTTTTAATCTTGAAAAACAAAACCAAACCAAAAGGAGATCCTTGTGATTAGTCCTTGTACTTCATCTACTTACCAAGTGTTAGCTTCTCAGTGACTTTAAGTTTGTAGAATGTGGTGTCGCTTTCTCTGGGAATGAGCATTTCCAAAGCATCTTCTCTTGTTTTTACCTTGTGACATTATCCAGCTACCAATATCGAGATTTCGTAGAGTGTTCGTTATCTACCTGGAAGTCCTTATATTCTTAGGAGGACATCCAGTTAAATTTTGTAAATGCAAGGCTATTGTTGAGTGCTCTGCAATAATAAATACTTTGTATTCCTTTCATACGCAGTTGTCCTTGTAGAAATCAGAAGGCTCCTGGCACTTGAGGGAAATATATACCTAGATATCAAATACTCATGAAATCCCTTGTTTTTTCCATCATGCCTCTTATTCCTGTTGTTCATGAATCTGAATACAGACTTTTCCTTTTCTTTCAGCCACTGCCAATATTTATCTTTCATTTCTTCTGTTTCCCACAATTACCTACCTCTAAACATTATCAGAACTATCCCCAGGCATCTCAACTTTAAATGAGATTGTAACTTTTCCATGTGGGCCTTGTTTCATTAAACAAATATGTGGGTGCTACATGATTTTGCAGCAGATACTGTCTATGTGGGAGTTGGATTTGTACTGTTTACAGTTAAAGAGAAAAAATTCAACACTTTATTGGACATGTACTAGCATGTGGGTGAGGTTGAAGAAAATAATTGTGCTGAAATCAAACACATGCCTGGGAAAATATTCCTTTCTGATGGGGCAGGCAGGAGAGGCCAACAGCTGGCACACATGGAGAAATTTAAGGATTAGACCTTCTTTTTTAGAATATTCCTTCAGGACATTCAGCCTCCTAACTGGGGCTGATTGCCGCAGAAGAATTCAAGGCAAACTTCTATTTCAGAAGCAAGACATTTCACTACAGAACAAAAACCCTTCATCTTTATCTCATTGTATATGATCTCTCCCATATCACTAAACACTACTCATTTGTCTGTCTGTCTATTCTTTTTATTTTATTTTATTTTATTTTATTTTTATTTTAAAGATTTTATTTATTTATTCGACAGGATAGAGACAGCCAGCGAGAGAGGGAACACAAGCAGGGGGAGTGGGAGAGGAAGAAGCAGGCTCATAGCGGAGGGGCCTGATGTGGGGCTTGATCCCAGAATGCCGGGATCACGCCCTGAGCCGAAGGCAGACGCTTAACCGCTGTGCCACCCAGGCGCCCCTTATCTATCTATTCTTATCATACATGGTAGTTATGTTCTGTATAGTTGCTGCGAAACTGAATTAGTGAATGCTGAACCATTGCTCGTAGGGGAAATGCAAGGTTTGGTTCCATGCACACCAACTCATTATTACATACCTTGTTCAACGTGTGTTTCTGTTTAAAGACACCTCATTTAGTATGTATTGTTGATTCACTGACATTGAACTCACAGCCAGCAGCGCTATAACTCATGCCTGGATGAAGCTTGTTTAATATACGTATTTTCTTCTTAAGGCACATCACAGCCTTCTTGCACTTAGGAATGATAGACAGCACTTAACCGCTATGCTTGGGGGCTATTTAAAACACTGAAATCATCAATGAAAAGCACAAAAAGGTAAAAAATATGCCACAAAGTAGAATGTGAAAGGATATGTCTACAGTACAAGAACTAAAGCAAGAAGGTAGAACGCTGCCTTGTTCAACCGCAGCTGGGGACACGTATGTGGGTGACTCATTTTTTTTGCTGCTTTCGTCATGTCCATAAATACCTGTGAAAATACCTCAAGTATTGATTTTGAGGTAACAAATAAATTTTAGTGAGCAGGCAAATTTGGAAATACAGAATCTGCAAATAATTAGGATTGATTGTATCCATCCATCCATCGATCTATCATCCATCCATCCATCCCTTTATTTATTTTCAGGACATAAAGCATACTGAGAATTCCTAGCCACTTTATTTGGGGGTAATCTATATGGCAAATGTGACTGTATTATCCTGGACTTAAGACTATTTAAAATATGCCATCCTGAGATCAAGGACTTACAGGTCCTTTTATTTTTTTATTTAAAGATTTCCTTTATTCATGAGAGAAAGAGAGAGAGCAGGGGGAGAAGCAGAGGGAGAAGGTCCCCGCTGAGCTGGGAGCCCAACATGGGGCTCGATCCCAGGCCTCTGGGATCATGACCTGAGCCGAAGGCAGACGCCCAACCATCTGAGCCATCCACGTACCACAAGGACTTGCAGGTCTTATTCACTGCTATATTCCTAGCCAGAAAAGAGAGCCTGAGACAAGAGTAGGTGCTCAAAAAATAGTCATTGAGAGTATCAGAGTGTATTGCCAATGGCACTTGTTGCATAGAATAGCATGTTTTTCTTTCTCTCATATTGACCTCAGGTAGAAACATCTCAGAAATCCAAACATATCTCCACTGTGTAGGTTATTTTTTGCACACAGTCTTCCAAGAAGAGGATTAAAGTAAAATAAGCAAATAAATATGCTCTCTGGGATCAATGAGCCTCACTTCAGCCATCAACTTAGGTAGGTGAAAATCTGTCTCCAAATTTTCTACCATCTCTTACCTCTCCAAATTAAGAAGAACCCACAACTTTCCCAAGCTTTTCTGTCAGTATTTAAAGAGCTCTGCCACCTGAAAAATTTTATTATTTTTTCTTTTTTGTTGAGAGCTTTTTATCTTACTGTCTGTTGAATTTTCCCTTTGTCTCTCTCTCTTTGTGTCTTTTTGTTTCTCTTCCTTTCCTCCCCCTATTCCTTCTCCTCTCCCCCTTCCCCTCTTGTGCCAGGGTAAGCAATAGCTCTAGACATCAAAACCTCTTAGGCTAACAGGCTATAGTCTTCACTTTCCCAGGTGAAACAGTGTGTGTCAGAGTTTTTTTTGCTGAATATTTATTTACAACTGAATTGTCTTTAGTCTTTATATGTACCTTTCTTTTTCGCAGGGAAGCAGTAGGTTGGATATATTACTTCTGGGAGAATGCAACTGGGACTCTGTGTGTTGATCAAATTGTTTAATTCAACATATGCCCAGAATTGTGTAAAGAGCAAATAAATGTCCAAAAAGAAAAATGAAGGAGATCACATTTTTAGCATGGAGGTCAAGTTATGGCATATGAATGTAACCTTACAGAGTATGGGAGTATAGGACATTGTGCAATTCAACAATGAGTTAGGTTTATAAGTACAGCAGTTCCCCCGCTCCTTATTCAATCTCAGTTACCTGTGGTCAACTGCGGTCCAGGGACAGATGATCCTTCTGTTGTATTGTCAGAAGGTCAGTAACAGCCTAGTGCTAGGTGATAGTGCCTGTTGTTCACCACGCTTCATCTCATCACATAGGCATTTTATCATCTCACATCCTCACAAGGAGGAGGGTAACTACAGTTCAGTAAGATATTTCAAGAGAGAAAGAAAGAAACCATAATGGCATGACTTTTATTATGCTATATTTTTATAATTCTATTTTATCATTATTTATTGTTGTTAATCTCTTACTGTGCTTAATTTATAAATTAAAGTTTGTCATAGGCTGTGTATAGGTACATAGGAAAAACATAGTATGTATGGGATTTGGTACTATCCACAGTTTCAGGCATTTTCTGGGGGTCTTAGAACATATCCCTTGTGGTTAAGGGGGGACTACTGTAGCAGTGATCTTAAAAATCCTCAGATATGGGGGTCGCCTGGGTGGCTCAGTGGGTTAAGTGTCTGCCTTCCACTCGGGTCATGATCCCGGGGTCCTGGGATAGAGCCCCATGTTGGGCTCCCTGCTCAGTGGAGATTATGTTTCTCCTTCTCCCTCCGCCCCTTCCCACTGCTTGTGCACACTCTCTCACTTACAAATAAATAAAATCTTAAAACAAAAGAAAAGAAATCCCTCCTCAGATATGGAGGAAGGTAATCACGGGGCTAGGATGAATTGCCAGGGAAATTGCTGGAACTTAGTTGTATATATAATGTTGTTCTAAATAGATTTCTTTTCTCACCTTACAGTCAAGTCCCTTATAACCCTGGAGGCAATATACTGTCTGGGATAGGGTGCTAATTTATCGTCATTATGTTTTTAAAGATTTTTATCTATTTGAGAGAGAGAGAGCACATGATTGGGAGGGGGGAGAGGGAGAGGGAGAGGAAGAAGGGGACTCCCCACTGAGCAGGGACCCTGATGCAGCGCTCAATCTCGGGACCCTAGGACCATGATCTGAACCCAAGGCAGGCGCTTAATTGACTGAGCCACCCAGGATCCCTTGAACATTATTATAAACCTGGAGGACTACATTTGAAAAGTAAATGAGGTAGAATGGTAGATTTGTGGGGGCAAGGTCACTAAGAATAATATTATAATAGCTGCCATTTATTGAATCTTTAAACCGTTTTCAGGTATCATGATAGATGTTATATTTTCCTGTTCTTATTTAATCTGCAAAAGTCTTTGAGGTGATATTATCTCTATTTTACTTATGAGGCAAATTCATCTCAGAGAAGATAAATAATCTGCCCAAGATCATAAGGTGGTGTAAGGGACAAAATAGGACTTTAGCACAAAGCTACATGGCTCCAAAGTCCAAGGTATGTCTTTCATCTGAAATGAAAAACAGACCAATATAAAGGAACAACGTACTGTATGTTTATGACTGTGAAAAGCAATATATATAAAGGTTCATTGTAGGAAACTTTGCTCAAATAAAATAAAAATCATCCAAAGTACTATGTTTTAAAACAAATGAGCAAAGGAAAAAAGAGAGAGAGAGAGAGAGGCAAACCGAGAAACAGACTTTTAACTATAGGGAACAAACTGATGGTTACTGATGGGGAGGGGAGGAGGGTTGGGGCATGGGTAAAACAGGTGATGGGGATTAAGGAGGGCACTTGCTGGAGCACCGGGTGTTGCGTGAAGTGTTGAATCACTATATTGTATACGTACACCTGAAACAAATCTTATACCGTATGTTAACTAAGTGGAATTTAAATAAAACCTTTTTTTAAAAAAGTACTATGCTTTGATGAAGTTCTGTTTAATTTCCTTTTAGTCTTTTCCTGTGTCTTATATAAATAAATTTTTTCATCTATATCTGTTTTATATCTATGTATATAAATATATATGTGTATGAAATATATATGGACAAAAGCATAGGGACACATTTCTTTGTGTACATACACAAACGTGATGGGGATCATGTGCCATATAATAATTTTATAGTCCATGTTAACAAACAGTATCGTATTTAAAATTCTTCAAAATCAACGTGCTTAATGATTACTTAATGCTTTATGGAACATATGTACTGTAATTCACCTGGTTTTGGATATTTAGGCGATTTCAGCTTTCTTCAGTATTGTAGTAGTGTGGTGAACCTTGTAGTTTTAAGAGTATCTGAATCCCAGATTATTTCTTCATGATGGATACTTAAAAGCAGAATTACTAGGTATAAACACAACTTTTAAGGCTTAGTATACTTATAGTCAAGTTGTATTCCCAATACATGCACTTAATTTTCAAATAAGAGAGTATCAGAATCAATCTCTGCGTATAGTATTATTATTAAAAGTCCCTTACAATTTTTGGTTAAAATGCATATTGATAGTTCACACTAGCAAGACCGAGTTTAAACTTTCTTTTCCATGTTTTTCCATTCATGCCGTCTTCCACAGCACCATGTCCATCATTTTGCTTCTTTTAGTTGACTTCTATAATGAAACTCAATTTTTACTGCAATCTTAGTATCTGTACCTTTTGACTGATTATTATGTGGCCTTGAAATTACCAAGCCAACATTTATGCCCATTTTTGTGACATGGGGACATCGGATGCCATGTGTTTTATGGGAGCGGTTCTGGATGGGTTGCATCAGTCCTACCTACCTGCACCCTGGCAGGCTCAGCCCTTCCAGAGCCGTGGAACCAGTGGGCACCAAATGGTTATGGTGTCTGTAGCCACATTCCTATTAGAAGTAGGGTTTGGAAAAAATGACAGGCTTTCCAAGTGTCTTGAAGCTATTGTAGTCTTGGTCTAGCAATGGCTCATACTGAGGCCTTACCATCCATGTGGGATCAGGCTATCCCAACTGATATTCTGCATAGAGTCCTGGCCTCTGTTCTCTCTGCTGCATTTCCTCCATGTGGAAGGTGAATGCACTCAGAGTTTGGGGGTTTACTTTGGACCCCTTGCCAGTAGGCCAGGAGTCTCTTCGTGACTTGGCTTTCACCTGTCTTATCTCTATTGTATTACCCTGCTCCCTAACAAGCACTACCATCTTGTAGAAGTCTTGAAGTCCTCTCTCTCCTGCCTGGAAACCATTCCTGCTTGAGATGGACTTGAATTTGGCTCCCATCCTCTGGGCTTGTCATATTGGACTCTGACTGCTCCCATTCCTCCCCATATGATCCTATACATTTCCTTTCTCTTTCCCCGTCTCCTTCCCTACAGCTCTTTCCTCTCTTCCCATTGCAAGATTGGGTGTGTCTACACCTGAGCTGTCTGTATGGTGGGGAGCCATGCTGCTGCTGGGGACTCAGATCTGGGCTTCAAGCTCTAGCTTCCAAAAGTGTGATCTGGCCAAGATATTTGTATTTTCTGCATCACAACTTGTTAGTCTGTAAAGCGGAGACTTATTATTTGAATTAACATTTATTCATTATTTAAGGCAACATTTACTGAGTGCATACATGTGGGGTAAGTGACCTTTGGCCTTTGATTTCAGGACTCACATCTCTTGAAGTCAGCCAATTCTTTCTACATAATGACAGTACATCTCTCATTTGACTTATTTTATCTTATAATTTGCCCCATATGTTCAAGAATACTCCAACATTCCTTTAGAATTATATCCTATTTTACTAATAGCAGTGAAATTTCAATTCGGTGGAGAATATCTATAATTCATTATTGCAATGCAACCTCCTCCTCCTCCCCACAATACCAGGCTGAGAGGACCTAAATGTTTCCAGAAATGTGGCTGGCTTATTAAGCTGACTTTTAAAAAATCAAATATAACTGTTAGAATATAAACGTTCTTTTGGCTAAAAATTCTGAATGTCTCATAAGAATATAACATTATAAAATAAGTTAAATTCTTCTTGATTCAAGCAATGAAGAAAATAATCTCTGGCTTACATGTTGCTTAAGCTCAAGCGTTCATGCACGTGTGTGTGTGTGTGTGTGTGTGTGTGTGTGTGTATGTGTGTGTGTGTGTTTTAATAGAGTTCTGGCTGTATTTAGCATTATTCCCACATTGCCGACAGAGTATTTGTGCTGCATTATTTGTAGGGAAAAACGTATTATATCTAGTGGGCTGAAATGAGGAATAATAGGCAGTAAAACCATGCTGATGGAGTTTAGAATTCAAGTTGGATCTTTCTGAATATTGGCTTAAAAAAAAAAGAACGTGGATCAAATGTAGGCACATTTTTTCCTTATGTATGTGTGTATATGTCTCTGTGTAAGCATGTGTAAATAACAATGTGTATAAATACTGCTTTTTTTTTTTTTCTGGAGCAGCCGCAAAGATTACAGGCTCAAATCTTATATATATATATATATATATATTTAAATGATTGAGCAGAAACGAGGCTGATTTCTAAACCTGCCAATACCATGGCATCCCAGAATGTGATGTTTTTCTAATCTGGAGATGGATGACCCTTTGAAGTGATTCAATACACCATGCCTGGTTCAATTTTTGTTTCAGAAAATAGAGTAAGGACTTAGTTGTTCGTTCGTTCTCTTTCTTTCTTTCTTTTCTAACACTGCTTTTCAATCTTTTTATGGGATTCCTATATTGATTTGATTTTAAAATGTTTTTCTCATCTGAATCTCCTGCCATTCTGACTTATCCCAAAGGTCTTATTGATTAAGATGGAAACCTCTGTGAAGTTTGAAGAAATATTTTTTATTAACAAATTTTCAATCAAAGTGTTACTTACCAGAATGAACAGTCAAGTCCTAATGTGCATTTCTGCATTAATTTTTAATGCTTTTATAGGTGACTTAGAGCTAAAAAGAGACCATACAATCCAAGTCAGAGGATATAGTCCCAAGACTTGATGCCTCCTTCATCCAGATACCCAGCCCTGACCCACGTTCCTCTCTCTTCCTTGCCTGCTCTTTCCTCTTGGGTGTAGCATCCAATGGTATTAGAGGAGGAGAGGCAAGGATGGGGTGATTGGGGGTGGGAGGGGAGGAGATGGTTAGTTGGCCAACAATCACTTACTGAATGCCTGTTATGTGCCAGACACCACTCTGGATCCTAGAGATGCAGCAAGGAATAAAAGAGGCAGTCCCTGCTCTCCAGCAGCTGACTTTGGCTCTTCTTAACCAGAAAAATGGGGGCAAGATGCAGGGCATCTATAGCTTGAGAACTTTGCTGCTCCTATTCTTATTTTAATTTTGTTTTTTGTTTAAGATCTTATTTATTTGTCAGAGAGACGGTAAGAGAGAGCACAAGCAGGGGGAGCTGCAAGCAGAGGGATAAGCAGGCTCCCTGCTGAGCAAGGAGCCCAACATGGGGCTCGATCCCAGGACCTGAGCCGAAGGCAGACGCTTAACTGACTGAGCCACCCAGACATCCCTAATTTTGAATGGAAGATGACACTTAGCATTTATTGCATGTCTTTCCTGTGTCTGAGGCAGCATGCTATAGGCTGTCCCTATATGTAATAACAGAACACATTCAACATAAAAATTATAACTGAGGTGAAAAATCAGTCCCTCTATTTGAGTGACTCTATTCTCTCCAGTAATGGCAATATGCTCACATTACCTTAAAAGTTTTTCCCGTCTTCTTGTTTATTCTGGAAATACCAAGCTCATACTTTAGCCTTGTATCTTCCAAGAAATTCATGAAATCTATTCCTTTCCTCATACAACATGTCTTCCAAAAATACGAATGAGCGAATATGTGTTTAATATTTAGTGTCACCATGAAAGTTAGTGAGGTTTGGTTTGTTAATGTCAAGAATATAAAATTCAAGGCTTTAATAAAAGTTCCATGTATATATAAGTTACTTATTTTTTCAGCATGTAATTGAATCCCATTTATATATGAGGTATGGTAGTGGAGGCCACTGATTACAAATTTAGTGTGAGTGGATTATTTCAAACAGATTAAATATGCAAAAAGAATTTTCTACTAATCACATGTATAGTAGTTGCTTTTACCAAAGAACAGCATGATGGCTTTTAGTAACAACCTCTATCCATGAAAGAATATCTCCATATCTTACCAGTAAACAGATCATCACATTTATTGTGGATCTTTCAACTTATGACACTTTGGGGCCAAAGAAAGAAATATAATTTATTAAAATAGAATTGAAATCAGAACACATTTTCTTTCTGAATTTCTAGAATTTGTGTTTGATAATGACAACTGTCTTAGTCCATTCAGGCTGCCATAACAAAATACGGCAGACTGAGTAGCTTAAGAACAACCAGCATTTATTTCTCACAGTTTGAAAGGCTGAGAAATCTAAGATCAAGCACCAGTGTGGTTGTCTTCGAGGACCCTCTTCCTGGTTCGTAGCTGGTACCTTCTCCTGGCATCCTCACATGGTGGAAGGGGCAAAGGTTCTCTGTGGTCTCTTTTACAAGGGCACTAATCCCATTCATGTGAGCGCTACCCTTAGGTGCTAGGGACCTAGGCGCCTCCCAAAGACCCTACCTCTGAATACCATCACGTTGCGTATTAGGATTTCACTATGAGAACTGGGGAGGAGGGACACAAACATTCAGAGCATCCCAACAACTATATTGCTTAACAAATAGACAATCATTTCTTTAGAGCAGATAAGGTAGGGCCCTGCGTGGAATCTGAGAACGGGCTAAGGTTACATCCTACTATCTCCTCTGACCAGATGATTGTCTATGCTCCCAGCCATGAGCCTGATGTGGGAGTAATGGGAAAGTAATCTAAGGAAAATGGCAGCATAAAGGTCTCTCTTGGCTTCTGCTGAAATAACTTCACCATTATAATCTTACAACAGAATCATCAGATGATAAAACAGATGTTGGGCAATAATGTCGGTTTTGTAACGCTTTAAGTTAGATGCTAACGTGAGGTTCACTTCGATGAAGAATTCGTGTCATGTTGCAAATCTCTTGAAAAAAGGCATTATAACTCAATTCCTACAGATGCTCATTAAAAGTATTTTGCAATTATAACATTATATGATTGTGAGATCCTTGGGCTCCCTGCAGACTTGCATTAAAATTGTGATATCTTTATTACTCTGTGTTTATTGTACATGAACGTTTTCTAGCAGAGCTTGAACTTCCTGCTCACGTTGAGATGTTTACACTTAAACAGGAAGATTCGCTGGCAGTGTAAAACTACACCGAAAGGAGTGGTACCATTATTTTAAACACGAGTCTTCTACAAAAAAAAAGGACCCAAATGTGAAAAGTTACTTCTACCCAAGGTAAACCTTTGGAGGCCTATGAGCCATCTTGATATATCCATATGTAGACAGCAAGCTCTCAGGAAGGCCTGCTGTGTGATTGACAGTGTGTGGAGCACTTTGTACCTAAGAGTGCTCCACGAGTGATCTTCTCCCCAGGTATTCTCCCGCAGAAAAGCATATGATACAGTCCTTTTCCTAAATGCATTTATAATCCAGCTGAGAAGTTCAAACAAGCAGTAATTTGAGAATATAAGTTAACAGACCATCAGAAGGAAGATAACAAGACAGGTGGAGTTCAACACGCATAGAGGGTATAATCATTTAGTCTTGGGCAAGTGGCCATCACGGATAAGATTAAATACAAAGCTAATGAAAAAACCACCTTATTTTTTGCCTTATTTTGTGTCAAGTCTGGAGGTAGCTACTTCACAAACATTTTATTAAATCTTTACAAGAATCCCAGTAAGCATAATTATCCTATTTTACAGATGATGACACTGAGGATTGGAGAAGTGATTGTGGCATATCAAACAGCTAAAGTGCAATTTGATTTAATGTCTGTTTTAGATTAATACGCTCTGCTGTTTTCCTAGGGTCTAGCGAGATGTTTGTTTACTGAAACTTAAACTGTTTACAATGCGGACAAACTGATAGAGAATTAGAGATTCTTGCCCATCAATGAACACCCTACGAGTTAGAATAATAAGGCATGTTTGTAAGCTCCCTGAGGCCCAGAACTATAACTTTTTTGAGGGGGTATTATTATTATTATTATTATTATTATTATATCTAGTATTAAAGACACATCTTTGAGCATTCTGACAATGAAGTAGTTGATGACTAAGGAGTTGTGAGGGTTGCAAAGAAAGAGTAGAGGCAATAATAAAGACATTTTCTGCCTTTCTAGTATACAATGACTTTGGCAAGGAAAGTTTTTAAAAAACATGTTTGAAGGAATACTCTTCATTAAGGACAGATCGTGCTGGCCCAAGGTACTAAAAGAACCCAATATATCTTTAAATTTTCCTTGTATAAAGCATAAGGTTGGGAGGCAAGGAAAGTAAAAAGAGAGTTTTAAATGCATTTAGGACAATTCTGGAAAGGTAAGTACTACTTTGTGCGTATATCTTTGCTATGACTGGATGAGTCAATAAAATTCTCAAAAAAATTAGCGATTGTCCAAATGCAGTTTTGAAATTTTAAAAGAAGGGGTGTAGAGGAAGGCCTAAAGTATACTTATTTTTGGCACAAAATGCTGCTGGGTAGTTGTTGTTGTTGATTACAATGGAGTTCTCATTTTCAAAGTCCCAATAATGGATACCCTAGGGGAAGACAAAGGCCAGAATTCCATTTTCTTAGACACGTGAGCTCTGGGGGCCACTGAGGAAACTGGTCATTATTCTGTGCATGATTGTGGTTGCTGAGAATCAAAGTTCAGTCCAAGCTAGTAGTCTGTCCCAAGTTGATGTACTGAACTTGGAAGTCTTTTAGTGAAAAAAGAAAGAGGATGGGAAAATGCTGGAGGCATTTCAGCTTTTAGTGAATGATATATTAATCACATGCAAATTTGTATGTTTTTTTAAATCACAAACTTGAGGACCCGTCATAATAAGATTGCAGTTCTATTCCTTTTGAATGATGTAAGTATATTTCCACTTAAAATAATAATAATCTGTTCCCAACAGCCTCTTTCATATATTAACCTCTATCAATGTTACCTTTGAATAGTTCTACAACCTCCCATGGTGCAAATGTCTCTGTTTAACTAACACTCTTTATTTTATTACATTCAAAATGTACTTGTGAAAATGAAAGTGCTTTGTATTGCTGTTATAACTCCAACAATGTGATTATTTAGCACTTTTCAGAGGCTGATTTCCTCGTTAGTATTTATACAGCCCCATGTACCTGCTACGAGCATTAGAAAGGTGCAAACAGCATTAGAAGGTTGGAATTTTTTAGCATGTTTTAGAGCAAGAATGACAGGGACTAACAGTAAAAGAAGAACAAAAGGAAGGTTTCTAAAAAGCGACATTTTTAGGCTCTTGTTGACAAACCCTCTGAACATATGTGGAACATAACCAAAATAATCACCCACTACATCTGAAAACCACATTCTGGTTGAAGAAGAAATCAAGGCCTATCCATTCTGAAGGCTCAGTGTCACCTGATGTTTTAACAGGTGACAAAAGCTTTGTTCACAATGTCCAACTGCTCGTAGAACACCAAACCGAAGTGTGTTTAGATGGGGACATATTTCCTAGCTACCACCCGTGGATCCATCCTTAAAAATTTCCAGCTCCAAAGCTTGGGAATTTATTTCACAATAGTTCACATGATATTTGACAAAAATCCTTCCTAAAAGAAGAAATTACTTCGCAACTGAGTTACCTGTATAGAAATTTCTGACTTAGATTTTCCTGGAAGGCAGAATCAGAGGTAACCAAGAATGGCCTGGCTATGGTAGTGTCTACAACCTGGGATCCTTGATCAAAACCTGCTGCAAATGTGCAGGCTCACATTTCCAAATTTCTCTGTATTTAGAGACCAAGGCAGGCTGAAAAGTCCCTCTATGGTATGCATTTTGCACCCTATTTGCCATGTATATTTTCTAGCCTTGAGAACATTAAGCGAGGCCCTGCTGACCCTTGGACCCAGTGGTAATGTGAGACAAGCAGAGACTAACAAAGTATTTTGGTGGTTCAGAGATAGGCCTTCATAAGCAGAACTACAACCTCTGACATTATGATTCTGAGCTTTTCTTGCTGTTTGATCTCTGACTGAAATACAGCCAGGGAATGGTTAACAAACTATAATGCATCAACACAATGGGATATTCCACAGTCTTTACCAGTCAGAGCCAGGAAGAAAATGTAGGAACTTAATACTCTTTACAAAATAATTGAAAATCGTATTGCAAATTGATATGGACAGCATGGTAATAGCTTTGTCAAGTATACAGAGGAACTGGAAGGTAATAGTCAAAGGTAAAGTTAGTTTATTTGGGGATTAATTTTTTTTCCAAAAAGTTATTTATGATACTTCCATCGTTTCTTCAATATGTAATTTTTATACAAACAACCTACTAATGTTTGGTATAATTTGAGGAACCACAAAGAAGATGAGTTTCTAATATGTGTGTGCTTGGGAGCAGCACTGCAGCTAAGAAATTTGAATTGGGTCAAACTCATAAAGTTAACTGGGTTTAAAGTGATTACATCTTATGTACATGGCTGTAATAAACCATTTTTAAGGAAGAGAACTGAATTAAGTAATACCTTGCTTCCTGAACTGTCATGATTATCTTTCATTTCTGAAAGAAGTAGCCAGATATCTTTACTATGGTAATTTAAGCATAACAAAGGAGGGAGCACGGAAAATACTATTAATATTTGCTCAGCAGCTGACAAATGAATAAATTGGCTATATTCTGTGGCCATTCTGATAGTATTTTCTCCAAAAAAAAGTTAGATGGACTACAATTAAGTAGAACCTTAGTATAGGATTTCATGATTTGAAGTGCTCTTAGAGATCACCTGTTCGATGAGTTTTACAAATTCTCACTGTGAAACCCCAATATAGGAACCAGCTGTAAGAAGAGCTACTTTTGTTGAAGTATGGGAGCTATGCCAACTCTCTTCCACCAGGGTGACTGTTGAGACTGTCTCTTACCTCTTAGATAATCCTGGTCCTTCTGGTTCCTGACATGGGATGACAATGGCCTGAGCTCCATTTCTAGATGAAAATCTGGGTCTCCTGACACCCACCCAATGATCTTTCTACTAAACCAATGGTTTTCAGACCTCTTGTGGATCCCTAGGACTCAGTGGATTAGTCTCTGTGGCTGACAGAGGAAAGCAGTACGGGAAGGGGGAGATGGAGTAAGGACCAGGCTCCTTTATCCCATCTGACCAGAGCACTCCCACTTTTACCTTTGTATATAGTGGGGTTAATTTTAATATTCTTCTGGGGAAAAGCATTCCATTGCCAAAAAAGAAAAAAGGAAGGAAGGAAGGAAAGAGGGAAGGAAGGAAGGAAGGAAGGAAGGAAGGAAGGAAGGAAGACTACCACAGAACTTTCTTCACTTTCTTTTTTCTAAATAGATTAGTCTTAAAGTGCCTGTATCTTTTTATCTCCTATCAGAGGGGAAGATGGAGAGATACACACATACACACACAAAAGCATTTTAGAAAAAAATCACAAAGTAATGGAAGGGGGATGGTGAGGCAAAATTCCTGACTAGAAAGTGGATGCTTAGCAACCAGGACCACAGTGTTTCTGGCTGGGCCATATGGATTGATTTTCTTTTTTAAAACTCTGATAATAGCTGGAGACTATCCTGTGGTCTGGATCAGTGATTCCCTCTGTGTCTTTGTGAGGCTATTTCATTTGACAGACACAGTCAACTTGCCTTTACTTCGCCTCTATGTAGGGAGGACACTTTGGATCACTTGCCAAGTCTTTTTGGACCAGCACAGAATGGTGGACCACAAGTTGCGGATAGCTGTTCTAGAAAGCAGAAGTCCATAATCAACAGCTTTCTTAAATGGAGAAGGATGGGCTGCTGATGGGCAGGAAAGACTCTGATTACACAGTTCAAAGATACAGTGACAAGAATTAGATGTTGAAGTGGTTTATCGGAAGAGGGGGAAGATTGAGGTGTTCAGCTATGAGATGCAGAGGAAGGCATGCCTTCACCACTCTGATGGGAAAGCAATGTTTTATGTGTTTAGACTCCACTCCAAATAAAATCATTGGTAATTTTTCTATGTAAAGAATGGGGAGCCTGATATCTTTACTGTACTTGGAAAACCAGCACCATGAAAACAACAGTAATACCATAGCACACATATGTGTGTTATTCCCATTGACCTCTAATGACTACGATGAAAGTTTTTTTTTTTTCAAATCTATAAATTTGGAAAATCTAGTCCAGTAGAAGAATTTTAGAAGTGTTATAGTAAACACTAGCAAAATAAAAAGGTTTGGTTAGGTTTACAGATTGTATATCATGCCGATGAAATTTTCTTGGGTGTTTGTGACTATCTTGCATGCTTGTTTATATGTTTGATAACTTGACTGTTCATCTGATTCAGCTGAGGAAATCTTGCACCCTTTTAGACCTCATAACAGTTTAAACATACTAAAGAATCCCAAGAAATGGTCATTCTATCATTCAAAGCATTCCAGAAAGTAGCCTTTATTTTGACCAGTTTTTGAGTGCTTGGAGACAGCATGGAAGATGGTTACGAAAATGAGATTTCTCCGTTTCCTATCTTCCCATTTCTCTTTTTGCCAGGCAGTCTTCTCTAGCCCCACATTCTTCAGGACTTATGCTCCTTTCCTCTCCTGAGGTGTTCTGGGGGGCATCCCCCAGGATTGCGAGCAGTTCTGCTTCCCAAGGTGCCTGGGGAGCTCCACTTCCTCCTGCATTGTGCGAAGTTGTTGCCCTTCAATCATTTGGCTTCTTGGCTCGCTTTGTGTGTGGGGGTGTGTTTTTCCTGTTTTCTAACTTGCATTTTGTTTGGTGGGGTGGGAATATCTTTGTCCAGATGGTCCCCATCCCAGGACATTTTGCAGAGTATCTGTGAGCCAGAAACCACCGGGGATTTTTTTTTTCTTTTGACTCAAGAAGGTCCCTCAGTTCGCTTCATGTTGCCAATTCTTCTTGTAAATCTCAAGGCATGTTCCTTTTGCAAAACAACTCTCTGAAAACACACACACATACACATGCACACACATAGTTTTATTGGTTAAAAAATTAGTCTGCGGCAAGTTCTTGCTAAAAAGGGATAAATTTTCTCTCTTCAAAGAGGCTGGCAAACTTTCCCCTTTCGTGATTTTGCAAAACCTTAATGTTAAGCCCTCAAAATGCTCTTAGAGCACATGTCCTGTGTGGACACCCCACAGAAGCTGATCCTCAGGACACAATGTCAGCTTACCCACCTCCCGCCATCCCCTCCCAGAACAAACCTGAATCCTTCTGAAACAAATCACGTGGAATAAGCCAGACTGCAAATGAAAGCCGTACGGTCCATTGGAGGCAGCATAATTTGTGTTTATTATGCTCTTTCAAGCGATGCTGTATTCCCCTTTGTCTCATTTTCTTGTTGCACAGTAGACATCTGCTCATGACTGAAATGCCTTAGAAGAACTTGATCCCTTTGGGCTTGGAGAGGTAAGGGCGGAACAGGGACAACTTCATCTAAATAGTGCCTAAAAACCTCCCTCTGATAACCTTTTGCAGAACAATCTTTCTTCTCCCCTTCTTTAGCAGCGCACAGCCTCCTCCCCATTGTCTTCCAGTGCGCGGGATCCATCTATGGAAAGGATGTTGTGTTGGATGACTACTCCTGATGAGGGTTTTTAAACGCTTTAACATGTGGCATCATTGTTATAGCTGTCATTGCTGTCTTGGAATTTATTCTCGGCTCTGAGAAAGGCTTTTAGCCATGTGTCAGGCAGCATGTCAGCAGAAAGTGCCAACAAGCACAATTTATATTCAGCCTTTTGGGGCTGAGAGAGTACTGCCTCAGGCTGCTTGAGGTCTGAAAGAGGCTAGAACCACACGCTGGCAGTCTGTGACCTATGTCTGCCCTTGGTCAGGCAAATAATTTTATTTGTAGGATTATAGCCATTTTCAGGGGTGTCTTCCTAAACTGTTTTTCCTGATGGAGGATAAGAAAATGGCCTGGATCTCTTACCCATTGCCCTATTACTCCCCATATTTGCACTTACCTTCCCTCCCAGAATACAGTGGCATTAAGGAAAATGTCAATCCCATTCTAGGTGCCCAACTCTAACTTAAAGCGAGACAGAATTGCTAAGGTTTGTCTATTGGGATGTTTATTGCAAGATACTTTGTAAACAGGGAATTGGATTAAGAAACATGGTGGGTCTCATTCAATGCATTGGTTCTTCTTCAGTGGAATACTCCACAGGCATGAAACAGATTCTTAATTCCATGTTAATAAAAATTTGATAAGCCAAAAAGCAAGTTATCAACCTAAATGTTCATCAGCTGATGAATGGGTAAATAAAATGTGGTCTGTCCATACAATGGAATATTATTTGGCCTAAAAATGGAATAAAGTACTGATACTGATACATGCTACAACATGGATGAAACTTGGAAACATGTTAAGGAAGACAGCCACAAAAGGCCACATAATATACTATTCCATTGATACAAATGTCTATAGCAGACAGTTGCATAGAGACAGAAAGTAGTGATTTCCAGGGCCTAGGCAAAGGAGGGAATCGGGAGTGACTGCTAATGGATATTAAGTTTTGTTTTGGAGTTGTGAAAATTTTCTGCAATTGGATGCCTGCAAACTCTAAATATACTAAAAAAAACTATACTGTACGCTTTAAAACTGTATTGCACACTATGTAAATTATACCTCAATAAAGCTGTTATTTAAAAAAAGGGCTAAAAGAACAGTTACCTATCTCCATGCATTTATGATCTTATTTTTGTGAAAAAATGATATAGTATATTTAAATGTATATATTAGATATTAATAAAAAGGAATTAAATATATTAATATATATGTATATACACTTATATATTTAATATATATAATTATATATTATATATATATATAATATTTATATATATGTAAATACATATATATTTTAAAACCAGAATAATACAGTTACCACTATGGATGAAATTATAAGAATTTTGCATTTTCCAGTTCTTTGTACTTGCTGTATTTTTCCCAATTACAAAAATTATGCTGGTTAGTTTTATAAAGATTTGAAGATGAATGTCATTTATAAATGTGAGAAAGAGGGGATAACTGATGGCTGCTTCAGACATATTTTATAATGTTTCTCTTTTTTTTAAGGAGACACTGTGGGCCTAGAAATGGAGCACCAAATGGGAATCTTAAAATATGGTACTACGTACCAGAAAGGTTAATTTCTCGTTCCTCTACTTCCATTTCCTCCCACTCAGAAAATAGTATCACATTAAGGATATTTTTTAAACATTTTTTTTTAAGAGAAAGAGAGAGAGAGATCTCGAGTGGGGGTAAGGTCAGAGGGAGAATGAGAATCTTAAGCAGGCTCCACACCCGACTAGGGGCTTGAAACTCACAACCCTGAGATCATGACCCGAGCTGAAATCAAGAGTCAGAAGCTTAACTGATTGAGCAACACAGGCACCCCTAGTATCACATTAATCATATTGTTTTGAGTTTATGACAGAGATAACAAGGGGTAGAAAGTAATTTAACATTTATTGAGTGCACCTAGTTGCCAGGAAGTCTGAAAGGGCACTCTGCTGTCAATTACATGAACAAATGTTCTCTATGGCTGGAGTTGGTTACATTCAAGAATTTCATTCCATTCTATCAGAAAGAACTTAGTCAAATAGTCTTACCTAGCTGCAAGAGAGGCTGCAAAACAGTTTCTAACTGCTTGGTCTTGGGCCTTTCAAGAGCTATGATAGTTTAGAAGAAAGGAAGAATGGATTTTGGGAGAAACTAGCAGACTTCCGTTACCAATTGTTTGTTCAGAAAATATTTTTCAAATGTAGCAAAATTATATACATGAAGAAAAATATCTTGAGACAAACAACAATTCTGAGTTACTATGGGAGGTAGTATAATTATCGGAGCTCTTTGAAATTATGTAAACAACCCTTTGATTTGTTGGTTGATGGATATTCACCTGCCCACAGGCAGGTTACTAAAGTAAATGACCCATAGAAATCATCTTGAGCCACATGATCATTAGTATGTTTGATCTTTGTTCTTTTTTATTTTAAACAGAGAAAGATTCCTTGTAAGCAACTCAAGTTCTTGTTTACCTTTGAATCTAATTTTTGCCAAGTGGTGTCACATCAAGGTGGCTTTTGTATACAAAGAACTCATCATGTTAACCGAAGGCCTGTTATAATTCCTGTATTAGTTAATGCTAGCTGTAATGAATAAACTCTCAGATGTCAGTAAGGAATAAAATTTATTTCTTGTTCAAGCAATAGTGTAATATGAATGTTCAAATAGGCCGCTTTCAACATGGTGAGCCAGGGACTCAGTCTCCTTCCTTCTTTTGACTCTACCAACTTTTAGATTTCTGTAGTCCTTAACTTCTAGCTGGTGGATGGGGAGAAAAAGAACCTGGAGGATAGAATGGGAGGTTTTTATGTCCCAGGCCTGGAAGTGGACTATAAAACTTTCACCCATAGCCCATTGGCTGGACAATAGCCACATGACCACATCTAACCAAAGGGAGGCTGGGAAATGTAGTCCAGTTGCAGTCTCTTACTTAGAAGGAAAGAAAAGAGAGTTGGGGAACAATTAACCAGTTTCTGTCACAGCTCTTTATCTCAAAGGAGATAAAGTCTAAACTCTTTATCAAGGACTACAAGGTCATTTATGGTTTGTTCCTATTTACCTCTAGAGCTGTGTCTTGTCTCTTGAACTCTGTCCCATTTCAAGTCACTAAATCATAGAGATCCTGAGGTGTTGATAGTTCAGGTAATAATATTGTTTGCCAGTAGAACAGTAACTAGCAATTATTCAAATCTTTTGATCTTCTTATCTTTAGTCTCATGAGACCAACTGGCTTTTATCAACACTTTTCCCACCAAAAAAAAAAAAAAAAAAAAAAAGGAAAAGAAAAAGAAAAGAAAAAAAAAAAAGTATCGTTGGCACTATTGCTTAACCCCTATTGGATGTTCTGTGGAATAAGTTAGGGGGTTTTTGTTTGTTTTGTTTTTGTTTTTGTTTTTCCATCTAGTAAATCTTAAAGACTAGGAGAGAAGGGGGTTCCACTTACACACCTGGGAGAATTTGTTAGTTTGCTGAAGGGCTTTCTGGTCTTTAACCTCTTATTCTTCCAGATGGAGAATGGTTTAACTGGAGTTACCTAAGATACTGGTTCCCAAACATTGATGCACTTAAGAATCATTTGGACAGTTTGTGAAAAAAGATGATTTCAGGGTCCCATCAGAGAATCTGATTCAAGAAGACTGGTATGGCTTCAAAGAATGCATATTTTTATGGTTCTGATGTAATGGTCCATGGACTGTGATCTGAGAAGTTTTAAACTAGCAGATTAGAGAGTATAGAGTAGTGAACAAGAACACTACTCAGACAAATTTATTCAGCTCTATTACTGAGTAGTTTTGTAATCTGGGGCAAGTTTCTTAAACTCTGTGAGTGGCTGGGTGGGGACCAATGAAATGCTACTAGAAGCTCCTGTTAATGCTCCACTGGTTTTGCTTCTAGAGGTCCCTCCTGTCCCTTCAATAGTCTTACCCCATACTGTCCCTGGATTCCCATTCTAACCAGCTACAGTATGTTTCTCAAGAACAGGTAATGCCTTTGTACATGAAGCCTCAGAAATTGGCTTTTAGACCAGGAAAGAGTTTAGGCTCAGAGAAGGAAGGAGTCAGGGACCTAGTCATTTTCTTAAATTATCCCTTTTAAGCCCAAGTCCTTAGCTACCTGCCGATAGGGAGCCACCAGTGTCATATAGCTGCTTAAAATTCAACATAATCATTGACTGCACAAAAGAGAAATTAGGAATTATATAAACAAAGGGGAAGGTGCTATTCTGCTCTGTGGTGGCCACAGAATATCTGGAATTGTGCTCCCTTGTGGAAGCTCATTCTCCACCTAAACAAGGGCTTTGACAACGTAGAGCACATCCAGAGGTGAGTGAGCAAAATGGCATGAGGTCTGGAACCATGTCCCATGAGAAGGCATTCAGTCAAATTGGGAATTTTAATTTTTCTGAAGAGAAGACTTGATGATAGTTCAGGGTGATGGCTCAAGAAGGGCACAGTGGTTAATTTAAAATGCTCCAGGAGACAAAAAGAAATGTAAGAAGGCTTAGATTTATTTTTTGATGCCTTCTAGAGTAGAATGAGGACAGGCATAGGAGACAGATCAGGATGAAAATGTTTCCAAGCCCAGACATGTCCAGTTGTGGGAAAAGTAGAGCCTAGTGACCAGTTCCAGAGGTGGTTGTGGGCAGTCTTTCTGTTTCAGAATGTATAGGGATTCCACCCACTGAACCATGACTCCACCATTGCCAGCTAGGACCTTGACCAGAGGAATGAGAATGCTACAGTTCAGTGGACAGAAGAGGAGGAAAAGCATTAAGAAGACCAGTTTCCAAGTAGATCTTGGCCCATTCAATAAAACCTACCTCATGGGGAGAGTGGCAAAGTATAACATGGGTCTAGGGTAGAGCCTGACTTACTTATCTGGCCATTTAGCCACATGGAAATAGGATGACAGACAGCAAGGTGGCCAGGTTCCTGGGGAGATCTTGCTCAGCTTGCTGGCCATATAACATGATAATGACAGAGGCCAGAGCAAGGTGACCAAATCAGTTCAGGTCTTAACTACCCAAAGGCATAAAAGCTGGAAGTAGAAAAAAGTGATTCCTTCAGTGGAATCTTTTAATGCACAATGGCCCTATCTGATATGGTTTTGTCAGTAACCTGAAATCTGCCCAATAATATTAGCAACGCTTTCTCTTGGTTTGTGAGTGGGGGTGGGTAGGGAGGGCTCAGGATCTTTCCATTCCCCACTAAAATAATCATTCTACATGGAATGGGGTAATTTCTAAAAGGACATCCATGATGAGCTGGTCTGGTCTTTGGGCCCCAGAGAGAACTTGTAGTTTTTTCAACAGCATTTTCTGACCTGAAGGGGTGGGGGGAGTGGTGGGAAGAAGCTGAACTGTGGGTGATCTTGCTGTCACACTGAGCTATAGAGCCAGAAGGAAAGAAGGGAGGGAGACAAGCTGCAGCTGGCTCTAGGTACAAGCTCTTGTCTTGAGGGAGTTGGTCCTGGAGTATCTCTAGGGTCTGTAATAAACTTTCTGTCTCTTATTTCTTGTGACTGCACTTGAGGTTATCCATTCTGAATTCCAGAAAAAAACAGGCTCAATTCTAGGAATTCTGGCTTTTAGAATCACAGGATGTTACAGTTTTCAGAGATTATACATCATCTTCTTTAGCCTCTGCAGTTTACAGATCACAAAACTGAGTCCCAGGAAGGTGAAGTAACTCATCAGAGGTCAGAGAGCTAGTTGCTGGAATAACTCAGATTGCAGTGTATGTTGTATAACACAGAGGTTAAAATTGGTTGAGAACACAGTTTCTGGAGACAGCCAGCCTGTATGCAAGTTACCAGGAAAACTCGTCCCCAAATAAGAAATTTCAGAGGGTTAATTAATTCCTTCATTCCTTGGTTTCCTCATATGGGACTGAGGGTAATAATGGTACCCACTTCATAGGTTGTCACGAGGCTTAAATCAGGTAAATCATACAAAAGACTTTTAGAACAATACCTGACATTTAGTAAAATACTTAATAATGCAACCCATTACCATTAATTTCAGATCATTGTACTTTCACTCTGGGCGCAATATTTTAGGCCATTGTAAATAGTAATTCTTTCTGTGTAAAAACACATCCTGACTCTTAATAGTTTTCAGCCTCTTACTGACAACAACCTAGACTCAGCCCCTTAGATTATTGCAGGAGTTCCCTCCTTGGTCCTCCTGCCTCCTTTCTCAGTCTTTGTTCTAGTCATTAATTGTTACCTAACAAACTATACTGAAACGTTTGCTCGCAATTTTGTGAGTCAGAAGTTCAGAGCTGCTCAGCCTGATGGCTTTTCTCTACGTCTTGCATTTTCACCCAGGACAGTTGGACTGAAGCTAGAGGATCTGCTTTCGAGATGGTTCACTCATATAGCTGGTAAGCTATGAGCTCATCCAGGGCTCTCATCTGGGGTCCTCACTTCCTCTCCAAAAAGGGTCTTTCCTTGAGGCTTTCCACAGCGTGGTGGCTGGGTTACATGAATGAGTGTTCCAAGACACCAGAAGTAGAAGCTGCCAGCTTCTGAATGCCTTCATCTTGACAACTGGCAAAGCATCACTTTCATTACATTCTATTAGTCCAACAATTACAGAGCCAGCCCAGTTTCAAGGAGAGGAAAAACAGATCCTACCCTTCAATGAGAGGAGTGTCAAAAATTTGTAACTGTCCTCAATAGTCTGTGTCCTTCGTTAATCAATTATTTTCAGAGTATCACAAGCCAAAGTTAAAAAATGTAAATCAAATCATGTCACTCCGCATTGCTTTACAACTCTTATAGGTCTACCCATCACACTCAGATCATATGCAGCAGAACGCTTGATTGACTTTCTAACCTCGTTTCCTTTGTCACCTTTTCACACTGTGTTCTCTGACACCCTATCTAAAACAGTACCATGTTACTTTCTACACCCTTATCCCGCATTATTTTTCTTATGTACTCATCATTACCTGACATATTTTATTTTTATTGATTTGTCTAACTCAGCCTCTAGAGTGTGAGTCCATGAAGGTAGGGGCTTTAGTCCATCAGTTATCTTCATTGCCTGGAACAGTGTGTGTCAATAGCAGTGCTCCATAAATATTTGTTGAATTAATGAATGGTACATTTTGCACTGTTTTCTTTGACAGAAAAAAAAAAGAAAGAAAGAAACAACTTCTGTTTTTGTGTACTTGACTTTCTGCCATACTTTTCCTCTTTCCCTGGAGAGCGAGTATCCTTGGTGTCAGTCAAGTTTATTTACCTATGCAACATAAGGATGGAAAGCAAGATGAAAGATACAATGCTTTTGGCAGGGGAAAAGATTGAAAATCAGTTGGCTAATACTAATGACAAGTCTCACTATTGACTTCTGTATTTAGGCCATATGTATGTAATAAGAAAGAAATGATACAATCTGTGCTCTCAAAGAGTTTAGAATTAGGACAATGTCAATGTGATGATGACTCAAGGGTGGCGGAAAGTCTAAATGAAATTATCAATGGCACTGAAATTAGACAAACTTGGACACCTTTCTCTAGGCATGTGACCTAATAATACATTGGCTTAACTTCTTTGAATCTTGTCTTTTTTTCATCTGTGAAATACAAATACTAATATCCTCTAAACATTTCTGGGAGATTTAAATGTGTCACTCTATCTGTGGTGGGATTAAAATCCATCTGCAAATTCTTTGTTACTCCTATTGAGAGGTGGGGGGGGGTGTCTATGTACCCTCCCCTTGAGTTTGGATGGGCTGTGTTTCCTTGGGCCAAAAGAGTATAGCAGAAGTGATACTATGTGACCTCCAAAGTGAGGGATAAATGGCCATAGTTCCCACATAAGAAGTCTGACTACTACCCTGAGGCCATCATACTAGAGTGGCCACATGTAGGCCTTCTGGCTGAGTCCTGGTTGTTTTTCACCATCCCAACTTAGGCAACAGTTATGTGAGTGAAGAAGCCATCTTGTGTATGGATCCTCAAGCTATTCCAGCCCTCCGTTATTGCGTCATCCCCAACCTGAAAGTCACTTCAGTCAAGGCCCCAAACAAGATGAACAGACAACTGTCCCCACTGTGTACTTTCCCAGTCCCTGACATACAGCATTCATGAGCCTAATAAATAACAGCTGTTGTTTCAGGTCACTATGCTTGGGGGATGCTTTGTTACACAGTGAGAGATAACTGGAACAGATGAAGACCATCCAACACAGTCCTTTGTATAAGGTAGCTGATCTGAGTATGTCCATCTCCTTCTTTCCTTCTAAATTCAATAGGATGTTAGAAAAGAGGGACATGCCTGTGGACTTTGTGGAGTGATGGGTTTTGAGTTGGGTTTTATAGGTAGGGCAAGGTTTCAATAGGGAGATGAAAGGGTGTCGTAGAAAGACATTCCAGGCAGGGAATGTAGGTGGGAGGAAGCGTGACTATGGCCAGAGACTTAGAGTAAGGCTTCAGATGACTCACTGTTAGAAATATGCAGTGATCAGCCCCAGCTCCTCAGACAGGAGATAAAACTGCTCGGAAGGAGGCTTCCTCAGTGGCCACCTCCTTTATGCCAAGAAGTGAAATGCAGTGATAAAACCTTCCCACCAGCGCCCTGCTGCCCTCCAGGCCTAGTCCTCACCAGAAGTTAAGTCACAGAGATCGGTGGGGTGCTGGGGTCCTTGGTCCTCACACTGTCCCTTTGCTTCTGGCTTGGTGAATTCTCTGTGCCTGCTTCTCTCTGCTCTCTTCTCTGTTGTAGTCTCAGGCTTTCTTCTTAGGCCATTTGCTTCATCCTTATTTTCTTTGCTTACTACTTGAGACTCCTCCATCTCTCCAATGGCCTTACATGTCTTCCAACTTTCCTCTGTAGGAGTAGAAATAAAAATGCAATTTTGCCACTTCTCATACTTCAATGAAACATGGACATCTTTTAATAAGGGGGTGTCTCTGAGTGTGTGTTTGTATTTATCATTCATGCTCATCTTTTTTTCAGGAGGGGAATTTATATAAATTTATATTAAATATAATTTTTTATACATATAAATTTATAAATTTAATATAAATATAATTTATAGTAAAAACAGTTTATTATTGGGGCACCTGGGTGGCTCAGATGGTTAAGTGTCTGCCTTCATCTCAGGTCCTGATCCCAGGGTCCTGGGATCAAGCCCCCCATGGGGCTCCCTGCTTGGTGGGGAAGAAGCCTGCTTCTCCCTCTCCCTCTACTGCTCCCCCTGCTTGTGCTCTCTCTCTTTAAAAAAATAAAAACCGTTTATTAGACAACAGTCTTTTCAAGAGTGAGGACCATGACTTTTAAGTAAATTATGGATCTTATTTGGACAGCTCTCAAGTGTACCTGCACTGAACAAATAATGAGATACTGTGGAAGAATTTTCAATTCTTAGTGTACAAGAAATCCTTTTCATTTCAGTGGGGCAGCAGAATTGCTAGGAGAACTGTCATCACCATGTTATGTTTGAATATGAGAGTGGTATTGAGTACCCCAACCTTCTTCCCTTTCCCCACTAAGGTGGAAATCAAGAATCTGAGATCCCCATTGGAACAGAATTCAGCACAACCTAATGGCAGAACTTTTGATCATGGCCTGATCAGTATTATTCGTCATTGTACTTGATCAATTTCAAGGCTCTCCTCAGCTCACATGGACAAAATTTTCTTACTTCATTTTCCCAACCTGATGATTTCTATCTAGAAACAAGACAGAAAGATTTTTCTTGGTGTGTCGAATCATTAAAATCTCTCTCTCTCTTTTTTTTAAGATTGTATTGTTAAGTAAACTCTATACCCAACATGGGGCTCAGACTTACAACCCTGAGATCAAGAGTTGCATGCTTTACCAACTGAGCCAATCAGGTGCCCCCAAATCTCATTAACTCTTATGTTCCAAGAACAGACTAGCATAGTGCCACTGTACAGCCAACTCTATTTTTTTTAAAAAAAATAATGCCTCTGTAAATGCGGTTGGTCCTTCCTCTACCCTTGGATAAAATCTTGGCTAAGCTCAGAATTTATCTTCTTATTTTCAGATAATAAAATGTTCTGTAGTCACTTTAGTTAGGACAAGCCCAAAAGCTAAATTCAGTTCTTTTTCTTAGTCCTAGTTTAGAGTAATGATCAAATGTGAAAACCTCTCTCAAAGGTAAAACTTTAGGCCTATGCAAGTAGAAAGCTAGTAGTGGGCAAGCAGGCTCAGTTGGGGTTCCAGAATGGTTTTTTCTGTATTTCTCCATGTTGCATTCTTTCCCCTTTCCCCCCAGCTTGCTAACCATGGTTTCTGACCCTCATCCCCACAATGTCAGCTTGAAGTTGGAGAATGACTATGACGGAAAAGGGTCATAGAAGGAGAGGAAAGGTCTTGAATGACTAGAATATTATCAGCTGGTGCTGGAGCCCTGTGGGGTACTTTTCGGTTTTGGGAGTACCCTCTCTCAACAATGAATGCATCACTGGAGATCTTTTGCCTGCTGTGTTCCCTCACAAGTGAGGTACATTCTGACTGGTTGCCTATGTTACCTTCCTCAGCTCTAGGCATCTGGTGATCTGTCTCCAGCACATTTTTATTGAGGTTTCCTTGCTCCTCTGGAAGGTCCTCATATTGGTTTTCTATTGCCATGAAGTAAATTACTAAAAACTTAGTGGCTTAAAACAATGTAAATTTACTGTCTTACAGTTTCTGTAGATCAGAAGTCTAGGCACAGCCTAACTGAGTCCACCACTCAGGGTCTTACTAGGCTGAAGTCGAGGTGTTGGCTAGAGCGGTGATCTCAAATGCTGCTAGGGGTCCTCTTCCAATTGCATCTCTAGATCTCACGGAGGCTGCGTTTTCTATGCCAGCAGGAGGCTGTCTCTCTGACACTTTGTAATCTTTTAAAGGCTCATCTAATTAGGTCAGATGAATCAGGAACTCTCTCCTTTGATAACTCAGAGGATTAGTAGCCTAATCATGGTAGTGATATCCTATCAATTTCCTGGGTCTTACTCAATGGAGGTGATTATACAAAGAGAGGCGATCATACAGGAGTGGACACAAGGGAGTGGAATTTTGAAGGCTTAGAATTCTGTCCATATCTCTCTTGGGAAGGGTCTACAGTTCCTCCACCCCCTCCGTCATCTCTCCTGTGGCGCACATTTACGATTCTCTTTCTGTGGAATATAGTTACTTTCCAGCTATAGCTCTCAACTCTCCTTCAACAGGCCACTGTAGCCAGGTATGGCCCCTTATATTTCCCATGTATGGCCCAGTTTCCATTCACTATGTCACTCACTGTCCAGGAGACCGCTAACAAGCTCACCAGGTTATCTCCTTGAAGTCTCTCTCATTAGTACTGAGGTGAGGGTAGAAATTTACAACCTTCCATTCTCCCAGGCTTGGCAAATGATTTCTTTATATGCCATGAGTGGCTGAGGGGACAAGGTCACAAAAACAATTTGAGAACTCCTTTGCAAATCCTCCTTAGGTTGTGTGGTATCTCACTTTGAAAATTGGGAATAACTGGTACCCCTCTAGTAAGCTCACTCAAAACTAAGACCAAAAGAGTTCCATAACATTCTGGTATTTGGAGCTTATTATCGCTCACTTTTATTGGGTTCTTAATATGTGTTATCTTCCACTAAGTACATTTAAAAAAGGGAAAACTGAGGCTTAGAGGATAAATTACTTGTTTAGGACCACACAACTGATAAATAGTAGAGTTTCAATTTGAAGCCAGATTTGACCTGGTAGCCCATTTCTTAACCACTGTCTTTACAGACTTCCTAATATTTTTCTTCCCAACCTCTAATCCCTGAATAAAAACACATGGGTACATTGGATCAAATTGTCTAATGATAATTAGACTGCTGAACTTACCATGTTAGTTCTATTACTACCTATTTGTGTTATATGTTTATGGACGTATCTCTTGATAACTGCTGATACAGTTAGAGCTGCTTCTCTCCTTTTGCTCTGGGAAAAACATCCCCAATGCTCTAATCAGTTTCTTTCAAACAACTGCAGATCTTGCCCTTTGTCAACTACCAGGGCAAAGAAGGCTTAACAAATTCAGAGTCTGAGAATACATTGGACCAATGAGCATAAGCAACCAAAGGAGTACCTTGTTTACAGCTCAGACAATATCTTTCAAGTGTCTGGATTTATGTGGCAGTCTTAGAGTGGGTCACAAGTGGAAATTTTGAGAAATTCCATTCCATGCATGAAGAACTAATTGTGTGCTGTTGATTTGTTTGTATTCCCTCTGTCACAACTAAAGAGACCACAATTGGATGTGGATATTTATTGGATATATTTCATAACTGCATTTTCCTAAATGTCTGGTTGCCTTATGTTGATACAGAACACTCACCACCTTGCTACTTGCTACTCAGCTGTTTTTTTGGTCACAAGCAGAGTCAGTCACCAAATAGAGCCAAACCTCAGGACTGCAGGAGACTCAGCCATTCTCTGTGCTGAAAAATGTGTTTTATTAACAATAAGCCACCTTCAGGCATTTTAAGTGGGCCAGCTCTCCTTGGCTTGGGCCAGGGTGGCAGAGACCAGAATGACTGCATTTCGTGGGGAAGGATTTCTGAAGTAACTTTAGCCCAATGGGGATGGAAAGTTTGGGAATGGCACCAGAATAAGAATAAAGACTGAATGTGCAGGCAGGAAGGCAGACATCAATGGATGGTTGGTTGCTCAGCAGGACACCGATTGCTGTTTCTGAGTTAGAGTTTTGAAGTCTTTAGGTCTCTATCAAAGATGTGTTGTTCTCGACTAGCCACACAAACTATTTCTTTCGTAGCTTTTTCGTAGTGAAAATTTAATCTCAGGCTGCCTGCCATTGTTATCAAATGGAATATGCTCAGAGAATGGAAATTAATTTCAATAGTTGACTAAGTAAAACCCAATTAAGAAGAAAAATTTGCTCCCAGGAAAACATGTGCCATACATTCCAGAACAATGCAGAAATGACTTACTTTGGATGGTTTGGCTTTATTCCTATGTTGCCTTCTCCATATTTCTGTTCCCTAATTAGGGAAACAGCCAGAGGAGACTAAAGGGAGAATGGCTTTCCTTTTGTTAAGCTTTAAAAGGTCATCGCAGGCCCATGAATTTAAGTCCATGGAGAGAGGAAAGTGGTGGAGAAACTCTGGGCTTGGATGGGGTTTTGTGGTTAGGTGTGATGCAACCAGGAATGAGTGTTGGAAGTTATGTTCTCCAGATGGCTTCGTGTCTCAACCAGGCCAGAGATATCATGCAATTCCCTTGAGCTGCTTGTGTTAAATATGTCTGGGATAGAAAACACAACTAAGTAAGAGACTGTGGAGGAAGAGCCAAGTTCTGGGAAATTCCTTTTCATGCAGCTGGTCTCAGCCCTTTGTGGAGGATTTCACTGGGCTCCCTGAAACAAGATTCCTGAGGGAGGGAATGATCACCCTTATTAAATAGAAGTCCTTCTTGGGATACTATTGACAAAAGGAAGAGAAGAAATCCTACCTTTGCATCCAGAATTTAGTTCACAGAGGATTGAATGAGATAAATTATAGAGTCGTTTTTATCCCTATTTTACAGAATGAGGAAATTGAGTCAAGGAGTGGTAAAAGTAAATTATCCAGGAACTGAGTGGAAAAATTTGAGTTGAAGCAAATCTTTCAAATCCCTTGGTCCGTCTAATACTGACCATGGCAATAACACCATTGTAAGAATAATAGTTGATATATATTTATTACTTACAACCCTAACCATCAAAATGTTTCATCTTTACTTCCATCATATATAAGGTAGGTATAAATGACATAAGGAGAAGTTGAGTGATTTCCCTGAACTCATACAGAAATTTGAGATCAGAATCAGAACCAGAGGTGAGGGGGGCCCGGTGATTATTTCAGGGAATTGTCCTTCAGTTCCTACTTTACTTGGAAAACGTGGAGATTAGCTACCTGAGTTGTGAGAGTCCTGTGTGCCAATGTCTTTTCTTAGCTCTTACTTAGGCTAGTGCAATACTGTCTTTGAAGGAGTGACATGGTAAGCATTTACTGGACTATCTTGTCCCTTTTTTTTTTTTTTTTTACAGAAGAGGTGTGTGTTTTCTGGGGTGTCTTTGCCCATTGTAGAGCTTCATTCTGGTCATCATGTTAACTGGACAGAGGACAGATTTCTGGTCAGAACTGTGGTAACCTGCCATGTAGACTGTAGACTGCACACCTTGACTCTGAAGCATGCAGGGCCTTAGGAGTTGTACAGAATGGCGGCTGTGCCCAGTAGCTGACTCCTCATACTCTGACAGTGAGCAGCCAAGAAAGGCCAGTAATTGGGGTGTTGGGTGCCCATTTTCCTTCTTAGGTCTCAGTACCATAGTTTGATCCGCTATCTAATAGGTCTGTCAATCCCTGAAATCCCCCAGGCTCTCCTCAGATTCAGAGCTGTTCTGGGCCCTATGGCAATGGACAGAGGTTCCTTACCTTAATGAAAACACTAAGACACTCTAGTCCTTTGAATAGGAAAGGGACCTTCCAGCACAACATCTCACATTGGCCTGGTAACAATACTGATCGTCTATCTGTCTGTCTGTCTGTCTATTCATTTACCTACAAAGATAAGGGATTAATTTGTCCTTAGGACCACCTGATTGTAAGAGTATTTAGACCTTCCCCTTCACTAATCTTGTTTCAGTCTGCAACTACATTTGCTTATGTTCAACTCTCTTGGGTAAACATTGGCAAAAATTTACGGGCTTGCTCACACTGATTTGTTGATGTAAAATGGTGTAAAATCGTGAGGGACCTTTGAAATTCTTAAAGGCCAACATTTGCATTTCCAGGAAATTTGAAAATAGGTAGGGCAAAAGAAAAGGATTTTGTGCCCAAATTTCTCCTCTGTACTTAGCTTTTCTCTCATTTAATTTCTAAGCAATAACAGCAAGGATGGCTGGTGCCTTTGTGTGTTTAGATTAAAAACACTATCACTATGCTAATAATCACTGTTGGTTGACGCAGCAAATTAAGCTGTATTATCATTAATCTTTGCAGGCTTTAAAGTTTATGAAATAGAGAATTTTCTCTTCTAGAAAATATTGAGAATAAAATACCCCGGTTCTCTAAGCTTAAAAAATGTTAGCCTAGTCAGAAATGACAATTTAATCAAAAGGCAAAAATTGTGCCATGTGTCAGTGGCCACATTTGTGCTTTTGTGAATAAAAAACAGATTTAATTTATTAAGGACTGAATGTAAATACATGTGCTGTCATGATAGCTTTTCCAGGGCTTTCTGTTGTCCAGAGTTTCAAAAGATGAATGCATTACTATCTATTTGTAGGAGATGTAAGAAATGATCTTCTATTCTTAAACTGTTGGAGAGAGCGACAGACAGACAGACTACAGCATTAGTGTATGTGTTTGTTAGGTTTATCTTCCTTTATGAGGCGTGTTCAGTTTACACCGAAAAATGGGCTATCGACAAGGCACGTTTGGGGTTTTATTGATCAATGTGTGACCCAGAGCTTCCACATCGTTCTTCTGGAATTCCGCCTCTTACAATGTCCTCGTTGTGTATCTTGGAAGAGGTCTCTTTCTCTGTGGGTCGCTTCTCGTTTTGCTATCACCCGGAAAGATAATTTCTGCAGTGTCTCGTTAGGGCAGTGGGGCCAGACGTAAACAGGCCCCTCCAGGCTATGATTCCTGATCTCTTTTGGAATTACAAGCACCAGATCTTTTGACTTCACGGCACCCACCCCCTCCTCTTAAAAGTGCTGTGTGGCATTTTTAAAAGTAAAGTGGATCAACACGGTTTGTTTTCAGAATTTGGGACAATATAAAACTGGGGCTGGAATTCATTGCTCCAAACAACATGGGATGGTAATAGCAGCTTACATTGATTGATTTCTTGCCTGCATGTCTGGCATTGGTCAAAGCAATTTATATCCTCTTATCCCCTACAAGGGGGGATATATACCTCATATACCCCTCATGGGGTATATGAGCGCTATTGCAAAGAAGATAAACTTCAGGCAGAAAGAAGCGAGGTCCATCAGCAAGGTCACCCAGCAGTGGTCATGGATGTCGAATCTGGAGTGGGAAGGATGAGTTGGTCCTACTTCAGGCAGGGAAAGCATTTACTGTGTTTGAGGCCTACAAGAGAGGTCATGCGCCCGGTGGTAGCTCTGTTTTCCTAATGACATCAAGGCTCCTGGGACCAAGCACAGCTACTAAAACTACACTTTTGGAAGGTGTGGAAAGTACTGGGCTCATCAAGAAAGTGTTCTTCATTTCGTAGTTATGCTCAACACAAGAGTACAACCAAATGCTAGGCTGATTCTCAAAAGGCTTCTGGGTAGATTATAACATGTCAGTGGGGTAGTCTGGCAGTGTAGTATGAGCCTAGAACTTCCCCCAAGCAGCAGCTCCTGTTGGAAATTCCCATTACTTGCTGTAATCACTTAGGCTTCTAGCCTGATCACATCCCTGAAATGCAGCTGAATTTCCCAGCAGGGCGCTGCGTAGCTTCTTCTCTGGCGTGGAGCAGCACGCACGGAGACAGTTCTGAGAGCAAACACCCCAGAATTGTTCAACCCTCTGCCGCAAGAGTTTCCTGAGTGCCTACCCTTCCCGAGATGCAGAACAGGTTACAAAAACAGGGAAGACTTCATCTTTGCCCCGAAAGGGGGTAATAACCTAGCTTGGGTTTGGGACGCACATACCAATAACTCTTTTGCAAAAACAGAAACATCACATTTCAATTATCAGGCTTGTCTAGCATCTAAGTCATCCTTCGCCGAATGTTGAATTTACAGTTGATGATTCATTAGCTGTGGAGAAAGAGATGGTGCTTATGCGGATACTTTCATTTTTAACCCAGTCATTTGTTTATTTAATCGATGATGGCTCTTTTCCTCAGCAGTTTGTGGCAGATAAAAATATTAGGGTTGTCGGATAATCACCTGTCTTGTGTTCAATTCCCCGCTGTCGCAATCTGAGGCATTTGTTTTTCCAGCCGTTTGGATCCTGTCACTCTCCTGCGTAACGCCTTCAAGGTCTGCCACTGTTCTTAGGATAAAGTCCAAGAATGGCAATGTAACCACCACCAGCTCCTCTGTTTGCTCAGTACACTCACCGTCTTTTATCCACCAAGTACCTATATGCGGCTGACTGGGTGCCAGGACTGTTCCAAGTGTTTTTATCCAGTAAACTCTTTTCGGCCCCATACCTATCCTGTAGGGCTGTTACTGTGTTCCTCCTTCGTACCCTCTTACCACTGGGGGAGAGGCAGCACAGAATGGGTAACTTGCTTAAGGTCAGGCTGTGAGTAGGGCCCAGAACCTCAGAGGCTGTGTAGCGTGACCCAGCAGCCCGACTCCAGAGACACCCCTCCCCCGCCCCCCAGGCCACTGCACGTGTCTGCTGCTTTCAGGGCTTTGCCATCCTCTTACTCATTTCAGGGACTTCACAGATAAGTTCCTTCTGCCAGGAATCCAAGGGCCTGCTTCCTCCCATCCCCACCAGCACCACCTCCTTCCCTCCCAGTCAGCCTGCCTCTTGCAATCACCCTTTTAGCTGTCCGTTTAAATAGCACTTTTCCCTAACCATTACCCCAAACTGAGTTACTGACCGTATTACTCACTCCAAAAGCACCCTGTATTTTTCTCTTATTGCACAAAGCACATTGGTGATTAAATGATTATTTGAATAATGAAGACATTTTTCTTTTTCGCTAGATGGCTGTGTAACTCGAGGGTAGGGACCACGTCTGTCTGGGCCTTCAGCACCTGGCAGAGTCGCTAGGTCATCGCAGGCACTAAATTAATACATGCCACATTTAAGAAGTTAAATTAATCATCAGAACTGGAGACAGACAAGCAGGGAGACATTGTGAGGTTGTGGAATGAAGGCAGATGGCTGGAAAGCAGGTCTGGCTGCTGGTCCTGGTCCTGCCTCCCTCACCCATGGGCTGAGCAGTGTTGCGCAAGCCCCCTACTCTCCTCTCCTCGCCTCCCTTTCCTCATTTGTAAATAGGGACATAAACAACTGCATATCCATCCTAAAAGTTACTGGGAGGACTGTTTAAAGCGGAGAGAAGGGCTCAAGAGGCCACTCTGTCTTACCTTTTTATTGGTTTTCATAATTTTTTCATGTTTATTGAAATGGTATATTGTTCTCCGTTTGCTTTCTAAAGCCTGTTCTAAAGTTGCATAAGAAAAATAAATCAAAGAAGTCTGCTCAAGGCTCTAATTTGTAGGAAATACATCGGACAGAGAAACATGTTGACCTGCACCATGAGTGTGCAGTGAGAAAGATGCAAACTGTGAAATCCTCTGGCTCAGATGACCTGGAGCCTTCAACAGGCAAACTGTAAGGAAGCAAAGAGGTGGTGGTGACAGTGGTTGTGACTGTAGATTAAAATAACTCAAAAGGGGGTGCCTGGGTGGCTCAGTCTGTTAAGCGGCTGCCTTTGGCTCAGGTCATGATCCTGGAGTCCCTGGATTGAGCAGGGCATCAGGCTTCTTCCTCAGCGGGGAGTCTGCTGCTTCCTCTCTCTCTCTGCCCTTCTCCCTCTCCCTCTGCTCCTCTCCCTCTGCCCCTCTCCCAAAGCTCATGCTTTCTCTCTCTCTCAAATAAATAAAATCTTAAAAAAACAAACAAACAAATAAAACAACTTAAAACCTATATCAACTTTTTAAATGAGCCAGATAGAAAATTAGTGCCCAGGGGTGCGTGTTTGGGTTGATAAATCTAAAACAAACAAAAAACAAAACAAAACAAAAAAAGAATGCAAAGAAAGAATTACCATAAAAGTTAGGATATTGGTAATGCATTTGGGGAGAGGACACATGGAAGGGCATCTGGGATGGCTGACAATATTCTATTTCTGGACCTGAGTGGTGGTACAAGAGTTTTTATCTTATAATAAGTCACCACACTGTATATTTGCTTGTCTACTTTTCTGTATCTCTCCTTTCGTTTTCAATAAAATGCTTTAAACATAACAAACTAAAACAATACAAATAAATAACCCAGCCAACCAACAGATAATAACTACATAGAGCTAGAAATACAAAATTAAAGAGATGGTTGGAAACTCACAAACATCAATTAAGTTTATACACCAGTGGTGATCTCAATCGGGAGTGGGCAAACTTTGGGAAAGGGCCAGATAATACATATTTTAGGCTTTGTGGGCCAGAAGGTCTCTGTCTCAACTATTCAACTCTGCCACTGTAGGCAAAAGCAGCCAGAGATAATATGTAAACAAATGGGCAGGGCAGTGTTCCAATAAAAGTTAATTTATAAAAACAGGCTGAGGACTGGATTTGGCCTAAGGGTGCTGATTTCCTGACCCCTAATTAAAAATTTCAAAACTGAATGTTGCCTGGCATGTCTTCCCAGTGTCTACTAGATGGAAATCAACCCAGTCTATAATCCAAAACTTCCTTCAAAGTAGTTCCTAGAGGGGGCTACCTACTAATTCTAATGCTGCTTTATCTTTCAAAATGCTTTGAAAGTTTTATCCTTTGGAATTCCCTTCAGAGATGAGGTGACAGTGGGGGCGTTTCTGTGCCTTTTAAGTTGAATGTGAAGTTTGGAAATACCTGTACTAGTCATTCAGAGCCCCAGCTGATGAATAACATGGGTGATCAAGCCAGGTCATGGTGTTTTCCCTCAAAAATGTTTTCAGGGAAAGCTCATTGCAAGCCAGAGCCCCATATTAGGTTCACTGTCTTGTATGGGGCACACTTTCAAACCTTTCAAATGGTTTCAGATTAAATTCGATACTCCATCTGGCGTTAAGGATATATTCGCTTTCAAATAATGCCGCTGAAAACCAGAGAAACAAATTCAACATCGCATGTATTTGTGATTTGGGTATATATTTTTGTTGTAGTCATTTTATTTTGAAGGGTTCTTAGGGCTTTCTACTGGAATCTGTCGTGGTTTATTTTCTGGTCATGCTGGAAACTCCATGTTTCATCACTATTACAGCTCTTAAAAACAGGGTGTTGTTATTAATTTTCCCTGATTGATAAAAACACATGCTGTCATCTCTGAGTGGTACAGTCTTGACAACAAATTGACTCATTTTTCCCTACCGTGAACCTATTGCTTTATTTACTATAACCTAGTGAGCCCAAATTCTCATGTTCAGCTCCGGATTTGAAAGACCCCAGATCTCTTAGCTTTTAGCCATTTTTCATTAGTCCTGTGTACAGGTAATGAATCAATACAATGTACATCTTTTCTGTGAAAATATCTTTCTCTCGAGATTACTTTATTCTCATGACATTTTTGAAGGTGATTTCTACTGGCTGACTTAAAGATTTATTTAATTTCACCCGCTATTTGACATTATTAGTTTTCATTTAAAAATCTACCAATGCAAGCATATGTCCCAGAGCTATTCTGCCAGGCAGCTATGTATTACTTTGAGAGTGTATCTCTTAAGCTGAAACAAGTTGCAACATATCCTTGCCATAATTTCTCCCTCTCTGCTTTCAGAAGCCTTATGAAATAAACATTCTCACTACTTCAGAGTCCCATCTTACTACTGCATCATGACAGTTGGAAGGAACTTGACATAATTAGCCTTTCATGTGGAAAGTGATTAGATTTGTTCTATAAACCAGAGTTTATGGTTGGAAGTTATAGCAACTTAGTTCTTGAGTTCTGATGGGACAGGAGCAATAATTGTCTGACTCATCATTTGCAGCAGATTGATTACAAAAATGATCCCAGTTGTTCATGCCTTTTTGGTCCCACACCCTTTGCAATGTGACTTTTTAGCTCCTCCCATCAAGATATGGAGTCTATCATCTCATCTTTTGTTTTTGAACTGGATGTGTCCTTGCTTTGGCTAATAGAAGGCAGTGGTAGGGATGGTGTATAACTTCGGGGACTAGACCTTTGCAAGCATTGCATGCTTCTGTTTGCTGTCTTGGTGCCCTGTGACTACCGGCTGGGGGAAGAAATGTATGTGTCTAGTCATGGTTGCCCTAATTAATAGTCAGTCAACTGCCAGACATGTGAATTAGGCTGTCTTGAACTAGCCTAACCAACCAAACTGCCAGCTGTCCAAACTGCGGCTGGCTCAAATCAGTAGATCCACCCAGCTGACCTATGGATTTGTCAATAATAACAAATGCTTATTGCTTTAAGTCACCGAGTTTTGGGGTAGTTTGTTATACGGCAATAGCTAACTGATACACCGTTGTGTCTTTAGGACCTAGCACAAATGGCTGGCTATCACAGAGTAAGCACTTAATACATATTTTTTGAGGAAAAGTATACAGTAAAGAAAGAGTGTAGGTCACTAACTGAAAATCAGAACTCCTGAAGGATGGATGGACCTCTTTAAGAGAGTGTTTTCAACATGCTCTATGTTCTGGCCTCTCAGGATCTTTTTTGGATCATAATTCTATCGTCCACCTTTCAGTGATTGTGTCCTTGCCTCATGTCAAATGCAGTTTTAGTGTGCAAGGGTCATATTTAGAAATATTTAACACTATTAGGCTCATCTCACTACTATTTTCCCAGGGCCCTGTGATGGCAATGAACATGAGAGGTACAAGCAGCTGGTCTGCTCTGGTGGAAAGATCAGCAAATGAGAATTAGGAGACCAGGGATCTTGTTCCAGCTCTTATAATAACTATCTGTGTAATATTGTGCAGGTATTTTTATTTAACACTATTACGCATTTTAGATTTTTCCTCTAGTCTTTTGTAACTCTTATTTATAAAATTGAAAAAGGTAACATTTGCCTAACATATAACATGAGAAATTTTATAAAAATATAAAAAATAGCAGATGAGATATATTTTTATCAAAGGCAGTGTGCATTCATAACATTTATTTTATTTAAATACCAGCTATTATTAGCCTGAGACCAATGTTGTCATGTTGTCGAGCATATTGTCAATTTTAATTATAATTCCTCCTTGTGTGGAACACATTCCCTCAGGACCTTGTATAACTTTTTGGAGGGGGGATCATAAGCTCTTACTAAATAAAACCACTTTATATCTCTATATAAATTTCTGTTGCTTTCTGTTTAACCTCAATGAGGTATTAGTGACAAAAGTAAAATCTGTTCTTGAGTCAATGAAAATATATCTTTATATCCTACTCTAAATATCTATATTCTTAAAGTGCCTTTTAATATCAGTAGGCCTGTTTTAATGAAGAGTTTTATTTTGACAAGAGCTATTGATTAGAGAATTGATTAGCTGAATCTTAGGCTTTGTCATCAAACCACAACTTCTTAACAAAGGTGCCACCCTTCATAGAAGGGGCATTATTTGGGAGCTGGCAATGTGACCTCCCTCAAATAACTGCTTGAGTGTCAGACTCACGAACCTTGATCTGTAAAGTGGGAATTGTGGATCTCATAGAACCTATGACTGTGAATAGCTCTGATACAAACAGTTTCCCTGACTGTAGTTTAGGCTGTGCAAATTGCCACATAGATTTCTTTTGCCATGGTGTATAGAGACTCTCAGAAGAAGGGGAAGTTCCTTAATCATGTCTGTGAGCTAATTATTATTTTTTTTACCACTATTGATTCTTGAAACTCTGAGTTTGGGATTGGGTGGTGGGAGTGGGGAGGGCTGGCTTCAGGGCATCTGATGTTGGTTAACTAAGCTAGTCATGTGCAAAAATAAACCTGGCTCACACACTGAACTCCGACTGCTTTTCTAAGTAATCCTATGCCAGCGCCAGGCCTCAAATTAACACCTCCCTCCGTATCTCACATTTCTTTCATGTGCATTCTGAGCTTTCAGTCCTAATGAACCACCTTGGTCCACAGTGTGATTCTAACAGACACATCTTAGAAGGATTTTTACAGAAGTTTAGACCCTAGTCCTAGAGGAAAGAGGTGACGTAAGGTTTCTTTGAATGCTCCATGATAATCCTTGCATGACAACTAATTGCCATGGACAAGTGACCGGAAGCGGCTCTTCTCTTACGTGACATCATCCTTCCAGAGGCTCCCAAGATACGAAGCTCCCCTCCCTGTCCAGAAGGATCATGCTTTTATTTCTTCCCGGGTCTGGAGTCAGGGAGGAGAGTAATGGATGGCAAAGGGCAGAGCCCACATTTCCTCTTCTGCATTCCTAAGAAAGCCATGATTTCAGTGATATTATAAGAAAGGATTAAAATATAGATCAGTCAATTTTTGTTAAGTGGGCCAAAAAAGCGTATATAGGATTATTTATTCATGGGTACAAAGAAGTCATCTAAATATTTTAAACACAAATTAAAATTTTAAAAATGCATGAAAAGAGATTACAATGTTTAAACTAACCTTAACTCATATGTAGTCACAGGTATAAACCTGCTTTTGAGGATAAATGGTGCCATTATCTTTCTATAAGTTTGCCCTTCCTGATGAAATTATAAATACAAAGGCAGTTTTGTGGATATATGAGGTGTTCTATTTTATCTTACTATGAATTTCCATATAGTTTTGCCTTTGATTGCACATGCTGAACAATTTTAAGAAACTCGGTACAGTGATCATTAGAGTCTGTGGTGCCCGCCTGATGTCACTGGAGGAGATGCCGCAAGACACTTATGTCCCAAATTCTCCCATCTGCCAGCCCTACATGGTACCGGGCATGGCTTTGCTGGGCGCTTTTTGGGGGTAAGGAACCAAAGGTCCCAGTGGAAATTTTACCAGGGGAAAGAGAAACATTAAGCCTACCTTAGCATAGCTCCTTATGATGAAAGGAGCTCAGTCCTTGGAATCAAGCTGTAGGGTTCAGATCCTGGCTTTACTGCTTACTACCGATGTGATCAAAGACGGATTATTCATCTTTCAGAGCCTAAGGTTCATCATCATAAAATGGCCATATTCTTCTGTACCAGAAGGTGTTTGGAGATTAAATCAGATGTACGTGGCACATAGATCGTGCTCAACAAATGTTCCGTTTCCCTTCAGAGAACAGGGCCCACGGGAAAAGAGCTGGACATGCAAGTTATTTTAGGAGCAGAGAGGTCGGGAGATCAGGAAGCTGGTGGCACAGAGCATACTATCCCTGTCAGTGAAACGCCACTTAGGGCAGCTTTGACTATGGGGTGACCATCTGTCTGCACCCCCCTCCCCGACCAGCTCACTGGGTGAGGAGAATGAATGCTGCCAGAGGGTGCTGATGGCTCTGAACACGGACTTTGATTATCTCTCAGCGATGTTGCAGGTTGGCTCTGGTGATGGTCTGTATTTCTTACAGCTCCTCATTCCCTACAACATGGGAATAATGCCAAAGGGCGTATCACTAGATATCTTCTCAAAGTCCGGTAACAAAATAATATTGCAATTTGCATATTGTTACTTTGTACTTCTCCATCCCTGTGGTTCTCCAAGGTTTATCTTTTTAAGAAAATACCTGACTTCTTTCTCCTTCTTTGCCTGCAACATCTTTAAGTGCCAGAATATTCTATTCCTTTGGCTTCTTTCCAGTCTTTAGAGTGAGAACTCAGTCAACGTTGGCAATTTCCTGCCTGCCTTCCAGCTACCTCCGGGAGGCAAAGATTCCAGGGCCAGGTGCTTTTTCCTCTTACATTTCTTTTCTATTATCTTTACATATATGTGTGTGTGGATACACACAGGCACACATACCCCGAATGTGTGCCAGCCACCGAAATGGACATTAGAAGTACAGTGAAGAAAAAGACACAGTTCAGGCCCTCTAGCAGCTAGTATAATTGATGAGATATATTTTAAAAATGCTGACAATTTCAGAATACTCTGTGTACTGGAAGCTTTGGGAGCCTGTGAAAAGAGGCCTTCAAGCCAGTCTGGGTTTTTCTTCCTGAGCGGGGTGATGCTTAAGTTGAATCTTCAAGGACCAGTGGTTTTACCCAGGAGAGAAAGGAAACAGACTATGTAAAGACACAGAGAGAAGTGAGAACATTATTTTGTCTCTCAGAACTATTAATTCTCAGGAAGTGTTGGCTGATCGTAAGGGGGGCGGGAAAAGAGACGTAGGGGGTATTTAGCAGCTCCCTGCGACAGACCTCCTCGAGCCTCACTTAGCCTTGTCGAGGACTCTACCCTGACTGATACAGAGTTGGTATGTGATGGGGATGTGGGATGCAGAACTGGTTAATGGCAATGATGAACAGGAAATGACGTCATCAGATGCGCGTCCTTGCACGGATCAGGGTCTGAACGATGTCAGTGGTGCCACAGTTTGAAACAGGAAAATCATTACTGGGCTTTGAAAAGGTGTTTCCATCACGGAGAAGAGGACCTGCAAACATTATATGTATCGAGAAACACCTCCATGTGAGTCACTTTAGCCCTCCCAGAGGAACGTCGTCACTGTTCTCAAGCAGGCAGGAGGCTCATCAGAGAGGTAGTCCTCCACATTTATAGTTCATTTATTCATTCATTTATTCATTCAAGAAATATTCACAGAGGAGCTGCAGTGTTTAGGCTCTATATTAGGTCCTTCAAAGTTTTTAAAAATGTTGCATATTTATGGTGTTATTCTTCAGCTAAATTCTTTAAGCTCTAGGTTCATTTGTTGATGCCCTTACTTGCCTACCGTATTCATTCTCGTATCTAGCACCTCAGTTCAGTCTGGCATGCGGTAGCTTTGTGACTACTGTTGGCTGAACGGACTGGCTATTAAATATAACCCTGCTCTGCAATGGGAAAAGCAAAGGAGGATGACTGAGGCAGTGTAGAAGCAGGGAGCGCCCATGTCACCTGGTTACCATTTCTCCTCTCAGAAGCACACAGTGGCCTCGTCCTCCCTCCCTCTAGGAACCCCTGAGGAAAGGTATGGCAGGTGGAAATCGGCAGGGCCTCCAGAGCACCTTTGACTGTAGATATGTCTAACTGAGTAAACCTAAAGGAAGGAATTCTTAACAATTAAATAATAACTGAGAAGTGGTCTGGGCAATTGGCAGTGAGTTATACATGTATCTGGAGAACTGCCTTTGGTGAGTGGAGAACTAAGGTGAGACTTTCTCTTGGAGGGATAGAAGAAATACGATTTTTAAATCTTGACTGCTTCCTTCCCTCCTTCCCTCCCTCTCTCCCTCTTTTCTTTCTTTCCTTCCTTCCTTCTTGCTACCTCTTCATGTCTATATAGCTTATCCCAGAGGATTAACTGGAAAAGTGATATTCTCATTCTCGGGCTTGAGAAATTACGTTAGCTCTTTACATCTCTGTGGCTTCAGGGGATGGACATTCTTGTGCTACTGCTGCATGTCCATCCCCTGCACAAATGTAAGATCAAACACCAGGAAGAAAGCTGCTCTGAAACCTGGCTGCTTGGAAGGGCTTAAGCACCCTTTCTGCACAGGCAGGAAGTTGTACCCAGGGAGGATCCCAGAAGGAAAAAAGATACTGAAGGTTGTAGGAGGGAATGAAAAGCATTCAATATGTTGGCGATTAGAAGAATGTGACATGGAGAAGGAAGATGAGTAATATTCAACTCTGTACCCCTGGGGGTCTGGGAAAGGCTGAGCTTATCCCTCTCAGGGGGTGCAGCTGAATCCTCTGTGAGAACTGGCAGTCTCTGCTTACAGAGCAATGGAGAGGATTAACAGCAAGTAGCAGGTTTTAGGACTCCATTACCGATCCAAGAGGGATATGAGAAGGTGCATGAAGGACCTAAAATGGTTTAACAGAAGACTGCACTGTCTCCCATGACTTGCACGAGACAGGTTAGTGAATGGAAGTATTTAAAGCTGTGTTTGGTATGTGGCGGGTCTTCAGTAAGTGTGAATTCTTTTCATTATTATCACTTTTCCTTCATAGGCTCTGGGATGTGAGGTGGGGCCTTAGAGACTCCACGAACCCATTCTCTCTCTGCTGGTGGGCTCCACCAGCTACCCTCCCTTGTACTTTTCCATGCCCCAAATTTCTCCATTATCTGTAAAAATCAGGGTCAGGAATCTCAAGAGCTCCTGAACATGGATGCCATTTTCATTTCTCCTTCTAAGGTAATGACCATAATTTTTAAAGAGAAAACAAAATCTGCACAGGTATCAGCTAGCCCCAGAGACATTGTCAAAGACCGAGTTTCCTCAACTGCGGCTCATGAAAGCAAAATGACAACAGGCTGAGCACACACCAAAACACCCGGAAGAGTAAAGAATAACACAGAAGGGCAAGAAGGCTCACCAGTCTAATTAAGAAGACTTGCACATGAAATTTGAGGGGAAAGAGGACAAAGGCCCATAAACTAGACATTAGGAAGGCAGTCAGCACAGCACAGGATGCACAGTGACGAGGGAGGTGCTCAGTAATTTACGGAAGAAAATAACAGGGGAGATGTTGGAGACCTATATTTATGAGCTCAGATTATAAGGAATAAATTAAGTCAACCTGAAGTTTTAACATTGGAACCAAATCCAATGCCACAAAGAACACTGGGATGTTATGGGCTAGAATCTAGAATGACATGCAAAGGTTTGTCTTGCTCAAAGGAAGCCAGTGAAATAGAAATGATGGACATGCCCTAGAGCCTCAGTTATTTCTGGGCAATCTACACAACTGAAGCATAAATGCACGTGCAGAACATTATTAAACATTAAAGGAGAGTGAATACAAGTGATTTGGGGTGAGGGGGTGAGGGCACGTTGTAAGTCCCTGGCCAGGTGAAAACAGACATGTGCTCTTGGGAACAGCTGGAAGAGTCCAAACATGGCGGCACCATGGGCACATTCTACTGTCCAGGTGTCTGTTGACCTTTCCTTCTGCTAAGAGCTCAGAAGTTGATAAACTGCTTCGGGGACAATGCCATTTATTGGAAAAAACTGTAAGACTGTGAATCTGAGGCTGATCCTCTGGGAAAAAGTTGAGAAACTTTAGTTCAATAAAAAAAAATTAAGTACCTAATAAAATGAGCCAGACGTTAGATGTGTATACAAAGATGAGTAAAACAGGCGTAAAGCTTGCCTCCTAGTGGAGGGTATAGATGTTAATGACTGGTTCCATGTCTGATTACTTCAACTGCGATTGTGAGACCCATTACAGAAGAGAAGAAAGGGTGAAGTGAGACAAAATAGGAGAACCCTCTGAGGTTGAGGGACAGGGGAGCTTGGGGAAGACCTCCTGTGGGAAATAACATTTATGTTGCTACTAGAAGAATACACTTGGCAAGAAGGCCCTGAGATGGGAAGTGGCAGGGCCCCTGGGGCGGGTCTGCGTGAAGGGCAGGGGCTGAGGAGGAGACTGTGGGAGATAAGGCTCCATCATGGGTTTCTGAACTTATTGCCATCAACCTCTTTAAAGGAGTGAGGTTACACAGTCATGTGAGCTTCTGAAGATAACTCTGGGGGCATTCCATGGGCCTCGGTCCTTACGGTGGGCACTGCCCTGTAGAAAAAAGATAGGGTGAGAATCATTTTGAGCGGCTGCAGAGAGCAGAGCTAGGACTCAAGCGTGCACGTTTCAGGGACGCAGAAGGGATGAGAGGTCCTCCTAACAGCTAGCACTGCCAGGTGAGGGAAAGGCCTGCTGCCTGCCTGGGAGAGGAGAGCTGCTTTACCTGAATTCTTGCGAAAGGGTCAAGTGCAGGCCGGTGAGCACCTTCCAGGACTGTCTTGTCAGAAGGGAGTTCTTACGTAGTGAAGAGAAGGGCCATATGCACCCCAATGTTCATAGCAGCATTGTCCACAATACCTAAATCGTGGAAGCAACCAAGATGCCCTTTAACAGATGACTGGATTAAGAAGTTGTGGTCCATATATACAGTGGAATATTACTCAGCTATCAGAAAGAATGAGTTCTCAACATTTGCTACAACATGGACGGGACTGAAGGAGATAATGCTAAGTGAAATAAGCCAAGCAGAGAAAGACAATTATCATATGATTTCTCTCATCTATGGAACATAAGAACTAGGAAGATCGGTAGGGGAAGAAAGGGATAAAGAAAGGGGGGGTAATCAGAAGGGGGAATGAAGCATGAGAGACTATGGACTCTGAGAAACAAACTGAGGGCCTCAGAGGGGAGGGGGGTGGGGGAATGGGATAGGCTGGTGATGGGTAGTAAGGAGAGCACGTATTGCATGGTGCACTGGGTGTTACACGCAACTAATGAATCATCGAACTTTACATCAGAAACCAGGGATGTACTGTATGGTGACTAACATAATATAATAAAAAAACATTAAAAAAAATTAAAAAAAAAAGGGAGTTCTTACGTTGGGGGAGTTCGACAGTGTGTCGTATACCTGCTTACAGAGCACCGATGTAAAGTAGGCATTGCTTGTTTAGGCTTCGGGAACACAGAGCTGATAAAGAGGACCCGGTCATGTCAAGAGGCAGGGAAAAATAGGGTGCCCTGGGGAAAATGTTGTCACACCTGCTGTGCCTTCAACTTCAGTCTCTTGCCCAACCCACCTCAACGCCCTGCCTGACTCCACCAGGAGTATCTTTACTCAGGCCTGCGGCTAACCCCGCCCACCCTGGGCCTCACCTGCACAGCCTGCTTACAGGACCTCGTAGTCCCTCAGCTTTGCCTCCCTCTCCTTCCCCACTAGATGCTCTTTTCTGCCTTCTGTAGCTTTCCATGGAGCTGACCCTCGATCTCTGATTGTAGCTCTGCTCTCAATTCTGTGCCAGCCCCTTGGATGGAGGTAGGGCTGCTTTTTCACTCTGGACATGCCTCTGGGCACGATGCATGCTGCTGCTTTTACTCCCTCTAACTCCTCCTACCCACGCAGCCCCCAGCTTCCCCGCAGGCCCCCATCCTCATTCCCTGGGGAGAGATGACCCCTGAGCGCTGGAAGGGTCATTTGAGGGCTGTGGGAGCATTTGGAGTGCTTCAGGAGAGCAAGCATCGGGGCTGAGCAGGCGTTCTTCAGGAGAAGGACTGGGAGGGACTTCCAGTCAGGAGAGCAACCCACAGCTACTCTAGTACATCCTGTCTCCCCAGGAATAGATTGCTCACTCTTCAGGTGGCAAAGGGCAAAGCATGACTAAGCTGAGGGTCACGTCAAGATTGTGACCCCCCCCCCCCAGTTGCTCGAGCCTCCCCAAATCCCATATCCCAGTTTATTACCTGAGCATAAATATATCTGCCATCCTGACCCCTACAGGACGGAATTCTGAAAATGAGGTAAGGTGGGACTGGGGTTTTGCCTCTCTGAAGAGAACCATAGAGATAGACATTTTTTATCTAAATCAATCTATTGAGTGACCATTAACTAGAGTTCTGTGGTGTCGTACACTAGAGCTTTTCAGTATTGGCTTATGCAACCAAGCCCTTGGTGGAAAGGCCACTGGGAAAGAGAATGATCCGTAAAGCTGGACGGTGAAATTGCTCCAGGCCACACCCTGCTTCTTATGGACAGTCTTGGAGAGAGCAAGTTTCTATCCCCTGCTGTCCCGGCCTGGGGAATCTCAGAGTGGCAGTCACTGAGGATCTCTGCCTCTCAGCCTTCTGATCAGACACTGCCAACTGGGCCTAAATGAAGAGAATCCTATTCTCCAAAGTGAAGCTGTGTACTTTTTCTCTTTGGAGTCTTTTACTTTACACTTCTCTTTGGCAAATGTTTTCGTATCTGAATTGTCAAATTGAAAGAAATGAAGAAAGGAAGTGCTGTTAAGGTGTCATTTATAGAGGAGGATTCTAGAGTGAAAGTAGGCTCCTGGGACTGAGAGCAAAACACGGGCGCTTGGAACTTTCGAGCCACCCAGACCGGTGCTGCTCAGCTTCACCAGTCAAACAGGATATTTCAGAAAGTGCGAGGCAGAGCCTGCTTGTCCCAGAACATGTTTGTGCCCCTCGATGGACATACCCACCTCTCCTGGAACACGTCTGGGCACGTCTGGAACAGACAGAAAACCAGCAGCCCTATGAGTTCTGAAAAGAGATTCAAGCTGCAGGCCAGTCAACCTGCATTCTCCTCTTCCTCCTGCTGCCCAGTTAGCCACGTGACTTCAGACAGGTCATAGGTTCCATGGTAATCGCTTACAAAATATTGTGGGTGGACCCATCAGGAGCTTTGGGATATTCTAGAATTCTATGTAGGACTTGCTTCCAGATATCTTATAGTAGCTTTGGGCTAAATCAGCTTTAGAAAGGTAACTAGATACAAGAGTAAGCTCAGGGCTCTATGGACAACTTATTTTCAAATAATCACTACCAAAATCAGGGGTTTGGATACTACTGCCTTGGGGCAGAGAGGTTTTATATATATATTGATTATATTATATATGTATATATGTATAAATATATACATATGTATTTTTTTGAAAATCGTTTAGTTGCTGGTGTAGACGATGGGATGTGATCTCATGTTTGTTAAATAAAAAAGAATATGCAAAGAGTACAAAATATCTCCTTGAAAGGATTTGATGGGAGATATTTTCCAAAAGTGGGATTATGGGAAGCACATGATGTAGTGGTTATGTTATAGGCTGAATTGTGTCCCACGAAAAACGATGTATTGAAGTTCTAACCCTCAGTACCTATAAATGTGATCTTATTTGAAAATAGGGTCTTTGCAGATTCAGTCAGCTTAAGATGAAATCAGTAGGGTGGGCCTTACTCCAAAATGACTAGTGTCCTTGTAAGAAGAGGGGAATTTGAACACAGATGCACAGAGAGAGCACGGTGTGAAGCCAGAGCCAGAGATTGGAGTAATGTATCTATAAGCCAGGAAACACCAAGGGTGGTCTGCTGTACCCGAAGCTAGGGAGAGGCATAGAACAGATTCTCCCGCAGGGCCTTAGAAGGGCTGCCACATTGATTTTGAACTAGCCTGTAGAACTTGAGAAAATAAATTTCTACTGTTTGAAGCCACCTGGTTTGTGGCACTTGTTACGGCAGCTCCAGGAAGCTAACTCAGGTGAGGAGTCCGGGCTCCAAAGCCAGACATTGTAACTTAAAAAATTGTGTCTTGACTTACTGGTTCTGTGGAGGCAAGTTCCTTAATCTCCCTGAGACTCAGTGTTCTCATCTGCTGGTAATGCTGTGAAGACGAAGTGAGGTCACCCTTGAAAAGAGGCCAGCGGAAGATTGCGATCAACATGAAATGTAATTATCTCCTTGCATTTGCCTCTGAACCGGAGACTGTTTCTGGGGGCCTTTGAAAAAGGTAGGGACCGTATTTCCTACCATCTCAGAGAGCGTTGAGTGTTGCACATGGTAGCTGCTCAATAAATATTGGCTTCTGTTAACACAGACACAAATTAATTTTGTCAAAGCCCAGCTGAGTGTCAGTGAAGTTGGACGTGTCCTTCTCCTAGGCTCTCCTCTCAGCTCGTCCTCGTTTTTCTGGGTAATACTCTGACATCCTGCCGAGGGAAGCAAGAGGGAGCGCAGGTGGGGGTCGAATCCTGCTTGTTGCTGCTGGTTAGGCGTCCTTGGAGAAGTTATCCCCCCTACTGTACTTCAGTCTCCTCTGTAAAATGGAGACAGGGACGAATTTGCCTTGCTTGGTACACTCCCTTGGGGACGGGGCCGACCACGCCTGGTTCTTCCCTCTCAAGTTCTGCTTCCCACCCCCTCCTTTCTAAAGAGCCCCGTTGTTTTCAACACTAGCTGCATGAAGAATACACCTCAAGGAGAGTTACAACTAACAGTCTTAACAATTTACACGCAGGCACCATGTGCACAAAATAATCAGCTCAATAAAAGCAACATCAAGGGCCTGGCTTACCCTCGATAATTTCAACTAATGTGGAAACTGTGGCCTTGGCAGCCCAAGACTTTATTGATGTGGGAATCACTGGATTGGGGGGCACATCTTATAAAACACGTGCTTTGGCTGAGGAGACCCCTTGGCAGTAGATGTCGAGGGGGAGGCCAGTTTCAAAGTCCAGGCTTCACTGTCCGTTGGCGGACACTTAAAGTGTGTTAGCTGCACGTGGAGAACTGCAGAGGGAAAGCCTACCAAGCTCAGGGGACAGAGGGGTTGGGGAGAGTGATAGATGAGGTGTGTTTAGTGAGGATCCTACAAATTGTTTCCTTTTAACAAGACAAAAACCTTACTGAAAACATCATCTGTTTTTGGCTTGCTAATTACACTTTTGCCTTTCCTCACTTAGCTGAAGCTTTGACGGCCCTAAATTTCCTAAAGGCCTTGTTAAGAAAAATAAAATTAGTGTTTAATTAAATGAAAATACGACATATATATTAGGATCTCTCAGGGGCGCACCATATTTGCATGCATTCATTTATTCTTTCACTTGCCTGCTTTTGTTGGGCCCCTACTCTGTCCAGGAGCGCTGCTAGGTACCATGTGTTAGTTACATGGCGGCTGAAACTAATTCAGTTTCAGTAGTCATCGTCTAATGTCACTGTGTTTCCATTCTAGTGCCAGAGCTGGCGTAGAGCCTAGATGGAGACCGGTCTTGCCTTCCTAGGCTTGCGATCTATTTGGAGGAAGGAAAAAGACTGGTTTGCCACCTTCCCAAGGGCTGAATTAGTAACAGTGTGACCAGAACAGTAAAAGTCATAGAAATAACACTAAGGATAATAGCTAACGTTGATCGTTTACTATGTGCCAACTCATAAGTTACTTAAGTAGATTATGTTATTTAATCCTCACATAAACCTCATGAAAAAGTTGCTGATATTCTATAGATGAATAGTTGAGTCCATTCCATAGATGAGAAGGCACGGAAGTTAACACCTTCCCAGGGCACATAGACGGAGGCGGTGGCAACACTGGGATTCCAGCCCCGGTGGTCTGACTCCAGAACCAGCCCTCATAATCAATTCTCTACGCTGCACACAGGAACTCCATTTTAACAGTGGTACCAACCGCAGCTTTATATACATAAAGGTAGGTTATTCACTTTTATAGGAGGATTTCATGAAATATTTCTGTAAATAGCAAATGCTCTTGGCACATTGAAAATAAGGTTCAGTTGGCAAAAGGTTGATTTATGCATTTATCTTCGGGAACATGTCTATTCTGTAATTGGAAGTTCACCTGAAGTAACATTTTATTCAGCTTATATACGCAGCAGAGGGAGATGCAGGTGATACAGTGGACAGCCCTAGCCCTCTACTCTACCCATGAAAACATTTCACTGATAGTTTGTTAATACAGAAAAATATAATGAAGAAAACCAAAATGTAAATTATCTGTAAATGCACAGAAAACCCCTACTGACTTTGAACTTTACACTTATGCATCTATTACTTTTATTTTTTAAAAAAAATACAGAAAGGTATACAAGGAAAAATAAAAGATCTCTTTTCCATCTTAAGCCCCCACCATCGAGAATTGTTTCTTGCTTATCCTTGAGAAAAGTGTGTGGAGTTGAATGTCTTTTGAGGAGGCTAGAAGGAGTGAGAGGTCACTTTCTCGTGCGTGCTGAGTTCCCTCCAGGGGGGATGACGTCACAGAAACAAATATCACTTTATTCGGGGCATTTGATGTAGGTGTACGTGGGAAAGAAAGATTGTCAAGCCCCAACCGTTAGGTCTCCTCTTCTTTCCCAAGTGTCTCCACCTGAATCTCATGATGATTTGACCCCTTTGTCCCTCACTGGCCTTCCATGTTCCAGTCATACTCGCTCACCACCATGCAGTCGAAACACCATTTGTATGCCTCTACTCGTTGCCCTACCCTATTTCCTCGTTGTTATCCTTACAGCTCTGAGACGAAGATTTACACTAAAATCCAAGGCACAGTCTCCTTCCTATGCACACTCCTTGTTTTCTCTACTTTTCTTCTCTCTCTCCTGGTTCTTCCTTTTCACTCTCTTTCTCTCTCTCACTCTCTCTCTGTCTCTAACACCTCTGCATTTCCACTAAATTTTAGGCCCTTGCTCATTTTGTCTGCAGGCGAACGGGTATACTTGACAGGATATAACGGTGCAGTTTGTGTGCATGTGTCTTTCTAACAATAGTCTATTGCTCACATGATTCTGTTTAAGTCCTTAACAGCATGTACAAATCCTTTGTGGGAGATATCTAGAGTCAAAGGAGTCCTCACTCCCATCCTACAGGCCATCACTGAGTGCTTCTTTCATCAATACACCATTGCTAGGCGTGAAATGGGCTATTTAGGATTTTAAGAGCCAAATGTAAATGTGCTTAATGAGCCTCGAGGGAGCTGTGGCATGGCCAGGGAAAAAAGGCTTTTAGCAGCAGATGCAGACAAAAGTATTGGATTTCATTCTCTGGGTCTCCTGAAAAGTCAAAGACAAAGAAAATGGAGATCCTGGGCCCCGATGGGGTAGGACTCAGTCAAAACTTAAAACCCAAGCAACTGGAGTCTCTTGACTTTTTTCTCTTTGGTGAAGAATTCAACAAATGGTGGGGGGCAGATGGAGTGTAAGGATTTGTTCTAATAGTATGAAGCCCCCGGTCCTGTCAGGGACACCCTGAAGGAGCTCAGGAAGACCGGCGATGGAGAAGAAATCTTTGCAATAGTTTTAAGATTCTGAAGAGTGATTTTAAAAATTTTTAGATTTTTAGATGAGTTTAGAAAAACTCATCTGAGTGAGTATTCCAAATCTGCCTGAAATCTCTTTTTGGCTCTGTCAAAACAACATTCTTTGTCTCTTTACTAGTAAATATGAAGGCTAGTTCAGGCATCTCAGTGCATTAGAAATCTGTTGAATGTCTCAAATTTACTCTGCTGTAGCTTGGGGCTGGAGTCTGGGAGACTTCCTGCCTCTGACAACTGTTTTATGCCTACCCGGGTTGGGCCAGCTCTTCTTTAGTGTGTTAAAAGTGGTGTGTTTCTGAATATAACAATGCTGATACTTGATCCTGGCAGAAAAAGAAGTGAAAAATAACTCATAAAAAAATTTTTTTTTATGGCTTTAGGCAAGTCAGTAACTCTGGGCAATCGTATGGTTTACATTCTGCAACAGCTGAGCTTCCAGCATTCTCATCCTCTGGGAGGAGGAGAAAGGCGGGGTCACCCACACTGTTTGCCTTGATACCCACGCTCCTCCACTCTGGTTTGGAAACTTGAAGCTGGCTGTGTCCACGCTCAGCCTACACTGTGCCACTCTCGGCATTCCTCCTGCCTCCCTTCATTCACTTTCCTGATCTATTTGTATACCTATGCGTCTCCCATCGCCGATAAGCTCTGGGAAGACAGGGGTGGTGTCTCTTTTTTATCTCTCAGAGCTCTGAACACAGAACTTTGCCCAAGGAAACCACTGGGTAGACATTTGCCACATAGTAATAATTTTTTTAAAAAGTCATGCATTTTGGTCCTTTTGATAAGCCCCTATTCTCTTGACAAGTCTGGCTACGTTTAGATTCTTACCGCTACTATGATGATGTCTCACTTAAATTTTATGTGCTTATGAGCTTAAATCCTATGATTTTTTAAAAAATGTTTAACTAGAGGAACATGGGATCGTGTGCCCCAAAATAAACCACCGAAACTCTTGGTGTCTCAATTCTTCTGTCTTTTTAGAAGGATGAGAAGACTGATTAGAAGGTACAGAAATGTCAGGTTGAGAGTAATAGGGGATGACTATCGCAGGGCTGGCTCGCGGGCTGTGTGATCTCTGACAAGTTACCTGAACTCGCAGAGCTGCTGTTTCCTTACCTGTATGTTAGGAATCAGGCCTAACAGACAGAGCTGTGGTGAAGAATGAACGAAATTCAACGAGATGATACACACATAGCCTTGAAACCGTGCTTATACTTAGCACATGTCCAGTGAACCCCACTGAGGAGGACTGACTGCTTTGGGGGAAACAGGTAGAGATCTGAGACTCCAAAGGCGTACCCTCTGGGGATACAGAGGGAGAGCAGATCTCTGGGGCCTGGGACAAAGGGCCATATATCTTACTACCCGTCTGTATCTTGAGGTGAAAACACAGTCTCAGGAAAAGGTCAGACGTACAGTTTGTGGGCCTGGAGTCCTGGCCTGGCTCAGTATTTCCAGGCCCAAGGGTACTCAGAAGCCTGGAGCCATGGATCTAGACAGACTGTGTAGGCTGGGGCAGTGGGTGTCTCAGCACCAACAGCTCTGCCCGGAGGGCCGGCCGTCCCCAAGGGACTTCATGATGCCTCGGAACTCTGAAAGACCTTTCGACTTGGCCCAACACTGGGGACCCTTAGAATGACCGAAGCCGTATTTCCCATCCCCCAGGCAGGAGGGGAACTTGAAATTAAATTGTTTTATAGAAAATAAAGAGATGCAATATTTCTTAAAAATATTAAATCCACCACAGATTTTCACTTAGATGTTGGCTATATTTCACACTGTTTAAGAGCTTTGAGGGAAGATGAATTTTTAAAATAATATAACATTAGGTCCATTCGATTTACATATTTGGCAGCTTTATAAAGTAGTCTCTTTGATTTTTAAATAATTTTAATAGCCTGATTCTCTGTAAATTATGACTTTTACCCTCTGACATGACATGGCCACCTCAAATCTTATGTAGAGTCAGACAGATTGAAATATGTACTAATATGAATAAATAGGCAGTGGATCATTGACGTAATAACACCTAATACAGTGCCCTACATAATTATAGATCTTCCATAAATATTTGGGAAATGAATGAATTAATGGGTAGATTCTGACAAATCCTTAGAATTACTGACAAAAATGTAAATTTTATTCATCTTAGCTTTAGTGCTAGTAAACTTTATTATACTCTAACCCTTGTAAGCTTAGTCATTGGTGGCAGTACTTTATTAACCAGAATATATTATTGATCGAAATAGATATACCATTTCCTGGCTGTACTGGATAACAGAGAATTTATAGAATTAGGTGACACTGTTGGTTGGTATCTCATACCTCACAAGCGGAGGGCAATATTGCCCTTAGAGGAAACTGAGAAGAGAGCAGAGTTTGTTGCTCTTACTCACACTTCTCTCCTGTGCAGCTCTCCGCCTCTTGGTGAGGGCTTCACCTTTCACACTGCCCTTGCGGGACAAGGCCCTTTGCTACAGCAGCCCATAGGTTGCTTTTTTCTCTGTTCCACTCCCTAATTTTTTTTAATTAGTTTTTTTGTTGCTGTTGTTTTGTTTTTTTGGTTTTTGGGGGGGTTTTTGAGTGAGAGCGAGAGAGAGAGAGAGAAAGAGAGAGAGAGAAAGAGAGCACAGAGAGGGGGTGGCAGAGGGAGAGAGAGAATCTTAAGCAGGCTCCATCCACACCCAGCCTGGAGCTAGACGTGGGGATCCATCTCACAACCCTGAGATCGTGACCTGAGAGGAAATCAAGAGTCAGATGCTTAACTGACTGGGCCACCCAGGCGCCCCTCTAATTGTCTTGACACAAGATTTGTGTACAAAGGTGCTCTTGGCTGCTTTCGTTATGATGATGGAAAAATGGAATGAAGCTAAATATCCAAAAAAATTATGAGATGGTCTCAAATGGCTAACATGCAGCTATTACAGATGACGTTTTAAAAAAATATTTAATAACCTGAGAAAATGTCCATGTCACTTGAGTCAAATGAGAAAATAGGATATAGTTTAGACATGTGGTTCTGTGGGCACATTAGAGTGGATTTTGGACTGCGAAGGGGAATTACTGGATTACAGTTGCCTCAGAGCATCCTTGGTCAAGAATTTTTCTCTAAGTGGAGATTTTGAAAATATAGGGGTGGGGGATTATGACTTCAAGCTCACACTCTCTTTCACAGACACCTGGAATGCACTCTTTCTATGTTGCTGGTTAAGTGTAAGGTAGAGCTGAGGCGGGGTTGGTTGATATCCTTGTTCGAGAACTGAGGAATCTTACTAGAATGGAGGCTGAAATAAAAGACTCACTTTGGCTTAGAGGTGAATCAAAGGAATATCTATGGGTGGGGTAAAGAATTTTTGTGGAAAATAGTTTTGGATTTCTTTTAACCTAGAGGTAAATGACTGATCAAGAAAGTAGATTATGAACCTGTACAGCAGTAATGATGGTCATCTCTTGGTAGAGCTGTGGTGGTTCTAATTTTCTTTTTGAAAAACTTTATTTTCTAATTTCTTAGCAATGAACATGCGTAAGTTTTAGAAACAGAAAAAAAAAATAACAAAAACTGTCCAATTTGCTGTATGCCTCGCCCTCATTGGCCTGTGCGTCTAGACCTAGATGGTATTTTATTCATATGCAAATGATAATGACTTTGCCCCACCCATGCAGGAACTTAGGCTCCTCAAATGCTCTCTAGGTATTTATAAGAAGCCTTCCAGTACTTTCTTCCTTTCCTACTTCCCTGTCAATCCATAGTGGACAGGCAGGTACTCTTACAGTGCAGGGTAACTGGCCTGTCCTGGTGACATTGCTGACCTGCACCATGGCCCTGGGCAGGAGAGAGGAGTGCTGTTCCTTCCTTTACCCCTTTCCTCAGCATGTTCTAGGATCATCCTTCAAATTCCCCAGAAGCATAGCTGAGAATAAGTTGGAAAATTTCACAAGGCTTTACTAAAGCCATGGAACAATGAGAGGGAAATACGTTCTAGATACTAGCATATAACTGTGACCTAATGGAATTGCCCTCAAAGTCCACAGACCAGGAGTACCCTCAAAATCCCCTTCCCACGGCTTTATTGCCCACCCGTCCAGCCTGTCACCACTCATACCTCCTGGAATGCTCAGAGCTGTCTAGGTCTTGGAGTTCACATCTGCAGGTATCCCAAAGAGACCAAAATGCTTCTCCTTTCTGGACTAAGGTTCACCTCTTCAGACCTTATTTGCAGTCTCAGATTGTATCTTCCCAGGGTGATTGACAAAGACAATAGCTGCTCTCTTGGGAAGAAACTCAAGCCCCACCCCTCAGGTGAGTATGGCTCAGTCCTCAAATTCCAACAAAAAATAAAAACTATAAATTAAATCTAAAAATCTATGTGTTACATTAGCTCTTTCTGCTGGTTTCAGTCAAACAATTCTTCATAAAAGGCTTCAAAGATCCAGTCCAAGTTTCTCTGAGATTTCCCAGTCCAGTTCTTTTCATGGTCTCTCATCCATCATGAGGTCAAGACTGGGCTGGTGTGAGCTTTCTCTCACTCTGTCCAACTTGTCTCCTTTGAGTGGTCAAGAAAACACACACACACACACACACACACACACTCACACATTCATACACACATGCGCATACTCACATCTCCACAAGAACCAGCGGCAGGTTGTCTGCATCAAACAGTAGGGTAAAAGAAACATTCCCTGAAAGAAACGAGTGTGAAGAATCTGGCTATAAACCTGTAGCCCGTGGTTTATATTACCAAACAGAACACTTATTTTCTCAGTTGAAAACACCTGCACTCAGTTTACTTCACAGTTTTCCCCAAGGACAATAATGGGTGGGGACTTCCTTTATATTCATGTCGCTGAAGGGGCCACTTGAAGCTATTATCCCAAATCAAAGGAACAGTCAATCCTAAAGGTGAATTCAGTCCTTTTACTTTGAAAGAAAATTGCCTTGTTTTTTGAAATGGCAGTTTTCCAGCCTCTACATAACCAAGATTTTTTTTAAAAAAGAGAGCAAATGATCCGAGGGTACACTTTTAATTGCATCTGGACAGCTTTTTGCACAGTGTGATAATTATTTATGCCTGAAAGTTGACTTTTCATGTGCCGTGTTTCCACAGGGCTTGCTTTCTGCTGCATCTAACCCAAAAAATGAGTGATCAGGAATGAAGGAATAATTGACGGTGGCTTACTCTCTTTCTCTTCTCTGGTGTCATTAGCAGTTTGGAAGCTGCCTTCAGAGCTTTAATCCAGTAGAGTGACTGGCGTGGAGATTTCCAGGACCAAGATAGCTTCCCAGGCACCCAGGTAGAAGCGGGGTTTGGCGGGGGCTCTGTTCACAGCGTTAGTCTCTGCCACCAGTACCACAGTCAACCAAGTGGCTGGACAGGCAGCGTCTGTGTCAGCATTCCTCAGCTCCGCTCAAATCTCTGTAGGGCTTCCATGTTTTAGGAGCAGGAACAAACAGTAGAAAGAATGGAGGACGGAAGGCCCCATGATGAGCTCTTGTATGTGTGGTGGTACGTTTTGAGGAAGGAAAGTGAAGCTAACTTTAAATGAGTTTCCATTCTTATGAAGTTGATGACAGAGAGGGTTTATGACTGCAGGTAGAGAGAGGCAGAACCGGAAAGAACAAACATGCACTGCTGCAAGAATGATGTCAAGAAACTAGCAACAACTCCTGATGACAAATGTGGTTTGGTACCACAGGAGGGTGTGGCGTGCCACCCACAGTCCTGTATCCCACCGCAGGCAAGCCAATTTCCTCTGAAGTCTGATACCTATCTCCTCCTTTCTTGTGCCCTTTATTCAACTTTACCTTGTATTTCTCTTTAAAAAAATACTGCCCGCCCTAATCAGGATGGTCACCTTATTACATACAGTAGATGATTGCCTATCTTCCCTTGCCCTCTGGCTTCTTTGGAGGTAGGTAATGCCACCTACCCTTGGGTGTTGAGGGTACATCCTTCACGGCCCAGCTCACATTTCCTTTTCCTGCGTGAGGCTGTCCTTGAATGTCTACTCGGAAGGTCAGACTACATGCATTTTAGTAATTAATTATACACAACAAATGCTCCTTCCTTGGGGTGCTTATAACCCCTTTAATGTGTACCAGTCATTTGTCATGTGCAGTTTTGCGTTATTAGGTTCTGTTTTACATCCATGCAGTCATTCAATAAATATTTACTGAATTTTTGATTTAATCCAGGCACTCTGCCTGGCACTGGTAACAAGAAGAGTAAGGCGTTGTGTCTGATCTCAACGAGTTCTTGTGTTCGCGGAGAAAACAGAGGCTAGTAGCACTCTCCAATCTAGTGTGCCCCTTAAGAGAAGTATGGAGTGATTGCTATAGGCTCTTAAAAGAAATATCTAACTCCAACAGAAAAGGCTGCATGGGGACTAGGCTGGATCTTAAAGAATGGATTGAAATTTTCCGGGCAGAGAAGGAGGAAAGATATTTCAGGCAGAGGAGCAAGATGTGCAGAGGCAAAGTTAGAAGAGGGCATGATGTTGTTGGTGACTGGTGAACTGAGTGCTGGAGCTTAGGCATATGTTGTGTGCATGTGGTTTGGAGGGTGGGAAAGAAGATTAAATTGATAGCTGGGGGCCAGCTTGTCAGGGTCCTTATCTGCCATGCAGAGCTAAGCAGTTTGTACATTTAGCTTTCAGAGTGCTGAAATGTATAAGAAAAGTACTGACATATTCAGATTTATTTCATGGGAAGAGAATTTTGGCACATATATGGATTATGGACACAGTGGAGAGAGACAGGTGGCAGGGAGGCCAGTTATGAGACTAAACTGTAGCTGTGAGATGCAGAAGAAAGGCTGGATTCTGGGAAACAGAAAAAAAAAGAGAACCTTCTGGAGATATGATAATAAATTCAGTTCAGTTGTGCATGCCAGGAAGAGATGTCCAATGGGCAAGTACAAATAAGGACTTGATCTTAGGAAAGAAGTCTCTGCTTAGATGGCGAGCTGGGTACCCCTGCCTTAGAAGTCATGGCAGCAGAGGGTAGATAAGATTACGCTAGGGAGAGTAACTAGCCAGAAAGCAAAGGGCGGGGAGGACATTTGAACAATACAAGAAAGTGAGGGACAATTGGTAGAGCAAGATCTCAGAATAGGCAGGAGGGCATCCAATCCAGTACAAGAGATAAGAGGGATTCTCCCTAAAGAGGTTTATGTACTATATTTGAAAAAAGATGAGAACTGACAAGCTAGAGTACTGGACTCAAGCAGTTTGAGTAGAGACTGTTTCTTTACTTATATTTTAATCCTTTATTTCTCATACAACATTGCCTTACGCAAAATAAGTCCGTAACGAACGTGTGTTGGTTTATAATATTTTACTCTTTTTGTGCGAAACTCACCTGCTTATCTTTCTTACACTTCCTCTGTTTCCTTGCAAAGTTTATGAGGTCTAATCCATAGCGATTATTTAATAAATAATTGCTGTTAAATAGTTTTCTGTTTTGAATTTCTTGGTTCCTGGGGGATGGGCTACTAGACACTTGCCACTCGAGATGGGGTCCATGGAGTTGAAGCATCAGCATATCGTGCCGGAGCTAGAGTGCAGAATTCTGCCTCTACCCCATCTACTGAATCAGAATCTGCATTGTAGCAAGATTCTATGTGATCTGAGTGTACATTACAGCCTGAGAAGCACTGGACTGTAGGCACCTTTTGGAATCCTTTCCTATTCAGAACTCCGCATTTTCTTGTTCTTTGCTTCTTCATTAGACCCTCACTCTGGCTCCTATAAGATCATTTTGGTGTTTCCAGGAACCATTGCCCCATGACAAAGTTTGATATATTAAATTTTATGAAATCGTAGATGTGCCTGTACTCATTCAACCGACATTCTTCATGTCATTATGAAAAAAGCAAAAGATCTACAATATATTCATTTTATAACCACATAAAGAAAACCAACACTGATATAAAAATATTATGTCGCACAGGACCCCAAGGGTTTGTGTTAGGTATAACTTAGAAATTCTCAGCTGTGCATCTGCTTCGTTGCCGTTTTCTCTCCCACTGACATAATTTCAAGATCGCCAATTCCATCTTCTGTGGTGTGAGAAGTAAATCAAAAGCAGGAGAGAAAGGCAAACTTCCCCTGAAGAGTTGGAATTCCAAATAAAAAAGGAAGCAAAAATATCCGAAGGGATAAACCCAGGACTGCATGTACTTTCTGTTCTCCTTTCTCTTTATGCAAGAGCATTTGGCTCAGTTTCCGCTGGGCACTGTGACTGCAAGGTTTTTGCTTGTTCCTTTGACTTATTGCTTTGTTTCACACTTTTAAAAATATTTGCAACCCCAGAATAACTTGTGTAATTCTGGCTATGAATGCATGAGTGTAAAGCTCTTCTGAAAACAATTTGTTAGAAATAATAGATTAAGTGCTTTACTCTCATTTTCGTATTTCAATTGGTAATTTGCTTTACATTATCACGACATAAACAGTAATGTTTAGACTTGCTTATCAGAAAATGGAAAAAATTGTCTTCTGTCAAAATTGTTGCTTATGTGTCTAGCGTCTCAACAGAAACCAAGCTGTAGGTGTATCGTGACAATGTCCAATATGGCTGGCCTTTCTATTTTATTGATGTCTCTTGTTTTCAACAAAGGACCAGAATTTCCTCTTATTGGATTAAAATATGTCTTGAAAAGTTAAAGAAAATTATGCTGAGTGTGGAGTTTCAAACCTGAGTGCAAAACATCTGAACACTGGGTGTTCATCTTTCTAACAAGCTTAGCAGATGGATGGGAAATGATGTTTGCTGTTTATTTCCTCAACATATCAATATGTGAGGATGTGGTGCAAAATATGGTTTTCCTGCAAATGAGCAAAACCATGCCAGAAGAGTACAAGCGACATAGTTTGTACTCTGGAAGAACTTTAGAAATTGGAGGGCCACTATTGACTTAAAATCTGTCCAATTCTTTTTACTCATCAAAATCTTTGAACTGTTGTGAACAGAGTTGAAAAGATGCAATTGTTTCTGCTACTCATCTAACCATTTCAAGAGCACTTAAAGGGTTCTTTCAGGCAAGAAATTCAAGGACAACTGAAATCTATCTGCATTCATGCCTTTGAATTTAAAAAAAAAAGAAACAACTGTAAATGTAAGTCACCAAAAGATGCGGTGCATGTCAAGTGATTTTTTCTAGGACTTTAGTGAGTATTTTTGTGACCAATGACCTTTCTTTGACTGTCAATCAGTTAAGAATTAGGCCACAGTCATGGTTTAATAGTCAACTGCATTATTTGAGAATAGTTATGGAATTAGTCATAGCAGTAAAGTAATGATTTTTGCAGGAATATCACACTGAGAAATGGGGAGCTATAGGGAAGGGAGAAGTAGCTAACTGGTGTATAAAACCTTAAGAATTGTCTACTTATTTTTTAGGATAAATAAAACTCCCTTAGCTTTTTTGTTACATTCTTGGTGCTAGTCCAAAACCTTGTTTTCTTCCTTTGTTAATTATTGTTTCTCAATGACTTTTGTTTTCATGGTATTGATCCTGGGTTGTCTACATTTCCTGGAAAATAATAAAAATTCCTCCAAGCCAAGTTATCTTATCATCCCAAGGAGAATAATGAAGTAGATTAAATGTTGAAAGATTCACGTTCCTATAGCTTGAGGTTAGACATTTATAGTCCTCATCTTGCTACTAGTGACCTATAAAAATTTAATCTATGCCTGGGGCCGGGAAAACCAGATGCCTTAGATACCTATTGTATAGCTTATTCTTGGTTATAGGTTTCCATCATCTTGGTGCCTCTGGGGTAGGAGAGGGATATCTAAGCAACTTATATTAGGAGAAATATTTTTATCTCAATTCTTGAGTTGAGAGCAACACCTTTGAACTGAGAGAGAGCACTATAAAACTTTGCCCCAAGAACTAGTGTTGGGCTTAAGCTGATTCCCAGGGAAGCCTGACCCTGGGGCTGGAGAAAGAGCCCAGTGCTTTCAGGTCCACTGTTGATCCCTTCTTGCTAAAAAGCAAACAGAAAATTCTTTGTTTCTCAGAGAGTTCATAGGATTATGTTATGCTATTGCAGTGGATGAAGCAGAGGTTTCTGGTCTCTGTAAAGGTTTAAATATCTCCCCAAATTTTGTTTTGCGGCTTCCGCTCTCTCTCCTCTGTTTTACTAGTCTCTGTGAAAGCACTGCATTTTACAAAGGTATTCTGTGAAGTGAATGTGAAGATGTGTCTTGTAATGGATAGAAGACTATAATGGGTAGAGGACTGCATTTCTTGTTAGGAAATCTGGGTTCTAGACCCAAATCTTTCTCCTTGGTAGTTGTTCACATGGCCAAGTCATTCAATTTCTCGACACTTCATTTTTGACATTTTTAATAATGGAGGTTCAACTAGCTGCTCTACCTATGGGCCTGTCCCTTGTTATTTAAATAAGGTGGCTTCCCCAACATGAGAAACCCAAAATCATTTTTCCCGGACCAGAGATCAACTTTACTCTTGGTAGAACTGGTTTTCAATGAAGTCAGCAGAATGGACACTCAACAAATACATGAAGCTGCGAAATTTACAAGATGAGAAAACAAACCAGGAAACTGGGAATATGTACAGCCATCCAAGCTGGAGAACTAGTAAGGCCAGTCAATCCTCTGGAATTCCTTTCCAGAGGTTACTAGAGGCACACATTCTAAGGCAGAGAGGAAGAGGCTGGTGCTTGCATTATGCAAATTTTGCCCAGGACCCTCTAACTCCCTCATCCCATAGCTCCCTGATGGGTTTCTTTCAGTGCTGACCACATTTTGAAGTGCAAATAATAAAATCAGGCTGTACGGTAACAACAGAAAGTAGACGAGAGTTTCTCAGTATTTCGTGACCTTAAAAAATAAACCATTGAACTTTTTGCTGAAAAACATTAACAAGAAGTTAATGCAGCAGAGACCCTTATCTCTGATCCTTAGAGAAAAGTTATGCAATGATTTGGCATTTTCTACTTGTGACCCAGAGCCATGTCCAGGCAAATCAATCTTAGTTTTCCCTACTCTCAAAAGGGAAAGAGTAAAGGATGGCATAACGGCCAAGGTAGGGAAGTGAGCTCTGGGGACTGGGTGGAGGGTCTATTTAATAATTATGTTCGTTTTGCTCTGCATTTCACTGTGTCCCTGAAGTCAAAAAGGCCAGCTTCATGGTTGTCATCATCCTGGCCCATTGTCCTAATTTCTGATTTCTGCCAGGAAATACCACTTGGTTGGGTGACTCATGTGTATTTCCTTGTCTAACATTCTGGTCCGCTCACTTCTTGGTTCTGGATGTGTTCTTAATTTCACCGAGTCCCTGCTCTAGCCCCATGTCCCCTTCAGGGATTGACCCTGACCTACCTCTCAGGAAAGAAGGATTTGGACACTCTGTTGTCACATGATCGTTGGGATAGTATATGGAGTCCCATTCCGGTTGAAGAGGTGAGGGTCCTCGCAGAAGAAATGGCAGCGGTAGCTGCTGCAATTGTTTCAGCAATCCACAGTTCTCCTTGTCAACGGCTGCTTGAGAATAGCACTCCTGGCCAACTGAGCTAAAACCACCACAACAGTAACAGTAATAGAAACACATCCTTAAATTAAAACCTTAATAATCTCCCCTGCATACTGGGATTCATGAAAACTAAATCAGGTTGACACATATTAGGAAATCAAGAAATGTGAGTTTCCTTCTTCTCTAAAAGGAAAACACTTTAAAAACGTTTTTAAGCCTCTCAAATCATGACTGTCACATATAGAAGTTAAATTCAGAGAGCAAGCCCTTCAGTGGCATTTACTTGACTTACGGTGGAAAAGGCTTTTTCTTCTGTTGTCAGAGGAGGAGAAAACCTGATGGTGGATGCTGTGAAGTCCTAATGTAATTACGTCAACAGTATTCTTCACCTATGGCTTGTGATACTCATATCAAATCTCTGTCAAGAATTTACAGTTACTGTTGGCACTGTTCATATGAATTCATTAATGTTAACCTTTAATCCCATTTCGCAGCTAAACAGTACTGGTGGTTGCTTGATTACTTCTCCAGAAGGGGGGATTTCTACAAGTCCTTGGACAAGTGTTCAGGACAAGGTTGAGGATTCCTGGCTCTGCCCATAGTTGCCTCTGGGATGGATCCAGTCAGAAGTCTTTGGATGCCGGTTTTCGCATCTAACAGCCCGGCAAGCTCTGAGTAACTTTTGGAGTTTAGTGAGGATCAAGAGAGAAAGTAGAAATCAACCTGATAGAGAAGGAAGAGAGCCTGATGGAGAAAATCTGCTGACCTTTTAATGGTCTTTCATTATAGATTTCATGTTTTAAATCATTTGGTCTTTCAAACTAACTTCTCTATTTAAAGTGTTAATTAATCCCTTTATTCTTTTTGGCCATCAAAGACCTATGTAATTGATGTTCTGAACACCCTGAGATGTAAATCACATAAAGCAGAATAGTTAACCAAGCATTTACTCACAAGTATCCTTTTTTAAAAAGTTAACTCATTATGCCAAAATTGACTGGTAGTGTTTTTGTAATATTAAAAAGAGTTTCCCAGACTTTATTGCGGGTTTGCAGATCTTTCAGCATGTGAGGACCTCAGCCTGATAAGCGTAGGGCTAAGGCTGGTTGTTTTCGATATTTTCTTTATCTATTCACATATCTATTCATATATGTTTGTGCTTAAATAGTACAAAGCTTTTTCTTGAAAGATTTCATAATATGAACCTCCATACGTAAAATAGTTAGAAATATTGCTGAAATGGCTGAAGAGCTCTTTAATTTTGCCTGCTACAGTTGCCTCTTAATGGCTCTGAAGGTACCTCAACAAAACTCTTGGGGTCTAAGGAACATAATTTGAGCTTCATTGGGCTAAGAGACAAAAAGTGCAGAAGGGAATTTTAACAACTCCTTGATGTGGAATCCTCGTCCTTCTCTCACATACAGTTAGTAGGTAACTGGGCCAGTAGTAAATGGGTCAAAAGATAAAGAGAGTTTCCCTTTGCTGATCCGCTTGTGAATCATTCATATGTTACTCATGAACAAAGAGAATTTGACTCCCTTTTCCCCATCCTATTTGTAGAGGACTCTAGTCTGTGATCATACTTGACAGACCTGTGCCAGATCATCGTGTGAAGAAAACCAGAATACGCTCGTTGTCAGAATTCTGTATTTCATGGACTGTGGAATGCAAAAGAAACACGAAAGACTAATATGGGCTTCCCAATGTCTTATTTTGCCAAGAATGGATACTTCTAAGAGCAGCCACTAAAGGGTACTCGAGAAGCTTCACACTTCATTAAAGAAGGGACTTTTTTTTTCCTTCCAAGTTTTTATTTAAATTCAAGTTAGTTAACATATAGCATTAACGCTGGTTGCAGGAGTAGAATTTAGGGATTCGCCAGTTACGTGTTGAACCCAGCGCTCATCACAACAAGCACCTTCCTTAATGAAGAAAAGACATTTTAACAACAAAATCTTAGGAAGACCACAACCTCAGAATTATTCAAGAGTCAATATTGACAATTAATTGAATAGAGGAAAGAATACTTTTCTTTTTGGAATAAGATTTGGGAGTGAATTATTACTTATACGACAGTAGCTGAGATAATATTTCTGAGCCTCACCTATAAAATGTCAATGAAAACATGTAGCCCATGTGATCTTCAGAATGCAACCAACGAGTAGATTTTTTTACATTCCTATGCTGTTTGGTTCGTAGTACGTGCTCAATAATTATCCATTCCCTCCCTCCTGCACCCCTTTCTCCCCTTCTCCTTTTACTTATCTCAGAGGCTTATCTCAGAGCAAGAAAATGTTTGGTGAACCATAAGGCACCGTTTAGACATAAGGTTCATGAGACATAAGGTGCTTTGCTTGAAGCACATGCATTTTCCCTTTTGTAAGATGTGTAATAAGTAGTGCAGTAACCCTTAGGAAAGAAACCTAGTGCCTTTGTCTGACTCCTTGAGGACTCACATGGCGTTCTAGATGAAACTGTATATAAACTAGAGCTGTTATTTTAATAAATACTGCCCGTATAGTGAACATAGTGTTTCTTTTGCATGTTTTTTAAACAAAGAACATTAACCAGTCAACTCACAGATTTCCCTGCATGGTAAACTCTTGAAGGGTAATTATAAAGTCCATTGGAGTTGTAAAGCGTTTGGAGTTATATTGCATTAAGCACTATTGCATTCAATCTCACCAAGCTATTAAGGTGTTTTATAATGGGATGTAAATATTTATGACCTGTTTGAGAATAACCAAAGAAAAGTGCTTTTCATTATTTTACTTCGTATCCTATTAGCCAGACATATCTTTTAGTGTTTCACCAGTTTCATGGCTTGGGAAAGTGATGTCAACTTTTGTGCAATATGTGGTTGGGAAGGAATTCAGCTACTTTTGTTACTGTGTCAAATTGCCCAGGAGCTGCTTCACCTGACAGCATGCCTGGTGAGCTAGGGCCAGAAGAATTCTGCTGTAGGTGCATCGTGAATAACAATCGGCCACAGCTAACAAAACACTCTAACTTCTGCAGGAAAACCTGGGAGCATCACATTCTAAACCTGGTTTGCCTATCTCTCAGATCTAGTTTTAAGTAGAGAAAAATTATTTCTACTTTTAATTCTTTTCCCTTAAAGAAAACTTGAAAAACGATTGCACATGTTTCTTCCAGAATGAAATTCTGTTTTTAGGAACCAATCTTGGTTCTGAAGTTTTCGTACACATTGCTATTGTAATAATTGGAAGTAGTTAATTTACATGAATTGAAGCTATTGCTCATCGTGAAAGAGTACATGGGAAAGTCTGGAAGACGCACTCTTTATGAAGGAAATAAGAAAAGCCAGTGCTGTTTTCATGATTACATACTGTACTTGAACACGTCTAGTTATAGAAAACAGGAAAGGTTAAATATTCAAAAATGACAATTTAAAACCACTTTGTTCTCAAATCTGTCACTACAGATTTGTCAGAGAAGTTTAAATCCTGGTAATTGGTTTATGCCAAAGGACAGAGGACAGTCATTTCAAAGCTTTCCTGTTCACAGACTGTTAAATTGCCAGAAATAACAATCACAACAAAGTGACACATAATTTAGAAAGAATGCAATGCATGCTCTCCATCAGAACAACAGTAACAACAAGAAAACCTACTAAGACAAGCATGGAAATGCTAGTAGAGTGTTGAATCTAGCAATGGTCACAAATAAAAAGCAACTGTTTGACAACGACAGCTGTGAATGATCTACGTGCCCCACCTCCTCCTCCCCCACCCCATAAAAAAGATATTCTCATTGGAAATATGGTTACAAATATAAATCACTGATTTTTTGCAAGACCGTGATGGCGCTGTAATAAATATCAAATCGGTCCATTTTAGATCTGTAAAAGGATTCTTTCAGATCTGAAGACTCCAGAGCAACTGTGAAGCTGTCTTTATTCAAATCCTTTGAAATTTAAAGCGGTGATCTTAGACCACCAAGAACTGTAAGACATGCCAAGTGATGTTTATAACAACTTAGCCTTCCTGTTCTTCATATCTGATTTTATTAAATGTCTGTCAAAGAGTGTATTTAACTTTCATGTTTCCAACAGGAATTCATTGTCTTTAACTTTTATTCTATGTTTTAACAGGCAGATAATGAAAAGAATTATTTGCATGTTGAATTTATACCTCGGGCTATCTCTATGATGAAAAGAGGTCTGAAGTTATTGTTATGGTGTGATTTCCCTTCCTAATAGTAAATTCTATCGGAAAAGGTGGAGATGTCATAAAAATGAGCTTGAAAGGGAATTTTCAACATGATTTTGATGGACAGATAAAAGCATCTACTATTATTTATAAATGAGGATCTATTTAAAATGGACCCCTTCTCAATGTAAGACAGTTAAGAACTTAAAAGGAAAACAGGGCTACTTTTATGTAATTGAGATGTTAGAGACAGTATGAAGAAATCCCTTCATCTGCAACTCAGCAGACAAGACCTGGCACACCCCAAAGAAAATTTTAATGGAAATTAGGAGGTGGTAAGGCTGATTAAAACCAGATAACACTTTATTTGCTTAGAAATAGCAAACTACAAAAATTATGTCAATAAAGTTTCATTACAAAAATTTATTGTTTTTTAATTTACCTGTCAATACATTTTCTAGAGTTAAATTAATTTGAACTCAGTTCATTAATCCAATAAAACAAAAGTTGTTGTTTTTCAAACCATGTATGTACCAAACTTTGAAACTGGGTGGGTCCCTTCTGCCAATTTGGAAATAGGCCAGTTTCAGCATGTGACTTCTGACAGTCTCGTTAAATATTTTTAATGCAAAGTTCCTAGCAACCTCTTGTCCTGGTGAAAAGCAATTTCGCCAACAAACAAAAAAACTCAATGAGGAATTTCCATAATTACTTCTTTCACTTTTCATGTCCCATCATTTTCTACTTCTGAAATGTTCTCACTTTGGGCCATTCTGTAATGTAAACCCTTTATTTTCGCTTCATTAAAAAAATAGCTGTAATGGGGTACAATTTACATACTAAAATTCCCTGGTGCAATTCAATATCTTTTAGTCAATTTACAAAGTTGTGCAAGAATCACTGTAATCCAATTTTAGAACTCTATTCCTGTTTGCATTGTTTTAACACTTCTGGTTTTTTTAGTATGGTCATACTTGCTTGTCTATGAGAGAAGGTTTTCAATACCTGGATAAAGGAAGAGGGAAAGGATGTTAGAGGCAAGAGGGTTAGGATTCATTGATTAAAGAGTTATTGAGTCCTTAGTATAAGCCAGACATAGCAATGAGTCCTCATAATAGATTTTTTCAGTCATAATTTGGTAGGTGGGCAAAAAATTTAGCCACATTGTCACCATAAACATGATGGGTACTATCATAGAGGAATGCAAAGAGCACAATGGTAATGCATAGAAGCCTAAAAGCAAATAGATCATGGAGGGCTTCCTGGAGGAGGGGCATTTAGAAGGATAGGTAGGTAGAGCCAGACAAAGAAGAGCAGCCGTGCTAGAGTCTGAGGTGAGGCTGGAGGAAAAAACCTGATCATAATAGAGCTGTGAGAACAGGCTCACAATATGTCTTTGTTTGTAAACAAAGAAATTCAGATTACTTATTAGAGTTTCCATGGTTGTAAGGATTTAAGAAACATTGTACATTGTGACATTTAGCTTTCTGCGGGGTCACTGGATGGAAATGTCAGATCGTAAGTGGGATTTTATGTGAGAAGCTAGGGTTCTTATTTTATCTTTTGAGATCAACATAAGATTATCTATTACTGTGACTTCCATGTAATTTGTGTGTAGGTCAAAGTCTCTGAGGGGGGGATTGGAGAAAGAGAACACTGATGGCAATTGCTAATAAGTATATGGAGAGAATTTCTAGCAATGTTTTTCAATTTCAGTATATAAGTTAGCCCTGGACATTATTCCAGGAGTTACTTCCAAAGTCAAGGTCTTGCGGAGGCAAGGGGAAGAGACCCAGCACGGACTCCAGGACTACTAGACTAACACCCTGCTAAATATGGGGCTACGTACTCCTTGGGTGTTGATGTTGTAGTTCTAACATCTGCTCGGACACTTTGTGTGCTTGTCCGCATCTCTTACAGCCAAGAAGCCAAAGGAAAAAGCCCCAGTATGTGTGGTTTCAGCTGGCCGTGGGTAATGAGGATGTCTGCTTCATGCTCTGAGCCCCTGGGAAGGGAGCTGGCTCAATCCATTGGTA